>NW_008825614.1:14416514-14442712 GCF_000699105.1 Pygoscelis adeliae | reverse complement strand
GGCAGGGAGGGACACCTCTGAAGTAACATTCAGCTCATTCTTACCTAGGATCCCCTCTAAAACACAAGGCTTGAATGACCGCACAGAGGTGCCCCTTTCTTTCCACCGATTCTGGAGGCACACAACTAATCCGAGTTTTAAACACCCAAAACTACATACAATGAATTTCTTACATCCCACTCTTCAGCAGTGCTGGGAAATGCAAACATAAGTGTGTTCAAAAACAACACACAACTCTGAAAAAGCAGGTTGTGACATTTCCATCTGACCATCTAAGAAATCAGTGACAAAGGCTTAGCCCAAGCATCTGCATGGGCAGGCAATTTGTTACGAGATTTCTCTCTTCATTGTCATCATTTCATGCCATCCCAGTGGACAGCTGGGACTCGAAGCATCTGCCTTTCTCTTATTGTCATGTAATGCTTGGCTGAGAGCAAAGACTGGAGGTCAGTGATGCTGCAAGACTCTGGAGCAGGAACTGGTAACGGCTGTAGGATCTGTTTAACTGGCGCGCTCCCACCTGCCTGCCCTGCCAGGGCAGGAGTGCTGCTGGTCTTCAGACAAGGACAGAAACTGAAGTCTTTTCCAACACTGTCTTCTACAGTGGCTTGGTGATACACAGCACTATAGTTGTGCTCTGAATTCACCAAGGAAGAGAGGCAAGCTTTGTGACACCAGCAAAGCAAGTCTGCAAGAACATTTTGTCAGCAAACGTGCTCCTGTCCCTGAAAGTGGCTCCACTTTCTAACTCCAATGGCACACTTTAGTACTGAAAATACACTTCAGCTGTCACATAACTGGGTAGATTGAAGAAAAAAGAACAAGCTTGGGTTCTGTTGCCTACCCCATCCTCAAACTGCTTGGCAGCATGTCCAGTTAGTCTCAGTCTAGAAGAAGGAACACCGTTTCCCTCTTTTTGACAAATAAACCTCGTCATCCATCTGCCCAGTACAATTTCCAGTATTCCAGGTAAGCAATGGCAAATGGGTAAAAAGATGGTGTATGAAGGGAATCTGTGCGGCTTGCTGGTAAAGGGAACAGTTCTCCCACCAACAGCTGAACCCTTCCTAAGACGCACATACGAGTATGGGGTGTATGTGTGTGCTTGCGTGCCCTGATGGACACACATGATTATCTGTGGGTCAGGACTAGTGTCCTGCAGCTGAAGCCTTGGTTCCCCCTCCACTGGTGCGGTTTTCACATGCTGTTTATGTTTCATGGACTATACCCGCCTGCGGTCTTGTGAAAAACAAAACTAGGTTTTTTTGAGTTACCCCTGTCCACCCCTTTTCCCAAGCTTCCATCGTAACACCATCAGGACTGCAGGAACCAATTAAAGATCACTGACTCCAGGCAAAGCCTAAACAAGCAGCAAGAAAACAAAAAACCAAACATGCCCCATTAGCTGACAATCACCCATAACTTTGTTTTCTTTTAATCTTTGCAACTAAAAGCTGGAGGGGAGAGGAATTTCAGCCTGGTATTTGAGTTCTCTGCAAGCTTGGGGCACAGGGGTGTGCTTGTGTTTGAATGGATGGGTTTGCCTATACAGCCACTCTGTAATGCTATCCATGTTATTCCAGCTGATGAGGTGACCCTTACTCAGTGGTTTCCGAGACCTCCCACCACGCCCCAACACAAGACACCCCAGCAGCTGCTCAGGCACTCCCTGTTCCTTTGGCCCCCCAGGTAAAGAGAAGAAAAAGGCAAACGCAGAGCCCCTAGCTCCACAAACAAGGCCGACAGCTTCAAAAATGTGAAAAAGGATGGACTGGCATCACCTCGATTGCCATCAGTCCTAAAGGAACATGATTTCTTTGAGACCTTTCTCATCAAGTATGATCAGATTTTATTCATATCAAAATAATAATGCCCTGCCTGCTCCTGAGAAAGCGCAGCTCCTCCCATGCCAAACAACACAGACCACCTTTGTAGGATTACAGCTGTATGGCGAGAGCCAATGCAGCTATTCTCTTCCTATTCTGCTAACGTCAGCCAAGAGCTTTACACAGCACCAGACTACAGCTACTAAAACTTCTTCAGGCTTTTTCAAGAGGGATGCTTCTATTCTATGTTCCATAAAAGGCCATCTAACTCACGATGTCAAAAAACACTACATAAACTGAGAACGTTACAGGAAATAATCTTTAAAATGGCATTGGTCTGCCATGGAAGTTAGAGAATGAAATAAAACTCAATTTCAAAGATTGTGGGACCTAGTTTCTTAATTTCAATGGTACCCGGAGCCATACACAATCCTATTTCTGAACCGTGGAATTGACTTCGAGGCTATGTTTTCAGACTGTTTGCATTATCTCAGTGGAGATGAGCTTACCACAATGGACAGACCAGAGTGTGAGAATTAATCCATAGGACAAAAGGAAGACAGAGGAGAGATGCCAGCAAAAAATAAAAGCTGGTTCCCACATGCCTCAGGTTCATCTTTGAAGCTGATCAGTTTTGAAATATTCCTTCCACTTTTCTTATTACTTGCCAATAATCTGTGTAAAATGTGTCTTGGTTTGCATTTGGATAATAAACATACTTTATTCAGCACCTCCAGTGAGTGCCTGTCGACCACGAGTCTTCTCAGTTACTCAGCATTAGCAGTCAAATCCCTCCCCTGTCCAAAGCTCCTACCCAGCATGTCCTGTCCAAAGCTCCTACCCAGGATGTCTTCATAGACGTTCTCCTCAGATAAAGTGCGTGTGAGGGCCAGCTTGGTCTGCGCGTACCAATCCACCCGGCTGTTCTCAGACGATGACTGCAGCAAGTCTTCAAACTCATACGACTTCCTGCACCATTGATGGGAGGGGAGAAGGAGCAAAGAGGAGAGTGATCCAGTTAACCAGCATTTATAACCAAATCACGGCTAATTCACTTCTCCAACATGCCACACAGTTGGCAAAATGAATTACTGAGAAGAGAACATTTCACAGCCTCATCCCATATAAAGCATATAAAACTGAGATCGGTTATTTTTATCAGCCACACAAATAAAGGCATTTTGGGGATGCTGTAGATAATCTGGGTTATCATGGCAATAGCACGTTGTGAAGATGCAAGTGTTAAGTGCATCCTGCAACACCGCGCAGAACCTCAGGCCATAAGAGGTCACATTTACAGCACAGATCCCACCCTCGGCAGGAATAGTGGGCCCCAAAACGAGCTCTCTCTGAGCAATACAGGAAAGCAATACTCACATGCAGCATGGTAGAAAGGATAAAAACAAGTGTCCTCCACTAACAAACCTGTAAAGTTTCAATTCCCTTCCTGCACCCAAGCCAGGAATTTTTAGGTGACGGCTTATGCAGAGGGCATTAGAAACAGCTGTGCATTTTAAGCTTCCCACCCCAAAAATGTGTGACAATCATGTGGGAGGGGAGAAAAGGCAAGAAAGCACTCCAGAAGAATATATATATATATCAGATTCAGTTAGAGGAATAGGCATACTATGACCAGTGAAAAGGCTGTGGTAGAGTCTAGAGATTATCATTCCAGACCCTGTTCCAGACCAGCTGTAGTCATTTTGTAATTAAGTAGATTTTCTGCTAAAAAACCAAACCAAAACCCCAAACCCCTCAATCTTGGGCTTGAAGGTTAAGCCATGTAATACAGTGACCTTAAAGCCCAAATCTGCCATGGCTTATCCCCTCACAGTTATTCTGTGAAATTGTGCTGTCCACTCATACATTCTCAAAGAGATGACTGACTGCTGGTTATGGCCAGCAAGGCTCTCTGGGGATTATGAGTGACCAGGGAAGATCCGTCTCTCCCAGAGAGATATGGGAAGGTGGGACTCCACCATCAAGACCAACACCTTTGTGAAACACAGCGCGAATACCTGTGGTCAGCATTGTTCTTGTGCTTCCCGCTCCAGAGCCTCCTGCTGACAGCTGACGGGGGAGGAGAGGAAGGTAGAGGAGGGGGAGGAATGGATGGCAGAGGGGGTAAGTTTCTTTTATTCCTAGCTGCTGGCACCCAGTCCTCTTCCCCCTCATGTTTGAAAGTCCGCCTGGGCTTTGGCAGTGGGTTGATGAAGGGTTTCTTCTCTGGCACCCCTGGCTCTGTGTACACATTCTCCATTGTGCAGTCCTTGGATTTCACATGAGAAGTTCTCACCTCTTCTAGAGTCCCAAAAATTGGCTCACTGATTTCAGAGTCTAAGCCAAGAAGCCTTTTGTTGAGCTCAGCCCCACATATGCTCTCATGGCCCTCGGGAGCAGTGTGTCCTTGTGTTGCCTTCTCTTGCAAGCACTGTGGGGAATAGTAAGTACCAGGCAACTGCGGCTGCAGCTCTGCTGAGCCGTCTTTCAAAGCCTGCTCTAGCTTCTTGACCTGACTAAGCACTGAAAGGTTCTCCTTCTGGACCTCCCACTTCCCACCTTTCACCTCCTTGCATTTTCCAGGGCTGGACTCTACTTCCTCATCCTTCTGCGCTTCCCCCTTTCGCTCTGCTGCCTGTCCTGTGCCTTTCAGAGTTCCTGCTTTCCGCTCATTCTCTTTGCCTGCCCCTTTGCACTCCAGTTCCCAGTTCATAAGTCTCTTGGTCTCCACCTTCCGAGTCACCAGTGCTTCCCCACTTGTCTTCTCAGTTACACAGGGCATCTTGTGCTCCTCTTTAATTCCCTGCTCCTCCTCTCTGCGAGGAGCAGACTGTGTTTCTTTTTTCCCTTCCCATTCTGAAATTTTGTCCTTGATGCTGAAGGACTTATTCCTCAAGCCAATTTTTCCAGGTGACCGTATATTCTCAGTGCCTCCTATCTGTCTCCTGATGATTTTACTGTTTTCTTTAACGTTCAGATCCACAGATGGGTCACTGATGATCATTTTGGGACTAAGCATGTTCTGCTGAAAGCAGTCTAGCCTTGGATCCAGCATCAAGTTCTCCAAGGCTCCCAGTGGGTTCTTCACCACAGAAGAAACTGGTTCAGCTCCAGGTGTTAAGCCCAGGGTGACAGAGGCACCTTCAGAACATCTCTCACTCAAAAATCCACACAAAGGTCTTTCTAATTCCTTCACAGCTGCTGTATTGTTTTTATCTGCAAGCTTGATCCTACACACCAAAGACAAAAAGAGAAGAAACATCACTGCCATTGCTCACCCTTGGTTTAGTCCATCAGCTCCACAGGCTCTACTTGTAAAGCTGATAACAGCAGAGGATGTTCAAACCAAGCACTTGAGAGATGGGCTTACAGGGGAGGACGCTCAGGGAAGCGTCGTTCTAGCCAGAACACAATGCTCTCCTCTTGTTACGACTACGACAGAGTTTGAAATGAAGTCTTTCTCTGTGGGAGAAGTAGGTGGCAGGTGAGAGAGGTAATTTTTGTACATCAGACATGCTGATACCAATGAGAGGTTCACCAGCATTTGTGTGTGTGTGTTCAGAAGTGCAGTGGAGTTTTGGACATCGTCAGGGCATTAAGCAGGTCCACTGCAAATAAATGCAAAATGGACCATTTGCAAACAATAGCAAAATTGCTGCTGTTAAACAGAGGAGAAAACGTATGATACAGCTGGCATTCCTCTAGTGCCTGCTCAGAGGATCTCTCTTGGTCCATCCAAATGTTCCCCAAATGTATATTAATGCATAAAGACTGCACTTTTATTATTACATTTCTGTGGCCCTACCATCCCAGGCCACACATGGGCTTGGGCTCCCATGTACCCAGGCACGCTCCCTCGGCCTAGAGCACGTGATGTAGCACCCAGACACCAGATTCAACATTCTCAGAGCAAAAGGATTAAACACCTTCACTGCTTGAGTCCAAACTGCACCAAAAATCCCTAATATATTTAGTCTAGGGATTTCCAAGTGTGTGATATCACAATATCAATATTGTGGTATTTTATCAATATGGTAAAATTCCAGCTGAACAGAGTTATTTCAACACAAAATGTTTCTGAACCAAAGCACTTAGCCATGTCTTTGGGGTTTGCCTGGGCTTGGGAAGGAGCACCAGGACAACACAAGGTAGTTACTGGAATGAAAATCCCTATCATTAGTCCCATTTAACCATGATCCCAACACTAGATTCAACTCAGGAAATTGCTCTATTAACTTAAATGTATCAAGTGTGCCTCTTCCAGAACTTAGCGTTCTTGTAAGAGCATCCATGTGGATACCCTGTGTGCTGGCAGGCCTCGAGCTTTGTCCCGGAGTTAAGCGATGCTGGCAGCCATTGCAGACTCAGTTGTAGTGCAAATTGTGTCTGGGATGGGTTTCTGAGCAGAAATGGAACCCGAGCCAGATACTGTTCTTCCCTAGCCTCACAGATATTTAACTCCTGGCTGTCTCAGTGACAACATCATGCTTTGGTTAAGAGCCGGCACTGTGAAACACCGTGGCCTTTCCCAAGGAGCAGGGCATCACAGTGCAACTGGTGGTTGGACCGCGCAGTAGAAACCAGGGTTGGACACTGGGAGAAACCTGCAATGGGTGGGGACAGTAGGGTTTGTCTGAGGAGTCTGCGGCATCTCCCGCGTTGAAGATTTCAAGTGCAGGCAGGGCAAACATTGACAGAGATGTCATCAGCACAAACGGTCTGGCCTTGGGCAGACCTCTTCTAGCACTGTGAGCCTAGGACATTATCAGTCTGACTGGATGCTAAAATGCACAGTGTCACAGTCCTGAGATGGCAATGAAATCACCTGAGACCTACAGGGGTGTGTTTTAATGTGTGAGGAGAGGGGGACAGCACAGAGCAGAGAGAACATTTTTTTCCTTTGGTTTTCTTTCTGCTGGGGGTAATAAATGCAAGCAAAGCACCCCGGCACTGAAACATGGAAAGCTCTCACCTCTCAACCGACTTGCAGACACTGCTTTCAGACTTGCTGCTCACATCGGCCACCTTGCTAGCTGTCATCATGTCAGCACACAGCAGGGCAGCAGATCACCTGCAGACAGACACAAGGAAGAGTGCTCAGCATCCTTCTCTCTTCCTTCTACATACATACACACATGCATGTTTCTCCTTGAAATCCAGGAGAACAGCAGGAGCAAGACATGACAGCTCTCTGAGGACAGCCTCGGTTTCCTCCTCTGCAAAATGGGAAGAGGGGTGATAGCATTACCCCTCAGAAACCCAGAAACAGGGAGGAGTTGATGGGTTTTGAGGGCAAAAATTATCTTTGACAGAGCATCAACTGCTGTTCCGTGACTTGAATATGGAGTGTGTTTTATGAAGCCTTTTATTGTTGCCAAAATCTCAGTGGATTTAGATTTTTTTTTTCCTTGCAGAAGACTAAAACAAAAACAATTTTAAAACAACCTCTGTTAAGGCCACATGACCAAAGTGGTGGTCCCTGTGAATGCAACACTGTCACAACGTCCCCAGCTTGGGACAGAAAACGTTTTAGGCTGAAGAGACACTGCACTGTGGACACTGGTTTCCTTCTCTCTGGTGGGCCATGTTAGGCTGCTACTGATCTGCTTTCAGAGGACAACTTCTCATGGGGGTAAGATAAATCAGTCCCAAAAATGAGTCATTCTGTTCGCCTCATGGTTTCTAGCATTTATGGAGTGACTGTCCCTCTCTTTCTTTTGAGTACTGCTGCTACCCAGTTAATGCAACAGACTCTGTCCTCTTCTTATTGCCCCACAATACTCTTACTCATTAAATAAAAAATAAAAGCATTACTCTGTTACTCTGCAGCACCATCTCTCCTCACTTCTCAGGGTGGTCTGCCTGCTTCGCAGCATTGCAGTGACAAGGGGCTCACCATCTCGTAGGCAATAATTGGAAAATGTGAAGCCTCTCAAATCTGTTCACTTGGCTGGTCTGCCAGATGCTGCCCCACCGTGCCGAGCATTTGGCAACAAGACTGAGTGCCTTGGGAAATTTAGTAGGTTCTTGTCGTTAAAAAAATAAAACCCACCACACCAGAAACAGTAAAGAACAAAAGGATCTCTCATTTCCACTGTTCAAGTATTTTGGGCAGAGAGAGGAAAAAAGGAGAAAAAAAACCAACCCCAAAATCAGTCTTGTTTGTTCCCAGTTTTCTCTCCCTCCCTTTATCCCACACTGACAACGTTCCTGAGGCGAGGAGTGAACTCTGGGTCAACTCAATGTGTACACACTCAGGGCAGTTCATTGCTAACCATTTAGCGGACTCTCTTTCCCCAGACAATAAACCCCCTTGGCTTCTCTTTCTTGTTAGTAACTGGAACAAACACCCACTTCACTTCTAGACACAGAGCAGCCTTGCAACACTGTCAAGAAAATTTACCAGCCCAAGGAACAAAATCTATTCATCCATCCATTAACTGTTATGGATCGAGAATAATGAAAAACTAACGATCGCTTGCGTCCCCAGCCAAAGAATGACTCACCCAGGCAGCCAAAGCGGATTCCTGCAAAGCTGCAACAGAGGCTGCTCTGCACTTGGCTTACAACATCCTTAGAGCAGGGACGGTCTCTTCACTCATCACTTATTTAGTGCCTCGCACAGCAGGGTCAGTGGCCAGAGCTCCTCAGCACTGCCTTTAGCAGTAAGAAACGTAACAACAACGGGAGTTGGCATACACACAACCCCTGTGGCTCCGCTGCCACATCGAATGTTCGCTTGGGATGAGCGCCTCTGTCTTGATAAGATCACACAATTTCCCCCATCAGGAAACTCCATCTCTCAGCCTTTTCCAATAGCCCCCTAACAAACACTGCCTTGAAAACGAACATCTGGATATGAGGAAAGGTGTGCTGGTGCTCATAGTCACACACCTGACGTACTTCCTGTGGGAGAGGCCAAAAAGAAGGTAATACAGAATAAGAGGTGCACTCGTTTCTTCATCTGTAGTGGATGGGACAGACCCCACCGCCCTCGGTGAGCAGAAGCGAGGCACAAAGCAGTTGCTGAGTGCTGCAAAAGAGTCTCCCGTGAAAGGAGCACCGCTGCAATCAGCAGATCAGCATGACTTGGAGCCAAGGCCAGAGGGACATCTGTGCCCCGCAGCCACCACGTGTGGCAGGAGTAACCAAAGCAATGCACTCACACTAGGCAGTTTAAAGAGCAGGCCAGGAACTTCCAAAGCAGCAACACATCAGATGCTGCAATGTGACAACAACCAGGTACCTACCGACACACCCACTGACAACACACGCCGCTTAGGGGAGTAAAGTCATCCCTAGGAGATACACAGATTGCTGTGCCTTCACCCTTGAGCAGCAGGGTATACAGGGTGTCCTCAGCATCACCTAGGCGATTACTGTAACACATTAGCTGGTCCTGCCCAAAAGAGTAAATATTTATCCAAACACACTGGAAGACATGAGCGAAAAAGAGAGTCACCTCTGGAATAAAATAGCAGAAAACAACAAGGTACCTCCCAATTAGTCCAACAGTCAGATAATTTGCTTGGGGCCAATCCCACGCCCAAATGAACTTCAAAAGTGATGGGATCATCTCTTCCGTTAATAAGGTCACCAGAAACTACTTGCAGGCCTGACCCACAGGCATTGCCAACACCTGACAAGAGAAAGCTGGGATGGCAGTGAGGGAAGATTGCCTCCAGCAGGAAAACAAAAAGGTAGATCTTCTCTACCAAGGTTTGGCTCCACAAGGCACCCAGAGCTAACATGACAGTTCACTGCAAAGGGCAAGGGGCGCTCCTGTTCCTCCCGTCTCCCCACATCTCTGCTACGATCGACCATACACTACCCTGATCGTGTGCTGGCTCGGGCTCTCTTTGGAGCACCTCTGTGACCTGCTATAGCTTGCTGAGAGTTTTAGACAAAGCGGCTCATGGAAGGGGTCCAACATTCACCGGATCTTGTACAAGGGAGGTGATGAGACTGTGTGGACAGGAGGGGAAGAGGGAGGGAAGTGTAGAGAGAGAGCACGAGAGAGTGTGCATGTAGGGATGGAGAAGGGAGACCTGCCAGAGGCTCAGAAGTGTTATCTGAAATGCTCTGCCTTCCTGCCTTATGTGCAACGTGACCAGGGCCCTACAAACTGCCTAGAAGAAAAAAGCGGAGCTGAGTTCAGTTAGCAGGCAACCTGAGAAGGACATACATACATCAAGCTGGTACTTCTTGACCGATTGCTGCTTTCTCTAAAAACCACAAAAGAACTTTCTACCAGCAATGGGAGGTGCTGCCCCACGGCAACCCGAGTTGTGGGCCACCGCTCCTGGCACTTACATCCTGGAGCAGCAAGGCCATAAAAGGGGAGAGAAGACGCCGAGCCCCATTTAGAGAGCCTCAGCACTGCAATTTATTCAGTAATCCCTGCCATTGTTTGGGGGAACAAAGCAGTCATCTGATATCGTTTCAAAATTAAACTGGGAAAGGAAGGACAGGGGAGGAGGCGGGAGGAAAGAGGGAGGGGAGGGAGCTCTCAAACCTGTTGGTCGGACCCTGGGAAGGATGTGAAGTCTCCCAGCAGAAGCCTCTCGGTGTATCTCCCACACGCACCCGGCCTCACAATTCCCAGGGCCATGTGATAGGGGCTTCCTGCTACCAAGCGAAGCAAGACCTACCCCGACCTCTCTCTTCCAAACAGAGTTCCTGCCTGCTTTGTGTTCGCAAAGAGGCGTTTGTTTACTGATCTATCATTGGCATGCAGGAAACAGCCTTGAAATGAGCTGTAATCATCTGTCTCCAGCAATAGCTGTTTGGCTTTCTTCTAATTTAAGTTTTCCTCCCACCCCCCCTTCCCCAATGCCCTCTTCCCCACTTCCGATCAAAACGCTTTTGGAGTACGCACATCTGGTTCAGGGCACTAGATACTACGCGATGTTTCCAAAGCAACCAGTGAATAAAAGAGGCGCTGACAGTAGGCACGCTCCCACCCCCAAAGGACAGAGCAGTCTTCCAGAGGAATAGGAGCTAAACTCCTCCAGGGAGAGGAAGAAACCAGCTTTGCCCGCTGTACTTGGTGCAGCCACCAGACGATGCAGCCAGCACGCGGGTCGCACACGTGGAGTCTTGCCTCCGACAAGGTCAGGTGGTGATGGCAGCAAGCCTCCCAGGCCTCCCTTTGCTATTTCGTTTGCAGGGAATAAACTAAGCATACCTCAGAGGGTCTTGTGGTTTGGGGATGGGTATTAATTGCCATTGTCGCTTGCTGGAGGCCATGTCTCAAGAATTTCTTTGCTCTGTTTACTCTGCACCTCGCACAAAAATCGGATCCAAGTCCATAACTGGATACTAGCCACACTGCCTTAACAATAAGGCTTCACAGCACCAGGAGCGACCCGCAGCTGGTCAAACTCTCCTCCAAGAAGCAAAATGACACGCTGTGTTTAAAGCCCACGCACGCTTTCTTCTCCTTGATGCTCACAGAAATGGTCTCTCCAGTTACTTTCACGAGTAACCCCGAGCAGCCAGACAAAGCCTGCAAGTAACACCTCTCTGCTCCTGTGCTCTACAGAACAAAGGACGCAACATACAGACAGCAACAATGAGACAACAATATATAACATACATATATAAAGAACAGGAAGGATGCCAAGAAGACAAAACACTAACAGGAAAATCATGAGTAAGGGGAAGCCAACAGTTAAAGTCTTCAAGGCTCCCTCCCCCAGCCCTTGCTCTGTTTGGAGCCCGTTTCCCTTTGGGGGAAGAAGCAGGCATGAGGACGTGTGCTTGTGCACGAACACACACACAGAGGCCACTGTGTGGGCCCCTGCGCACAGTCCCAGCACCAGGCAGTGTCCCTGGGCCTGGGTACGAGCATGCTGACTTCACGAGGTCCCCAGCAGCAGCGTGACCTCGGGGGTTGAGCCCCCGCAGAGCGGGAAGGACACCAGCCGAGGGGGGATGCGGCTAGAGCCGAGAAGGGCAACAGGACCCAAGAGCAGGCTTCCTTCACAAAACAAGATGCTTGCAGTGGGAGAGTCACTGATCTGAGGTGTCCAACGCCAACCCAGCGGCAAGGCAAGGGTTTTCTGAAACTTGAGCTCAGTGTATTTAACCCAAAGCTCCATGACATGTGCCATGAGCCTTCCCCAGCTGACAGCAGCAACAGTTTCTCCTCAGGACTTCCGTGAAGCCCACTTCTTTCCTCTCCCAGTCAGCCCTGCAGATGAGCATACCCCAAGGTCTGGGAGGACGGGCCACCTCCGCAACAGCAGGGCTTCTCAGTGGCATTCTGTGAAAGGATGATTCCGCTTACGCATGAGAAAAACTGTTTTACTGAGAGGGTGACTGAGCACCAGAGAGGTTGTGGAGGCTCTATCCTTGGAGATACTCAAAACCCAACTGGACAATGTCCTGAGCAAGCTGCTCTACGTGACCCCACTCTGAGCAGGGGGCTGGACTTGGCCATTTCCAGAGGTGCCTTCCCACCTCAGCTACTCTGCCATCCTGTGCTGGGCACAGTTAGTTTGGGGCAAGGTGAGTTGTCACCTCTTTGCAAGCACTGATTGTCCTGGCCATGCGAGTCTCCTGTGGGCCATGGAGACTGAAGACGCTGACAGCAGGGTCGTTCAGTTCATCACACTCGTAATGGGATCCTAATTGTAGATAGTCAGGCCCAAGTAATTTATTAAAGAAAAAAAAGCAGGATAAACTTAGGTAAACATATCCATGAAGGACCAATGACTGGGAAGCGATATGCTCCTACAGTATCTTTTAGAGCCAGATCCCACACAGCCTCCTACCCCCCTCGCCCCACTCTGTCCTAACTTTTCCCTTTGATCTATCATATCTTACACCACAGGGCTTACAAGGGGGTCAGGAGAATCCCATGTGTCAAAACAAACTGTATTTTCAAAAACCCCAAGTGGAATCGACGTACTGCAACCTCTCTCTTTGTGCGCGAACCCCATGTCAGAGGAACAACACTGCAATGCAAGGAATGCAGAAACTCGTAGTGTTGGCGTTCAGCCTGTGTGCAGAAAAGCTGTGTTATGTATTATATCTTTAATTTTATGATATAATTCATTCTACTGATCTTCTCCCTCTCTAAAGCCCACAGAACAAACTCTGCCCACTTGTATGTCACTAACCTGATTTAAAGGATTACTACGGTTAAAGGGACTGCCCTGCTTCTCCCTCTCCCTGGGCCCCTGCTCCTCCCTTTGCTGCCAGCAACATGGTCTCATCCCTGTCCTTGGTAAAGGATATGCCTGATCAGATCTCACAGTTGCCGTTGACTAAGGGTGTGCCTACTTTTTCCTCCCTTCTTGCTCCTGCTTCCTTTGCATCAGCTCCAATGCTTGTAAAGCCCTTTCTGAGCTAGCAAGGGCTAGCAAGCTAGCTAGTTCAACTCGCTAAACCAGTGAAGAAATAAAAGGAGGGAAAAGCAAAAAGTTTTCTGCTCGGATAGTGACATCAGTCACCTGTCATGGAAAACCTGATGAGCACTGAAGCACATGGAAGGGAAGGGATGAAATCATATCGCTGGGACAGATTCACTGCGTATTTTGCTTTCTCCTCACCGCTTCCCTTCAAGGACATTTGTTGCTCACCATACAACCATGTAAATAGCAAACTGGGTTGCACAGACTACAGGCAAAACTCAATTTGCTCTTAGTACAGGGACAAGCAAGACTTGATTTTTCAAACTGTTCCAACTGCAAACCCCACCGCCTTCACAAGCAGCCGTGGGGCCAGCCCCACAGCTGGACCCAAGGCCAGGGAATGCACAGCTGGCTACAGCTGGCAAAAACTCCGCTTTCAGAGTTTGTCTGACATGGCAGCAAGTTCCGGGAAGGGCAGCTGAGGAGGTTCCTAGCCATTTCTCCTTCATTACCTGCCAAATTAAGCAAGGAACCCCTGCAGGCACCCATTTCACTTGCTACATTACCCCGACTTGCCCCCCAAGTGGGCCCCTTCTTTTGCACTGAACGAGACCACAGATGCACTGAACAGACGCCTGTGACGGCCCAGCCAAGCCTGACCGCTGCAGTGCACAAGCATGGAAGACGCAACTGAAACGGCATGGACAACCGTAAACATGGCGCTTCTGAGTTCCCGAGTGCTCCACTTCACGCATACAGAAACTGCATTTGGAGAACACAAATTAAGTTTCAGCTTTGGGTTGGTTGGTTTGGTTTAAAGGCAAACTGGAAAAAAAAACCACTGGAGTCCCATGGTGTGGGACAGCACGGAGTTACCAGGATGGCTGGATGCTTTGGCTGCACCACAGGCACCTCTGGCACCTGAGTTAGTGGAATAGCTGGTAACAGCAGCAGCTCCCGGAAGAGGATGGGACAGACACTCTGCCAGGGGTTTTGCACACACTTGCCAGGGGCACAGGGACCTTCAGGAATCATGGGCTCCATTCCAGGCTTTGGAAGGAAGCAGGTTATGGGGGGCATGCCATTATTTTTAAGTTTGTGCTCTCTCCTCCTGACACTAGAACCTGGTTACACACAGTCTTCCTCACCTACTGTTGTGGTTTAACCCAGCAGGCAGCTAAACACCACACAGCCATTCGCTCACACACACCCCCAGTGGGATGGGGGAGAGAATCAGGAAAAAAAGTAAAATTCATGGGTTGAGATAAAGACAGTTTAATAGGACAGAAAAGGAAGGGAAAATAATAATAATAATGATAAAAGAATATACAAAGTAAGTGATGCACAATGCAATTGCTCACCACCCACTGACCAATGCCCAGCCAGTTCCTGAGCAGTGGTCACTGCCCCCTGGCCAACTCCCCCCACTTTATATACTGAGCATGACGTCATATGGTATGGAATGTCCCTTTGGCCAGTTTGGGCCAGCTGTCCTGGCTGTGTCCCCTCCCAGCTTCTTGCTGGCAGGGCATGAGAAGCTGAAAAGTCCTTGACTAGCATAAGCACTGCTTAGCAACAACTAAAACATCAGTGTGTTATCAACGTTATTCTCATCCTAAATCCAAAACACAGCACTGTACCAGCTACTGGGAAGAAAATTAACTCTGTCCCAGCCAAAACCAGGACACCTACTCAATACCAGTCCCTGCTTCCCAGATCTCCTCTTCGCCCAGACAGCCCAGGTTTAACTCTCTGAGGTCCCTATTCAAGTCCCAGTTCCCTCACCCACTGCTAATCTCACGCTTACTATCAGCTGTCCCAGCCCGGCCCTCTCTGCCTATCCTCCCTATCACCACTTCCCCGTATCCCTCTCTTTCCAGACTTGTCCCCTCAAATCATTGCTTAGCCAGTCCTCCTCTACCCATAGCTCGTCCAAATACCTTCCTTCCATCCTAAGGACTTTCTGCGATGGCTCTTAGCTGCAGACTCTTCCTCCCCTTACTTTCCCCTCCCCACCCAAACTAAGGGCTCTCGCAGATCTACCCGGCCCTCAGCCCTGCCCCAGTTTTCCTCACCTACCCCTGTCCTACCTCCCTGCTCCAGCAGAAACAGCCTCCCCTCCACACTTCCAGCCTCAGGAAGCCTCTACCACTCAGTCTGCTACCTTAAAAGCTGCTTCCCTGCAGCTTCCAGGTTGGTTTTTTTTTACCTGCCCCCAGGCCTAGTCTCGCTGAAACAAAGCCACCTGACATCAGACTGGCTTGAGCACCTCCTTTCTGCCCACCCTTGCAGGGCAGAACTTGAGGACCTTGCACATTTCCCCAGGTTTTAGATCCACTACAGCTACCTGGATCCTGGCTACCAAACGTCCCGAACTGCTGGATACAGCTCCTGCATGTCCACAGTGCTTATCTGAGACAACGCCTGCCCTACACAGACGGTCTGCACCTACACGTTGAAGACACTGGACTCCATACATGCATTTCCACTGTCAATATCCTGAGTAGATCCTACACCTCTCCCCTGCTGCATACCTCCGCATGCACAGTGTAGCAATTATTTCTTCAGAAGCAGAGTGACTGCATCTTTATGTCCAAATCATCATCCGACTAGGACAGAGGATCTTTTCCTTCCTTCCTAGTCCAGGCTTTGCCTCTTTTGGATACTAGGAAATGAAGCTGTTTCCGCCTCTTTTCTGCTACGGTGCCAGTGGGATAATTGATGGCACAGGAGAGAAAAACTCCTGGTAGTCTAGTCCACTGTTTCTGGGCAGAGATTTACAGGGAGGTCCTATTAAACCCCAGAAATGTATTGTGTACTTCTGGTTAGGAGGCCAGCCTTTGGCTCTGAGCTGCAGATGGCATTTATCCATTCACACATGGCTCCCAGGTTGGGACTTTATTATAGGACCAGTGTTAGGACTTGGGTTGGCAAGGAGGCTCTGCTTGGAAAGAAGCTAACCCCCAGCAACAAGAAGAGGGGAGCCAGCAGGACCTGCTGTGGGCAATACTGGTGGGTCACCCTGGGTCTCAATTGCATCCTTAGGCCATCCCTGTTCTGTAGTAAAGCAGCTGGACCCTTGAGAAACTACCCTCACCTCCTGTCCATTACTTCCCTCCACCACCCATTTGCTGAAGGTTGTAGGTGAAGCTCCACAGGGATAGCACCACGGTCACCTGCCTGCCTGGCACAGGGAGCTGGAAAGATAGAGCATTTGGTAACAAGGTAACTACTGAAGATTTTAGCTACTAAAAATAAAAACCTCTGCTGACCATGTGCCAACTGAAGTTTTCTTCCCACAGAATCTTGGAAGAGTTAAGGCAGAGATGACACAGGAGTGGCAAAGGACAAATTCCCGATCCAAACAGCATATAACACTTCTGTTTCAAAGCATAAGGTTAGTCTTAGCAAAAAAGAAAAGCCTGATGCACTTTCTAACGCAGGGGAAACAGCACATTTTTCTCCCCTAGCTTCACTCTTTGAAATAGCTGAAACATTTTGGCTGAAGGCTTTCAAAAGTAATTCAGCCAGAGGCAAATGCTCAGCATGGAAGACTGCAGACTGAAACAAAAAAATTTGCCCTGAAGGCAGAAATCGAAAACAGGGTCTCACAATGTGGATTGTCTTCTGTTAAAGGTGGGGCTTGCTGCACCCACTATTATTAAGCTTGTCCCACGTTTCCCATTGTCTTGTTTTCCCTTTGTTCCTCCCTCTAAACACATAACAGCAGAATAAAAGCTCAACAACTCAAAGGGTATTCGACATCCCTCCAGTTTCCTTCAGGCAACCACACCCTCAGCTGGAAAACACAGCATTTCCAGGGTTAGCGGTGGGACGTTACATGACCATGTCAAACAAAACAGCAATGCTCTTTTTCTAATTCACCGCTCGTGAACACAGATTGTCTTGCATGTACAGAAGGTAAATACTGTTATTCTTTGTGGTGGCCAGTATGGTTTATATTACTGCTTAGAGACATGATTAGTCTTCATTCCTGCAGATAAGTTAACAAATATTAAGAAAAAATTCACATGGGAAGGAAGAGAAAGATTCAGTATGTCCCAATCTGGCTGCTAAAATGAAGTCTAATTACAACATTTAGTGGAATGACATGTTTCAAACTAAGCTTTCTACAAGGAAGTCATGAACAAAAGATTAAAAAAAAAATATAATTCCAGGTGGAGAAACCAAGACCCTGGGAAATGAAGGCAGGAGTAGAGGACAGCTCTTCTGTGACGGTTCTTGGCAATACTAGGTCATCTTCTTGTGTTTTAGATCTTGCATTAGCGCATGTGTGCACACAGTGGGGTTGCTCAGCCCCTTTCAAAATGGGATAATATTTACTTATGCTTTGCAGCCTAATAAATGAAAATTCAGTTACTTTAAGACAAGGCTGAAGAAGACATTAGTGGTGGATCCCGTGTTACTGAAGCGAACACGAGCTTGCTGATGACATCAGTGGAGCCAGCATTTCATACCTGTTTTCTTTGGCTTTGAAATCACCCACATACAAGACGACTGCAGTCAATATGGAATAAAACAAAAGAAATATGGACCAGATTTACACGAGCAGACATTTGCCAGCAGAACAGTCTATCAGCCACACGGAGGGGCAGGATTCCTAACAGATGCAGTGGAACTGGCTTCAGTCCCCAACAAAGACGAAGCTACATTGGCAAATACGCGTTTCTATCAGCGCAGCCAATTGGTGCAGGTACTTTCCCTCCTTTGATAGGAATGCTGTGTTACAAATGTGCCAGTCCTACTACAACAGTAGAACACTTCTAGTGTGAAAAGAATTGGAAAGAACTCAAGGTTATTATTATGCTTATAAGAAACCCAAACATTTGACAGCATAGGAAACAACCTGCCACTAAAATATAGTGTTCAGCTCATGAACCACACTGGAATTAATTTTCAATGTGGTGAGATAACCTCTGCTATTCTAGCATAAACGGGACCCAAAGAGGTCCCTTCGAGGAGCAACTCTGCAAAGAGTTTCCTGGCAGGAAGACAAATTGTCTCACATTCAGAAAGGAAATGAGAGCATTAAAACGAAGAACCTCAACTTCTTCCAAAATAAGTTATCATCAGGGAAGAGAAACGGAGCCTCAGCAAATCTTTCCTTCGGTGGCCTTCACCCAGCAGGATGCTGACTCTTGCCCCTCCCGATGAAGATTTAGCACACAGCTTCCTTTAGTGTCCATCACCTCAACCTTGGGGCACCATCTGCAGAGCGCTGGTCGCTGCATGCTCCAGGAGACCTTCCTGTACCAGCTCCGAGTCCATGACCTGCCTCTACAGCCTGTCTCTATTAAGCACCATCTTCTGAGCTCAAGCAAAAAGTCACCTGTAGATTGCTTTTTGGTTTCGGAGACCCTGCTTCCCCCTGCCTTGCTCAACCTCCTCTTTCCTCCCACCCTCACTCTCCCACATACCTCGGCCATCACAAATGCAGAATCTGCTTATCGCATATCTTATTTCTTATCGAGATCTTTCAACCACAGCGCAGCACACTACCCCCTTGTTCAACCTTCCTCAGCAGAGAGCAGGGCCAGGCAGCACGTGAGCCGCCAAGGATTTACCCATCACGAGGAGGAAACCTGCACAGCTCCAAAGAAGAAAAACTTCTGCAAAGCGGGCTTGCATTTATTTATTTTTCCAGGAGGAAAGCTGCTCTCTGTGGGTGTGTGCGTGCGTGTGCGTGTGTGTTTGTCAGGACAATAGGAAAAAGGACACTGGAGCGGAGCTGCCAGGAAACAGTCGGCCATCTGCCCTCGTGGAGAGCACTTTTTCCTTTTCTTTTGTACTAAGAGGAATGTAGCTGAGAGCCGCCATCCGCCCGCGCTGGGAGGAAATCTGAGAGCCTGTGCTCTGCCAGGGAGAGGAAGCGTGGGGGAGGGAGCGAGCCGGGTCCATGTGGTTAAGCGGTCATTGCACTCACGGCCAATAAAAGTGGGAAAAAAACCTCCTGACCAAAAACCCCAAATCCTAGGGAAAACTGCTCTTCCTCCTCCGCCCTTTCACTCTCACGTGTGGTTTGATACTCGCTCTCTCCCAGGCACTGGGAGGCGATCCTGAGCACAGGAACCGCAGAGGAGCGTGTCGGGAGGGCAACGGCCCAGGGAAACACAAAGGTTTCCCCCTGCGCTGACACTGGCACCCCCGGACAAGAAAGCAACACAAACAGAAATTCACCTCGCATCGCCGCATTGCTCAGCTGCCCGCATCCCTCTCAGTAACCAGGCATTTAGCAACCCAAGTGCAAAACAGCCTGGGGAAGGGCCCTTTGCTCTTTGGCTCCCCAACCCACCGGACAAGGGTGGAGTGTAAGGAGCAAGTCTACTGCTTATAACCATCCACGTGTTCTCCCCCACAGGCTTTGATGCCACTATAAAAGAAAACTATGTTACAGGAGGGAAAAAAGGTCTCATCTTCTGGTACCATCAGGCAAAAATGCTGGCACAACACTGTGATGGCTTGGTAGCACGTTCTTCTGCCACTTTGGCAGCAGAAAAGCCCCGAAAAAAATCAAGAAAGGTAAAATTTTCACGACTTTGAAGTTTAAGACTCATTTTCAAAACCGATTGAGGATCAGATTTTTTTTTAAACAAACATTGTAAAAGTGGCTAACATTTTCAAAGAATTGTAAGCACTTATTCCTTTTTCACTGGTTGCAACAGGAGACATTGTCAGGGTATTGCTGGGAAAATTGAGAAAACATCTACCTGCATCTTCACACACCTACATACCTTGCAAACTCTGGCACTTGCCAGGTACCAGATCCAGCTCCACAGAGCCAGCAGAACTTGCTAACGTGGGAGATGTCTGAGATAACAGGTCACAGTCCTGAAAAAGGTACTTCCAGAAGAACTGATTGATCCAGAAATGGGCTAAAGAGCTTCTTCATGTCCTGGCAGCTCAAAAGACAGACAGACTGACCCAGTGATGCTCTGCACCTAAGCATGTCCAAGTCAGATCTGGACTGCCACCCACGCATCTCAATCCCTTTCAGAAACGAGACTCAGGTTTCCACATTCTGTCGTGACTTTCTGAACATTTTACTTCTCGTTAAACCAAAATCATCAGTGTAGCACAGTGTGTGACCTCAAGCCAATTCCTTGGCTGCTTCTCACTTGGGTGGATGAGAGACAATGGAAACAAGCGGAAACAAAGTAGAGACTTGATATAAGGAAAATTTTTTTTCACCACGAGGATAACACAGCTCTGGAACAGCCCTGCAGTCTCCATCGCTGGAGGTTTTAAAGACCCAACTGGACAAAGCCCTGAGCAACCTGGTCTGAGCTCAGACCTGAAACTCTTTGAGCAAGAAGCTGGAGACCTCCTGCAACCCCTTCCAACCTGGATTATCCTATGATAACCTGTCATTAATTACTGTAAAAGAGAGAATTCACTCTCATTTTCTCTGTGGAAAACAAACCAAACAAAAAACTGCAAAAAAAATTCCCTTTCAAAACACTATTACTAGGTGCCTTTTCCTCCCCAAGAGATATTTTTTGCCTTTCACCTCTTAAAACTCCCCATCTGACCAGCAAGCAAGCAGTAAAAAATGGCTGCTAAAACAAGATATGCAACTATGCTATTCCTAACACATTTCCACGGTCTTTTGTCCCCTGTAATTCTGTAGTGCCTAACAAACTTCAACAGTTCAGTGAAAGCTATTAGGGAGGCCATGAATCCACCAGTAAGACTGCCTTGGCAAATAATGATAAGGGTGCAATTTAAAAAAAAAAAAGATTGAAGTTATTTAATGATTAAATTAAACAAACAAACAACTGAGAAATACTGGAAGCATTTACTTGGGAGATCTTTGGGGGTTTTTTTGCTGAAGCATTTCTTTGGGTTTCTCATGGCAGAAAACCTAGAAACTGGAGATTTATCCAACAGGCATATGTTGTTCTCTACTTTCGTCCAAAGGATGTGCTAAAGGCAATACATACTCTAGAGGACTTTAATTTCCATTGTTTACTTTCTTTCATATACATCAAACTGTTTGATAACGGAGCAGAAGCAGAGCACCCATGCACAATTTCCTCCATCGAGCCCTTATCTCACAACCAAAGTAGAGCTATTCTTATAGAAGCTTCCAACCCGGAGAACGTGCATCCAAGTTTTGTATTCCAGGGTAACCACAAGGGCATACTCCACCCAAGATGTTTGAATGTTGTCCTGGACTGGGCCCCGATACTGTTTATTGTGCACAGGAAAAGCTCATTACTACAAAGCAGCCAGCACTGAATGCATTTCACAAGGGCGCATTTTACAGGACCCAGAACAAACTATCAAAGTAGGAGTCTTCTGGAGTCAAACCCTTTGCGGAAGCCCCAGCCCCCCGAACTATTGAATAAGCATCATCCCCTTTCATCTTAAGTGCTCATAAACATCTTATTTCCAGTCCAATGCGAGGTGAAATCCTAGCTCTACTGAAGGTACTGATTTGACTTCAGTGATTATGATGTGGCTTGCATTTCACCCACCAAACCCTCCACATTCACCTCGTTTTTGCTCCTCCCCAACACAGGTCTACCTACAGAAACCCAAGCAGAGAGCATAGGAAACAAGTCCATAAAACCTCTTGGGAGGGGACAAGTCTTACAGGTTCTCATGACATGTTAAAAGAATACAAAGGTTTCCCGCAGGGTGAGAGATGAGGTCTCCCACAGTAGATGACCAGCACTAGGAGTCAGGTGACCTACCTGGTACAACACTCTGATGATATGCAGATTCCTCTGTGAAGTTCCCATCTCCCCGCCCCAAAAATAGCAGCATTACACACTCAGCTCTAAAGGTCTGGCTCAGGAAAGAGGCTGTCCATAAATGTTTTTCTCCCTGCAGAAGATGGTGATTTTAACAAATCCACATGGTTTCTAGATTAGATACCCCATGAATAGGCCAGTTAGACAGATACTCCTCACCACAACCACCTTCTTCATGCAAAGGTAGAAGCTGCACTATGTTGGTTCAATCATCCATGGCTGAATATAATGGATCTTTTGATAATGACCAGTTTTTCTTTATTGAAAAGAGAACGTCTACAGACATTACTGGCAAACTAAACCTAAACTCGATCTTTTAGGGGAAATTCCCCAAACATTTTCTTCAATTAGAAGAGGCACAAGAAGAGCTTATGTAATGCTATACTTGATTTATTTCTTGGCTGGTAAGAAAAATGTTTGGCATTCAAGTAGGCATTCTTCTTCCCATCTCTTCCACATGTAATAACTCAGACATTCAGATTGGATAGCATTTACTTAATAAAAAATCTGTCATCCACTTCTCCAAGCGGGTTCACTGCATTCATATTAAAAAGGAAAATAAGACAGAGGAGAAATTTCGGCACTAGAAATAGGTTAGAAAGAAGTTATTTTTGCTTATATGCCTTCCCAAGCAAAAGGAATATTAGAGATGCATTGTCATATAAAACTATGATACCACTTTTCTTTAGACTTTCTTCACATGAATCTGACTTTTGATGACAGGTAAAAATGCTGATGAATAAGAAATCAGTCCTACCTCTGGTCATATGTTTGGCAAGACTGACTTTTCAAAATATTGTACACTGAGATAAGAGTAAGCATATGGCAAATATGCTCCCAGATACCTCAGATTAATGTAATTTTCTATGCGGGAACTAAACTGGAACAATGGGACGATCCATCTCAGCTAACTCTTGATGTCCACATGTGAGCTACACTTTTAGCCTCTTTAATACTCACAACAGGTAACTTGTGCTCTAGAAGTACTCTCTCTTCCTGAGGTAGGCATCTCACAAACTCTGAACCGTACTGTAAAAGCTCCTGTTTCTCTTACCTGACCAGCAAGGGTCTAGAGACTAAGTTATCTGGGCAAGGTGCATCCCACTCACATGCCTGAAATACAGGTGCATGGTCTCAGCAATTCAATTCACATAAATCACAAGCAGGTTTGAGTGTTGCTGGATGAGTACATTACTTATAGTTTCTGATCAACTGAAATAATTTTTGCCAAGTTCAATCTAAATTCAATGTGCCAAAAAAAAAAGAGAGAGAGAGAGAGAGAGAGACTTTCAAGGAAATGTTTGATGTAATCTGAAGGAAGAATACAAGAGTTAGGTTCTTTATTTTGAAATTACATTACCTACCAAAATTTAGCTAGATTGGGGTTGAGTGTGTGTTAAACCTTCCCTTCAAAAGGAGCTGAAACACTTTGTTTAGGCTTCCCCTCCTTCCCACCATATTTTTTTTTTTAAGGGAAAAAAGGAGGGAAGGGAATAGATGGGGCTACCCTGCCACCTTTCTCCAAATATTTATATAATTTTTTATTCAACCACAAAACTGAAAAAGAAATACCACAAAATCTCCTCCAAAGCACCAAAAAGCCCCGAACTTCACTTCCAGGTCATTGCTTAGCTAAAGTTAATGGAGCAATGACAGTTGACACCACCTTGTTTTTCTGGTGATCTCATCCACATACATCTCACTGTGCTTCATCAGTGTATCAGCAAGTTATGTTGACTCTGTGAAGCAACTGCTTAAGAAAAGTTGCATTATACAATCTTCTGCTTAATTCTGCATTCAAGGACTTCACGGCAAGTCATACCAAAATCTTCTCTATCGCAAAGTATTGTTCACAAGTTTAAAAAAAAAGAAAAAAGTTACATGTGCAACAGAGACAGTGAGACGGCTGAACTTCTTAAGTCCTTCAGGAAAAAAGAATGGGTCGGTGATTACCTGTTTCCAGGCTTTTTTAAAAATTTCTTTTTACTTAAAAATAGAAAGAAAGAAAAATCAATGTAATCCAAGGTCAGGCTTGATTTTTCAAAAAACAGATCTTTACCAGGAGCCTGAAGTAAAAATAAAATACTACCAGTGAATGCGTCCAGAGGAGGACAACAAAGCTGGTGAAAGGGCTGGAAGGCATGTCCTATGAGGAGCGGCTGAGGACACTGGGTTCGTCTATTCTGGAGAAAAGGAGACTCAGGGGCAACCTCATTGCTCTCTACAGCTTCCTGAGGAGGGGAAGTGGAGAGGGAGGTGCTGATCTCTTCTCCCTGCTATCCAGAGACAGGACAAGTGGGAACGGTTCAAAGCTGTCCCAAGGGAGGTTTAGACTGGACATTAGGAAGCATTTCTTTACAGAAGCCTCTGGAACAGGCTTCCTAGAGAGGTGATCGATGCCCCAAGCCTGTCAGTGTTTAAGGGGCATTTGGACAATGCCCTTAACATGCTTTAACTTTTGGTCGGCCCTGAATTGGTCACACAGTTGGACTAGATGATCATTGTAGGTCCCTTCCAACTTAAATAATCTATGCTATGCTACTAACAATAACAATAATAAAAATCGAATGGAAGGCTGCCTTGAGCATGAATGAGCAGAGGGACTGGGATTGGTGTACATGAATCGTTTGAAGAACAGAAAAGCTAGAATTTTTACTCCTGCAGTGATTGCTGGTCAGAGTTGAAGTCCTTGACTGCTCTGACAGGGCAAGTCCTCTGTTTCTGATAATGTTTCCAGATTCCTTTGGATCAGAAAAATAATTTTACCCTATGCAAGTGAACATTAAGCAAGTGGGACATGACGCAATATATTACATGTCAGAATAAGTTAGTTAAAAAAAACAACCCTCATCAAATTCTGACATTTTATGAAATTTGTGCCTTTCAGAGGTGATCCTGTTTTTCCTTGAAACACACCCAAAAGTGTCTTTCTCTGACTAGTGGAGGAATTTAGGAATTTAACAGGGGAAACCTTGGTTTCCCATTGAATTTGTGTACGTTAAACCATCCTACAAGGAAAGTTTCCTACTGTGCAAACAAGAGGATACTGATGGGGCAAGCTTTAGCACAGTCTAAGCGGCAATAGCCGCCCATATCCTTCACCAACACAAGTACAGGACTGTTGTATGTGAGAGGTGACACCATGGCAAAACTTCAGCTTGGAGTCACTCGTAGTAATCTCTGGGGACAGAGACAGAAATCTGATGCAAAAAACAGTTACCACATGTTGGTTTCCCAGTACGAAACCTCTCAGTCTTCTCTCAGAGTTTGACAAAGCTGAAAAATGGCAGCCAGCTAGATCAGGACTTCTTACATCATCTGGAAAAAGCTCAATACCTTACACATCTCTTTTCAGTAAGAAATTCTCTTGCTGAATTTGACTACAGACAGCCGCACATACAGCCTAGCACATCAAGGCAGGGAAAAACAGATTCTCAATTACAGCCTGATCCCAAGCTCCCTGAATTCATGGAAAAGCTCCCATGGACTTCAGTAGGCTATGGAGGATGCCTCAGGGTCTGGTTTTGGCCAGATATTGATTTCTGAAGTGCTACATGTGCTGGAGAAGACACCCTTCTTGATTTTAGTAAGAGGCATTTATTTCCCTTTGCTACTATGTCACTCTGAGCTCTGGATAAGCCAAGACTCGACTCTTATCTAAAAGAAAAGGTGAAGCCTACATTCACAGCATGCTTTGCAGCTGAAACACACTGTATTTTTGTATGTGGAAAACATACCTATCTTCTGGGAGGGCTGAACGTTTTTAAAGAAAAAGCTCCAATATTCTGAAAAGTCTCTGGGAGCTCTTTCCTTTTTAATGTAGCACGGTGGTGTTTGGCTGACACTGGCAAGCAAACTCCTATTTATGAAGTGCCCTCACAGTGCCCTGTGAAATTTGCCATTTCCCTCCATGACAGTCAGCGCTATCTATCATGAGAACATAATCCCCTAAGACAGGAGACCCGAGCCCCTTCACTGCTCTCCTCTGCAAACAGATGTGTGCACGCTCTCCAGCTCTGTAAGTCACAGCCGGCTTTTGGCAAAGAACTTCAGCAGCTGCACATCTGCAGAGGGGAAAAGCTTTCAGCAAAAAATACAGAGGGGGATCTCATCCTCCCCCCGCCTGCAAAGCAAGCTCAGCATTTGTTTCTCTCCAGATGACACCCTGATGGGTTGATTTAATCATTCACATATGTATGCCTATTCACAATGCTAGCAAAATACCAGGGCTGTGA
>NW_008825614.1:14410394-14416496 GCF_000699105.1 Pygoscelis adeliae | reverse complement strand
CTCACAGTAACACGGCTTGTCAGCAAGCACTTGGCAAGAAGTCTCACAGGATATTAAGAGGAAAGCAATGTTCAAGGACATCGCTAATATAAAATGATTCTACAGAATACAACGGGGTGTGTGAGAGACCACTTGTGATGAGGAAAACACTTAAGCAAGGGTTTAATTTTAAGCCTATGCTCAAAGCGCACTATCTTCAATTAGACTGAAGCTTGCGTTGCATGAAGTCCAGTCCAGACTTCCCTGAGTGGGAATGATGTACTGCACTGGGAGCCAAAATGCTCTGCTGGGTGGATTTAAGTGTGCGCTTAGACCTACACGCCTGCTTAAATGGTTTGCCAAACTGGGGACACTGTACAGAATATTTAAGCGTAGCAGTATCACAGAAACACTTCACCACTTTGATTCCCAAAGGGAAATTTCATTAAAATACAGAGCATCTAGCCATTTAAAATAATTCTGGTTACAAAGAGCAGTAAGCCCTTGCCCCCTGAAACAGTCTCTCTGGTGGATTGCCGGAGTCCCCAGTAAATTTCTGGAAACACAACTTACGCGCCTGAACTTGGTCAGGAGCCATCTGCTCCCAGGGATCTGCAGGATCAGGAGTCTCAGTGCCTGGCAGGGTCCCAGTGCCTGGCAGGGTCCAACCTGTGAACTCTTTCGTCCACTTCCAAGTGAGGTGGCACCTTTCCCCACTCGAGCTGCCCCTGACCATCGTCAGCTCTCAACATTTTAAGTGTCTGGGCCAGATTTTCAAACGAGCTCAGAGCCAAGGTTTTCTGACTGCTTCTCCGAGACCAGATTTTCTGCCAGGCAGTCTCCTGCCCAGATATCTAACCAAGGCAAGACCCTTCCAAGCAAGGTCGGCACCCCACATGCTGAACTGTTCAGCAAATCTGATTACTTACCATGATGCCTAATGAGGAGCTGGGCATAGGAAAATACAGCTGCCAGCATCTACTTGCAGAACCTATCTTTACACTAGTCTCAATCCAGATCGATAACTCTCTGCTGTATGTGTGATAGAAGGGGCAAGAACATTGAAACAAATCTCCATCAGCATTAGCAATACTACTTTACAGAGGAGACGAGACTTGCCGCAGTTAAAGGATGCCACAGTTGAAAACAAAGTATAATGCACCTCCAACGGCTCACACAGCAGCATCTGCCTTATTAGTGGCACAGCACCAGCAGCAACTCACAAACCCCACTTCAGGCATCACAGATAGAGCCGAACAACAGCTAACTTACCCGTCTAGCTTCCTTCCTTTTGCCTTTTACTCTGATCTTCCATCACGCATCTCAAAACGATCCATGTCCCATACCCACACTCCTAGATGAGACCTCGTCAGCACTGCACGTGAAGCCAACTGTGTGAAGAACCCTGGGGATGGCCAGGCCCATCTGTTAGAAACTTTTCTCTGCGTGGGTTGGTGTTTTTATTTTAACTCCCTCTGCTTCTGGGCCCCTCTCAGTCTCTCGCCCCTCCCATCTCCCTCTCTCTGCTCATGAGGACAGAGTTTCCATCCTGGCTCTGGGCCAGCACATGTATGGGCAAAGGCAGCGCTCAGGAAAAGCCATCTTCTGCTCCCCTTCATCGCATAAACACTGCCGGTTCCCAGCCCAGGAGCACAGGGCTGCGTGAGAGTTTTGGCTGCAGCGCAGGGGGACTGAAGACCTGCGACTCCTGCACGGGCTAAACACAGCAGCCTGGCCACAGGGCAACTGCCTCCTCTCCTGGCCCCCCTTCTCCCAGTGAGCAACTCGAGGCTTTACCCCAATCGCCCATGAGCTGCTCGTCAGATGGCCAACACAGACACGTCTCCTGTTCAGCAAAGGACCACGTGTAACAGCACATAAAGATAACAGGTAATGTTCAAGCCAAAGTCTTGTTCACACAAGCAATTGAAAAAAAAAAAAAAAAAAAGACCCCAAGCAAACCTAGCTGGCAGTGTCCCAGCAGTGGGATGATGACCTTGCCCGAAATGTAGAAGAAGGCCTCAGAGATGTACTAACTCCTAACAAGTTTAATTAGTAAAAATTGACCTTTAATCACCACTGTAACTATTGAATCTGCCCTGTTAGATCCCTGGAACTAACAGTATGCCAGCTGCAGCTGGTTTCCATAACCTGGGGAGGGGAAGAAGCACTGAAACAAAGGATGAAGAGTATACCAGCACTCACAGCGTTCATTCCAGCAGGACATTACTCTTTCGAGCTTCTATCTATCCAATTACACTTGACTTCTCCTCAGCTTTACCGCGGGACAGTGCTATTTGCAGAAAAGACAGAAATAAGGTTCTCGATATATGTTAACTGCATTAAAAAAAGGAGTCCGAGTGTCTCAAACTTCTTGCAAGGAAGATTTCTCATGAGCCCCCTTTTGGGGTCTTTGTCGCACGTATGTGGCACCCCATGTTTGACCAGCAAATGTTTAGGCAACGTATTTACCTCAGAGCAATACAAACCCAGGGGGTTTCAGCATAGGATTACCCTGGCCGTCACACCAGGATTATCCCAAGAGTCCCAACCTCTGTTGGCAACTGCAACGGTGACAGGCTGGAACCACATGACGTGGTTCAGAGCTGCTCAGAGCTGTCTTGGCACAGGAGGGACAGGACCATCATGATGGCAGAGCCCCAAAGGTGTTTCGCTGCAGACTCTATGCCGTGAGCTCCCACTGAGCTCCTGGCTCGCTAAAAGACCTGAACTGGTGAAGACTCACATGAGCGGCAGGCAAGTATCCATTGCTCCAATCAGGAACCAGACTGGGGACCTACGACTTTCACCTCATCAGTCCTATGTCTACAGACAGAGTACCTTGACCCAATTAGGTGGTGAAGCACGTAAAGGTGGGACAGATCTTGAATAGGACTGGCCTATAGGCCCTTAAGTATTTACTTATGTAAGATAGCAATGATGCCTTTTAGTGCCATACTGACAACAGAGACCTTGAACTGGTCCTCAGCCCGTTCTGTGCCAGGCTTCCACCCAAGGACACAGCCCTTAATTGGAAACCCAGGTTGTAGAGGGTCAGTGGCTCCAGAGACTCTAGCTTCTTTGTCTTAGGCACCCAACTTCAAGATCACCCAAGGCCCCTGTGGAAGCCTACAATTCAAAAGCACAGCCTTCATGAAGCCAGGTGCCTGGAGTTCAATCATATGGTGTACACAAGGCTGACCACGGACACTGAGAATGAAAGCGGTCTTCACTAAAACCTGGGCTGAAACCACCACCAAACGGCATGCATACTCACACATTTCGGCCTTTGCTTTCATTTCCAGCAGTTGGTAAAGCTACTCAGAGGTGAAAACAAGAGAAAAATCCTATAAGCAAGATAAGCATGCCATTGTCTTTCCATTGTACTTCAGAGCTACAATCAAGAAAACATTGTCTCTCCTCCAGCCTTGTCTGGGTAAAACGGTGCTCACAGATTAGTACCCATCAGATGCAATGTTATTTGAGCTGTATCTAGGCAAAACCGGGCTCACTCATTTACTGTCAGAACTTGAATGCAACAAGAAATTCCTTTCTAGCGACATCCCACTCCCTTCTTCCCTGTGGAGCGTCTTCTCAGTCCTTAAGGAACTGCTATGCAAGTTCATTAAAAGTCCTATTTCAGCATTTCCTTCGTAGTAGAGGCCTCTTCCAGCCAGTTCTTGGGATCCTGCCAACAGACATATCAGCCACTAGTACTTAAATCCTTCTGCTAAAAATGCTTCCCTAAAGAGCTTATACCCCAGCTCTGGATGCCTAAGAGAGCTGATCATCAAAATTAACCAGCCTCAACAAGAGCTTACGAGAGGTTCTTCTCCACTCTCATGGGCTTAACGCTGCACTACAGAGCTTTTTCTCCCCTTGGTCTGGTCTCCACTTAGAAAGGAGCAGCTTCAGCACAGTTCCAGTCAGGAAATAAATGTCAGGTGCTACAAAAGGAAGCGAGAACCAGCTGCCTTGGATGATGCATTCAGGGGGATCCAAAAGAACACGACACTTACCGGGCACTTCTGAAATGCCCAGCATCTCCCCATGTTTAACAGTCTGGCTCTGTTGCGTGAAGATCTGATTGGAGAATTTCTTAAACTTGGGGCAAGGATTGCATTTGCCTCTGTGTCCCCAGAGCACCCAGCACAACAGAGGTTTTAACTCCTGTCCATATGAATTAGTTGTTATAGCTGATATTCAGAATAACTCAGTGGAAAAGCTTCTACTGAGTTAAGATCACCTCGGAAAACCACAGCCTTGCAGCTTACGTGGTCTTTATTTATCATCTCCTTGTCAAAATGAACATTTCTAACATGTAAACACACGAGGCATGGGAGAAAGACAAGCATACTGTAAGCACTTGACAAAGGATCTAAATGCCTTTCTTGTTTTTGGAGAACAGAAAGCATCACGTGGTTGTCTCCACAGACAAAACGTCCTAAAAGATTTCCCAAGGCAGCGAGCTGGGGACACTACTGAAAGCAGCACTTTGGGACACTCCACATGCACTTGTGGTCTACAAGGAGGACTGCCTGCGCTTGGGAATCCAATCTGATGAACAGGGAGCACTTCTGTGCTGCCTGTCAGGACAGGGAACGCACCAAAGGACAACCCAGGCTTTAGCACACAACCTTCTCACCCACAGGCAGAGAGGTCCCAGCCGAGCCATAAATCTTTAGTCTGCTTTTTACATCCCTGGTCGCTCCAGCGCCCTTTGTTTTCAGTGCTTTCTCTTCCGTTTCTCAAAGAGGCGCTATATTACCCTGGGAAATCCTGTGGCCTTCCTCTCGTTGCCATACTTAGCGTTTTCAGTTGCTTCCAAGTCTGTCCTAATGTGGTAGATACCCAATCTCACATGCTGAAACAGCTTGGATTATTTTAAAAATAACCAACCAAACAAAAAAACCCCAAAAACCAACAACCACCAAACCCCACAAACACCAGCCTGATGACAACAATTCAGAATACAACACAAGGGTCGAGGAAACGCATTCCTTTCCTCTGGCAGGATGCAGTAACAACTCCCTTTCTGGTGGTTCAGAAACGGAGCCAGTACACTTTATTGAACTTTGCTACCACCCACCAAGACTGAGTGGTCACTAAGGTGGCAGCCAACACAGAAAACAGCTTTTTAATCCACCAGCAACACCAGCAGCTCCTCTCCCAGTAGCAAATGAAAGCCCCATGGAAATCCCTCTGCCCTTCTCTTTATCTTCCCAGCTGAGCTCTGCACCGGAGACGCTCCTCTCCAAAAGTAACAACCCTGCTTAAATGGCAAGAGCAAAGGTGGCTGGGAACACCTCAGGGTCAGAAACGGCTCCCATACAACTTGCTGACCTCTCCAGGAAACAAACCGTGTTCTTGTAAAGAGCAGGACTAAGCATCCCGTGCTTAGCCCTTATCACCTGCTCCTGTGAGGCTCCAGTGCAGCCCCAAGCAGTCAGAAAGCCTCAATCCCACCTAGACCATCCCTTTTCCAGCCCCAAGCATCAAGAGCCAGGCTCCTTGGAGACTTATAAAACCAAACCCTCTGAAAGCATCCCAAATGCACCTTGCACAGTTTACCCTCCACAGTTTGAATTTGACACCCTGGGACCAAGGCAGCAGACAGCTGTAAATTCTTCCTTGCTCCCTTCCCAGCTGCCGTTTTCCCCTTTATTCTGTGCCTAATCCATTAGCACCCATCATCCCTGGGTACCACAACAGGAAGATGAGTTGGTGTTTCTCGCCTCGGGACAGGTGAATAAACTCATGGATCCCAAGCGGGAGTCAGAAATGCCACCCTGTTAAGCTACGTGCTGCACCCAAGTCCAGACATTTCCTCCTGCCAAGGGCAAAGCAAGCGAAAAGCAGACTACCCAGAGCAGAAAGAGAGAACAAGGCTAAGATCACAGAATCAGGGCTTTGCTGAAACTGAGGGGGACTCTGCTGCTCGCTCCGGTAGGGCCCGGGCTTCCCCCAAAGAATTTGCTCAGCGTTTCCTCGTCTTTTTTGTTGCAGGAGACCGAGGCAGGGCTGAGTCCACCCAGAAGCCTCACGCTGGGCGTCGGGGCTGCCTCCGCTCCTCCGCCCGGCCGCTCCCGAACCACTTGGGCCGGCTGTTCGGCAGCGGGGCCG
>NW_008825614.1:14408368-14409684 GCF_000699105.1 Pygoscelis adeliae | reverse complement strand
GTGAGGGGGGGCCTGCCTGTGGCAAGGCCAGAAATTAAAACAAAGATGAGGTGCGCAAGACGCCTTTCTGCCTGCAAACGGAAATGTCCAAGGGAAAGCAGAAAAGTCCCTTTTTGCTACCAAAACAGCGCCAGTGACTCCAACAGCTTCCCGCTGCTGAAGGAACCTGTCACCGCACCTGATCGGCTCACAGGCACTTCACGAGAAAGCGGCTGGCCAGGAAAGCCTCACGCCTGCAAAACAATTTCCATCAGCAGAGCTGTTCACCTGCGCGGGGCCGTAATCCAGCTCCCTGGTGGCGCAGAACTTTACTCGGTCAGATCTGAGCTACCCATTAAAGTGAGGGAGAGATCTGGATTGGAAAGTGGATTAATTCTTCCTACAGGTTTTTACTTCCCAGGGTACATTAAAAATATCGGAAAGGGGATTTTTTTTTCCTCTGAGTAGAAATACGCAGTTGGTAACATACACCCAAAGCTGGGAACCCACCTAACTCCCAGTGTGAAAGGCCACAGCTCCCAGCCCAAAGCCTCCCTGCACCAGACAGTAGCTTTGCTGAACAGCCGTGATGGCAACGTGAGTTGCAGCATCACCTTTGCGGTGGCTGTCCCCTAAAACACGTTCTTTGACGGGTTGTGGTCACATACGCAAAAGCTCCCGAAAGGGAGAGACGGATGATGTTGTCGTCAGCTGCATCCTCAAGCAGTGGGTTCATTAGTTTCGATTTATAAAAGGCACATGTCCTTCGCAAAGGAAGTGAGCAATCCTCTGTAGCTGTGTAATTACGAACGAGGCTGATACGTTGCCAGCTGACTCGGGAATAAGCAGGAGACCCAACACTGCCATCAGCAGCCCCTCTGCGGAGCTGAAAACCCAGGGTTCGGAGCAAGCCTGGAAGATGAACCAACTCAGCAGCTCTAGTGAAATACCATCATCACCTCAGGAGGCTTTTTCTTTTAATTTTAATGTCTTTTGCCGGTAGTGATGTGCCGTCATGTGCCCTCAGATACTTCCGTTACTCAAAGCACTGACTGCTTCATTAATTCCTCACTACGGAAACACTAATAATCGCAACACTTCACCCACCGGCAGCAGGCTACCACTAGAAAGCCTCGGCTTTTGCTTAAAAATAAAAGGTCATCGCCAATTGCTCTTGTCATGGAAACAAAGGAGAGGCAGCTGCCACCTGGCAGTGGCTGAAGTCCCCCCCCCCGCATGTGTCAGCCCCCCTCATTTCACCTGTAGCTCGATCCACCGCACCGGTCCAAACCCAGGCAGGCTCAAAACCAAGGTGGCAGGAGGCAACCCCCAACGTC
>NW_008825614.1:14382920-14407609 GCF_000699105.1 Pygoscelis adeliae | reverse complement strand
GGCTGCTGCGGAGGGCGGCTGAGGCTGCTGGCCCCACCTGTGTCAAGCTGGGCCAGTGGGCCAGCACCCGGAGGGACCTCTTCTCCGAGGCCTTCTGTGATGAGTTTTCCAAGCTGCACGTTGAGGTGAGCCCGCACCCGTGGGGTCACACTGATGAGCTCCTGAGGAAGGCCTTTGGCGAGGACTGGACAGGCATCCTCAAGTTCCAAAGCCGGGAGCCCGTCGGCTCGGGCTGCGTCGCCCAGGTGTATAAAGCTTATGCTGACCTCACAGCTATCGCTGGCTCCCAGGCCAAGGAGCTAGTGCAATGCTCGGAGTTACGGTCTGCTTTTGAAGCATGGGAAGTATCAGGCTTTAAAGGCCTCCTCAGGTGGCTAAGGAGGAGGAAGAGCGAGGAGATGCGGGACGAGAGGAGCAGGGAGGAGCTGAGCCCAGCAGGCTGCTCTTGGGGAAGTCCTGTGAGTGGGACATCCCCTACAGAGCAGATGGCCAAGCCACTCCTGAATGCAAATCCTTCATCAGCTGGACTTCTCACACCTGTAGCCATTAAAGTAAGTCACACATCTGGCCAGTAGATGTGTGAAAAAGGAGCATGCTGGATGAGGCTGATCAGATTTTAATTCCCATGGAGATGAGTAGCTGGCTAGGGCCAGGCAGAGTGAGAGAAGTGATGCTCGTCTCCCTCGGTGTCTTTTCTCAGCGCTTTGGTTCCAGCCAGCTGCAATCCAGACTTGCGGTGGCCCCAGCTCTTCCCAACACAGGGAGCTCGAGTACGCATTCTGCCTATGGCACCTTTGACGTGGCATGTGGATACCAGAAATGCCTGCAAGGGCCCAGTTTATATTAAAATAATGAATATTAAGCTTGGCTTCACCTTCCAGAAAACGAAACCCCTTCTCTCCTCATGTGAGGAAATCTGGAACAGATAAGTTCTTTCCAGCAGAGTTTATTTAAAGAAGCCTTACATTTGAGCTGTTCCAAATACTAGTCAGTACTGCATGGCACGGAGAGGGTGGGAGTGCAAAAGCAATGGAAAATGGCATTGCGTGAGACTGTAGGCTCCGGCACAGATATATTCCATTTGAAGATTATAATGTCTTTCTTTACAGCTTAATCAATGGCAAAATGTGAATTCTTCTGAGGACTAGCTGGGGAAGCCTTGTTAGCTCTCAGTTTTATAGGCTGGGTTCTGTTTATTTGGAATGCATCACTAGCTGATTGAAATGAACTGTCCTTTTTACAGCATTTGGGGAGTTGATCTTGCCACCGTTCATTCTTGCGCAGGTCCTGCACCCTGGGCTAGTCCGCCAAGTCCAGATGGATCTGTTTCTCATGAAGATGGGTAGCCACATCATTGGACTTCTCCCTGGATTCAAGTGGCTCAGTTTGACAGAGATTGTGGAGGAGTTTGAGAAGCTTATGATTCAGCAGGTGCGTGCCATGCCATGGTCCCCACGTACTGAAACAAAACTGCCCTTTGTCTTGCTACTGGCTGGCTTTAACTCTGTTCATACAGCTACTTTTTTTAAAGGGTTAGATGAAGGCTGCTTCTTTAGCTATGTTCTTTATTCTCATCAGTCACATAATGTTACTGTAGGAAAGCTTTATACGCTCACAGAGTAAAAAAGTAAAGCAGTGAAAAAATTTAACAATCTTTATTAGGTTTAAAAATCTTTTTTAGACTTAGAAAGTCTTTTCTAGACTTTGAGTATGTTTTCTAGCGAACAGCCTGAACAGCTAGCTAGCCATAGTCGCAGTCCTTTTTGCAGCATTGTGAAAGATGAACACTGGTGAGAGACTTCTCCTTAGGAAAAGAATCTCTCCGGACAAGTGCTCAGACCTGTTTTTTTTCTCTTTAATCCTACACATATGTTTGCAATCTATACTCAGTGGTCATGTTTGTTAGCACTGAGGTATATGTATATTGGCATAACTAATATACTTTCATTCACATAAGTTAATAATGCATTCTGTGTTGTCATCAGACTCATAGTATCGGTAAAGTTAAGCTTTGCAAATAGATCTGAAAACATGTCCTGATTCACTAATGTCTTCTAAAGACACAATCCTGAAACGTCCTTACTACCAAACTTACAAAGATTTCACTACAGGCTTAATTAGGCTTATGTTTCTATTAAAATGAACCGTTATCTGCTAATTTCATTTTTGTGTTTAGAGTGCAGAGTCTGAAGTCTGTTACAAGCTTTTGAAAGCCTTAGTTCTTTTCTAATATTGCAAAAAATCTACACAGTAAATCCATGTTGTAAACTGTTGACTGTATTCAGATGTGACTCAAGGTCATTAGTACCAGTTTAGTCTGGCAGAGCTTTCGGTGGATGCGCAGCAGACTGAGGATTAGGAGAGCATCTGATAGGCTTGTTGTAATTTCCTTTCATTTCTCTTTGAAAGAACAAGTATTCCTGGGATATTTCCCATTGCCAGATGAGGGAGGTGAGGCAAGGTTTTCCTGCCTCCTTGAGCAGCAGCAGTGGGCAGGAGAGATGCCCTTGTGTCAAGGCACTGGATCACTGAAGAGCCTAGGGCCAGGACTTTGCATAATGGATTATTTTGTATGTGTTACACTAAATTTCTTCCTGCTATGGCTGCCTATCTGTAAAGTGAGGCTAGGGCTGCAGTGCTTCTACCCTGTCTGCCTGCCTCGCTATTTGGACAGTAAGCTTTGGTTCAGGATCTGTCTTACCCTTGAAAATAACGCGGTCCTGGTCTTTTTTGAGACTCCATGCCTATAGTAAGAGTCACCCATATTTCGAAGGTGCTGGGTTGTGGGCCATCTGTTACCCAGTCTGTTACTCTACTCTTCCATCAGGAAAGCTATAAGCACGTAAGAAGCACCACTCTGTTTTGTTTTCATTCTGGCTTTCTTACTAGTTTTGTCAGTATTGAGTATTGCACCGTACAGTCATATCCTCATACAGGATCCTGAATATCTAATTCTAATTGAATCTAATAGCCAACCTGCTTTTTCATTTTCTCCTTTGAGATTGACTTACGCTACGAAGCCAGAAATCTGGAGCGCTTCCGACAAAATTTCCTAGATGTTGATTTTGTGAAGTTTCCAACTCCCCTTCGGCCTTTGGTAACGGCAGATGTTCTAGTGGAAACATTTGAGGTAAGAATGCAGGGTCTGGGAGTGGTGGTAGCAGTGAGAAGGCCCTTAGGAGAACATGCCACGGAGGTGGTTTTTTTGAGAAGGAGCGATCAGAGGCAGAAGGATGCTTTTATCTTACTTGCTTACAGAGATTGGTGTCCTTCCTCAGTGTCTCTTCCACTCTCTCTGTTTGTAAGCAGTGCATCCCAGAAGACAGGTGGCAGAGAACTCCATGTAGAAGTGAACACTTGGCCTGAAACCAAGCGGACCAGCAGTGTGTCCAGCCACCATGTGCTTGCCTGTGCTTTGCAAACCAACACCACGCTTCAACTCTCCTCAGTGGTGGGTCAAAGCAAGGAGCTCAGCAATCTGACACTTTCTGACGCTTGCCTCACTTCCCTTGTGGATGTTTGAGTCACAGACCAAAGCCACTCTTAGCCTTAAGTTTTCGTGCATGTGATCCTGGCAAGAGTATTTCTGCCCCAGGCTGTATCACACCCTCTTTCCAAAGAACAAACCCTTGCTTCGCTCATGTTCTCTGTCACATTAGGTACAGCCTCTATCGAGCAGGTCCTTTCTAGGGTATTGTTATTACCTTCCCTCAACTCTTGGCACCTAGTTAAAGGTGTGGTTGAAGGTGGGACACAGTGTGTGTTTGACTCCAGTTCCGTCTTTATTTCAGGAGAGTGAGCCTATTTCGCATTACCTGCATGCAGAGATTGCCCCAGAGCTGAGGCGGAGACTTGCAAAGATGGGCATGGACATGCTGCTAAAGATGGTAGGCACTTGGCTGAGGCTGGAAGTGAAGGTTGTTGGGGTAATAAGACAGTATGGCTAAAGAGAGAACCTGTTTGCTTCCCACGTCTCCTACCCTTCTCCCCATGGACTCAAAGATAGAGCTGTGCCTTTTGGAGCCAGCCTGCGGATGCCAGGTATCTTGCGGTAACCCAGAACTTGGGCTGCTGGGGCACTGTGCGGCTCCTGAACTGGCAGAGGGAGGGTCTGTACTTCATGTGCGGTGTAACACAAGGTCTGAGTAAAGCCTGGGCTAGATACACCACTACTGTAGACTTTGACACGGAGCTTCTTCCACTGCAGAAGGGCGATCTGTTTGCACACAGTAGGGTCTCCTATGCAACTTGATTGGTGCGTTGCTTAGGAAACCCACTAATCCATTGAATGAATATTCACATATTGCCCAAGTGTTATAAAGTGCAATGTAATTAGCAAATATGCTCTCTGCAGAGACCATGGATGCAACTTACAGGGAAAACAGCTAGCTAGTTCCTTCATTTATTGACCCCTCCTCCAAAACTGCCTTTTTTTAAAGGAGGACCTAAATATGGAGTAAAGAAAGCAAACCTGGCCAGATTCAGCTTCTGTCTGTCTAGTTCTTTTGTGGTCAAAATAATCACAAATGATCTGGAAAGGAGTGTTGAGAGGTGACACAATTGGCTTGTAAGGAGCCACGAGAACTAGTGGGGAAGAGTTGCAAAAGGACCTCAGTACTGAGTGCGTGGGCAGTAAGTGTCAGATGAAATTCAGTTGATAACTGCAACATCATGCTAGAGCGATGGTGAGGCCTGCAGTTCTGACTCTGTGTAGACATGACAGACTCTGAAATAGCTTTTACCCCTCAGAAAAGCAATGGTGGAACTATAATAGTTTTATGCTAACATTAGATTCAATGGTTAGGAGTAAAGCAAAACCCCCAAATTTTATGAATAGAAAAGAACTAAAGAGCAAAGAAACAACATAATGGCTGTAAGTAAAACAAATGCCTGTTTCTTGAATACTCTGTGCAGTTCTAGTCCCTCACTGTCTAGGACCCTCCATTTCAAGAGCTGTAATAGAACTAGAAGAGGTGTAGAGGAAGGCAGCCAGGATGGTTACTGGTGTGGAATGGCTTCCATACAGGGATGGTGAAATAATTTGGACTCATAACTCTGGAGAGCAGAGAAATGAGAGTAGCTTATGACATAGATATATGCGGTCATGGGCATATGAGAGTGAATATGGATCTGTTGTGTATGGGTTCTCAGAACAATGAGGAAGACATAAAATTATCAGAGGTCACTTTTCCAGGCAACACCTAAAAAAAAAATCTTTTTTCACACAGCTCTGATTATTTACGTGGCAATTGGACAAATTCGTAGGAGAAATCCATCAAATACAAAGATAATCTCCTTGGGGCAGGAAGGCCTGCAGTCCCAGCTTGCCAGGAGGGTTAGTGGGGAAGTACTACCTTGTGCTTGCCCTCTTGCTAGTCCTTTCTGCTACTAACTGCTAGCAGAGGCAGAGAATGCTACATACACTTGTTTCCTCTTCTCTTGTTTTCCTCGCTTTTCAATACAGTTGTAATGTGGGTTGTTGTCCCAGACTAGACAAACTTAACTGTCCTCTATAACCCATACCACTGAATAGCAAATGGCCTATTCTTACTGCATTACTCTTTGCCGAGGCCTACCAGCATGCATCCAGTTTAGGGTTAATTGCCAAAGAGCAATACTGTTCCCTGCCTGGGACTCCCGGCAGTCCTACCTGACCTCTAGGAAACAAACAGGATTGCTTCACACAGCTCTGACTCCCCTAGAGTGAGTAGCACCCGTGCCATTTCAGCACATCTGGTCTCCAGCAGAAGCCACTTGCTGTGCTGCTGCCTAGGGTGATGCACATTAGTAATGACAGTGAACAGACCAGAAATGAACCTCTGCTATTTGCCTAGGAGTTTTGGTGTGGGCAGGTTTGGTTGGAATGAGCTGCTCTAAGACTTGCTTGTCCTCTAGGTCTTTGTTGACAACTTTGTCCATGCTGACCTGCACCCTGGGAACATCCTGGTTCAAGGCACGGCCCATGTCAGCACCAGCTGCAAGGAGCAGACAGCCATCGTGGACCTGTGTGACACGCTCGTGGTGGAAGTGCAGCCGCCCCTCAGGCGGCTCTGCCTGGTGCTGCTGGACGCGGGGATCGTGGCGGAGCTGCAGAGCGCTGACATGCAGAATTTCCGGGCGGTTTTCACAGCTGTGGTCCAGGGCCAGGTGAGGCCTCTGTCATGGGGCTGTGGCGTTGAGGCTGGGGAAGGGAGACAGCTGAAGAGTCTCATGGCCGAAGTGATAGTTTTCTCTCTACTTCCCCTTACAATCCTCCCTAAGAGGGGAGAGGCGACTTGCTAGCGTGGAAGCTATACCAGACACAGGGATAAGATGTTCAGCTACGGCAAGAAGGCTGCCAGAGTGGAGCAATTTCAGTAGCCTGGGAAACAGAAGGTGTTAAATGGGAAGCATTGGCTGCCGCTCTGTGGTTAGGAGTGCTTCTGATGCAAGTTAGGACTGCCTGAGAGCCGCTCGCATTTCAGACTGTTGCAGAATCTGCCAGATTTTGCTAGAGAACAGGAGGGAATGGATTAACATCTTGGTCTTCCACACACGTTCCCTTCTGCAGCCTTGCTGCTGGAAAGCCCATATGCCGTCCTCCATTTTGCTGTTGCGTCAGTGTCTGTAAAGAGGAGGAAGCAAAACAGGTGTGTGTGGGGGAGTGTCTGACCTCTACCAGGCTCCTCTGTATAAGGGGAACTACTTTATTCTCCTTCCCACTTATTTAAAAATACACCCTGAGGATGGATTAGAGAATCCAGTGCTGATGTCTCCTGTTCATTCTGAGAACAAGCATCTGTGCTCATACTTGCGTCTTGCTGTTTCTCAGCTGTGGGTTGGATGGCTCACCAGCATGTCTCAAGAGGGACACGTTTTAACTTGTTCTGTTTAATCTGCCAGAGCATACTGAGGAGTCACTGCTAAACCATGTATTCAGGCCCATCCTGTGCTGCCAGACTTACTTCTCGGCTACTAAGCAAAAACTGCAAACATCTGATTGCAAGTCCTTCACAGCTCAGGCTGGGTGTAATTCATGATCTGCATGTGAAAAACTTCTACACCGTCTCATTGCCAAACCTGGGGCCTCTGGCTCCCTACGTTGCTGTCAGACGTGTCTTCCAAGAAGAGCTATAGAGCCTGTTACAAGTGAAGCTTGGGTATGGTTCTCCCCCTTTCTCACCAAGCATCTGCTGGTGTAGAATCAGCTCATTCTTCCTCCACAGTTTGCAAATGGAAGGTTGGACTCAGCCCATAAGGGAGGTTAATAGATGTCTGTCTTTACACCATTATCTCCTCTGCTAAGAAGAAAATGCCAGTCCTGTGGGGTTTATTTTTCCCCCTGAAACTTCTCCTTACTGCCTGAGAGAGATCTTTGTTGTGTTCTACCCTACAAGACCTGCAAGAAAAATAAGCAGGGTTTTGCCGGATACCAGCTAAGACTTTTGGACCAGTCGTGCTCTTCCTGCACCTGCTTCTGTTGATTCGTTGGGTCTCCGCTGCTGGAATGGGGAAGCATGGTCCTGGGAGTTCTCCCTGCAGTATGCCTCCTCTAGGGACCTTTGCAGCAGAGGCCTTCCAGGGACAATGATGTGCAGCTCCCTGTAAGCCTGCTGGCACCAGTGATCAAGCTCTGATTCTCCTTTTCAACTTGTTTCACAGGGGGAGAGAGTGGCAGAACTGATCCTTCATCACGCCCGTGCTAACCAGTGCCAGGATATCGAGCGATTCAAAGCTGAGATGGCGGAACTAGTGACCAAGGTCCGGGGGAACACCATTGCCCTAGGAAAGGCAAGTGCACAATGTCCCACCCTCACTTACCTGTAATCCAGTGCAACTTGGCTTTCAGAATAATCCATGTGGAAAGGCCAGCTCTGATGTCATCAGCACCACCAACCAGTACTGGGTGCTTTTAGTCTCTGAGGTGCAGCAAAAGTCCATAAAATCCTTTCTTATTTCCTTCTAATTAAAAAAAGCATGTGTTTGGGTTTTGTTATTGTTTTGTTTTTTGTTTTTTTAAATCTCTTAACATCTGCAGTTCCCTGTCAGGAGTTACTGAGCCTGATGTTACAGCTTGCATCCTGTTAGCTAAGGCCAGTCTGGGCACTTCAGAGAGCGTAGTATGGTGGTATTGAGCAAATTAATGCATGTTGTGTACTGCTGTGAGGTCAGATGTTCTCAGCCTTCCTGGGCTGGCAAGTAAGCAGAACCATGGGTCACAGCTGAACTCCTTATCCCGGGCAGGGTGGGGGGGATCATACCTTGATGTTGGCTGTTATCAGCCCAATAATCTTGTCCCACCACCAGAACCAAATGCTAACAAACACTTAGAAGTCACTCTGTCACTGCCTGTCACTCATGTGGCTCAGTCTTCTTGACCACAGGGTTTTTTGATCAGTTGTTAACTTCTTTTGTATTCCAGCTTCAGGTGGCAAATCTCCTCTCGAATGTCTTTAAACTATTGATGACCCATAAGGTGAGGCCCTGTCACTGTCTTCCTTCAACAGCTGGAAGTTTATTTGGGGAGGGAGAACTATGGGGAACATGAAGGGCTGACAAGGAGGGGGACTGACTTCTGAAACGAACTGCTAGGAGGGGGACTGCAGGGATGCATCTAAGTGTTGCAGACATGCTGTTTCTCAGGTCTTGATACACACCCTACCAAGACCAATTTCTGTTTTGTTGGGTTTTGTCTTAATACTGCATTTAATGGTTGATATTATTTACTATAAGGAATGTTTCTGTAACACATAGTTCTTCCTATATTTTTTTATAGTCCCTTAGAAGCAGAAACTGAAATCTAATATATGTTCCACTTGTATACCATTGCATGCTTTCTTCTCTGGACCTCTTGCTTGATATGGAGTTACGTAACAGCACCAGGCCACAGAAGGTTGTCAGCCACAGGGCTGCCAAGCCTGCAAACGGTCCCTCTAAACATTCCTTAGAGGTTTTTGTCATTAAGCCTCATCAAGCTGGTTTCTAATAACATGAAATGTAATTTAGGCCCTTACAAAGCAGGTCCTCCCAACTCCATGAAATCTTAATGCCCTGGTATGCCTTGAAGCAATCCTGGTGCCTTGCTGGGAATTCAAGAGTAGTTTGTTCACATGCAGAGCAGAGGATCGTTTCCTCTGTGATCTGTGGGGGTCTTTTGTGACTGTTCAGAAGGTGAGCTCCCCCTTACACAAGTGCATGTGTTCAAGTATGTTGGATACTACTGCAGCTTATAACTACATTAGCAATGGTGAGCACTCCTAAGCTCCTGCTATTCCCGTATGGAAGAAAAAAAAAAAATCCCATTCCCCTTCTTGGAACTGAAAAACAAACTCTCGGGTTCCCTTAGTGCACTTACCCTGAAACTGTCACCTTATATTTGGGACCACCGCTGGATTTCAGCGAGTTCTGAAACTCCAAGTGATGGTGTTGCAGCATAGTTTCAGGTGTGCGTATGCTCTCCCCAGCCTCTTCCCTTCCCTCTCAGCTTAGCCAATGCTGGTACCTCTGTGGAATGGGCTCAGAAGAAAATAAGGTCTGCTGAGTCCATTTAGCCTCTTGTGGTTCTAGGTGAAGCTCGAGAGCAATTTTGCTTCTATCATCTTTGCCATCATGGTTCTGGAAGGTCTTGGTCGTTCACTGGACCCTGAACTGGACATCCTCGAGGCAGCTAAACCACTGCTCATCAAAACTGCCGCTTCTGTCCTCAAATAGACTCTTGTGGCTACTGCCTCTCACTGTGCAGGGTTACCTACGCTGACTGTGAGCTGACAGAGAAAGAAGCTGAAGGTGAGAAGTCGCATGTGTCTTGGGGACATGCCATGCAGTGGTTACTCTCCATTAATGTTGCCTTCAGTTGTTTCAGCCAAGCACCAGGCATGGGATGATGAGAAGGTCTATTCCAGAAACCAGAAAACTTTGCACAATTGGAGAGTTCTGACTCATTACACGGTTCTAAGAGCAAATGTGCTCTGGTAGTTTTTAAACTGACATATCATGTAGTTCAGGTGCATAAGATCACTGCAGCCTGATGAGAAAAGCACTTACTTGTGCTTTAAGTCTTTAAAAAGATGTTTTGAAATATATTAGGTTAACTATTTAAACTTACTATTTAGTGACTTACCTGTCACTGTGGTATGAGAAATGATGTTCTAACACCACCTAAGCAATTAATTCAGGCTGAAAAAAGCCAATAAACCTTTTGTCTTTTGTACTTTTAACTTCTGCTTTTATTGTAGAAGTGTCCTGAGATCCTGCATGGAGTGGTCTGTTCTTAGTCATTTTGGATGATAAAAACAGACCAGTCAACTTGATTTTTTTCAAACTTCCTTACTCTAGCACAATACTATAGGAGTTTGTATTATCAACAGCAGAAGAAAATATTTGCCTAGGCAGGAAACCTAATTCCATAATAAAAAAGAACTTTTGGGAATATTTGTACTGGTCTTAGTTGTTTGGGTTTTTTTCCTGAAGCTAAAAAAAAAGTCTCCTCTTTTTTTCCCCTGTGTGTTTCCTTCCTACTACCCTCCCCCCTGCTCCCCTAGTCTTACTCTAGTCAACTCAAAACCTTAATTAATATGCAAATTCTTGGGTTTTGTTTCCAGTAGTTGCAAAACAAGGAGTCCAAGCATTTTCCTAATGGATGGAAAACACATTGTGAATGTTTAAATAAAGCCAGCAAAAGAGCTAGATCATACATGGCTCTTACAGTCAGTTATCTTAATAGTAGTATTACAATTATTTTATGGCTGTATTTTAATAGTGAGAAACACAGTCTATGAATGATTGGAAATACTGTAATACTACATATATTCCCAGATATACTGTATGTGAAACTGCAGCAGCACAGGGTGTCTGCAGTGGTCTGTTTTCAGATGGTTAAGCAATGAAGAGAAAGTACTTAAGTGGCCATACAAAGTACATAATGGCCATTCAAAACATTTGGCAGAATTTCAAAGGATCTCCCTTTTACAAGTTTTCTTAATTTTTGTTTGTTTTTTTTTTTAAGAAACTGCTATTATCATTGGTGCTGTGTTCCTGTAAAAGGGGTAAATTTTTATAATACTTATGCTTTTGCCGAGTGATGTGCCAGAAAATGCATAACGTGTTTCTAAGTGTACACAGAATGTCAGGCAACAACATTTAAATGTTGTATCTAGTTTGGTTCTAGGTATTATTTAAAACAAGGTATCGCAAATATTATATATATTTTAGCGTAATTCTGTGTAAAGTAAGAACATCCTTCGATATAGCTCTGAGTGTTCCAGTGAATAAATTCTGCCATGTCCGTTCTCCTTTCCTAAATACCCATGTGAAAAGAACAGCTGTATTTCTGGTTATCCAGGGCTGGTAATAGCATTCTCTGTGACACAGCCGTTTTTTGTACCTCTGATGATATGAGGAAGAAGGACAGCACTTCAGGATGTGACAACCATAACCTCCTCCGCCTCCCCTTTGTGAATGAAGGCACCTCCACTCATCAGAGTACAATGCATTAAAAAAACCCCTCTTCTCTCCTTTCCTGTTGCAGAAAACCATCTCTTGATGTGCCTTGCTGTTTCCTTTCAGGGGAGGGGAGAAGCTGGTAACTTGTCCACGGGAGTGGCTGACACTACGGGCTTCGTTAAGGAAAGTCAGTAATACACTTAGAAAATCAGGGGAGTCATGATTTTCCACAAGCTGCATTGTGGACTCCGGGTGGAAACTATGTTTTACCCTATACCCTGAATGGGGAACTCTTCTCCTCCTATAGCGCTACTGGCTACCTCGGTTTCTTTCTTACACAATTTGTTAACTGTCAATTTACCAATTCATTTGTCTTTGTAGCATTCTCCTCATTTATTCATGGTGAAGAAAAAGTCTGTTTATTCTGACCAGGTGCCCTACCTGCAAAGATATCTGAGTATCTTTCTGACAAGATGTCCTGCCAGCCTGAAAGTGAGATCGTAGGCAAAACAGACCCCCCAAGCCCACCATTGGGTTTGGCGATTCTCCAAAGACAGGTATTTCAGAGACCAGACATTTTTCCCATCACAATGCCTAGAAAGGGCGGCTTGTCACCAAAAAAACATCTTCCTTTTTGCATTTTGGGCTTCTCTAAGTCATTCCTCCTCTAGGGGAGTGGCCTACGTATTCCAAGCAATATGTACGCCCTGACAGTAGAAGATCTACACTTACGGGAAGCCCAAGCTGGAGGGTTCCAGGTTGTCTTACCAGGTTTTCTGAAGCACTTCTCATGTCACTGGATCCCTGCCCTGCCCCCTACAGCAGTTTTGGCAGGAAGTAGCACAACTTTGTCATATGTATGGGGACTTCTTCCCTATGGATCTCTGCAACTCACGCGCAATGGGACACTTGCAAGAGTCAGTTGTTAATAATGGAAACTGCAGTGGATAATTTACATTGTGTTTGAGCACGTACATTTTCATTGCTGCAGTTGTCTGGTCTGAACGTCCAGCTGGTCTCCAGCTCTCCTTCCCCATACTTCACGTAACATTAACGTAGCAAGGTAAGTCATATGACGACAGCATCACATAACTACACTTCCTATTTTGTGTGGTCCTAGACCTTTAAGAAATGTGCTCTTCTGGCGCTGCTCTGGAAGAAACACAGCAGGGCAGAAAGTTCCCAGAATGCAGCAGCGGAAGCCTTTTCAGGCCTGTATGTAATTTCCCTGCAGGCTTGTATTAGCAGGACATAACCTGTGCCTGTGCTTCCACCACTCCACTTGAGGGGCTCGTTCCCAGGGCATTTCTCCCGACCTTCATTCTTGTTCTTTACCTCCTACTCTTCTGTATGGCCCATGCCCTCACTTGACTAATTTCTTTCTCTGCCATTTGCATCTTGAAAGCGGCTACAACCAGATGCCCCTCTGCCGGGCTGTAGGTCTTGTGCGCTTTGAATCACTTTTGTAACTCCCAGGTCCTCTGTTGCTCCGCTCTGGATTGCCCCATGACGCTCACCAGCCTCAGACTACAACACTCGGCACTACAGGTGCTGGCTCCTTGGAGTCCTATGGAAAGAGCCAGCCCTTCGGATGCCTTTGGGGCAGAAACTCGGAACTACGGCTGTGTTTCATATTAAATACCAGGGTTGCTCTTGGTTGCAGAGTTGGGTCTGTCAGCAGGGTCACTGCACATGCTTAAGACAGAAGAACAGTTTGACAGAGATGGACTAGAATAGTAATTCCAGAAAGAAAGGCATGTAAGGGACAGAGCAGTGAAAACGCACGCTGGCTGCAATGAAAGGGAGATTAAAGACCTCTCCGGGAATCATAATTCCACTTGTCACAATGGCACTCAAGCACCCAAGCTCCAGCACACTGCCTCACACCTACGAGATACAGATCAGGTCTGCGAACTGCTCAAGGGCCTGCTTACCCACTCTGCAGCTTCCTTATGCTAGCAGTGATGCCCGGAGCATCAAAAGATTCTGTTCTCGGAGGTACTGCTGGAGCTCACAGAGTTTTTGGCCGCCTTTTTCCATCTTCTGGCGTGAACGGTCTCTGCTCTGGAATACTCTCCCTTTGGCAGCCTGCTGCTGCTTTTGTTGCCTGTCCTGCTCTCGTGATTCTTGTTCCAGCATTTCTTGCCGTGACTGCGTTCTCCTCCTGAGAAAATCCTACATAAAAATAAAGATGTTTACAATTGTACAGCCAGATTTCATGCTGAATTTCATCCGCAATTATCACTGGCAGAAGTCAGAAGTGGGTATAATCTATGGAAATTCATTCCTTGCATGCAGAAAGACTGCTTCTATGGCAGAGATGGAGAATTTTACTTCACATCTTTCATCTTTATACATGTGTCAAAAAAATGTTACCCTTCCTTTATTTACCTCTAAATGTTAGAATTATATTGGATATAAAACAGGTGAAAGAGAAATACTCTGGATGGTGCCGCTGCTGGAAACACGGTAGTACAGGAAAAACATTTCTGGAATTGCCCTTACCAGCCTTTCTTTCTCTTGTTCAAAGCTCCTTTCATTGCGTTCTGCCTGCAACTCTTCTCTCTGCAAACGCTGTGTCTTTAAGAACTGCAGCCTCTGACTTGCTTTCCTCTTCTCCTCCTCTGGCAAGAAGGATTCCTTCCTGCTCCTCTCTGCCCCAGCAGCCTGGAGCAGTGCCATGTGCCGCAAAGCTCTGTCTTTGTGCTCCAGCTGTTTCTCCAGCCCTTGCAACGTTCTCTGACGCAATTGCTGCCTGTTTCCAAAACAAAATTTCTCAAATTTTTCAGAAAGAAAGAGCAATAAAAGAAAAAGACAGTGCATGAGCCACAAAGCAGATACTCTGGCAATCTGTGCTCAGTTAACATTCCAGGACTCTTTGTTAGGTTATGAGGGTTAAACCTGTGTCCTAAACAGAGGTGGCAAAACACCCAAATGGGCTGGTGCCTGATGTCAGCTAACTGCAGTCATCCGTTCACCTGACTACATAACCTGGTGCGGCTGCGAGTTCTTGGCCCTGAAGACCAGGAACCAAAGAAACGGATTGTGTGGACAGGGCCGTAGGACTAATTCAGACAACTGGGTGGCTATGCGTATCGGTGGTGGAACCACAGGGGCAACAGAAGACATGGAAGGAGGTGGGTCACGGGGGCAAGGACCCGCCAAGCTTAAGTGGACTGCGGGGCCAGGGGTTTGGGAGGCAGAAGGACTTTGGGTCTGAGGATGAGATTGAAGGGAATTTGCCCTTGGAGGTAATGCTGAAGGTGATGAGTCCATGCGTACCCACTCGCCCATACCTCAAGCATCAATCTTATTCCCATTAATAAACCACCATGACCACTCTGCAGAGACTTCGCATGAGGCACAATGCGTGATGTTCAGAGACTGAATGAGAGCACCAGGGAGCGGACATTACCAACCTTCTGACATTTACTACAAAAAGCAGTTAGCTCCTAGGCATTACCTCTGGTTGTCCCTGCGCAGCTGGCGTCGGATGCTATCTGCCTCTTGCTGCCGCTCCCTCTTCAGCTGCCTCTGTTCCTCTTGCCACCTTTTGTGCTCAATCTTGGCTCTGTTGAAGTCCATCTCTTTCCATCTCTCCTGAGATGCACCATTAAGGATTGATTTCTAAGAGAAAAAACCCAAACCCTTAATCTCGTCAGTATATTTTTCTAATGCGAACTGTAAACCTACAGAACAGCTTTGTCTTCTAATGTCACTCCTGAGCTCTGGAAGCCACACTATATCGTCACTTCCCATCCATGAAAACACTGAGTATGATGCTAAAACCTATACAAAAGATCAGGCTCAACCAACAAAGGGGTGCCTGAAAATACAATTTTAAGAGTTCTTCATAGGTCAGTGGGCTGTGCTCTTCCGGTTGTTCCGGTGTTGAGCCAATGCTTAAAACTGTCCAATCGTTGTGTCAGCCTCTGGATTGGATGGAGAATACAGGTTCTGACCACAAATCGTATTACAGATTCCTCATTAGATTTTATTAGAAAGAGAAATATCTGCCTCCCTCTGGCCAAACACAAAATCTTCCTGGAGTTCTGTGCAGGTGTACTAACTCTTCACTTCCCGTTGTCTGAGATTTCTACCCACGGTCAAGCAGTCTTTGTGTTTTCTTCAGTAGTAGCTGCATTTCAACCCTGGGCAGTGTTCCTAATTTGCATTTTTAAATGCACCGTGCTGTGTAATGAGATGAAGGAGCACCTACAAGGCTTCTTTTCACAGCCATAGTGCATATTTATTTGTTTTGTACTCCTTACAGAGCCCTGTATGAGAGAAGGAGCAAGGAAACATCACCAAAACTTAAACGTATGTTCCAGTTTACATTGCTAAAGCTGTTTGGGGCTGTTTACACAAAATATTTTCCTCTCTCAAATGCATTCTCCCTTCTCCTATTCCCCGCTGCAATTAGCATGTTCCTGCCATTAAGCTGCTCCTCTGCAAACAGAATGTCTCTTTCCAGTTCTTTCCTGAGGACGTCTCTAATACCACAAGCTGGAAAACACTACAGGGCCTTCAAGTCATGTCCCTGCCAGTCTCATGCAGCATTTGGACTGATTTCTTTTAACACATTGCTCTGTATGGCTTCCTAGGGGTAGTAAACACCTTTGTTCTCCAGTGCATTGCTATTCTTTGCAGAAACTGTACCTTGTGGGTGGTTTGTGTTTAATGACATACAGAGGGAGAGATCAAAGAAAGAATCAAAGGTGTTTTATAGGTGGGAGGTGAACAAATGGTGTTATCTAGCAGGTAAAGGACTGGCCTAAGGACTAGGAGACTTGAAGTTTCACCCCAGCCCTGACATGCACTCCCTGCTATGGGATTCAGCTGACTACCTAGACTTTCTCTTTTTTTGCTTTCAGTATCTGTAAAAGAGGAATAATTTTTTGCTATCTAGTAGAGCTGGCTGAGAGGTTTATTTAGAAAAGATTAAATCTGAAATAAAAATCTCTATCAAAAGTGCTGAGTAAAAATACCAGAAGTGCCCTGTTCCTGTACAACACTGATTCCCAAGTGGGAACCTTATGTTTCTATTTATGCATAGCCGTTATTCTACATAGGCATAATTTTTGCTGCAGTAAAAACCTTTGAGAAAGAGATCAAAGGAGAGTATATTCTCACGTGACATAAACAAATCGCTTGATCCCAATAGCTAAATCTAGTTTGGACCCAATACTTACTGTAATGCTTTTGTCTTTTAGAAAATTTAGAAGATTTGTGGATCTCCTAGCCTGCACATTGGAGGTACTGTGTGGTCTCTGTACACGTAGAGCTGATTTGATGGTCAGGCTGTCTTTCTCTAGTGATTGATTCACTCGGCCAAAGAAGCTTTGGCACCTGAAAGGAACCAAAGCACTGGTTCGCAGGGAAGGGCCCCTTTGGGAGTGCTGGATTGGAGCTTCTGCCACTCTGGACTCGAAAAGACCTTTCAAATAAATTAGGGCAGGGACATAAGAGGTTATAGACAGCTTATAAAAAGAAAGCAAATTAAAAAAAAAAAGGTCTTTTCATATAAAATATATTCAAGCAAGACTTTTATAACTTAGTACCAACATTTTCCTCTGAGGAAGTGGGATATTTTTTAGTCTCCACAAAACAGGTCCCAGCTTTCAAAAAACAAGTTTGCCATTGCAAGGGAGCAAGGGTTTTGCCTGGTAACACAAGATCACTGACTGCGCTTACAGCTACTCAGGCTGAGGGGTTGTTTACATGGTATTTCACAGACAGACATGAGCTGCTTCTGCCAGTGCTCCGAGACAAGCAAAAATTACAAATTTCTTGATAGTGCAAAGCCTGAGCTATACATCCTGCTGAGAGACAGAAGGAATTAGCTTGGGCACAACACTGTGCTAACACAGCTTTTGGGGAACAGAACATGGGCAGAGCTTGCTTGCAGCTTTCTGCTAAAGACAGCGTGGATCTGAGAGGCAGTGTTGCATGGAATGATGCTGGAACACCAGCTGGGAGGAAACGTGCACTTCTGTTTATGACTCTTCATTCTCCCTCTACCAGCAGTGACACAGAGCAAAGCAGTAACACTTGGAGAAAGCTTTAGGCTTTCAGAGTCCTCACTTAAATGCCTGCACTTGTCACAAAACGAGCTTAAATGAGAACAGCAACAATTTGATTGAAAACATGATCTAGCCCCTTTTGGATGATAAGGGAACAAATGTTTACTCGATAACATTATAAAGCAATCATTTTCAGCACAAATAAGAGGAGGAGTGTTCTGCAGAACAGTCCTGGTGAAATCTTTTTGCTATAAGCAGTCATAGTAAACATTACAGATTAATTTTTAAGGTAAGGAAATTTTATAATAAATAATGTTTATAGTGAGCATTATGACAAAGGTTAAGAAAACCCAAAAGCTGCTACTGCAGTAGCTGTAAAAGCCAAAAACCCCCAACGTCCATCTGAAAATACTTTCACCTTGAGAAGAAGATGAACAACTTCTCAAGCCATACTACCATTAATACCTACATATAATGATACTCTATTATGGTGGCTATATTCAGCATGGCATTAAGGCATTTCCTTTTGAAACATCAAGAACTATGGCAACAGATCTTAGACATGATGGCCTGCTGCACTGATATTGTGTGGCAAGTCTTATGTTTGGATAAAACAGTTACAATTTCAATACCGTGTTCGTGTTTAACATTAGCCTCAGATTCAGCATCCCGCTGTCTGCTGTCTGCTTCTTCCTTGTGGACTGCCTCCATTAACCAGCTGTCTGTGTTGACAGCAGTATCAACCATAGTGTGAGCCATCTCCCTCTGAGGACTCTAGAAATAACAAGAAATGCAATCACAAGCCAGGCCTGATAAGGAAAAGAATAGGTTAGTTTCATGAACTTACAGCGTAAGATCTTAAGTTGCAACTGAAGTTTGAGAAAAACTAAAAAAAACTCTGGGGAAGAAACAAAGAACTCTTAAGGAGAGTAATTTCTGATCACTTTGTGGGTTTCTCTGGATCTTCAAATGACCTAAAAACTGTCAGTACTTCTGCCTGGAAGGGTCCAAACTGGTACAAAAGAGATCAGGCCAGAGGAGCTCTGGCTGAAAGACAGTGGCGTTTCTGGCACATGCCAGAAATCAGGATTCTAACTCTTGCAGAGCAATGGAGAAAAGCTTGGCAGCAGCTGGTGCACATTAACCTCCTCCTTACTGATCCTCATCCAGTGCCCTGTTCACAAGCACCGAATCAACTACCAAGGATCACAAAAGTCTCTTTGGTCTTTGGGAAAGGTGACGCCTCTACCATGGGTGGAGAAATATCTTACTAGCATTATGCCAGGGACTACCTTGGTATGGAGCAATCCTTACTGTAATCCTTATCCGGTCCGGTGTAAAGTCTTCTGCCTGACACTTTTTCCTGCCTTTACCTCCTTCACGCAGAGCCAGGATGTAGAGGAACTGGGCTATGTGACACTTTTCATATTCTGCATCCGTGGAAGAGGTTCTAGGAGTCTGCTCCAGCCAGTGACAATGACAGCTTCTAGCTCTTTCCCAGGTTAAAGGATCAGGAAGACAGTGCAGAGCAAAGTCTCTCCATTTTTTAGCAGGCATACATAAGGGCCAGGCCTAAAACCGCTAGCAATTTTTTGGTACCAAGAGCAGAAAACTTGAGGTAACAAAGCAGGCATTAAACAAATAGCAGACCACATGTTAACAGAAGAGCCAGAGTGAAGCACTTTTTACCTTTTTAGGTTCTATAACCTCATTGTCCTCTTCCAAACAAGACTGAACATCTTTTGGAGCGTCTTCTGTCTTCAATCTCTTATCTTCCTTTTTCTCTTCCTCTCTGGAAACACTTTCTGAAGATGAAATCCTCACTTCAGACAGTTGCTCTTCTATTTTCTTGCTGAGCTCTTCTTTAGTCAAGCTTGTTCCTGGGATGAAGGCATCTTCCTGCTGCACTTTGCACCCTGTAGGCCGTGTGGGTTCCCAGGCTGCAAGGCAGCAATGGGGAAGCGAGGTACACCTACAGCTGCACTTAGCACGTGGCTGAGTCGAATACAGACCCCTTGGCCAGTAGTCCAGGTCTGAGTGACCCTGTCTGTAATGGCCTGAGGCTCTATAACCCGGTGTCACGATGTACGGGTAATCCAAGCTTGAATCTACCACCATCTGCCTGGCTGCTAAAGGCATCTGCAGTTCTAGGATGATGCGTTCGCTTAAGGGCAGAGGGATCCGCAGAGCTTGGTCAGAATACACCTCCTTAGTCTGCCCATTCCAGAAATTCACAATTACTCCCCTTCTGTTGGGTGCTGTGCATATTAAAAAAAAAAAAAAGGCAAAGAATGTATTAGAAGCATGTCAACCTGTGTGATTTATCTCTTAGAAAGCAGGAGATAAAAGTAACAGCTTGTGTTTCAGACAATTTTGTAATAACTTCCATGATTTTTTCTTTACAGGTTTAAAATTCGACCTTCTTTTGAACTTCCTCTGAAGAGACAACAGATAGCAAAATTCTCACTCGTCACAGTGAGCCAGGATTTTACCCTGCAGAAGCTGGAAACTAGACTAACATAATCAGGTGAATACTCATGAGGGCCAGGAACATTTTTCTCCCTGTGTTGGGAGGACGCCCGCCCCCAACTTTTTAGGTAGTTTCCACTCATAGAACAAAGCAAAGGCTAATTCTGGGAGCTGCATTAATTCTGGCACCGAAAAAGAACAGGCTGCTTAGTGCCAACAACAACAAAAAAAGAGATGATGAAGAGAACCCAAGCAGCAGGTGGTGAATTCTCCACGGTTGAGACCGCTCTCTTTTCTCTATAGTGACCAGCAACCGTGGCGAGTCTAGTGCTATTAAGAAAGCCAATACCCCGTACCTAAACATGCCTCCTTGTTCTCCATAATCTTTAGCACAGTGCCCGGGCCAAAACGTTCAGCTTTAGCCTCCCATGGTGCCAAGACCCTGTCTCCTGGAGCAAGAGGCTGTTGCCTGGCATCCTCGTAGTGGAGAATGTCGTAGAGAGGAGTTTCCTGCATGCGAAGCTGTACCTTGCCTTTCAGAGTGCGGCTTTTGTCAAACTCAATTAAAAAGCGTTCCCTGGAGCTCTACAAGAGTAAAACATGTGGTTTGCAAGACAGACATCTGGGTCCAATTAACGGCCAAACATAAGTGCTAAGAGGGAAGTGGCAGAAATCCCAGGAAGCGGACCATGATCTGGGAATGCAGCTTTCCTCTTCTACCAGGTTTTTCACTGTACTGTGTCCATATTGGACTTGAAAAGCAATTAAAAAGCTGGGGCTTAAGGGGCTGACAGCCTTTCTCTTCCTTTCATTTTGGACTTAGATTTTGGTAAGAACACAATTAGCATGCTAAGGCAGAACTTTACCAGGAAAACCTCCCATCAGAAAAAGAGTAGCCAAAAGAAACTGCTGTGTATGATGCAGTTCGTTACACAGTAATCAAAAGGATAACAAATCAGTAAAATGTCATAACTGTCATAAATTTAAATGCTTTAATTTACGCCTTCAGCAATGGGCGTGGGGAAGATCTATTACCGAAATCCCAGCCGCCTCTGCAGACCTATGAGTGCACTTACACAAATAATGCTGTCAGCCCCTACTCCAGCTAACGTCACTCATGCCGTTAGCTGTCCGCATCTGCTCCACCCCACACTGGAGCTTACAGCCACCCTCAGCTATACTAGCATCGCTATTTATTTAACTAACCTGCAAACTGGGAAATGCACCGGAGTTTTAAAGAAAGCCTGCAGAGGGGGATTTCCTGTCTGGCATCCAAAATCATCTCACAAATCCCAGAAACATAGAAGGAAGAGAACGAGGAAAGCTCTCAGTTTGGTAAGGAGGAGGTGCATGGAGGCAGACATTTTGGTTTACTAATACTAATGCTGTTTAGCTAATTGGCTTTGCTGCTAGACTGGGTGGAAGTAGACAATAGGGCTAAGGGACCTGTTTTGTTTGATTGTCTCCGAATAACAACTTATAACTACTAAAATGGATTGATTTCCAGGCTGCTTCTGCTTGCAGGACTCCTCGCAGTAAACAGCCAGTCATCATCAGGAAACAGATGAAAATAGGATGTGGGGAGAGAATAGAAGTGTATCACAGGAGAGCCGCCCTACAGCAAGGCCGTGGGAAGAACAGGAAAAAGACACACAGATCCTAGGGAGAGCCTTTTACAAGCACAGCTCCCAATAAATATCTACCTTCACCTCTTGGGCAATGTGGCCCAGGTAGTAATAGCCATCAGCTTCTCTCCTTGCCAACACACGAGCCCCCCTCATGAAACTGGAAGCCTCTGAGGATGAATCAATGAAATTCCTTTTCGCTGAGGATATCAAGGGCGTACAAAGGGAATCTGGGTTCCATGCACAAACAGGAATGCTGTAGAGAACAAAAATACAAGAAGTAATGAAGACCCTGGCAACAGAACTTCTGCAACTTGCTGCAATGAAAACAAATTAAATCCACATGGGACTCCCACCCCACCACCCCGCAATAATTGTCTTTGTTTCCTAGCTTTTTTCTTCTTTGCATTTCCAGCGACCCATCTATAGATTTTGAACTTACTGTGTTACTGGACATCTTGGCAGCAGAGAGCCACAGGGATCTTTGTTAGCTGTGTGACAACACTGGACATCTGAGATGGACATGGAGCTTACCTGGAGAGGGGAAGGAGGAGATGGAAGCAGAAGATGAGCATGATTTTTGAACATTTAAATCCTTAAACATGAATATTATTTATAAAATTGAAATTTACTTTCCAGTATATTAATTCTCTCTTTAATACTTCCATCATATCTTCTGGTGCTATGCTGTATATCTGTAAGCTCATCACAAACGGTTTTGATTTTAAGAAATCGAGCTTGGAAAGAAAAAAATACAAAAATATAAGAACTGTATGATAAAAAAACCCCTTGTGTTTCACCTGCCTTCTATTCAGCTGCTAGATATGTAGCAGGTGTATCACTGTTTCTTCAATCATGATGAGATTTCTTCTTCAAAGGACAACGTGTCATTTCAAGTATACACAAAGCTACAGCGGATATCCATTTTGGCCCATCTCAGATCCTATCATCATTTTATTCTACTGTGAAGGAAGCACTAAGCGTGTGATTTTAAATCAGAACAGTTTTCCTTTCTTATAATTCTTAACGCCTTTTAGTTAATTGATTTTAGTGAAGAGCTTTGAACCTGGAAAACCCACCAATTTCTCAGGACAAGGCACAGCTTGGAGATCGGCAGGGGAATAGAGGTTCTGGAGCTGCCTCTCCCATCCCCAGGAGCAACGCAGGCATATCAACCCTGCTGGCTGCCGCCCAGTCAGTCTGCCCCGGGCTCTCAAACAGTAGCTTATGGGCAGCCAGCGGTCCCGTGTGCATTGCCTCCTCTTGTACCCTGCTTCTTACGCAGCTATCCAAACTCTCCAAGCAAGGAAGAGCTGTAAGATCAATGAAAGGAGCTGAGGTCAAGGAAGAATGGAGAAGGTGGGGATTGAGTCTAGAAGACAAAGTTGCCTTTGCAGGGCAAAGCCAGCAGTGGAGCCACCTGGCCTGAGCAGGATGGAAAATGTGAAATGTTTGAGAACAATGACACAGGGAACAATATGCCAGGGACTATGAGAAGGGAGAAGGACAAAATGCAAGGGAGTTGGGAGGTGGCGTCAACAACGAAACTATGAACCTTATATTGAAGCATTCAGCTTTTACGGAAAAAGAGAAACTCGCGTTGCATTAATCGTGTGTTAAGTAAAAACAATGGTTGAATAGTTTGCCGCTATTCCCTGTAAACTGTTGCTGAAAATGCGTTAGGGCTGTTACGAGACTCAGAAGAGCAGGTGACTTAAAATCCCTTAACTACAAGGATGGGTAGACATGTAAAACCTATGCTGTTTCAGCTGAGGAATTCAGCTGTTTGGGATGTTGACAGATTTAGAAGATATTGTTGTTTATTTAAAAGACAGCATTCGACCACCCCCACCTAAGAGTAAAACAACATTGGAGTCTGTGAATCAGGATGCACTGGCTGTAGGCAAAGCTGTACAGTCACCTAGCAAAGAAAGTGTAAAATCACAGTAAGGCATTTGTTCTCTCCTTCACCTGTCAGAGACACCTGTTTTCGAGTGCTGGTCTGTGAAGTTCAGGGAAATCACTTTACAGGGCGAGTCTTCCCCTGCAAAAGTAAATGGAGCTAGACCAAGATACACCCAAATTTGACCCCAAGTGTTGGCGATGATGCCTTTTGCTCAGGGGCTACGTGAAGTGCTCTTTCCTCACAAGCAGAGATTGAAGGCACAAGTAATGTACAATTAGAAGTGTGGATATGCCAGCTTGGGATATCAGGTATAGCCTGTCCCAGAGATGCCAAACCTATTTTAAATCTTTGTCCACAGACTGCTTCCAATAAAGAGTCAGGAGGAACTAATTAGTACGCACTAATCTTATATTAGTGGTATACCTTTTCAGAAGCAGTAGGGGGGAGTCTGATCGCTTGAAAGGACCCCCCTGATTGCCTGGCTACTTTCTCCATTATTTTTTGCTCGCTTCTTCCATGATCATCTGAATCTCCCAGAAGGCATACAACATGTAAGAAAGCAAGAAACAAAGACAGACAGAAAGAAAGACAGACAGAAAGAAAGACAGACAGAAAGAAAGACAGACAGAAAGAAAGACAGACAGAAAGAAAGACAGACAGAAAGAAAGACAGACAGAAAGACAGAAAGACAGACAGAAAGACAGACAGAAAGAAAGACAGACAGAAGGAACACGGCTCACGCCTGCAGCTGTCTGCTAACGCGGGAGAGCCGTGAGATTCTTTATTGGGTATTTCTGTGCTGAGGCGTCCTCCAGCTCGCCCCCCGCAGCCAAGCCGCTCGCAGCATTCGTGCCGTTCTCAAACCGCAGGGATCGAATCCAGGCTGCTGCTTCAGCGACGCTACTGAGCGAACATCTGACTAGGCAGTTGCACCATTTTAACACCTGTTAAAAAGGACAGAAAGACAGACAGAAAGACAGACAGACAGACAGACAGACAGAAAGACGGACAGACAGAAAGACGGACAGACAGAAAGACGGACAGACAGAAAGACGGACAGACAGAAAGACGGACAGACAGAAAGACGGACAGACAGAAAGACGGACAGACAGAAAGACGGACAGACAGAAAGACGGACAGACAGAAAGACGGACAGACAGAAAGACGGACAGACAGAAGGAACAAAAGCCGGCTCACGCCTGCAGCTGTCTGCTAACGCGGGAGAGCCGGGAGATTCTTTATTGG
>NW_008825614.1:14339212-14381831 GCF_000699105.1 Pygoscelis adeliae | reverse complement strand
CGGGGGCCGGGGGCCGGGGCCTTGGCCGAGCTCTGACCGTGCCTCTCTCCCAGGGCCACTTCCCCTACCCCGACCCTTCGGCCTGGACGGACGAGGAGCTCGGCATCCCTCCGGACGACGCGGAATAGGCGCCTCCGGCCGCGGCGATCCCGGCAGCGCACCGGTACGCCTCCTGCCGCCCTTCCTCGCACGGGCCCGGGGGCCCTGGCACGGCTGGGCAGTGCCTGGGCTGGGCTTTGCTCTAGACAGCGCTAAACCCGGTCACCAGAGCAGGCGGGGTCTGGACTGCGCTTTGTGACTCTGCTCCAAAGCTCCCGCGGCAGTACAGGGCCAGGGCATCCTGCCCGGCTCTGCTTTCTGGCCCTCTTCTCCGGGTACGGGTAGACGTGCCCTGCTTTCCGCAACTATCTGTGCGCTCCCAGAGGTGAATGTGCCAAATCTCTGTTGTGCAGAGCGCAGGTATTTGTTTGCACTGTTTATTGCCCTCACGCGCTCTTTTCCTGGGTACCTGAATGTCAAGTCCCGGTAGTCTAGTTTTGGCAGTAGAAGCCTGCAGTGTAACAACTTCTTTTTTAAGGAGTTGTAGCTTAACTGCTACCGGTGCAAAATTACTTACTTTATGCTGTTCTGTGGACCCAGCCTTACCTAGCCTTGAGGACGTGCTCACTCTCTTTCTAGAGAGAGGCCCGTGCAGTTGTCCCCTTAAAAGTTTGAGGCTCTTGCTTGTTTCTAATGCTTCAATTACCCCGTCTCTTAAGCTGCTGTGTCACATTGTGGCTCTAAAACTGGCGGCTTCAACCGCTGCTGAAGGCAGCGCAGGCACTATCGCCGAGGTACTTCCCCTGCTCTCGGTGGTGGGAAAAGGATGGGTGAAAAGGTTCTCAGGACTCTCTTTTGTTACTTGCAGGTCCCTGGAACTAAAGAGGTCCCTGGAACTAAAGAGGTCCCTGGAACTAAAGCTTTGGCTCCTTGGTCCTCATTTCAATAAAATTTAGCCGTAAACAACCTCTAAGGTAAATTGTGCTTTGTTTTTGAATGCTGTAGGACTTGTGGAGCGTGAACGTTACAGCTTTAGAGGTGGGGTACTTGCGTCTACATGAGCTTCTGTAATACTTGCTCGACATACCGTGTGCTGCCCCCAAGAAATAAGGTGATATATCCGTGTTCAGAGAGTGATTTAAAACCTCCGTGAAGTTAACGTAAAGACATTTTACTGAAATCTTGTCACCAAATAACAGTTGGAATAATGGTTGCCATAGAAGCAGGGCAGTTACCCTGAAGAGAACCCAGACCGGCTGGTGCCAAGCTTTCCCCAGGGCGAGGGGGAATCGCCCTCGGGTATTACGGAAGTCCAGACTCATCCTTGTGAAGCAAAACCCTCTGCGAAGGTAAAAACGCCTTAGGGCTAAGCACAGCAGACAAGGAGGCAGCGGCCCAGCATAAGGAAGATGAAGGGAGGTGGGTTACCCTCCAGGCATCCCTTGGTTGTTTTTTTTGGTTTGTTTCCCCCCCCCCCTCTTTTTTTTTTTTCTTCTAAAGCAACAATGTCAAAGTAAGTTTTTTCACTCCCCTTAACCACCTTTGTTGCAACTCTGGCACTTCATGGAGAGGAGGAGTTGTGAATTACACAATGAACAATCATCTCCTTCAGACTCTTCCATGCAGTCAATCTTTATTATAGCAGTATTCTCATATTCACATCAAGTACATAGAACTTTTTGCCTTTTATATAATACAGAGTTCTTTAAATAACTTTACACAGAAATAGTTTTCTTCAATCTGAATTCAGCTATCAAATTTTAATACGTTTTAAGTCTCCATGCTCTCTAACCAAACTGGACAATATTTCCCATTGTACAAATTTACATGAGAAAAACTCCAAAGTACAAATGAAGGGACAACAGAAGTAAAGGGGGAAGGAACAAACAAGAAAAATAAGTTGTATTGGCAATTACAGGGGAAACTTGAGAAGGGAAGAAGGGGAGTTGCCATGACTTACGTAACAGGAAACCGAAAATAAACATTTTTGTTATGAATTAAAAAATAAATACAAGTTTCAAAACAATTACTCCATTGTAGATTTTAAAAAGCAGCTATGGAAATCTACTAACACAATTTGTTGGTTTTTTTTTTTAAGTAACCAGACTGGACCCTTCTACTTTGCAGTCGTAAGCCCCTTGCAAACGGCTGGTGGTCAAAAAAAAGAAAAAAAAAGAAAACAGAGCTGAAAGGAATGTGTTAGCACAGAGTTTAAATTGGTGGGACATACATTTCATTGCACTAAGGAACAAACAAACAAACAAACTCAAATCTGTATATAAATTTCCCTTTCCTCTCCTTACTAGATACTTTGCCTCTCATAAACAAGCCTCTGTATTATGAGGTAATGCCACTGTCTTGACTATATATATAAAAAATAATCAAGTTTAAAGGCTATAGATCTGCATATCTATAAGCTTTAAACAAGCCAGTCCTCTCTTACTCCCCGATAGGGTCCAGCTACTGAGTGCTACACCTTCCATCGCTTTTTAATGAAACGTATGCATTGCGCCTCTCATGGAAACCCCTCAAGAGACCGGTCGGTGCACCTTTCCTAATCTAGGAAAAGCAGCATGCGCTCAGGTAAGAAAGAGAGACAGTAAAAAAAAGGCACAACCGATTACAAACGCGTATACCTGCTCCTTCAAAACAAGGCAGAGTCACAGAAGGCAACAGTGGCCAGCCTGCACGTGTGTTCTGACAAGGGGAAAGGGATCCGATGAGGCAGCTGATGACCCATTACTTTTTTTGCAATCGCTTAAGAAAAGCGTCCCCTGCCCAGCCCTGGGAGACCATCGCTACACCCGAGATAAGGTGAGGAGGGAAGTTACAACCGGAGGCCGAAGGGCCAGGAGGAGCGTTGCACTCGCAGTCAGGATGACCGCGGCGCAGGTGGGCTGGCTCGTGCATCCCGAAGAGCGGCAGGCCCCGCTCTAGTGGAACGGGTCAGCGCTGGATCCCAAAGGGATTTCACGGGTGGCAAGAAGTAGGGGGCAGGATTTTCCCCAATCCCAACAGATGAGGGAAGAAAAGCAACGTTTATTTGGGTTGCCAACACATGCAAGTTGGCCACTGTCAGGTTTCTGTCAGTTGAGGAGAAGTGTGGAGAGGGGGGAGGAAGGGGAGGCAGGTAGGACACAAGGCTCATGAAGGAATGATGTGCATTTTTTTTTGTTGATTTTTTTTTGTGTTTTTTTTTTTTCCTAAAGTTTCACAGCTTTGAATAAAAAAAGCACATTTATTGCACTTACATTTTATTTTAGACAGAGTTAATTTAAATTATGCCCTCGGAATCCCCCACCGTCCCAAAACAACCCAACACCCAAGTTTGGTCCCCTAGACCCAACATCCACGCCCAGATGGTGGGCTTCATTTCTTCTCCTAATGTTCCACTGAACTCCCAAACACACAGATTTTCCTTTCAACTAGGGTGAATACACAAATGCAACACAGAATGACATTTATCAAAACAAAACCCAACCATTTTCCAAACCCAAACAAAGAAGAGAACATAGTTACTTTTTGTGGTTTACTCGCTCAAAAGTAAATGCCACACAAGGCTTACTCTAAAGTACAGCTGCTGCAAACGCGACACACTAGACAAAATGGCCGGACAGGCCACTGTTGGCTCTTAGGGAGGCTGGATGAGCTGGACTCACTGCTGCTGTGATGCTATGAAGCAAATGCCTAGGTAGTTCAGAAGTTTCTAAACCCTCCCATCAGCTCCCTTCTCTTAGGGTAATAGTTTCTTTGTGATTCTGTTTAAAAGAAAAGGACAAAATGCCATCTTCTCACATGTACTTTTAGCGCAGAATTTGGGGTAGGTAGAAGGATCCCAGATAGTTCCTGGAACACTAGTAAAACGTTTTTACACTTTGCTTTCTAAAAGGAACAAAACCAAACTAAAATTGGTCTGATATTTCATATGAACTGTGCATTTAGACATAACTTTATAATTTACAATTATGCCCAAAGTCTTGCCCCAAAGAAGAAAAGGAAAAGATCTGAAAAAGCGCTAATACCAAAACCCATTATTTTGTCCTTTATGGACAAGTAGGTTAAATATGACACTGGTATGTAGGTACTGCCAGAAGTCTACGTAACCGGTTTGAAATTGGAACAAATCAAATTCAAACATACTGGCTGTCCCTCAGCTGACAAGACACCTACCGTCTCCCACGGTTAACGTGCAATAACAGTATGCGATCACTGAAGAGTAACTGCAAGAGGCCCGAGGAAGAACTAAGGAAACCTGCTGATATTCCAGAACACAAAATTAATTGCACTTTCTGGGCCAGGGAATTAATTGTATGGTCTGATATATGTGGACTTTGATTATGTGAGTACTAGCCACCAATTTCTCCTCATCTAGCTCTCGTTTTTTGTTTACCATCTCATTCCAAGATGCTATGACAGCGTAACTTTGGGCCTCTTTGGAGCTTTCCATTACCTTTCTTTAAAAAGGTCTTTGGGGTTGTTTTTTTTTTTTGGGGGGGGGGGGGGGAGGGAGCAGGGCTTATTTATTTTTAAATTAAATGAACCTCATTTAACTTTCGATAGAGCAGATTTCAAGCAGCAGGTTTACTGTAACTGAATTAGGTATCCTTCAATTCCTAGCTTTGAAATGATCATAGGTATTTTGGGGAATGCTCTCTGCCCTCCTTTGCTCCTTTACAGAAGTTTACCAGCTCCAAATTACCTATCTATCTATAGTAACAGCTATATACAAAACTACTGCATCAGAAGTAAACCAAAGCCACTGCTCCAGTTACAAAGCACCTGGTTTACATTCTGTTGTACTTTTTAAGGTTGCGAAGGCACGTGATCATTTGGCAAACTGCAAAGACTGTTTTGGGGGATCCCTACGTAAACCATTGAACAGGGGGTCTTGGTAGCTCTCTTTTCTAAAGAAAAAAGAGAGATGCTAGTTTTCATCTGAATTTGCTCTTGGTGTACTCTACATTCTGCAGTTTTTAAAGTTTCCTCCTTCCACAGTTTCGTAGTTATTTACTGCTGTCATGGTGCTGCCTTAGTAGCTTCTGTGTTAGCGTCCTTGAAACTTAAATGCAAAGGAAAAGTTTTAACAACTTATCTTTGCTCTTCTGGTAATTTTATTTACTAGGTAAGAAGCAATGGAGAAAGATATTTAAAATGCATGCCAAAACAAATATGAAGTGCAAACGCATATTAAAAAGGCTGCAGTAAACAGAAAGTTCGTTTCATAAACTTCTATGTAAAATGCGTAACAGAAAACCAGAACACCCAGCACCTTCAAAGTGATGCTGTAACAGTCCACTCACGCAACTGCTTTTTAACTGAACTTGACTGTACCTAGAAGCTTCGCCTGTCGCATTGTGCTACTGGTGATACTTTTTTCAACAGACAGAAGACACGTTGTCTACAGTACTATGAATAGTTTGTGCTACACATGCTGCACTCACAGTCAAGAAGGGAATGAAATCGATAGGCTGCAAAAGTGAGAAATGTCTACATGCTTCTTCCCTAAGTTTAGACCCTCCAGCTATCAAAACTTCAACTTGTACTTGTTTGTGAGGTTTCTGGGGATCTGGCTTCCCCAAATGTTCTGTAAAATGCTGGATGCATTTACATCACCAGGCAAACACAGAAGCAAACCTATTTATGCGTGAGCTTCAGTGTATTTTTTCCCCCCGATTCGGGTATTTGTGGAAAGACGTATTTATCAACAGTCAGCATTTCACTCGTTTTATGCCATGAAGGCCAAATTCTGCCTCTGATGAGCACATACTGATCCAAGTGATGTTGAGAGGCCACGGTAAGATGGCAGTATTTGGCCTCAAACATTCTGCATCATCATCAGCTGCTAGAGCATTACAGTACAAGAAAAGATGATTTTAGGTAAGCATAAAAAGCAGAAGTGGATTCATTTAATGACCTGCATGAGTTTAGCAAGAAAGAAATGACTGGGCTAATTGTATCTGGGGCCATGCAGGACTTAATTCACGCAGAAATTACTTTCAAAGTAACCAGGCCTCTATACTCATACCATTTGGTTTAAGCTCCACTACAACGTTCCAGTTCCAGCAAATACGCCGCGGGGAACAATCACGTACTGACAGGGAAGATGTAACAGATAACAGGCCTCTTCTAACTGTATGGAAAAGGAAATGCAGAGGGGAAGGTATATGTGTGGTTAATGAAGACATGAATACTGGTAGTTTTGCAAATAATTACTAGATACTAGACACTGCAGGGCTAAAAGCAGTATGACTGTCTAGATGTTTGTCCCAACACGTGCACACAAAGTACATACTAACATTTCCATACTATGGCATGTGCTTGTGGTTGGGACACCACAGAGAAGGTTAAGAAATTCGGTGTAACGGACATGAATGTACTGGTCATTTCAGTTTACTTCCTTCGTCCCACTGCTATACAGGGCACTCAGTTCCTGTCTACTCTTATCTCCCCATTCACTAAACACCTACAGGGCACATTTAAGACTGGTTCTGATGGCATGCAAGACATCCAGAAAAACTCCTGAAGGAAAAGATTAAAAAAAAAAAATAATCCCAATTATTTACAAACCAAATTTCCTCCAAAGTTTTGCGTGAGTATTACGTGGGACCTCTTACAGACAAACACACATTACTACAGCTATCTGGAAGGAAATAAACAAATGTGAAAACCAGTAGAAATGCATCCTGAAAGGACTTCTCTAAACAGCAGCCAAACAACTTGCACATTCCTCAGGGAAAAAACAAAACAAAACAGAAAAACAAAACTACAAACAAACCAACCCCAATAAAAAAACCCCAGAGATCATGTGTTACTCATAAAGTGCTTTGCATGGACAAGGATAGCAATTTTCCTTGTGCTTTTCCTATGGGCTCAAGAAGCATTTTGTAGACTAATGGGTAATGAACCTTCACAAAAATAAGTTCATTTTAAGCAAAGATGGAATGAAACTCCTAACAGTTATATTTTAGCAGACAATCTTCTGCCAGCACGACCTTGTGGAAGGAAACTAGGGCTTTTAACAAGCTCTGTGAAACAAATGACTGTTGAACCACCTGTACATACTTGCTCCGGTAACAGTTTCTTTCGAGAGAACATTTAATTTCCAGTATGCCCGACATGTACAAATTAGGCCACAGCCCATACATGGGCTGGAGCAATGCGCGGGGTGGAAGGAGAATGAGCAGCGATTACTTCACCCTTCGGGAGTCTGTGTCTGTAAATGCTCTCACCTGCCTGCTGACCCCAGTGGCCCCAGGCTCCTTCCACCTCTTAGGTACTGGCCTCAGACGATCACCAGGGAGCACTCCGATTTCACCCGTCTGCACACCACCGCTCGCTCCTTAGCTTCTCCACACTGGAAAGTGGCTATTGGTACTACTTAGATTCCTGCCAATCTCAATACGGAAAAAAAACCTTACAGCATCTGAAGACCCACAGCAGACAAGAAAAAATTTGTGCTTTTTTTTTTTTGTTTTGTTTTTAAAATGCATCCTGTACACAGAATCAATTCTATTCATGTACCAACATGAATCACTTCATTCTTGTAGTGACTATTAAGTCATTCACTATTGCTGTCTTGCTAATGTTTGTGGAATTAATATGAATACACAGTATTTCAGTTATAATTCCCACTTCAGGTTAGTCCGGTCCCTATAACCCCAGTAAATATTTACTGACAAACATAACAGGCTACCAGCAACACCGCAGAACTCCAGGGTTTTAAAAGCACGTTCCACTACTGATGTGCGTTTCTCCCTTCGCCTGGGAGCAACCTTCTGCAGCCAGAAACAGTCCAACTCTCCTAGGGAGGGAAGGACAGCATCCTCACCCAATACACCCATGTTCAGCACGGACACCACATTCACACACATTTAACTCCTTCATTTATTTGCCATGATTTTGTTTAACACCCCCCACCTCCCCCCAGAAAGAACCTCCCCACTAGAGGGGGGTCGGTTCTCCTGCCTCACCTGGAGCGGTACAGGGCAGATATGAATCAAATTCTGAAAACTTCTGTCTGAGCTTGAATTTCTTTCTAATGTGGTCTGACTTGCCTCTGTACAAATAATTTACATGTAATACCACACACCAGAGAACTCTGCAAACAGATCACATCACAAGATATTCTACTAGAGGTAAACGATGTGCAGAACTTTATGAGTTGTTTCTTCCCCCTGACTGGGTAACTTGTCAAAAAGCTACCAACCGTTTGAAAACCAGGATTGGAGGACAGGAAAACAAAGCACTCTAAATGGAGGTACCGCCACCTTCATCCTAGTTTGCAAAGTGTACAAAAGGGAAAGACAAACGGAAGGGAATAGATGACAGGGAAGAAAGCAATGAGAGGAGAAGTAGTCAGCGTGGATCCAGCAAGTACCGTTTTGCTTTGATCTAACAACTTGCCATTAGGACAAGATGCTCCACATTTACACACACTTATCAGAGGATGTTTAGTTAACAGGATAAAAATCCTTTAAAAAAAGCTCTTGAAAGTACCAAAACATAATTTTCGGAATGTCTAATTCTAGGGGGGTTTGTATTTGTATTCAATTCAACCTGAGAACTTTTTTCCCCATTTATGAAAACATTACATATTGGTAAGGTACCTGGCATTAACCTGCACCCTCGTTTAAAATAAAACTTTTAAAGTAGGTACATACACCATTCACAGTCTGTATCAGGAATTCTACAGACTTCAGATGCTGTGGTAGCATCTTTGATAAATACGTTGTATCATATGATACAAAAGAAAAAAAAAAAAGAGAGGACAATCTCGCTACATTTTTTTTTTTTTAAACTTCAGTTTGTTGCTGGACCAACAAAAGAAGGATCTACCTAATCCTTCTAAAAGATGTTGTCTATGCACACACCAAGAAAATGCTGGAAAAGGAAAAAGGTTAAGGTTGGTGGGTTTTGTTTGTTTTTTGAAGAAGTGATAAAGTAAATCTGAAAAAAGGTGCAGCAGCATCCCCTTTTGCTTCAGATTAACCTCTTCGCCTTTAGAGTAACATCTTCTCCAGCTCCCATCACCCCACATTTTTCATTTTGCTGGAATAAAACCCAATAATATAGACAGATTTAGGTGTTTGACATTGTAATACAGTGAAAAGGGGATACTGCATTGTCCATAAATCAGTGAGTACACCAGGAAAAAAAAAAAAAAGATCAGAACGGAGGATGATTCTTTTAAATTAGCACTCATCAGATTTTCAGCCTCTGATGGTACGTTGTTAGAGGGAGAAAGCCGACCGGCAGACCATCCAAAGCAAGTCTCCTAAGTTGCAGCAGCAGCAGTTCCATCCCCTCATGCCCGAGCACCACAGTCAAACCACGAGCGCCCTCTCCTCTCTCCTGGGAATGATGCCAACGGCACAGGCAGCCACTGCGGGTCTCCGAATGCACGCGGTGGTTTGTGTTGAAGGAGAAACACTGGCAGCAGAGGATTCTGGTTCCCAAAAAGGTACTTTTTCCCATTGTGTTGGACTGGCAGTTCCATTCTGCTCCACTTTTAAGCTTATGGATATCTTTTCTAAATTACTTTAGGTTTTGTGGAGCAGAACAGAGTTTTGATGTTAAGAAACTGTAGGAACACAAGACTTAAATAACAGAGTGGGTGCTGCCATGGTGCTGTGGCTACTTGAACGCTGCAAATTCTCCTGTAGAGGGAGGACAAGAGCTTGGTTTAAAAAGGTGATTTCAGTTACTAGGTGGTCAGAGATTTTCTCCAGACTAGTCAAACATTAGGTTGAATATAAAAGATGTTAAAAAATGCAAACTGTTAAAATTAAAGCACAAAAGAATACATAGTGAGAGAACATTGAATACAGACCCAGCATATTTTACCAAAGAAGAATTTCTTGAAAGCAAGCTGTACCCATTCTTCCCAAGACAGAGGTCTGAAAGTTCAAGCAAAGTCTAATTCATCATGCACTTGAAAATAAAATGCGTCAGTTTAATTTCACTTTAAACTCCTTATTGCACATATATCCTCCTCAAAAGCAACAATTGCAATAAATGCATCAGACTGCAAACTAATTTCTATTCTGGTGTAAAACCGGTTTAATAACAAAGAACGATTTGACACACCCGTTAACCTTTGAAGACTATTTACAGTAAAGTGCCTGAATATTAAACTAGCATTGAAGAATGCTAGGGTCTGGTTTAGAGACCAACATAGCAACCTACTGTGAGAAAAATAAGAATGGTGAGATTGTCTACTCACTCCCAGACCAGAAATTAGGCCTTGCTCATTGGGAGCACAACAAATAAAGCAACCCCATGCTTCCTTCAGAATTGCTGAATAAACAATAATTCTATACAGTGGTTTCACATGCAATGATCTCCTGAAACTCTACACAGTTTATCTAGTGTCAGCACACCGTGAGATAGACTGGTAGTCCCATTTCAGAGGTAATGAAACTATGGCACAGAGTAAAATCGCTGCCCAAAGCCTTAAGAAGTTTGCCAGAGCCTTGAACAGAAGCCAAAACTAAGGTAACTCATCCTCTTCATCTTACACTTTAGCCAAAAAATTTCCCTGCCACCCACAAAGAAATTGTATTCTATAGGATTTTTAGGGAGGGGTATCCAACTATGCTTAACCAAAAGGACTCAGTAGCAAGAGAAAAAGAAATGTACATATAACTTCCCCGTGTTGGGTTTCACATGAATTTTAGGTTAGTTTATGCCCCTTTCTTGACAGCACTCCTCCAAGCTCTCCTAATAATGAAGGAGTGATAAGCAGACATAAGAGACCCTTTTTTCTGTTCAACAGGAGTGTGTTGAATGCCATTACATCCAAACAACCGCTCCCTATCTTGGTGTCCTTCCATCCTTTCAAGAGCAAGTGTTTTGTTGGCTTTGTTTTTCCTGAATATTGGAAACAAACTAGAAATATCCCTGCAAACAGAATTTTAGGCTGATAGCATTAATTCCATGGAAAGTCTTGCACTGTAAAGAGGAGAACCAAGAGCAGCGATCAGCAGTCTGCACAGGGAGGGGGAAGAAAAGGCATCTACAGGGCCTGGTAGGAACAGCTGATCCAGCTGATCTAAGGGAACACGAAGAAAGCAGAGAGAGGGGAGAGGGCTCTGTGCGTCATAGGAAATGAGAAGGGAGTACACCCAAGGTCTAAAGTAAGGGTGGCTGGCACAGGGGGCTGTGACAGACCTCAAGCTCTATGTGTTGTGACAGACTGTGGTGGTAGTTTTAAGTTCTAACAACAAAAGAATAAAAACTTTACGATGGATCTAACTGCCTATTTTACTAGTTCTACCAACAGATAAAACCCTTGCTCTAAAATACTCCAAATATTTGATAATTTTTCTTGCTTCTCTCTGGCACATTTCACTGTTCTCCCAACTCTCTTCACAGTATCTTCTAGAAACACCTCAATTTTTGTACTTTTTTTTCTTTTAAGCACAGAAGGACAAAAAAGTCATCAAGTATTGCCTGCGAGGCTAATTTTTAAGAATGACATTCATGCTTAGCTACGCTTTCAAAACATGCTCTACTTAATTTATTTTTCAGTCTGCTTTCCTAAACTGCTGATTAAAGATCAATTTATAAACAAGAGATTGCTCCCTCATTACTCATCTTGTCCTTCTGCCCATTTCTGGTAATAATTTAGCTTTTAATAGTCATACAGGGATTTCAGAAGATAAAAGATGAACCATTAATTGGGAAAGGGCAATGGAAAAACAGGATCAGAAGTCAAGAAGCATTTCAGATAGAATGGTAGCTATAAAAAGGTGGTTTTCAGACTTTTCTTCCATTTAAATAAAACCTTAGCAAAGACTTTTTTTATTTTTTTTTTTTTTACAAGCTAATGCTAAATCTCCCCTTTCAAAATTCAGGTGCTAATCCAACCTCAAATCAACAGCAGATCAAAATAGGTAACGTGTTCATCTAATAATGGGATTATGTTGATTGAGCATGTATAAAATGCAGTTAGCAGTAACAGCTTTCCCTAGATGAGGAATGTAGACAGCTATACCTATCCATGTACAGGAATCCTTCATCCTGCTACGTGTCGACAGGACTTTCTGAGGAGTAGCTAAAAGGCTTTATATCACCCCTTCCATTCTGAAGATGTGAAATATCTGTAGCTGGTTCTTTTATCTTCTGAAAGAAACCCCATCTGTAGAAGTGGGAGAGAGAACACAGGCAACCTCCTCCTGAGACTCGGATGCATACAGATAGATAAAGTAACCTGAACCGTGAATTCACTATTTTCTAGCAAGACGGGAAGGTCTTGCCCGAAAGCAATGAATGGATGAAATGAAGACAGATTTAGGAATTTGCCCTGATATGCCCTGTCCTGCAGGAACAGGATCATCCCCATTCTGCCCCACTCTCTTTGGACACCATTCTGTAACGGCCAATACTAATCTAAACTGGGACTACTGTAGTCCCACTCTCCCTCCTGACCTGAGCTGTAGAGCAATGACCTGCCCGTTGGGCCACACTGGCCCTGAGGCAAGATGGCTCAAGGAGCTCACCTAGCAAATGCTAGCTGGGGCTGGTGGGCAAGGAGAGTTTTCTAACCAGTTTTTGAAGAGCTGCTCTGTCGGTGGTGGGGGAACCCGCTCAACTGCATGGAACGGACTCATGGAATCGGAGAGTATCTGCCAGTGCAAAAGGGCAAGGAGCTGGGCCATGGCTGCTCCGAATGAGATTAGCTTACCACAAAGCTATGAAACCACACACTTAGCCATTTGGGATGTGAAAAAAACAACAGACATTTTTATTCATTGTGAGCCAGACATCTGATGTGCATTTTATCAAGCAGGACTTCAGATGCTTGCTTTGACTGCTGTGCTGGTTGTGGCTGGGGTAGAGTTAATTTTCTTCACAGTAGCTAGTATGGGGCTATGTTTTGGATTTGTGTTGGAAACAGTGTTGATAACACAGGGATGTTTTAGTCACTGCTGAGCAGTGCTGACACAGAGTCAAGGCCTTTTCTGCTCCTCACCCCACCCCACCAGCGAGGAGGCTGGGGGTGCACAAGAAGTTGGGAGGGGACACAGCCGGGACAGCTGACCCCAACTGACCAAAGGGATATTCCATACCATATCACGTCATGCTCAGCATATAAAGCTGGGGGAAGAAGGAGGAAAGGGGAGGACATTCGGAGTGATGGCGTTTGTCTTCCCAAGTAATGGTTACGCGTGATGGAGCCCTGCTTTCCTGGGGATGGCTGAACACCTGCCGGCCCATGGGAAGTAGCGAATGAATTCCTTGTTTTGCTTTGCTTGCGTGCGTGGCTTTTGCTTTACCTGTTAAACTGTCTTTATCTCAACCCACGAGTTTTCTCACTTTTACCCTTCCGATTCTCTCCCCCATCCCACTGGGGGGGGGTAAGCGAGCGGCTGTGTGGGGCTTAGTTGCCAACTGAGGTTAAACCACGACAATTGGTAACAAAGAAATTCCTTTCCAAAGGATGGATAGCATTTGAAAATCTACACTTCTTACAGAGCCCTTTCAAGCTAGTTGCTACAGTCTTTTCAAACTCATCACATGCAAAGCAAGTGGAAACTATTTTAAATGCACGCTTTCAAAAATCTGTACTAAAAAAGATGATCAAGTTCTTTCATGTTGTGTCCAAACAATATAAAATAAGGGCATGTTCTGAGCAAACCTGCTGCCCCTTATTCCTGGAAGGATTTAAGATGCAGTTACCAATCTCTACTCTCACAAATTTATAAGTAATTTATAAGTAATGTGGATTCCTGGGGTCACAAGACATCTTAACTGTACTCCTTATCCTGGGGTAGATGCCATGTTTCTCAGGAGAATCGTAAGGAGAAGAATGGTTCCATTCCAGGCTCATGCCAGCTTTGTCTACTGAAGTAGAGAGCAACCGACTTATCAAAGGGAAACACCAAATTCCAACACCTTGCCTGGATTACATTCACAGACACAGAAAAAAGTATGACAAAGAGCCAGCTTTCTGTTGGATCTTGCACTGATCTTCTAGTATGGATACCATCCACTGGCTAAATAAAAATTTAGAACGTACCCTCATGTGGATAATTAGTATCCTCAGAATATACAGCAGTGTTTATGAGGATCTGGTCCTTCTACAAGGTACCAAGACAGGTTTTGTTTTTATACTGAGATGCAGGGAAGTAAAGAAAAAAGGAATCTCACATAGTATAAACTACCCCTCCAGAAAAGCCTGGGATCCTACAGACTTGTTTTCAGGACTGATAGGTATCTGTTTCTAAACAATATAGCTGAGTTGCATCTTTGAGAACACTGACCCAAATCCACAGGTGTATGTAGGCATCGTCATCCTACATATGCTCCCAAATCTCATTGAAGCAGCAATTACAAACTACAGAAGTTAAACCCTTAAATGCCTTTATGTCAGATAAAGTTAATGATGCACAAAAAACAGCCTCCTTTCAGGCTTCATAAAATGTTTAGCGAGAAGCTAAGATCATGTTATGGCCATGGATCCCAAACCGTGCTCGACGTGTAAGAAGAGGTGACACAGGAAGAATTCTAATGCACTGACCATACAGCAGGAAATGGGGCCAAAGGTGCCTGAGGATGGCAGCGTTCCCCCCCCCCCAATAACTGTAGTTCCTGTAGCACAGAAGAACAATCTTAACAACAAGGAGGATAACACTACTCCAAGGAATAACTTGTTTGAACTGATCTGGCAGACCTGAGAAAGAGTAAGCCTGGGCAGGGCAGTGATGATGGTTCTGCACTCTCCGTAACTCCCTGTGTGGTTAAGCCTTTTCTGCCTGGGACGGCGCATTTCTAGATTCTGCAGGAGACCCAGCAGCATCCTCTTGCTCTTACTGAGATGGGCATTGTAGCCTGTACTGAATATCATACCCCAAAGCTTAAGAAACATTCCTCCTCACTGTCAAGAATAAAAAAACAAAAAATGAGTAAGAGGGAAAAAACACACTTAAATCCTGTTTTCATTTTAAGGTAAGCCTGCCAAAATAAGGTGAAGCTACCAGAAAGATGGGAAACAGATTTTCTAAAACAATAACAACTTTCGTCCTCCACAACTATTTCCATAGAGATAGATTTCAACAGCTGAATTTTTTTGACTAACAAAATGAGAAGAGAAAAGTTAGTTCCCAAACTGTTCCAACAGCAGAAGCCAAAAAGACCATTAGAATCCAGGCAATTAGAAATTGCCTATATCTCTTCAAGCTCTCTAAGTCTGCCTCCTGTTTTAAAAGGCTCAGTTGCCAGACAGCAGAAAACCTTTTTTGAATTCCTGATCTATTTCAAAAACCTATTGCTAGCAACATGCAAACTTTTCTATAAGTATGCAAATCAGAAGCCATTAGGAACACTCCTGGCCCTTGAAGTCCTAACAAGAGCAGCAATAGCTTGTTTCTGATGCAGAAGAATCTGTGAAAATTAATAGCTTCGCCATTTAAAACAAACAAAACCACATAACTAGTTTCAAAATATGCAAGAATACAGCCAATAACATTATTGTTTTCATATCTGACATCAAAGACTGATATAACCTGAACCACTACTCTGATTCACCTGTTCCAGAGGAATGCTCCAGAGAAAAATACAATCTTTAAAGTGAGCTGACAGGATCTTGGTAAGGTGTCTAGCTTTCTCAGTTAGATATCTAGTCTAACTGATTCACTTCTAGTCAAACTAGCAGCTTTTATATGGAAGTGAAAAAAACAATTTGTTACTGAACAGAAGCATGTTCAGTGGTATTCTTAACAATATTAAAATAATTAAAACATTTCATCTTAACAGAATTCATGGTATAACACTGATTTCCATGAAAACAACTGCTTTTTCAAATCCTCTTTTCCTATTATGGGTATTAGCAGCCTTTTCCTCTTAAAGTATTTGGTTATGCTCGAGATTTAAAATGTTTTTTTTAATTTTGAAATCTGTGCTAATTGAAGGATACAGGCCCCAATACCAGTAATATTCTTGCAGTTCAGCAAAAGCAGATTCAGAATTTCTTCTATGTTGCATTGTAATAGAACATTTTGAGATGGTCTAAACTATAGCAGGTGAGAATATTTAGGCAAAAATAAAAGGTAAAAAAAAAAAACAAACCCACGCCACCACTCCTCTGCAGGAAGAGATGTTCTCTAAACAGCACTATTTTAAACTTCAACTTTCAAAATACGACTCACACATCACTAAGGTCTTTCACTGGATTCTGTGTTGTATCTGCTCACTTCTGCTGACCACAAGACATTTTGACTGTGCTCAGCCTCAAAGCTAAGTTTATTTTTCCAATTGTTTCCCACATACGAGTAGCATTACTAACTGAGGAATCTAAAGCCTATTGCTAAAATATAATGACCTCAAATGAAGTAAAAAAAAAAACCCAAAACAAAAAAAAAACCAAAAACACAAACCAAACACACACCATAGCTTGAGTAGATTAAAATCAAATCAAACAAACTCCTGAGTAACTAATTCCAATCCACAAACTAGGCAAAAATGACACAGGCAAGCAAAAATGACACCGAATGACCTTAAGAAGATTTTTGCTTGTTTTGAAGTGACTTTTCCCGTTTCTCTTATGTGACCTTATAATTCTTCTTGTGCCAGCTGTTCCCAGGGCATTCCTTACCAACACAGACTTTGTACTCGGGACATTCAATGCCCAGCGTTAGGAAGTGAGTCTTCATTCCCTCAGTAAACCTTAAAAACATAGCTGGTAGGAAGCGAGAACGTACACGTGTGTTGCACACGCAGGAACACACCAGCACACAGACACACAGGCACACGCTTTCACATTTCTTTTCAGTGTACTGGAAACCCACCGTATCCCCCTGCTTGGATGGGTGTTTTTGGAGAAGCACAAGCATATAGACTAAAATCCTCTGTCTGGAAGCCAGCCCGGTTTAATGAGGGCTCAGATGCACTGCGGTGAATTTTTGGCAATGACCGGGCCAGAAGCTCAATGGAGGCAAGAATCTAAAACAAGTAGAAAATAAGTGATCAAGTCTGTTGTTCCAAAGTTATAACAGCCTCTCAAAACCAAAAAGGCAGAACATCAATTAACTACAGAAAAATATTTATGCACAAATTTAAACAGAAACTTTTAAGACTAGATTACTGCATTGCACTCTGATGTTTATATCCTGAAAAAGGACATTTTGGGAAGAAACTGTCTCATTTTCCCCTTTAAAAGGGCATACCGATTTCCCTCTGTAAGCATAACAAATATAGTTGCCTTTTATTTGCCTCTTTGTTTACACACTAGTACCTATACCTACCATGGCTGCAAATAAACACAGCTTTGGCAGCAGTTTGCTTAATACCATTTACCATAAAGCCAGCAGGGGGAGCCCCTTATTTTTTGAAAATGCTTTGGTTACATTCAAATTAAAAAAAAAAAATAAGGTGTGCCCCCCCAAGCTTTTAGAATCCAAACCTTCCTCAGCAGGCATGATAAATCAAGTTTTGTCACAAAACTATCAGTTTCCCTTCCTAAAGCTCGGGGGAGAGCGAGGAGGGGGGTATAAGATTTCTGAGAACATACACAGCAAGTTCTAATTTGTGTGTCTAACTGCGATTATTAATTTCACTGTCTCCCAGTTGAAACTTTCTCCAACACATAAATGCTTTTCCAACTACACAAGTCATTTTAATACCTGCTTTTTGAATTGAAAATAAACATTTCTAATTAAACGGCACTAACCAGGTACTGAGCCAGTACTTTTATGAAGTCATGGTATAGCACTAATCAAAAGAATTTTGAACTGGCTAGTGAGTTCATAACTGATCTTTATTTTTAATATTTGATTTGTAAGTCCACTTAGAACTAAAGAGGAACCTTTCTCACCTGTGGAAAAAGGGGTCTCTCATCTCTTTTCTTTTTTAAGCATTCTGCCATTAGTCTCTTCATAGCTTTTGGACAGTTGCTCCGTACTTTGCTGAGGTCTGGAGATAGGTATCCTCTTCCCACCATAAAAATTATCTTTATTTAAGGCAAAAAAAGATGAAAGGGGAAGAAGATGAGTCCATAAAATAAACAGTAACGAAAGATGAACATTTTGCTAGACCATTTTAGTCCCAGCAGCAAGTTTTCTGCTCCCAGGAAACGTTATCTGGTATTGAAATTGCCAAGTTTCTTACAGTAATGCTTGCTAACCTATTCAGTGCAGAAAAAAAATTAGATTTTTCCTCCTCCTCCTAAGAGAGATTTATGTGAAACTTGAACACTACTAAATGGTTACCATTTATAGCAATAACCATCTAAGGAACAGTTCTTCGGTGTCAAAAACTGTTACAAAAACAAGAATAAGCAACGCTGTGGCAGGAACAGAATGCCTAAAAATAAATATTCTGTAAAAATAAATATTCTGTTTTATATTATAAGTCAACAGCAGTTCACACTGAAAGGTATTTTAAGAAACACACGGACTTCAGATGTTAAAACCCCTTACCTTTCAAGAATAAATTCCTTCCTATACTTTTCCACCACAAAAGCTTATTCTCGACATCTGACCACCTTCCTTACTCCCCCCCAAAAAAAAACCCAGAAAAGCAAAAGAGAAACTGCCTCTCCTCTGTAAAAGAGGAGACAGACAGGCTTTGTATTTTTACAGTAATTCTTTCAACACAGAAGGCTTATATTTCACCTAAGGATAAAACTTAAGCATAAAACAAAGAAAAACTAATAGAAAGCAGGAAAATAAAGCATAAATATGGTTAATGTTCTCTTGGATATATAAAAAACCCCCATCAAACATCATCATGTCAAGCCAAGGTCAAATGCAATGTGGTTTGAGTACTGCAGTTGCACTGACACTAAAAAGCCCTTTCAAACTAGCTAATCAAAGATCCATTCACGCTGCACCAGATAATCACTACCTTTCCTGAATGCTCAGACAGACCCAGCAGGTGTATCATACCTTGTATTTAATGAAGTGTAACTATTCCATATCTTGACACTGGCAAAGAAAACCCAACAGAAAAAAACCACATCTCAAGCAAGCTATACATGTTATTTATACTAACACAATCCCAGTCCTTTTTCAACTTTCTGATTCAGGCGCATCTGTGTTGGCATCAAGGAGTATAAAACTCCCATATGGTTTCTTTAGAAATCCCCATGTGCCAGAGCAGCATTTCATAGTAAAGACTTGTCTGCCCCGTCCCTTACCTCTGCTGCAATGAGACTTATCATCATCTCGGAGTTACTCTTTTCTAAATAATTACACTGAAGTTGAAATTATTCAAAATTTGTTATTATTTAAGTTTCCAATACTATCTTTACAAATAATATAGGGATTAAACTTTTATTATAACTAGAGAAAAGAGAGTATCACTACAAGAACAGTCCTAGTCTGTCTAGAAAAATCTGTTAAGGTGAAACGCCCTTAGGTGTAACAAGAACGATGCTTTGCTCACCAAGATCCTTAGTTATGTCATAGTAGCTGATGTAGATGCACCAACACAGAGTGAGCGATATTTATGTCTCTTCAGACAATAGACTGGGAGTGACAAAACTCAAGACATTAGATCACATTTCATGTGTTGGCTTCACTTGCAATTTAAAAATTTGTTTCAGCGCTCAATTGTGAGCACCCACAGCACTGGGTCCATCTTTCAAATCTCAAAAGGTAAAAACAAGACAGTGCCCGAATACTGCTTTTAGAAGTAATCTGGACAGGGAATGTCCAGGAATCTGGACATTTCCCTTCTTTCAAAAGGCAAAAAAAAAAAAAAATAAAAAAAAATAAAAAAAGGAGTCACTCCAAATTTGATGAATTGGGATGAAGTGTTCTGACAAATATGGAAGCAGCCTTATAAAATGGCATTCACAGATGAACGTTGCTATGGTTGCAATTCTCAAGTACTGACAGTGAAAAAACAAGGGATGCGGACACAGATACAACATAAATATATCACCGCCCAGACACAGACTAGTTTACACCAAAGATCTTGATGCATAGATACTATTTTCAGATTAGACAGAGAAATAATGAATCAGATATGCCTTCACAAACGTGCCTATCCTATGGAGATATACAACAGGCGTGTGGTATCATTAGACTTAAGGAATATTTGTTCACAATTAAGTAATCTTACAGGATTCGCACACTCTGGAAAGTCATATACTCCATCAAGCAGTATTTGAGAAATGCTGATATCCTGAAATTCAATTAGACGGTGCATGCATTTCTCAAGATTGAAATGAATATAAAACATTCAGCAAGATGATTGCTGTTCCATTTTGTCAATCCTGCTGCTGAACTATTGTTCAATGCAAGGAGAGTGAGGGGGGGGGGGGGCGGGGAGGAATAAAGGAACATACGGAGGATCATTTCGCCTTTGCAGAACTATTCTAAACTAGATCACTATTAAGTAACCTGCTCTCTCCCTAATAAGTATCCTGGCAACCAGCTCAGAAGCAGAAAATCTATACTTAAAGTCAAAAAGAACCAAAAAAACCCTCAAGAGAAGTAAGTAAATTGGCACTATGTGGCTGAGGCAGATCTAGAAAATGTAGAAATGTAATCTCACAACATCAGAATCAGAAACACAAATCAAACACACAAAACATCAGAACTTGCACTTCACAAGGCTGAATCAATCTCTGTTTCAGGTCGGAGTTGACTGAACTCAGTCCCTTCCCTTACCTGGTCCCTGTTGTTGATGTTTGAGTATGGTAACTGTCCAGTCATCAATTCATAAAGAACAATCCCAAACGCATACACATCTGACTGAAAACTATATGGGTTTTTATCTTGCATCCTAATAACTTCCGGTGCCTGTACAATAAAAGGAAAGAATTAGTTTTTATTTCACCACGCCGGGCTGCACCTCACATACCAGGAACAAAACATGGACTTGTCCAGAGTATAACAGGTGCAAGGCCCACTCTTGTCTTCAGATGTTACCGGGTCCTAACACAGAGTGGATGTTGACATGAATCTCAAAATCCATTGGTTCATTTTAGCTTGGTGATCCCTTTATTCCTCTACAACAGAACAAAATGACCTTGTCCGTGCTGAGAAGCTATCTTGAAACGAGAATTAAAACAACACTGAAAATAACGCCAACTAACAGAGCCTTCATTTTTTGCAGGGAGAAAAGGAGAAAGTGGAGTTGCACGGGAGGTTGTAACGATGCCTCTTATTAAGACTTAAGCAAGTTGTACAAGCTCTTGAGAATAACCATGCTTGAATACTTAGGAGCATCTTACTTTTGGCTGAGCTAGATCCTCTGCTCCTTTGCAGGATGGTTTCCATGGCTTTTCTCACCTTCTCCTCAACCTTGGATTAATCATACCCTTTTTCCTTAGCCACCATTTTCTTTTCAGTTTAAACCTCAGAATAAGGGATGAAGACACTAAAGGTTTTTTTGCTGACTACTGGAAAACACACGCTTAAAGAAGAACTGGAAAGCGTTCATTTAGTAGTTCGTATTACTGCTTATCTTCTCCAGCTTAAGACAGCTTGTATATGTCAGTGTGCTGGAGGGACAGTCTTGGAAACTTTGGCCAAAGGCAATTAAATTTGTTGAAACACACACCCCACTTCCCCCTTGCTTACCATCCATAGAATAGATCCAGACAACTGTTCAAACTGATGGGATCCGCTCCATCGTGATTTCACTGTAGCTAGACCAAAATCACCTATTTTTACTGTGAGGTCTTCATGAAGAAAAATATCTAAGGGGGAAATGTTAAGGGAAAACAAACAAGCGGTACTGGTCCTGTCCTACAAAAACAATAAACAGCTACAAATTTGCAACATTAGACATAACAGTTTTAACCATCCACCACCACTGAAGAAGGTTTTCATATAATACAGGTTGTAAGCAGCCAGCACGATGAATTATGGTACTTAAGGGCTACATAAGTAATAACCGGGCCAGTGCTGAAAAGACCATGGCCCAGGTGGCTTTCTTTAAATGCCAAGTACGAGAAAAGCTGAAAATATTCCATGAGTGAACTGGTGTAATCTTTCATTACATGCAGAAACCAAATGATGCAAAAATCTTTGTGATACCACAACAAAACTTGCTAAGTTATTGCAATCACATCAATAGACATAGTAAGTATTCCTTACTTTGGTACCAGTGACATTGCCCCTTCTCAACAAAACTTCAACTCAGCATATATTCACACATGAACAGCTTTTCACATCAGTAAGTTCATTTCTGGCAGAAAACCCAAAAAACAACAGAATGCTGTCACGTTCCACAATCACATCTCTGGGAAAGGATACTATTACTCTTGAGGTCTCTGTGGATGATTGACTTGGCATGCAAATAACTGCAAAGAAACACCATAGATTAGGTGGGTTAAATGATATTTCACTAATCAACAACTCAAAATTCACTGTATTACTGAAACATAAATTCTACAGATAGTCAAACTGCACTTATTTATCAAGGTGGTAAAACTTCAGTTATCCATGACAGTTCCTGCAACAGGCACAGGAAAAAAACACAAAAATAAAATAAAGCGTAGATTTCCAGCTCAAACCTGATACTACTGAAGAAAGAAATAACCATTATGCACCAGCTTCTGCTTTTCAGTTCTAACTCAATATTCAGAAAAAAAATAAAAGAACTTCAGTAGTTTTTGAAGTGCCATTCAGTGCTGCAGGTTCTGCCTCCCAGCCTTAATGGTGACTGTCAAGACAGTGTGGGCTAGGCACAGCTTTAGGTAAGGTGTTTCTAAATTGCGGGAGCTAAATGTGCTTCCCAGTCTCAGTGTGTACTCAAGTACGCTGACTGCTCTTTAGTGTGGGACTGGAAAAAAGATCCCCTGATTGCAGACTGGATAAATACATTGCAGAGAACACAGAGGACAGCACTTGCCCCACAGCACAGATACAGCCTAAATTAGGCAACTAGTCTCCCATGGCTCTTTGTTTAGTCAATGGGATTGGCACAAACGTGCTGGAAAAGCCCCAATTTATGTCTCTGCTTTGAATCATGCTCATAAAACAGCTTCTGCATCTCCACTACCTACAGAGGGAGCCTGAGGAGATGAGCAGGCTGACAGAAGGCTGAGGCTGGTTGCTGCAAACACCTCCCCACCGCTTGACTGAAAACGTAACAGAATACTTAGTAGAAAAATGGCACAATTAACTGCAATCATCATAGTGGTTTTCCAGCTGGAGGGCGATTTCTCTGATCTTACATCAGTGTTCTGATTTTGACACACAATATTGGGCTAGTTTTGTAAATTCTAACTCACTCAATTGCCCCCTATGGGAGTAAGGATTACTTACAGTCCTTAGAACAAAATAGGTATGTTTTCTTCAAATGCTGAAATCTAGTACTTAGAGAGCTACAATACTTATAAGAAAAGGAGAAAAAAAGAAAAAAATCGATTCTTTTTGCTAACAGGGCTGTCTGCCTTTTACATTATCTTACAGGATTCTGTCCTTTCACTCACAGGGTGTTTCTTTTTAAACTATGTTTTACCTCCTACCATAAGACTATCTGCACTGTGAAGATCGTAAAGCCTGGAACGGAAATCTTTGCTCACAAGATGGAAAGTTTAACTACACCGTAATTATCTTTATTCTACTTTCTAAGACTATATTTCCTTGATGATTTCTAGTTCCCTATGTTCCAAAAAAAGAACACGAAGTCTATTTTACTAATCAAAATAATAAACACTTCACCAAATGCTTTTATCATCAAGGCAAGACCCAGGGCTTGGCGAAGTGGGTAGATAGCTGGCCTTATTTGCCAATGCCAGTCAGAGTGTGAAGGGGATAAGTAAACATTGCCCCAACACTCGTTTGCAAACAAGTAATACGATACTTACTCCATGCCTTGTGCAGTCTGTCGTGCAATATCAATTAGTTTGATCATTTCAAATTTGGTCTCAATGATGTGTAGATGGTGATATAAGCTGGACCCCTCACACCATTGTGTAACAATAGCCAACTGGGGTTTTGTTGAATAACCCATGAAAAGCAGGATATTCACATGTCGTGTTTTCCTGTTGGAAAAAAAAAAATCAGGAGGAAATGAGGCGGATCAGGAAATCAGGAGAAACCCAGGCAGATCTATCACAGTCTAAATATAGATTTCCAAACAGAAGTTGTTGGGTCAATCTCAGCTTTTGCTAAGATAAGATGATAACCTGTTGCTAGATTCAGTTTAATGCATTATTCCAGCAGTTAGCCTTTCTTATCATCATGATGTAGAGTAGCTATTCTGGGGTAAGCACCACTTCCTCTTGCTTTTGCAAGCAACCCAGCACAGGACCGCTCAGAAGACGCTGTTACCACTAGGTCCTCTGGGACAGGAATCGTTTGCAGGCAGGTCTGCTTTTGTGTAACCCCAGTCCAGCTATAAGATGTTGCTGCCCATAAGGAGGACATCCAAAATGAAATTCCAGTCTCAAAGGCTTCCAGGAAGGACAACCCTTTTGTTCAGAAACCAACACCACACTTCCTTGACAAGGCTTCAGTTTTTCTTAGTGCTTTATTTGACAAGAATTTTGTACTCTCTATGGAGCCAGCATACAAGAAAGGATGGAAACAGGTATGAAAACTGTACCTCAGTAAGGTTATGATATTAACTGGTTTCCAAACAGCACTGGGAAGAGATTGGAGTTCACCACAGAGATTTGGCCAGATTAAATCAAACCTACTTCAAAGACAGAGCAACTCCAGACAGAAAAACTTCACAACGAACAATGCAGAGAGGATTATCTCAGTAGCTATCCCAGTAGATTCAAGGCCTGAAAGAATCTACTGATACACTGTGAAATCTGAAAGATTCTCCTCACCCTCCAGGACAAGTCAATCACATTCCTATTGTCATCAAATGGACATGAAGAACTAGATACCTCCAAACATACCAATGAGATATTACAAAGATGAGGCACCTAAGAATTCTGGAGTATTTCCTAGCTTTCCCAGGGGCTGGGGAAAAATAAAGGCAATCTTCTTCAAACACAGCTTGGTACTGAAGGCAGTCAGCTCACTGTTGATGAAACCTGACAGACCAAGCTTAAAACCTGTGGTAGCTTCTTAAATCTATGCTGCTACTGAAGATGGCAGAGCTCTTTATGTTTTCTTATATTAAAAAAATAAGATGGGAGCCTAGAGGATGAACCCCTTTGTCCTCTCAGCAATGCAGACTAGGACAGTTCTACTCTGTGTGACTGTGCCTTTTTCAGGTTCAAGGATTTGCCAAGTGATGCTGAGAGTAACTGCTGAGTGAACAAAAAATAAGCAGTTTCTTCCAAATCCTACCTCAAAGCTAAGAAAGTAATGATGACGCATAATGGAAAAGGCACAACTACAGGTAAATCTGGCTCATCTGGGTCAAAGAATAGGATAACTGACTGTTTGCTGTAAGTGCTGAAACTATCAACAACAGAGAAAGGCTGGACTCCAGCTATGGGACTGCCAACAGAAATCTGGACTAGGTATGAAATACAAGATTTTATTTATTTAATTCAGTTCTCCTGAGCAGGTATGTCAAAAATATGCAGAGATATCCAAAGTAGCATAACCCAGAAAACCTCTACTTCCACAGCTGTGGGCTTAGAGTTTTCAGAACTAACATTTCCTGGGGAAAAAGGCTGACCATCCCCTTTTTCACCATGTAGCTTATTGGGGATGCTCCTCCAGCACAGGCACTCAGCTCAACACATCAGTTTTCCAGAGGCAAAAACCTTCTTTCTATTTTTTTTTCTTAAAACAGAATTATGCTCAAGACCGCTCAAGATTGTACCTGGATGCTAATGGTCTTCCCCAATAAATATTCTATTGTATCATGTTGATGCATCCTCTTTTAAGAACTGAACCCAAGACAAATACTTCCTCTGAGAAAGTACAAGCAGTAGACATGAGAAAAGGAAATCAAGAAGTGACTTTATGAGAAATACATTTAAAAAACCTCAAAGAGAAGTCAATGCTACTGAACAGAAACTATTAAACAATGGATAATACGGGCAGTGCTGTAGCTCAAACCCAAGTAGTCATACTCTCCTTCAATCTCAAAATGTGGATGAGAGGAAAGGCCGGCCTGCGGTTCACACTTAGGCTTGAGTGTGCCCTGGGATAGTGCAATAGCAAAATCCAGTCCTGTCTTGAGTGTTTGGACATATGTATATTCACAACATAGGTGTATAGACAAAAACATACAGGGAAAGGAAGAACTAGCAGTGGATACAAAGAAGTATTTTAAAATGGCAAGTTATATTTTCTGCCCGAAGTATCATCATGGAGGAATAAGAGTAACGTGTTCTAATGGAAATCTAAAATTCAATGATTAATGAAGCATAAATCTACACACATTATTTTTATGCTATTAAAAATATTCTTACCTGAGCACTCCTACTTCATTTTTAAAAGCCTGTAACTGTTGAGGTGTGGGTGCCGTAACATTCAACATTTTCACTGCCACATCACCTTTAAAATAGCAATTTTTAATAAGTGCCATTGATACATATTCCTCTATTCAGAAAATGCTATATAGAGCATCAGAAATATTGAGATGTCTATTTTCTAGCTTTTATGAAATAAACCACTACAATATTAAAATAAGTAAATATTCTGTAAAATGTATAAACACCATTCTTATTTTACTCTGAGAAATCCTAGCCAAGCCAAAGCTTTCCAAATACACATTTGAAATCCTCCTTCATCAAGATGGATACTTCAGCCTTTCTAGTAACTATGTTTCATCTTTACCCTAATTACTTAATTCAGAAGAACATGCAAGAGTTGAGTTTCTAAACAGTTTGAAGTTCTAACATTACCTATAATTAGCACACTAATTATTAATTTAAAAATCGTCTCTATGGCCCGTCAATGGACTCTCGCCGGTATGTCCATGTCTCTCTTGTACTGAGGAGCCCAGAACTGGACCCAGCACTCCAGGTGTGGCCTCACCAGTGCTGAGTAGAAGGGAAGGGTCACCTCGCTTGACCTGCTGGCAGTGCTTTGCCTAATGCAGCCCAGGATATCATTAGCCTTCTTTGTGGCATGGGCAAACTGCTGGCTCATGTTCAACTTGGTGTCCACCAGAATCCCCAGGCGCTTTTCTGCGAAGCTGCTTGCCAGCTGGGTGACCCCCAGCAGGCAATGTTACTTGCTTAAGAATAACTGTTTGCCATGATGGCCACATACCATGCCACTTTCCTTTGTAGACTGTTCCAAATGATCCAGATCCTATCCTTTGTCCAACTGTGATCTGTCCATCTGGTATCTCCCAATCATCACTTGAATCCCGCCGACCAAGGGTTTTCTTTATATATTTATATGCATAAACAATAAAAAGGAAGAAAGCAAGTGCATTAATGTCTGTGAAAACAGCTCTTTTGTTAAAGATCTGGTATCAGCATTTCATACTATTAAAGTCCAAAAAGGAGTTTCTTTTTCAGATATTGCATTTGACTTTTCAAGCCAGCCATACACAAAACCTCAGCACACAGGTATACTAAATTATTTCCTGGCATGAAATATTTGCCACAGGTTTCTGGCAGTATTAAAACCAGTAAATATTAAGAAACTCGCACCAAAAAGAAAGACCCATTTATTTTTCAATTCTTACTCAATCATAATGCTAAATTATGAATTTTAAAAAATGCAGACTTTTTATGTATTGTTACATTTGAGAATCACTAGAGAACTTTCAAAGTTCATGAATCATGGTGAGAAAAATTAAGCTGTTATTTGAAGGGAAATGGGCATTATAATATGAAGCACACCAAGATGTTTGGGTGCAATAGAGTAAAAGTGAGTACAGCCAATCATTTAAATGATCTATGTATCAGTCCCACAATTTCAATATTCTATTATTTATTGTTTTAAAGTCCTTGATCATTACCATACTCATCTTCAAAATAATTCAGAAGGCTTTGATGAAAGAAAAGTAAGAGGAACATGGTTGTGTAGTATTTCTATACTATGAATATACCATACTACGAATGAAAATAGCTGATCTTTCCCTTACCATTCTATTTCTGTCTTCTGAGGATGAGGATGATTTCCTTTCCCGTTGGGGTCCTGGTGATTTCTGTAACGCTTTCACATTGGTGAGTGACCCAGGCAAAGAGGCAGGAGGCGTTGCAGACAAACCTGCAGTTGAACCTAAATTTCAGAAACAGGACAATTTTATCTATAAGAAGTCAGCTTACAAGAATGTATTGATATTAGGTGCAAGAATTGTGTTTAAGATGCAGTGTCTCCAAACATCAATGTAAATGTTAAGAGGGAACAAACGTATACTAGGAATATTGTCCTAATATTAGATTAGTGCAAGTCTTAGATTTCAGGAAGAGACAAGTCTATAGCAAACATCCCTGTATACCAGATAGTCCCTAGTCTCTTGTTCATGAATTATCAGAAGCACAATGCCTCTTTAAATACAAAAAACCAAAACAAACCAAAACAAACTATTTTTTAATTCCACCAGTTTCTTTGAGAAGAAAAGTAGTAGCATTTTAGTTAGCAGCAGCTACCTCTCAGATTTCTTGTAGTTAACCTTTTAGGGACCCAATAAATAGGTGAAATACTGTACTTTGGAATCAAAATAGACTAAATGCAAAAAATTGAAATGTTTTCTAGTTGAGTCTCCAAGTGCCACCTGAAAACCATTTGGCTGTTTTAAAGCTATCTGTTAGCAGAGAGCTCTTATTTAAAAGTAAATATTAGACTGTAGAAAGGATTAAAAAATAACAAGTACTTTAGCTAGCTATTTGAAGCATATTTTATTAAGTACAAAAAGAACAGTACATCTGTAGCCTATATGTTATCTAAACAAATCTATGCAGGAAGATGTCACTAACAGAGCTGTGTTTCAGAGCCCCAATGGCTCTTTACAAATAGAGCACTTCAACTAGACACTGCTTTTTAAAATACACCATAATTATTCGTAACAAGGTTATGCTGACCCTCCCATTGCAAAGGACATAAAATAGGGTCAACTGTTAATTAAATTCATGCTGCTCTGCTAAACAATGTATGTCATTGTACAAGACCTCCAACATTCCAACGCCTTCTCTCACATCAGTGCTCTGGGAACTGGTAGAAGACAATAATCCTCCTCATACTCCTTCAGAAGCCCCCTTCTTACCAAAAAAGTATCTCCTAATGCCAACTTGAGTTCAAAATTTGACTTTGTGACTTTTAAAAACTGTTGCTTGAGTTCAGTCACTCAGTGCATGCTAATTTATCAGACTATATATATCCATCACTGCCTGTCCTCACTGAGCTAAAATCCATACATTTAGATGTGGAAGCACAAAATAATGACATACCAACACATCAAAAATGGGACGCAGCATCCATAAACTTTGTCCCACATGCTGAAGCAACAATAATGATGCATACTAGGCATCCCAACTATATTTACAAGCAGCTGGAAGCCAGTGACCTGGAGGATGGACTTTTGTTCATATTCATGTTACGGTCACTATACTGTCATATATTTATTATATTATTTGTCTGAAATCACACATATATGGAATTAAATGATGTTCCCAGAACACGAGCAATTTTGCAAAAGTTTACTGGGTTACAGACTTTCTCTGTAATAGCAAAGCTCTACTAGAATGCGTTTTCTTTAGAGGTAACTAAAGTCTCCTACTTAAATTTTAATACCACGATATAGAAACACTAGCATAATATTCACCCTTCACCAAAAACGCTCACAGCGCATGGTAGGACAGTATAGTTAATCTGTTCATTAAAATACCACATGGCCTGTTTTCCAAGTTATTAGAGTAGAATACTTCAGATAATGTTGGACTTAAGTCATTAGCTTGGACTCTGAAGCTGTACATAACGTATTCCATTCTGTAGCCAGTTTGCTTGTTGGGAACACCTGTCTTCTTACAAAGACTTCTGGAAGAACTTTACAAGTTCATAAGGTGAGCTGCTCTTGATATATTCTGAAACAAAAGTCTTTGAAACAGCCAAGATGGTAGCATTTGAAAACCACACTACGTGCACTGAACTACCCATTTCTACATGTATACGTATAGACACAACTCTTTACATTTCATGCTATTACTCAATAGTTGGTTTCTCCAGCATATGAAATCCCACACAGATTTGGGGGATTTTGTACAATACAACAACAGATCCATTGACAGCTTTAGGCCTGAATTACCCCTGGAGTCAATGACGTGAAAATGGAAGAGTCTTTTTTTACATGGTACAGGACAGAAACAAATACTGTTTCACTGTAAATTTACTAACTAAATAAAAACTACATGGTCTAAACCATCTAGGGCCCCAATGCGGTATCAATAGCACATTCTCAAAATGAAGTGTTTGTTGAAAGTTGACATGACACATTACTTGATAAGGTTGAGACCTAACAAGATATCAATGGAAATGTTTGTAATTCACATCTGATTTCCTAGGTTACTTTTCAAAGCAAAGAATATTAAATACAGAAAACTGTTAAAGCACTGAACTGACTTAAACTGAACAGTCAAGGAAATTCTAAGTTAAGGATGTCACTTTGTCTTTAAAATCACTGCAATGCAATCCAAGGACCTTTGTTCAGAAAAATTATGTTAAGATCCACATAAAAACCTCAACTATGAAATTCCTTGCTTTTGAAGATTTAAGTCAGACTTTATTTATAGTCATTTTCAAGCGTGTAAAGGTGAGAGTGGGTATGTGTGAAAAGCACATTCAAAGCATTCCAGCCAGGCCAAGCAAAAAACAGAGGTGTTCTGATAAACTCACACACTTACATACACACGGTGTGAGGGTGAGGCACAAACAGCATCTGTGGTTTTACTTATTTTGTTTGGGTGAAAACAAGAAAGAAGAGCCCAACTACCTCTGAACACTGGGCCAGGCTCAAAATCAAACACTATTTCACTGGGGACAGAATGAAGGAGGGGACTGGGAGTCCGGGATTGGTATTTCCGAAGACAGCGCATCAGCTGGTTCAAAGGGGCTGTTAGAGAGAAAGAGACGGGCAGGCAGAGACAGAAAGACAGACACATAGAAGAAATGAAAGAAGTCATGGGAAATAACTAGGATGCTTTGACTCCTATTCACAGATTGCTTCTGTACTTTGAAGGAAAAAAAAAGTCAATTACTAATACCACTGTTCCAGGACTGGGAATAGCCAATTGTTTTCAGATGCCAAGCAGACAGTTTATGATCAAAAGTTAAAACCAACATGATAGCACAACATTTAAATGCTGGACAAAATGGGCAAAACTGTGGAGAGCCACACCTATCAACACATACAAAAAGAGCTAAAACTGGCAGCTTTAAATTAGTAGGCTTGCAGAATTAAAGGAAATTTCTTTTTGAAAAGCGTTCTATTGCTGGCATGAAGAAAAACAGCTCCATCAAACACAACGCAGTAGGTAGGTACCATCCTACCAACTACCAGATTTGGATGGGAGAAAAAGTCAGTGAGAGCCCACAGTACAAAACCTTAGAGATCAGAATAGAGTGCACTAAGGTAATTCAGACTTTACTTATGGCTGAAGCAAGTTATAATTAGTAGGAGACGATTGTGTTAATGATTTGGAGTTGGAAAAACTGTCAAATGCCTGCCCTACTTACTGTTTCTTTATTTCTATTATTTCTATATTATTATTATATTCGTAAGAATAAATACAGCACGTAAGAAGCCCTCTCAGGACCTTGACAGCCAGCGGGAGAAGTGACTTAACAGGCCCGTGCATAACGTGTGAAGAAAAATAAGTCTTCTGGCACTAGTTCTGACTCAACTATGAATGAGGGCTGTTTGTTACTGAAGGAAACAAAAAGACCTGGCTTTAGCGTACGGTCCTAACAACCTGGTTCCAAGAGTAGCACAGGCATGCAGTACAGCAAAGCAGCATCTTCAGCAGGGGTAGAGGGGGAGAAGAACCGGAGTATTTCATGCTGCTTTAGGATGCAGCAGTTCATATGGAAGGTCCATGTACCGTGTCGATGGTTTTCAATGAAAACCCCCGTTGTTTCCGTGGGTGGAAAGGTAACAACAGGCATAAAAATCTTTGAGAGAGAGTTGGGAAATTGTAGCATATCTGTGTGCAGCCATGTGAGTGAATGAGTGCGTGCGTGTGAGAGCAAAAAAGTGATGGTGCAAGACCATTTTAAAACTAAAAAACTAGATACCACTTCAAAACTTTTTCTCCTTCTGTCTCCCCCACTCCCAGAATGACCGGCAAATGACTCAAACCTTTGTCAGACAAATATTAATTTCATGGACAAGCAAATGCAAATTCATTTTTTGTTCTAGTCATATTTTCCTCTGTGCCTGTGTTTTGTAGGAGGAAGTAGAACAAAGGGAAGGGACAGAGCGGTTGTGTAATTAAATGTAGCACAGTAGCTAGTTTAAACACTACTTACCTCCCTCTCCTCGTAAACCTTGGTCTCTAATCAAGTCCTATAAATAAAAAAAAAAATTGTGTGCAATTTAGGTATTATCATTTACATTCCATAATCGAGATCGATCAAATTGAGAATCCATAACCTCATATATTGTCCATGAAATAAAAGTTGTTTCCTATCCTGGCTTACTAATAGCAGCAACTCCAAAGAACTATTTATAACAACTACTAAACTTTTCAAAATTAGTTGCTTTAAAACAGCATCTCTCAGTAGTAAAGTGAAATGTACATCACCCAAAATAGATGCTGACATGAAAATATTGATTTAAACACTCAGTTGGCCAAAATGCATGAAGAAATATCGAACCAAATGTTCTAGTTACAGTGTTTGTGGCACAAATTATTTGAACTGTCATATCAGAAGCTGGGACACCAATTTCCTGTACTGAGGTACATCAGTCAAATGAGTTCTGCTTCGTTTTTTCTTGTAACAAAGCACCTCATTTGCATAGCCAGGCGCACTCTGTTCTTCTCAGAAATGACTAACTGCAAAAGGTTTCCTTCACTTGCAATCCACTGTGAACTGAGAGTACCTTTTACAACCTATCCAGACTAAAAGCAAACTACTCTAAGGATTTTCTAAACTGAAGAAAATCAGAAAATTCTACCAGTTTCCCTCTGTATGTCCATTTTCATCATCAAACTTTTTTTTTTTTTTTGGTTACACCATTACTTTATTCCTTTATACACCTGCACTGCTGCCGAAAGCACTGGTCCTGCCTCTCAGCTGCACCGCTGCCATATACCATATGCAAATGTCTACGCGGCCACACTCTTAATACTCAGCTAACACTTCACCTTTCACTCAGCTCACACGCAAAACAGATTTTGTGCCTCGGTGTCCAGGCAGACTTCAAGACTGCTCACCTGACAAATGACTAATTTCTAGAGAGTAGACTTAAGGGTAAAATACAAGCTGTATGTGTTAGCAAAATTAGAAAGAGGTTGTTGTGACCAGCATTTTGAAAGGTCCTAGCTGGCCTTATACCTAATATCAACCATTACTACTATTTACGATTCAGCATCCAGAAATTTCAAAAAAAATGTGGAAAACAAGTTAAGCGTAGCAGTTTCTGAACAATCCAAAAGAATGCTCAGAACAATATATACTGGGCTTTTGAAATCCTAAGGAACATTCAGTAAATCAGCTTACCGCAATAATTTAATCTTCTTCAATGCCAGAAATATTACTTGCATTACAAATACTAGAAATCCCTATCTTGCATGTAAAGAAATATGCTTAACACATATAATGGTTTGCAAGAGTGGTTACTGGCTTTCATATTCTTAATGCTGTGGTACAGCTAGCGGCACGAGCCTTGGGACTAACGACAAAAAAAAAAAAAAGTTGTTTGTGGTAGAATGTTGCTTTGCAAATGAAAGGACAGGGCTGTCAAAAGGCACTTTCTCCTTCTGGAGAATGGGTTATTTGCGTTCTTACAGCTCTCAAGAGCAAAACGGTCTTACGTGGGATCTATGAAGATTCCACCAAGGATTAGCTTAGAAACACAGCACTCGTGTACACGATAAATTTAACGCACTGATATTCATAAGGGAAACATCAAATCTACTATTCCTGATCCAAACGTTATTAATACTTACCTCTATATTGACTGGCTCGATTGTATTGATGTGAACATTGGGAGCTGAAGAGGATCGGTCGCGTTGCCCAAATTGATTCCGATGGTCTTCATCTGCTGGTCGAAGGGGCTGTGGGATTGGAATGGATTTTGAAGGAGAAGGACTAGGGAGAATTGGTGGTCTGAGAAACAAAGTCAAGGAAAAAGAGGATTTAGGTCTACAAATGGCTTCAAATACTGCATAGTGGGTGTGGTAAGTCCTTTTCAACTATAATAATACGTACATTAAAAAAACTGATCTAAAGGCCTGCATAAAAACAATATATAATGAACAATCTCTACTCCCCTATGATCAATTGCAACAACTCTCTGCTGCACAAACTACCTAATTACATGGCTGTGAAGTGTTCTGAGTTAAAACAGAACAAAAACCCCTAACATACCATACTAAACTAGTAATAATAAAACCTGATCTGAAAAATTCATGTAGCCCAACATGCACTGCAGATAGCAAGATACTCCGCAGTTTCCTCACTTCAGACTTAATGCAGTACACTCTTTTTAATGGCAAACCATTGAGAACTAAAAATGCTTAACATCTCACATCAACATTACAGTCAGAAGATGTCACAAAAGTTGTATGGATGGGATTATTGTTCAACAAAGAAAAACTGAAAATTACATACTGGTCACTCAAGATAATTGATTAATATTATGGCCAATGTAATACGAATTATTGATACTAAAAATAAACATATCACCTCTTAACCTCAACCTTTTAAGAAATAACTTTGAATAGTGCAACATTTCAAATGTTATTTACAGTGCTACAGTTAGGCAATGCAATAGATTTGACTTGAAAGATAAGTGTTCAGACTATCCAGACAAGTTTTCTGAAGAAATACAAATGCTGCCAGTCATAAATGCAGATAAAGTCTTTAATTTGGTACCATGAATCATATATTTAAAAACTAAAACATCTAAATGCTTGCTTTTTCATTTGTAAGAAGGCAGAATGTCACTACTTTGGTTATCCATTTATTTTAAGTACAATAAATTGGCATTTATCTCTTAACAGTGACTGACCTCGACTTGGGTAAGTCTAACAACTCAGTTTAATGGATATAAGGCAAAAGGTCAATGAGAAACATTTGCCACCTTTGCCAAAGAAAACTTTATGTTAAAATATACATGGTATCTGACAACAAGGTTTTTAGAACTTACAGAAAACACAACTCCTAAGAGAAGAGTCGAGTCCTACAGCCATTCAGTTACTCGTGGGTTAGTTACCATGCCCACAGGGAGAAGCTTCAGAAATAAACCATGCAGCAGCATATAGCAGCAATAGGTCCTGGTGCCGCCTCCTGTAAGCGAACGCTCCTTGGCCTCTCCAAAGATCTTTAGGGGCAACTAACACTTTCAAGAGGATCTCTTGACATTTTTTCAGAAACAGGTCTGCTTTAAAGACCCTACCTTTCATTGAAGAGTTTATACAGTTTGGCAGTGATCCCAGAACTCAGTGCTATCTGTATCCTAAGCACCTGTCATCTTTTCCTTCCTGGCCGACAGTGTCACAATTGAGAATGGCAAAACAGAGCCCTTGCGAATTGATTCAAACAACAGTCTAATAAGTCTTGTAATAAAATACTTAAGATTATGTTTGGGAAGTGGGGAGGGGGAAGAATAGGTAGGGGGTTTAACCCTGCTTAACTTATTTTAAAAATAGTTACCTATTGTCACATGACAGAATACAAATATTGGGAAGATACTGGGAAGCAATGAACTGAAACTGCCAATAGACAAATCTCTGAGGAAGGGCCTTGAACAGCCCAGCATTTCAGAAGATCCTCAGAATTTCAGAAACATTTTTTAAATGCAATTGATGTACATATACATAAGCTAAAGTTTTCATTCATTACTAACAAGCGCCTTCGGGTAAAATCTTTTCTATTGTCGATGAGGAAGTTTTGAACTCCTGAACATTTTTGTAAGGAAATCATGCAACTAGAACCCACATCAGGAGACGGGGACACTGCAGAGATACAAGTGCAGGACTTGGTTGACATTCTAAGGCACTGTATTTTCATGTTAAGGCAAGCGTGTCAGATGCTGCACAGAAAGATTTCACAAGAAAAGCCTAAAAAGTGTCTCAGCCAGGCCAGACCTGTCGTTGTCGGGATAGCTAACTCCTGCTCAAACTTCCTGAGAGTTCTCAGTAGTAATGAAATTAAGGGAAATGTGTAACAACAAACATCAGATCATTGCACTAGAAGTGACTGTAAGCTCTGCCACACGACGAGAACAGAAGCAATCAGATTTTCTGTGATCGTAAGCCAGCCAAGGGAGAGAAAACCAAATTGCAGAAATATTGTTCCAATTACATGCTCCTTTGAGTCATAAATGGTCATCTGCTAAGGGAATCTGCAAATACTTCTGTATTTCTGGTCACAGGTCATCGTGCCCGTCATGTTGCTAGCACAGATAGCATGCTATGTCATACAATGTTTGAAAACAATTTGAATAGCTTTTTCTACTCATTAAGTTCTAACTGGGAGAAGTTCAGATCTTTAGAAAACAATTACAGGCTGATAAAGAACTGCCTTTTTTGGAGTTTCTAAACTATTACTGGGAGGATCTCTGGGCTTTAGACACCAAAGAATCCAGAGACGGGAATCTCATAAGCAGTTAGCCGCACACTCCATACAATCAGGATTTCATTAATGGGTGTCCTTGGGACACTTACAAAAAGGTAGGTTATTTCGCTAAATGGGAATTTTGCTTGAAAAAGGTAACTAGTGAAGAGAAAGACAAGTGGTTTGCTAGCCAAGATGGCCTACTGAGATCACAAGCTCAGAAGAGATTACCACCAGCCTCTGCCTGTGTGCGGCAAAAGCTGTACCTTGATCTGCATCAAGGTCTTGAACTACAGAAAACACGTCACCACAAAGAATGCAGCAATCCTCTTAGCTACCAAAAGCCTGTTCTTACAGTATTCCTAAATTTTAATTACTCCAGGAGGGTAGAAGGGACACTGAAGCAAAAAGGACCAGCCATCATCATTTGGAAAAGAGTGACATTGTCTATTCCAGGCGAGTTACAAAACTAGTTCTGTAGGCTATGCAAACATAGTGCCAGCAAACATATTGCCAAAAAAAAAAAAAAAAAGTCAAGAGGACCAGAACACAACTGCTGCAAAGAACTGTTTACTGTGGCATACATGTATAGCAGGCTGGGGCTTAAAGGAGCAGCAGTTTAAATACCAGAATCCAAGTTTCTGTTGCTCCTGTGGCCTTTGTGAGCAGTTACAAGCCAACCTGCTAGCTAGAGGAGACCTTCTACAAATAAGGTCAATATTCTGAGATATTAGAGAGGTTATACCACCTCATCTTGCACACTTTCTTCCAGCCTCTTAGATGTGGGCATTCCTTTAACAAACGATTCTCAGCTTCCCAGGCAACAAGCTGATGGAGTTCTCAAATCTTGATTTAACATGTTGTAACCTTTTCTGGCAGTATGACAGAACATGCTTTTTCCTTGAACCATGTATTTGGGATAAGCACATTGTTCCCTCCATTTTTATCAAGACAAAACAGAAAGAGGTTTTGTCAGGAGACGAGTAGTTGCAGACAGATGTAGATTTTTACCCTTTGTCAATCACAGCAAGTGCCAATGTGTCCACAGATTTACTATTCTACAACATTGGGTCCATGGGAAAGACGAAAGTGCCCATACTTGCTATATTATATATAAACAATTTTATAAAATCATATGCAGTACCTCTACCGGATCTTAGAACTTGCAATGATACAAGTTAGTTCACTTCACAAATACAAAAAAAAAAATTTAATACAGATTTTCCTCAATTTCCTTTAATTCACCAATGTGATGTTTCATATATGTAAGAACTGGTCTACTCAGGAAAGATTTTTCTTAAAAAAGGTTTGTTTGGGCTTCAAGATTTTTGCTTGGATTTTTATTTTGCTGTAGTGAGGCAAATACTTAAACTGAAAATTCACATTCACCTAGCTTTGGTTACAGGGTGTGTGCCACTTCCCTTTTAAAATGACAGTATCTCTGCTGGAGTGAGATTTTACTTCTCCCCTCCCAGCCTGAACAAGTGCATCTCAGTTTAGCCAGAGGGCTCAGCGTAGTACACACTATTCACCTGGTAGACTGCATACTCATACCCAAGCCAAACCTATTGCAAGCTAAAATGCGTACATACCAAGGCTCTTTTTTTTTTTGTTTACACCAGCATAAGATTGGCTTTGTTTTTTGCTACTGCTGTTAATGAAGAATGCAGTGCACTTCCATTTTCAAGCAGTTTCTAAGGACTGCTAAGGATCTGGGATACAATGGTATTTCAGCCACACTAGCAAGCAGGTAAACTGCAAATTCTGGAGGCCAAACATGTTCTAATTTAATTATTGTGGTACTCCACAAATATTGCCAGAAAACAAAGTAATTTTTTTCTCTCCCCACTTCTGCAGCCTGGAAATAGTCAATAATCCCAAGTCAAATGTTGATTTGGAGAAAAGGATAGCAGTACAAGTTTGTAACTACAAGCTAGAGAAGATCACACTCTTACAGCATCCTGTGAAGTCAGCCTAAAAGCATCATGGGACAGATCTGTACCAGTTGTAACTTCATACGGATTAGTGCATTCTTCTATACCATGATAACTTGTTTTCATCCATGTTGGCTTGTGGGTGAAAAACAACTGCCAGGCTTATCACAATGGTGTGCATTTATACTGGCCTTTGGGCCCAGATCAAAGCTTAGCAATGCTTTCCTAAAATTTCTGATAGCTCCATACACCAGGGGCTATTCAAGAGAACCCACACAGTTGTCATTAGTCCTCCAAACCAGGTTTCAGTTCACTAGCATGTTTTTGCAAGTACAGTTTTGGGGAACAAGAGGTCTCCCCCACCTGTTGTACAGACTAAAGATTATTTTTCTGAAGATTCTGATACCAGGCATTTTACGCTCAGCAAGAATGCATATCAAGTTGGATATTGTAGGAAGTTTGCTAACATTTACATGGAGTCGTCTGGAAAAGGTCTGGTGCCAGAATTTTTAGAGGAAAAGTTCATCATAATTTTATGCAATAAAACACAAAGCTTTTGCTCACTTAAACACATGGGGATCTAAATGGCGCTGTAGTACTAAATACAATATTGTAAGGCCGTGTCTTTGTTTCCTTGGCTCTTCAGAAGCTTTTCTAGACATTTAAATATCTTTGTCTGAGGCAGAATGATCAGTGAACATTTGGAAGACAGAAAGGAAAGCCAGAGGTGTTTAATCACAGGCTGGAGCCTGCTCTAAGGCAGGGACTGGCAAGCTTCCAAGAATGGTGCACCAGACAGTCCCCCTTTCTTCCTCAAATTTAGAAGATTAAGCATGTTGGGAAATGTTGTTTTTCAAAGAGCCAAGATGTTGCCAACCTGCTTACTAGCAGTGTTCTGCCTCAAGGAAAGCAGATGCTTTCACTTTATATCGAGTCTAACCTGCCTCTGTGCTATTCAAAGTCTGACCATGCGCCCCCTTACCACCCACTCCACAGGTTACTTACCCTGCCATAGTATCTGCCTCATGAGTTTGCTGAGTTTTGCCCAACATCACAACATCTGAGAGAATAGATGGAAGTTGAAAAAGACAACTTTGGAATATTTTGAATAGCTAATCTCTCCCCTTTTCGTATATCTGTAAGATCCAGGGAACTGGGTTCACAGGAATTCTGTGCTCATATTTTACGAGCAAAGATACAGAAGAAACTTTATGATAGTGCAATGAATGAAATGAATACAATGTATTATATACAGTTTGCATACTTCAATTTTATTGCAAATGGCTATTATTAGGGAGACCTACACTTTTAATAATTCTTTCCATTTAAGTGCAGATTATAACTAAAATGACTGCTTTGGCATAACAGGATAGTGCAAACTGAAAGAACTAAAATGGGACAGAAGACCTAATGTGGAGGCTGGACACATCTTTATAAGGGGTTCAGAAATGTGCAAGTGGGACCATATGTGCGCCCTTATCCTACAGTAGAATGTCTGGAGGGACTGCCTACGGCTTACAGTTGGAAGAATGAAAGGCTACAGGACTGGATTGCTTTAGGATGTTACACATGAGCAAAGTGAAACAAAGTTCTCCAGCATGTTTAGCAGCTTTTGCATTATGTCCAATGGTCTTTTCCTTTATGTCCCTTTCTCTTTCCAACTTCTCCATTTGATCCCTTGACAATTTCTCAGCATGTCACACACGCCTTTGCTCTTGAGCTTGTCTTGCAACACAAACTCTTCCTTTCTTTGGGCACTTTGCCTGCAGCTGGAATCCCTTCACAAGGCTAAAGATGAAGAAGGATGTTTGCCTTCTCTTTCCTCAGGTTTACCAAACGATTATTAACATCCCTTCCTCTGTGGGCTGTGCCATGCAAGATGCTAGGAGAACAGAGAAATCAAAGGAACAATTATTAAACTAGTAAGTGTTAATAAAGCGCTAGTTCCTCATATTTTCAATCCCATTGCCCAACTCTCAAATTTCAATCCCTTACTCTCTTCCCAGACAAGATAATCTCAAATGTCAGACCTTTTTTTTTTATTCCAGTTGAACTGTTGTCCCATATTGTAGCAGTACCCTTTAACAAAACTGTGGGTAAGTATATGTTTTTATAGAAAAGGCCAGCTTTTTTTTTTTTTACTCTAAAAAAAATTCAGAGGAATTAATATTTCCACAATTATGCCTTTAAAAAGCAGAGAAGTATTATTAAAGAAAGGCAAAAGGATAACCGGAGAAAGGTTTGGACATTGCTATATGCTCATACAATAGCATCTGAGCTGCTTCTGGAAAGGAAATACTACAAACACAGATGCTTGGGGAAAACTGCATGACTAACATGCGTACTACTTATGAACACCAGCTGATAATCATAAACCATTTTCAAAATAAACACAATTTTGAAGGCATGATGTATGCCTTTTTTTTTTTTTGGTTTAACAATGAAGTGTACAGCAAGGCAAAAAGCAAAAAGTAGAAAGCTAGAAACCTTATACAGCTCCTGCAACCACAAAAAATTACAGATGCAACACTTAGGAAAAGCTCCTTAACCTCAACTGGCAAGTATATTTAAATGTTAACATTTTTATATATGTGAAGTTAAAAACCTTAAGGCATCAACCAGCTTTGGTCTGAGTTTTTCCTTTCAGTTTTTACATCACAAAACTAAGACTGCCTGAAGTAGTGCATGTATCGATCAAGATAATCCATCCTGTTATATCCGCACAAACTGGTAAGAAAGCACAAGTGTGAGGCAGAGGCAATTGAAAAGTAGGAAAATTTAGCATATATCAGTATTAGGATTGGGGCTATATAGTGCCTTTGGCATCTGCAGGTGTTTAACACAGTTGGTATGAACAAGCTACTTCACAGATTAATAGTTCTAGCCTGGTTATAATTTCAGCATGTACCATGGTACATGCTTAACTTCAAGAACCACAGCAGCAGCCTCGTCCACAATCTGCTGTACTAACATCCACTACCTGGAAAAGGCACTTCCAAATTTACTTGAAACTGCACAAAATAGTACAAATAAGAACATCATCTCTCTTTGTACTTACCAAATGAGGTTTGCTCTGCAGGACTGTCAATCTATTTTCCTGGGAGGCATCATATTTGATCTTTCATAAAATAGTCTTGGCTGTCCAGGGAATTTCTCTTCTAGTCAGAGTCCACACGTGCCTGTGTAGCTTCCAGTTGTGTTTCTGCTTTAGTTTGGGCACAATGCTCACTATTCCAAGAGAGCCCCTCTGCCAAATTCAGTTCATCTCCACGCAGCACATATGTCCTAGGAATGTTTTTCTGAAGGCTTTTGTATTTGGTGTTCTTAATAAATCTGCATCAGGTTTCTTGATTTTGATACACATCCTTGAGTTACTTTTTCCTGGAGATTTGTTCAACTATCTAGTGCTGGGTGGTGTCAGTGATCTCTTAGCTACTGGGATCATAATCTAAATACGATCACTTATCTCTTCACAGAGAGAGGGTCCAGAATCTTTGTTGGAAACGCAGGGGATGGAGGCTGCGGTCAGTTTTAGAAGTCTAATTTTACAAAACCTGGATCTGCAGCAAACAGATGCTATTGGTATATCCCAACATCTAAATAGGAGGAAGACAGCTGGTCTGGAGGATACTAAAGTAATGTGTATGTGGAAAAGCTACTGAAGCAGTATTATGAACCTGGAATTGGCATCTGTTCACATCAATCTTATAGTGGTGCAGCTTATTCTGAAACAGAGGTATGTCACTTCAAGGCAAATAAATTGTAGTTTGAGAACACAAACTAAAAGAACTTGTGAGGATATAGTTTTGGTTTGTATTAATTTTAAGTATAAAATCTTTCCAGTTTAGACCAGGTCTAAGCTACCATGTAGAAGAAATCAGTTTAACAGGTAAGGCCCCAATTCTACAGACACACGTTTATCTTAAGTTCATTACTAATTTATATCATTCATGTGAATGAAAACATTCACTTCTTTAAAGTTAAGCACAGGTGGATATATTTGCGTGACAAGCCAGATTACAAAAGTGTAGAGAGAGTTGCAAAGCAGTATTTTGAGTGTTTCTAAGCGTACAGTACTGAAATGTTATGTTATTA
>NW_008825614.1:14324067-14339182 GCF_000699105.1 Pygoscelis adeliae | reverse complement strand
CAGAATCTGAAGGGGGCACTGAGGGGTACGATCCAGATGCTGGGGTGGTCTCTCCTAAGGAGGCCTCCTCCTGCGGTATGGGGTGATGTTCAAAGAACTTGGAGACAAACAGCAAACTGTGAGGCAAGAACAAAACAGAAACAACCTAACTTGTGCAAAACCCAGAAGCTTCACAATGTAACACCCAAAGATTAAAACAAAACAAAACAAAACAGAAAACCACAAAACCCCCCATCAAATTCTAAATTTTAAAATAAAGACTAGCACATTAATCGTCAAGGAAATAATATTTTTAACAAATCTTGCAAAAGGATCAAAAGATCATGCCTTAAAGATACCTTTGCGGAAAGTAATTTTTTAATCTTTTAGTTGAAATTGCAAACATCTGGTTCCTCAAGAATGCACAACTTATACCTATATGTTGAAGTACACAAACTTATTTTAATGTTTGCACTGATGCAATGCCAAAAGCCAAATGGATAGAACTACGTTATCCATAAGCCCTGAGCACAAACTCTAGAGGTGCCCAAGGAAACAGTTACACATACCAACATAAGCAGAAGTTAAATTTATTCTTGGAGGAAAAACTAGCATTTTAAATGATTCCTTATATGAAAGTCTATTTAAAAGACTTAATAGCCTCTGCTGAAACCAATTAAATAGAACACAGAGCCAGTTTACACCAGATCCTTAACCTACATCAAAGACTTACACAAATAGATCAATAATTAAATTCAAGAACACGTGACTGTTTCGGACGTTCTCTTTTATGTTTCTTACCCACACATCAAACTCACTAATGGATTTATTTTCAATCACTGTAAAACCAACTGCAATTTCACCAAACTAGTGTCTCAACACTTTTTTCAGGTTGAAGAGAATAAACCCACATCTAAACCCACACCTAAACATTTAAGGGTGCTAGCCATCACATAATAAAAGAACCAGTTTTGATTAAGAATAACAACCGTGAACAACGGGAAGTCTCTCTGATACAGTCAAGTACTCAGCCACCCCATTCATGCTTCAAAGAAAGCATTTCATAGTCCAGCAAAAAAATACAAACCGGTTGTCTGAGCTAGCGCAGAGAGAATATGAACTATGCAGTCTCACAAGAACAGTTGAACTCCTATATTTTTTTCAGGCACCTCCTCTGTTAAATCTACAGATTTAACATAAGAAATCACTGACAGCTGTAAGCTTAACAAAAGGCTCAACTTCAAAACCAATTGTGATTACTTACTCAAGTTGGTCATAATTAACACACATCAGTGGCACTTCTGTACTACAGCGCTGGTGAAATTTGTAGCCACATGTCTGGCACCGGAATCCCTGGAAAAGCAGCTTTCGACAAAAGTCGCAGAATGCTAACGTGAAGAATGTTTTTCGTACCTACGTTGTCAAAAATAATCATAATTAGAGTCTTTCTGTAAGCCTAAGATAGGCTATTTGCTTTTACCTCCCTCAAATACACTTACAAGCCTCTTTTTTGATGCTGGAGCTACAGTTTTATATATCAAACAGATTTACATAAAAGATTGTCTCCTTTTTGAAATAGTCTTCATGCATTAAAATCTTCTTTCAACTATTTATTGGAATTAATGCTTCACTTCATTAGCAGTAAGAAAAACAGCAACGAATCTGAAGCAAAACAGTGCACTATTATCATGCTAGACACAAACATTCAGAATTTAATTGGATACAACCTATAAAAACAAAAGCTGCTGAAAGATTATCTCATCTTCTGATTTTTCCAGGAGCCAAATGACATTTCTATCCAACACTCACAAGACTGGAAATACACATACAGCTTTTATATATGGCTTCTATGTGTGGATACATATATAGTTGTAATTTTGACTACTGAAACTCAGAAAAATTTCAAATCGCAAGAGGGTGAACATATATTATCCCCATAATATAGGGGGGGAAAAAGATTTAGTTTCATTTTCAAATTTAGCAATACTTGGCATAAAAACACATTCTAGTTGTATTACTACATGTAATAATCAACATTTCAGAAGGATGTAAAAAAAAATGTTAAGCCTACTAGACTTTCACCTAACTAGCCATAGCCAAACTAGCTTGTTTGAGTAAAATAGTTTAAACAGCTTGCAAATAGAATTTTGGTTTTTCATTTAAATAAAAGGTCTTTCTTCTCAATGTGACAAACATTATTTCCAGGATTTTGTATGTAGCTGGAACTGTTTAGATGGATTCTGTTTAGCAGCTTCCATTTACTTGGGCCTTATCAGGTCAAAACATATTTGTGCACTAGCATCACTGATGATGTCAGCACCGCTCTGGGAATAGTTAGTTCATTAGTTAATTGCTGCTGCAGAGCCAGCAGGGAGGCCCAGAATATATTTTATAGATACAGCAATACAAAAATAGTAGATTATTATTACAGCTCTGCAATGCAGTGCTGATTTAAACCCCCTACATTTATAGATTTTAGAGGGTGTATTCCGTCCAAATGTGAAAGTTTTAAGGGCGATCAAGTACTCTGACTTCACTTATGTCAATTACAATTCTATCTAATTCACTTAAGCTATTGTGATTAAAAACTTCTTTTGCAACCCCACCACATTCCCCAGATACAAAATATTATTCAAAGTTGTTAATTTGAATTTGAAAGTACAAAGTTGATTTAACCCTATTCAACATTTCATAAAAAACAGTACATACAAAATTGTGTGTCGTGAGTGGCACATTCTCCAAGACTTCCACATGCAACTCCTCTCCCGTGAGCCAGGAAATGTCTGTGTCCCAGCCAATTGGCTTCTTCTCTCTGGAGTGTAAATAAGCCTTTCATTAGCACCAGCGCACAAGCCCTTGCAGGTCTCCTGCTGATGTGAGATCGGGTAGAAAGTTGCACTGGGGGGTTTGCTACCCAGTCTCTAACTGCAGGAAACTTTAAAGGCAAGACATTACCAAGGAAAGCACACCTTCCCTGGACAAACAAAATTCACTTTTTCAATCAGCTCCAGTAGTGACGATTCCTTGGTTCCAAGGTGACAGATACCCTTCTGAGCAAATAAAGTGCTTGTGAAAGTACCTGTTCCATAAGGGTTCCAAAAAGATGGCTAATTTTGTGCAGTAAGATAATATTTTTAGGGCTGGAAACTCATTTTTTTTTTCCCCACAGGAACTCTGTATTCAGTTAAGAATGCACTACAAGTCAAATAAAACCAAAAAAGTTAGCGAAACCTATTTAATACTTGTTTGGTTAGCATGAGTTTGATTAACAAGTGTTTTGCCAGCAGTCTATGAGCTCGTATTACTCTATATTATGTCTGTTCCTGAAGCGATTAAATCTTTTTCTAGGAGTTTGCCATTCTTTTTAGACATGTCTTCAAGGCACAAATTGTTTTAGTGCAAAGAATCATAACATCCTGAACTCTGAAAACAAGTTCCACAATGTTGGATAGAATCGGCCATACTGCGTAACTCCAAGAAGAGATTCTAAGAGCAAAAACCATCACACACAAACCATACCCATCTTGTATTCTGTAAACAGCACAGCATTCTGGAATAAGACCTCTCATCATCAGTGCTTTCTTTAGGCTGTCTCGGACTGTCACCCCACATCTTGCTGGAACCTAGAGGTCAAATATAAAAGAAATTAATTAAAACAAGTTCCAATTTATCCCCCCAAACTGATGCAAACATTTTGAGCCTCAAGTGCTAAAACCTACTTTTCATGATGCTTTACAGAATGCTAGGTGAGAGTTTTTCAAAATCTTTTTCGTACTGTGGAAAATTTTATTGGTGAATAGTATATAAGCAATCTACCTCAGCTAGAAGAGAGAACAAACTCTACATTTCTATTAACATTTGGAATGAAATCTTGACCCAACTCTAAAAGTGACTTTCCAACTCTTTTAATCTTGAAGAAAGAGGAGACACAGCACACAGATAGCTAATAACTACGTACATCTATAAAAAGTTCAGGCCAAGCTGTAAAATTAAGTGGGGCAACATGCCAAGTGGAATTAAAATGAAAGAACTAACTTGGACTGCACTCAAAAAACTGTTATGATAAAATGTAAACATTTTATTTTCTATTTCTAAAATAGAAGATAAGCATGCAAACAAATAAAATAAAACAATCATCTGAGTCAGGCAGGCTATCACCTCTCACTTTAACCTATATTTGCAACTCTACAGACTCCTCTTATTTGAAAAACGTATTCCTCCCTTCTGTTTCAGTATTTGAAAATTTTAAATACCTCACAGGATGGGAAGAATGGAGAAGCACACTGAAGCCAAACAAAGAACTGCAAACTATGCAAGTAAAGATATTTTCCTTGACTCTATTCTAGCTGTAGGCATATCTTACAGGAATAAGTACATACTCTCTAGGTATACCTGTGATTTAACAGTGTATAGTGTCAAGCCATAAAAACAGAACAATACATAATCTGGTGATTAAGTGTAGTTAAGGTGTTGAGTATCATCCACTTACTATTTCTAGAACTAAGCAGTGAAAATATGTAACACTTTAGCTGGTATACACACTGGGACATCTCCTATAATCACAGATGGCACCTCAAACATGAATCAAAAGAAAAACCCACAGACTTAACTAACCAAAAAGGTCTGTCTGAACACCTGAGACTCAATTCTAGCTTGCTAGTGGCTTAAGCCAGAGCCCTCAGTAGCCAAAAACAATCTCTTAATCAGCTTCAACTGGCTTTGGATCGGAGCCTAGTTTTTGCTCCTTGCACTTAAATTTCCATGTGTATTTAGGGGCCCTATGTCCTACTTAAGGATGATAGTGAAAAGTAGCAGTCTATTTCAAGTAGCTTTGTGAACACCACTTGAGGTTACACTATATATTGCATTTCTAGAACTCAAACATATGCTCTCTCAGAAGAGACAAATTAAAGGAATATTTTGCTTCACAATCTTCCTCCCAATAATATGAAAGTGCTTCTTACAGGATATTTGTGCATTTCATCTGGTCAACATGTAAACATTTTAAAAAGAGAATTTCTACTAATTCCTTGGAAAAAACATCCTACAACGTACTGCTTTACAATCTTGATGTTCAGCCTTAAGTGACTTTGTTTTACACATTCCATTACTTCTTAACGCATCTTTTTATTAATCTAAGTAACTTCTTCCCATCCTAGAAGTTAACACTGTGGCTTTCAATCACTTGTAGGTCATTCCCCCAGCAAAAAACATCCTTAATTGTTACTAATACCTGTCACTGGTATTAAAAGGGAGCCTGGGAGCACCTGTCAATATTGTCAACAACTTTCCATTGTAAAACTCAGCCCTCTGTTGCTTAACTCTCTACCAAACTGATTGTTCACACTGAAACCAACTGTTCATACGGTCGTTCTGAGACTGGTACCCCCTGCTCCCGATCCCTGGCAATGTGGTTAGCATAACTACCGCCATTTTATGAGGCAAGCAGCCATTCTCTGTGACTGAGTGGGTCACGTATTCGTTCTCTCTCCCCTCATTATCAGGCCCTGAAGGTCCTGTGCACCAAGCAGACAAACCAAACAGACTACTTCTTCCCCTCCCCACCGGCCTCAAGGTTCCCGGGCGCCAGGCCGATTACTCTCATCCTTGCTGGCCTTGAAGGTCCCAAGCATCCGGGGCCACCAGGTGGTGGTGACGGCCCTGTCACAGAAGAGGGAAGCATAACAGCTCCCAGAGCACTGTCTGTAAGATCAAGCAGTTGTAAGTCCTAAGGGGGGAACTTGGACTGGGGCTGCTGCTGGACAGTGAGACCCAGGGCCCACCGTGGCCAGGGACGCCTCCACCGTCCTCTGCTTCCTCCCAGGACTGAGGGAGTGACTCATATTCTTTTATATGAATTTAGAGTCTAGATTATGATTGTTATATGGATACAGCAAACCATTTATTAAGATTTGACCCAATCTGCAGAGGGTCCAGGCGATTAGAAATTAGAAGTTAAGTTGCATTATAAATTCTGTATTGTGCCACTTATAAATTGTACTATACTGATGTTGCTTGTAGAAATCCTGTGTCATTCTAGTCATAAATTCTGTGTTATACTAATCATAATATCATGTTAAGAAAATAAAGCTTTAAATTGTAACTATGATTTAGTGTCGTTTTCATGCTGCCAAGGATCCCTAACAGAACCTGTCTGTCCCCTCAGTGTCAGGTGACAAGTTCTTCCCTGCCTCCAACATCTATATTTACAAATACAGAGGAAATATTTTTAAGAATTTGACTAAAATATCTGAGGATTTCAGAGGTGTGCTCCAGCCTCCCACACACGTCAGGTCCACTCATGAGCCACTCTGATGAAGCAAGCAAGCGTTCTTCAGCTCAAGGCTATTTGTCCTGTAAGTACAGCTCCCGCTGGATTGAGGTAGAGCCCCCACAGACACTTCAGGTCTACCTTTCCAGCAACCTCAGTTACTTCACCACTGATATCCATAGTGGAAGAAGAAATTCAAATACTGAGAGGGTGACAGACAGACCGTAGGGGAAAAAAGGGGAATGAGAGAGCCAGGAACGTGGTTGGGCATGAAGGAGAAATGGGAGAAGAGAAGCAGGACAAACGTAAGAACTGACCAGGGAAAGCACGTTTATACTGGGAGAGGGGATCGCCATCAGCAGGTTGGTGGGAAACAACCAAGCAGGACAGCGGGAAGACAGACTGAAGAGCTAAATGAGGCAGAGGGCAGGAAACAAAGATACGATGAACTACTATGTAGGGGAGAACTGGTTGAAACAGCTGGGGAGGCAACGAAAGCACATCCTGAATAGGAATCTTTCATGCTGTGATTAGGAGAAAAGACTGCTCATTTTGGACGAGAAGCACGAGGGGGAAGGGACTGCCTAAGCGAAGCATTAGAACTGAGCATAGAAAGGGGAGAGGTTCTAGCTCAGGCAGAAAACTTCAAGGCAGTAAGCATTAAAAGAAACCAGGGTAGTAAAATCTAGACCTGGGTGAGGGAACAGAACAGGACAAGGAGGAAAAGCAGTAGAAAGCAGTGAAAAGCAGTGGAAAGGTGACTAACATTAAAGAGGAGATGAAGAGAAAGAAGGAAGGAGCCTTGTGCTCAACTGGAAGACATTTTCTTCCTCCAGCACTGATCCTCCATGAAGGGCAACAATATTCTCCAGTACCTCATGAAGCAAAGGTCTGCATCAGAAACCAAAAAGTTCTAACTCCATTAATGAATTACACTGGTGTAAATAATGCCACTTCAGGTGATTTTCATTTTTTTTTCTTTAATTCTGCTGAAAACAAGATTTATTAAGTTACAGGCTTCCTTTTAAGAGATCATTAAGGCCAGAAAGGCAAGCTCTCAAAACTTGGGAAGAATCAGAATGAAGGTTGCCTATAGCTACGCAAGTGCAATAGGACTACAAAAAACGTGCATTAGGCATCTCACTCCCATATCATTCACTGTTCCTCAGTATTACTTCCCCAAGTTCCCTTCATTAAAATCCGAGCCATATTTATGCAACTTGCAATTAGAAACATGAATAGTACATTTGTTCTCTTCACTGCCATTTGCAACAACATTCAGCTAAAAAACAGTTAGGGAACTCTTTTGATTTCTCTTAAAATCTCCAGGATCCTGAATCAGCATCACATTTAGAACATTCTCATACAGAACTCCTGAGCAGAGAAACAGAAGGCTAAATTAAAAGAACTGAATACTAGAATAAATCCCTGTAGTATTGATTAATCATTTTCCCAGACTGGTACAGTACGGTCTATCGCCATCTGTGCATTTAGGCCTTCAGCCCCCTCCTTCAGTCCCTACCAGCACCTGCTGTAAAGCAGAAATCTCACCCTGCAAAGCGCTCCCCTCTAAAACCTCTTTTTTTCCCCCCATCCTCTTCTCACACCCAAATCATGGCAAAGTTAAAGAAAAATCCAGCTCCAAGACAGTGATTTGGAGAGCAACTCAATCTTAAGAAAAAAACACAAATTCTTTTTTTCCAGCTAACAGACAGGCTCCCTGAAGTAGTAATTTCAGAACAGCTTCTACTCATCCCCAGCCGGAGAGAGGGCATGCAGCCCCACAGCCTGGGAGTGCAGGGAGCAGGAGCCCCGGCGTGGAGCAGCCACACTGACCCACTCAGCCCCCAGGCTGCCTGGCAGGAGCCGGCAGCTCCAGCCCAGCAGGCAGGCAGGAACCAAAATGGGTTTATCAATTCCATCAAGTTTTGACAGGATTCCCACAGAGCATTTTAACTGAATCACATCAGCGTTTTTTGACAAAATCGGTTCCCCATGAGAAAATTTCTGACCTACTCCAATATACGCACCCTTATCACTGTAATCCAGTAAACTGAACAAAGAATGCTTAATATTATTTCAAACCCATTTTGTCCACATCCATCCATCATCTTTTGATCTCCCTATTTTGTAACTAAAAGAATCTAAATGTTTCATGCTACTCAATTAGGGGATCTGTTTCCAAATTCTAATTGCGAAGGGTTTTCTTTTTAAGTTACTTAGGTATATAAGATTTGTAGATCAGAAAAGGTTTCAGTTTTTATAACAATTTGAATAGTTGATTCAGCAAACATTTTTCAAAAGTGAAGAGCATGGGCTATACAATACTAAGGAACAGTACAGAAGCTGCCAATACAGACTGCAAGATGTGTTCAGTACATAGCTTGCTAATATACCAGAGAAAGTAATTTACTTGTGCATCTTGAATCGAGTAAGTAGTGATTCAGGAAGACATCAAAACATGTGCTCAACTTAGCGAAATGTGAAGTCTCAAGGAAAAAAATGCAAATTATTCCAGTGCCTCCAAAACGTCTCAAAGCAGAGTCTTACTTAAGACTTACTTAAACAGAACTACAGCACTTAAATTTCCTCATTTCTTTTACTCATGTAAACTATTTCTATGGACAGTAAGTATTCATAACAGCATTGCTGATATATATTTAGTACTGCAGCCACATGCATTTAAGCAATGCATAATAAATCATTTATTTCTGTAAATCAGGTCATTCCCAATTCAGTAAGAAATTCAGGGCTACATCCCTAAATAACTCTTACATCACTTTTCTAACATCAGAGCAGAAACTGGCATAGTCTCAGTAAGTTAAAAATGCTTCCTTATACCAGTGCAGTTCCCAGTATTTTATGTCAATAAAGAGATTGAAGAGACTGACGAGCACTTCAAAAATCTATGTAAAGGTATTCTCTGAAAGTGGAGATGCTGGACAGCTTTGAATATCTTGCGTTATGCTTCTAAAAACTAGTTAGCTGGTTCCATTTTTTCCTCAACCTAGCACTGTAGTTCAGCTCACTTTAGCCAAGTGGTATGTATGTATGTATGTAAGGTACATGTAACATACCTTAGAGCTTCAGAAAAATTCTAAACAGTTAAACAGAGTACTGGGTACAATAACAAGAATATTCCAAGTAGTATGGATTTTGAAATACCACTTCAAAGTACCGATTCACTTATCTCAACACGTACACCTTGAAAGATCACACTTTTTTCCCCCTGGTACCCATATGACTAAGAAATGCCAGCAACACGCTCACAGAATTCAATCTGTTGAGAGAGAAATAAGCTAAGCTATCTTGTTGTCAAATAACTGGTTTTGCCTTCCCATGTGTTAGGTTTTCTGGTGAAAATCCAAACGTGAGATCCACATTTAGTTTCTCATCTTAGGTATGAGGGACAAATGTTTAACCAAATCAGTCAGCCACTTTTTACAGCACTGACAGATAAAATTAACTCCTTCTGTGGCAAAGAGGGCATAAGAGGATACTGAACATCCTCTATAACATGAAGAACACGGCTGTCAGACACAGCTGTTCTGGATTTCAGGGCATGATGCTCCGACCAACTTCCAGGAGAAAGCAGCATTTAAGAACATACTTTCTTAATGGAGCACATTAATAAGACAAATGGGAGACAATTCCATTGCACTAAATCTTGTTTCCAAGGGAAGTTGAACAGAATTTACCCATTTTACAAAGCTGTTACCTACCATTCCATCAAATGCATCCCATTTAACTTGCAAAGACATTGGTTACCAGCACCCACTCGCACCCCCAACACAATTAAGGGGTACTCATTTGTAGGACACAATGGACTGATTTATGTCAATACAGAAATATTTGCTCAAGAGTATACCACCACTAAACCACACTGGATCAAACCTGCTGTGCCTAGTCAACAGCAACCTCCACACTATCATTTTTCAAGCTTTTGAGGGACAGCTCCCAAACTGTGTTCAGAAGAGCACTGATCATTGTAAAGTTACAGTAGACAGTGGGACCACCATCTTAAAATTTTAGTTAGGGTGAATACCAGTGCCAGAAGTTGTGAAGGATGACAGTGACTCACTAATAAAAAAAGTTTGGAAAATACGGCTTTAGACTTCAGAGTTGAGAGAAATGCTCATCTAGAAAAATACCTGTAGCCACTATACGGGAATCAAAACCCAAGACCTTGAGGTTTCTGTTCAAGTGACAAAGAAGTCAGCTGGCTGCTCTCCAAACCAAAACCCAAACACATTAGAAATTTAAGTTACAAAATAGTTTAAATAAATCTTTCTAATAGGTCAGACCCAGAGTCCACTTGCGTAGTATCCTGTCTCAGATGATCACACTCCAAATGCTTTAAAGGCAGGGGGGCAAGAAACTGTACCGCAGAAAGGCTAGAATTCACATTCCTCTCTAAACTGTTGCAATTGATCCTAAAAACAAACAGATACTTCCATCTCCAGGTAGTATACACATTTTCTACAAGTAATAAAGCTTTGGTTGGTTAGTTTACTTAAACAACACAAGAAGCCATGAATTTAAGTATGACTTACTAGACATGGAATTAAAATATTTCTCCCGATTATTTTCAGATTTGTGACTTGCATTCCATTTCATTGAGTTCCTGCCTAACACATCATGAGGTAAAGGAAACACACTCCAAACAATATTTTCCTCTATCATTCATTACTTTCTACAGACTTCCCATCTTTTAAGTTAAGAAATCACTAAGCTCTCCTTACTCAAGGAATACTATTAAAAAGCAGTGATCAATGCCACACAAGGCATTCCAGATGACAAGCCATTGATTTTATAATGGCAAGTTTTCAATATTGTTTGACTTTGCAATCTAAGACTGTGTGTCAATAAAATTGAAGTAGATTAAATTATTCTCCTTTCAACACATACTACTTTGAATTTATCCAGCACTGAGTTTAGCCTGCATGGTGGGTTAACCCCAGCAGATAGCTGAGCACCACCCAGCTACTTCCTCACTCCCCCCTCAGTGGGACTGGGGAAAAGAATTGGAAGGACAAAAGGAAGAAAACTCCTAGATCAAGATAAAGACAATTTAATAGGTGAAGGAAAAAAAGAAGGGAAAAAAATTTCCTAGTGATGCAGAAGCAATCACTCACCACCAGCAGACTAATGCCCAGTAAGTCCCTGAGCAATAGCAACTTTGGAAAAACTCCCCTCTGTTTTATTGCAGAGGATGATGTTATATGGCATGGAATATCCCTTTGGTCTGCTGAGGTCAGCTGTCCCTGCTGTGCCCCCTCCTCAGCCTACTCGCTGGGAGAAGCAGTGGGAAACAGGGAAGGCCTTGAACCTGTGCAAGCACTGCTCAGCAACAGCTAACACACTGCTGTGTTATCAGCACCGTTTTGGTCACCAGTCTAAAACACAGCACTGTGTGAGTGCTGTGAAGAAAATTAACTCCACTCAAGCCAGACCCCGGCACAGTCTGCTGTAGCACTGCTGCTCACCTTGCTCCACTAAACACCTCCCAAAGACACATTCTTCAGGCTTTCCTAGACATGAAGGACTTACTCATGGTAGCTGTAAAGTCTATTTCATTGTACAACTCCTGTGATGTAGTAACATTTTGTTTGCTTATTGACAGCCTAGAAGAGGTCTTCCATGATTAAATTTCTTCCCAATGAAAACTAGTAATTTAGCCTCAAATTTGATTTTGCCTTTCAGCAATAGGATAAGCAGGCCAACAGTTCTCCCTGACAATCCAAGTATTAAAAAAAAGAAAAAAAGTATCAAGTTTACTTGAAAGTAAGCTACCATTTACTTCATTCATTCTACCAGTCTGTTCATATGATGCATAAAATTCCAAAACATTCAGATACATTCACAGCAAGCATCCATTGGCATAGGCTACAAATAAACTCCATTTCTGCCACATGTTTGATATGACATGAGAATTCTTAGTTGTTTTTGATTAGAAAAATCTAATCATGTTAAACCGGGTGTGTAATTAAAAGCAAGAAACTAGTTTATTCAGCTGCCTGAACATCCCTTCTCTGAATTTTCCTTATACTTGACAGGTGAAACTGGTAGGACAGCTTGAATGCCTATAGAAATCCAGTGCTTACTACTTGGTAAGCTTGAGGCACAAACTCACAGCATAAACCCCAGAAAGTAAGATGCAAATCTTAAGTCAAAAGAAAGGCATCAAGTACTAGATTTAAAAACAGAACATTTGAAGGAGCCCAGTTGTGCATGCATGATGAATTAATATATGCTAAGAATTTAGGTAGGGTAAAAATATCTGATTCTTCCAGTCTTCATGACTGCAGAGAAGACCATATGATTGCTTGTCTAATTAAAAGGCAGGTGTACTAATTAACCAAGGTGTGACAAGAGTGAGAAACCTGAAATGAGTCGTCCCCATGCACAGCATTCATAATCCTGTTTCATTCCTGTAAGTCTTAAAAATACAAATTCTCCCTTTTAAAAACTCAGTCTCACATTTACATTTTGAGGACTTTCATGAACTTTCTAATACATGTATATCTATGACATTTATATGAAGCATACCAACACATAATAAAGTGGAAAACAAATTTACTGGCGCAAATTTATGCTGAATTTTTACACAAATCACCTCTAATTACTCTTAAACTTTAAAAAAAAGGCAAAACAAAGAACAACTAAAACCACACAATCTTCTATAGTTGAACATAGAAGAAAGGGAAACTTTTTTTTTTTACACCAAAGTATTACTTTTGGTTTAGAAGCTGCCATAGGAAGTTTTTAGACCTCATGGTGGGTGAAAACGCATAATGATTTGGTCCTACCCAGAATCTGCAGAGAGCTGACATACTTGGAGGTCACTAAGTTTTCCCAACGCGGGAACAGCATCTGCTATCCCCCAGTTTCACTGTCACTACTCAGACCACTATGGACAGAAATGAAATTCTAAACTACCAAATCCACTCCCTGTTCGTGCTCACAGAAAGAGCAGGCGCTGGAGCTGTGAGAAAGGATGCCCTACTGCACTGAGCAGAGCAGCAGAGACTCCTTACCACCCTTACAACAACTCCACCAAGATGGTCAGAGGACATGAAGCAAACATTTCCTCCGGAAGCTAGCAGCGCGTGGCAGACAGCAACAGGTTACATACAGATTAAGAGCAAGAACCATCACCACCTGATGCCTTTCAACTGCCCATCATTTCTTACACCTAAACACCAATTTTTTCTAACTTTCCATGCTCCAGCATACCAGCATTCAGGACTGCTCATTTGCTTTCAGACTCTTTCTTCCCACACTGTAAGTACTTGGCTGGAAGAGATTTCTTGGGTAATCAAAATCATTCAGGGCTGCCAATATAAGCAATTTATATGATCTTGTTCATAAAGCACTTGAGTTAGAAGCCCCTCCACTCCATTCTCTTCTTTCCTACTAGACTTCACTACAACATCAGAAACCTCCTAATGTTGTTCCTAAGTTATGACTAGTTTTAACCATTTTTTGTTGTACCAGGCCTTGTATTAAATGGCTTTTCTCAGAAGCCTTTATTTCCTCCAGTATAAAGTAGAGAGAGCTAGCATGTGGCAGATTTAAAGACCAACATGGAATACAATTACTCACACCACATGTAATCATGCCCGTGGAATTCCTTACCACAAGACACAAACTTCTAGTATCCATAGCATGGGTTTAATGGAGACTGGATGGAGGGTTGCCACACATAAAACACTTAAACTCATAAAATTCCTGAGTGACAAATAGCTCAAATTTGGAAGACAACTTGGGGAAAATATCATACATGCCCGCCTCATTCTTGTACTCTTTCATTGTGACAGAGATACACGTCCACAAAATATTTATTCCATCCGAGGTTTCGGAACACTTTCCTGCAAGGGACCAGCCACAACTGATGTGCCACAGGAAACCTGTCTATAAAAAGCCTTACTAAAGTCTTAAGGTCTACAGTAACCAAGCAATCTAATAGGTGAAATTCCTAAATAATTTTATCTGTGTTGTCAACTTCTACAGAGAAAGGCAAAAATTGCAACAGTCCTTGCAATTGAGAATGGGGATTTTTTCCTTATCCCAAGCCTACCAGTTTAAAATTGGCAGCCCCAAAGACAGGCAAAAAATACTTTACCCAGGTGCTCAAAAAACAACCCCCCCAAACTCTCAAAGAAAAAAAATAATTCACACAACTAGAAGCAATCCCCAAAAAATGCTTAAGTCTTGTCCTATATGCAAATACCATATTCCCATAGTCTTTACACTCATAGAAAGCTGTTTATGCTCATTGCCTGGAACTCCTCCTCTTCAGTTCATTTTAAACTTTTTCACTGTCTTCTGCCTCTTACATTAAACTGAAGTTATCCTATTGAGATCTTTAATGACTTCTTCCCATACCTCTGGATCAGTTGTTAATCCTCATTCTCCTTGAATTACTACTGCTTCCCAACAACCAGCTGTGTGTCTCCTTCCCTTCATTTGTATGAGTGTCTTCTGTTTCTTTTCTCTCTCTGCTTGCACCTTCAATCATATAATCATATAATTTGGAAAAAAAAAATCCTAATCCACAACACAATTATCTAAGGATCCCACAAGGTTGCGTTCTCTTCTGGCTCCACGCATTCTCTCAGAAATCTCACAGGTAAATGTAACCTATGCTTTTATGCTGACAAACTACCATCCACTTCCCATTCAAGACTATCTCCCTTCCATCAAAACCAAGTCTCAGCATCTAACAATTTCTCAGACTTCTAGCAGCCAACTCAAGGTCAGAGTTACCGCCCTTTCCCATCCAAAAGCTCTCCTTTAATTAGCGGTTTTGTTACTATCCACCCCACGGCCATTTAGGTCCCTAACCCAGACACCCTTTCAACT
>NW_008825614.1:14317880-14324052 GCF_000699105.1 Pygoscelis adeliae | reverse complement strand
ACCCACAGTTTGGATAAGCCTCATTGATTTGTTCTGCAAAATAACTGACAAACTCAGGTAGACTTTTACCATATTGCACTTTTATTATTTCAACATCCTTCTCCGGCCTAGAACAAAACAAAACAAAAAAAAACCCCACACAGACTTATCCTGGTCACATCTATGCAGAATGCTTCTCCAAAGGACGTTTAACTTCCCAGTTGAACCATGCTACTGAGGAAAGAAGTATACGTATTTCAGATATTTCTCTCTGCATTATGGGGATAACCTTGGTTTTCCTTTCAAAAAAAGTTACATTCTAACCCTGCTGTGTCGCGGGCTGAATCAAGATGCTGACTTCAACTGCTAATTGATCAGCAGCAGTAGGCTCCACCACTTACTGGGTAAGCTTTCAAGGAAGCACGTTCCCACCTTTTCCTACATTAGGAAAAACTTTCTATCCAACACTCTGCTTTATCATGACACATACAAACAAACTTGACATTAGCTACATTACCTATGCACCAAAATCACATACACTGATCAACGTGGTCTTATTTCTTTGTACTCCATCAGCTTCCTCACATTATATTTCTAATTGGAGCCAACTCAAACAGATGTATTTGCCTGATCCTACACACGAACAATACTACTAATAAACAAAAAAATGTAGATGACTTTCAAGAACAAGGCAGTTGCTAGTAAAAAATGTAAGCATCTCCCCCCCGCCGCGCCATTTCCTGCATTTTTAACAGCTCTAAACAAGTAGCAGAAGGCTGTTGTAGTACTTGGGACCGCTTCAGAGTACGATCAAAGATAAATGAGGAGGTTGGTTCTCCATTACCACTTTAAACTGACTTAATTTAAAGTGACTGGAATTAAGAACTGTCATTGCATTCCCAAATAAAAATAAACAAAGACTCCCTAGTATCTGACAAGATTTCTCGCCTCCTGAAGTGGGTCTGTGGTTGGCGGTAGAGACTGAAAATATTGTTGTGATATTAAAAAATATTTTTTTCAGAAGCAGACATTAACTGAAAGCAGTTAAGGTTGGGGTGGGGGGGAAGCTTGTTGCAACACTGCAACTTTAGCACCTCTCCTCTCCCAGCTACATGCTTGGTTGTAGGACACATTTTATTCTCGCTTTAACAGCCGTATGGAATGGGGACTTGGGCAGGGGGAGGCCCTAATGGCAGGGATCATGTATTTTCACAAGGGATCTCCTTCCTACTTCAACCCACCACATCTGAAGCTATCGTGTGTATTTGAAAACCGTAAACTACCATTATGGCTACATAAGGAAATGGCTCAGTTAATGAGCACAAGTGAGACAGGACAGGTCTGTTTTTAAAGCCAGAGGTTTTGGCTTCCTTATGAAGGAAGACCAAGACATGTGCAACACTTCTCTATCCATTGAGAGAATGGAGGAACATTGAGAGAACAGCAGGTAACCTCAGTATTCACTGAAAACTGCTGGGTGGTAGCCTATCATCTGACTACTTGCAGTTAAAACTGCACTGTAAGCTGTAATTCCTTCTGAACTGGGTTTGCTTCTGGAATTTCCTTAGTTTTCAACAGACTATGTGTACGATCAATAAATATTGAAAACAGAGTAACTACATTAAGAATCACCATACAAGAAATTCCCGACTTTCTCAATAACATGAGCACTGTTTCAAGTTTCAGAGAAATGAACTTCAGCTGCAAGGCCAATAACCCCAACACTCGGAGTTCCTATAAGCACCATTTCCCAGTTCTAAAACAGAGATAATGTACTAGGTCTATTAAAAAGAAAAAGTTCAACTTAGTAAGATAACTAGATCCAAGCAATGTATAAAACTGAAGTAAAAAGAAGTCAGCTCTCTCCCTGAGCTGAAGCTGAACCATTAATTTGCAGTTATCTGCTGACCACACCTGAGTATGTATTTCCAATTGCTTATTTAGAATAACAATTTCAACCAAAAATGGGTCTCTCCTAGCAGAACTGGAGCTGACTTCCACCTTGCTATACTGCGTATGAAGCCGAATCCTGTCAACCTGAGCTTCCAGCCAGCAATTCCATACGTGTAGCTCATGCCTCCCTGCATCTGCAGGTATCTGTCTGTTCCTTTATGCAAGTGCATCTACAGACACACTTATACCAGATTTCAGACTAAAGGAACTTGCACCTTCCCCCCACCACTAGCCTGTCTCTTACTCTTTTATCAGTTACACTTTTTTTTTAAATTTATTTTTATTTTTCATTTATTACCATAGCACAAGACTACAGATTTGCTTGAAGCTCTACTCTTAATGTCCCACATTCAGCAAGCTGGAAACAAGCTGCAGGGCTAGACTGGTAAGGCAAATGGTGTTTAGACTCCAGTGGAGAGCTGGAGACAGAAGGAAGAGCCTCTCCCTGAACACACCCAACTTAAACCACATTTGCCTCCCATAGCCAGGAAAGAGCATCTAGGTTCAGTGCTGGAAAAAACTCCTATTGCCCTGCTGCCAGTCACTGAGTACTACTGCTAAGTGTTACAATTACCTTATCAAATGACAGCAGGTCCTCAAGCTACAAAGTTAACTGTTAGTCAAGAGATGGCAACAGACAAGCTGGTATTCTTGAACATTTCAATCCCTCTGGTTAAATCTGCAAGCTCCTAATGAGCATGACTGATACCACAGAATCACAACATTCACCAAAACCCCCAAAGCTTAGGGATAAAAGTGAGAAGAAATACTAGTCCGGGAAAGCAGTCTCACACATGTTTTTGAGCATACCAAGCTGATATGTTACTGTCACTTAAGAACTTAAAGATGCATTGGCTGAAGGCAATCTGTTTTACTTTGATTAGAATGGACTAGCAAGATGCACAAAACCACATCTCAGATGAGGCAAGACAGTTCTGTACCGGCCCAAAATCGTACCACCTGGTTCACACTGAAATTCAGCTGCCTCTTCTTCCTAACTTGTAATCAGATTTGCATATTCAGAAATAACTTAAACTTGGTGAAATACACACATTTGAAATACACACATTTGAACATAAAAAAATTCATTCTTGCCTACAAGTTTGATGTAGTATATTTCATAATTCTAAACAATTCTTTATATAAAATGATTCCTCCAAAAGCAAAACAGAGCTCAGACTTGAGAAAAGCCTTACCACACCTCTGATAAAAGGGTTGAGGAGGAGGTGAAAAAGAGGAGAGGGAAAGGAGCAGAAGAGGAATATTGCAGATGAGGAGAAAAGAGTAAGAGTGGAAATATACTATATGGCTTAGAGAAGAGGATGAGATAACATATAGGAGAGACAGAAAAGGAAATGCACAGAACAATGCAGGAAGCAATATACTGTGACCCATTGTAGGAAAAACAAAAACAACTTGTGGGATAGACCCCATCAACAGGGGCTGAGGCTACTATAGCCAGACAGGGCAGGACAGAAGGCATGAAGAAGAAACCAGAGTGTCTTCAAATTTCACAATGTGGGTAATCCCATGTGCCTAGCCATACCGCACAGGCAGACAACAAAATCACCTGCACAGTGGTCAGTTTACATTAAAACCCCATTCTCTAGGTCAAAAACCAAATGCTACTTTCAATCTTTAGCGGTATCTTTAACAATTAAGCAATATTAAAAAAAAAAATCAGGTGAAGACAACTGCCCTTTAATCTGTTGTTCCCACTATAAATCTTATGATCTCTTTTGTTTGGTGGGGCGAGGGCAGGGAAGCATGGAAGGAAAGTGGCAGGGCAAGGGAGAGGGACATGTTTCCAATGCCCAGCACTACTCAGTTTATGTTTTCTTCTCTTTGCCAGCAACTCCATTTCCACAGGCAGTCACAGTCCAGTGACAGCCAATACCTGACCAAGTGCTATGAAAAGCACTGGTTTCACACGGACACTGGCTGTGCTATCCATTCATTTCCCACTTTCTCTGGAACCACAGTTTCCCTTCTAAATGAGGAGTACGCACTGCCTTGCAAAACAGAGCCTAGGCTATGGTTTGTGAGTAATTTCATGTATCACAGTTTGCAGTGTATTATTCTAAAGCACATATCAAGGCTCTTCAGTAGGCAGCTCTTAACTGATAAAAAAATGCCACCTAAAACAGACAACTAAACAGCCTGCAAAAAGTCGACTCTTCTTCCATGACTCCAGGAATCACTGTAACATTGTCAAAACTGATAAACACCAGTTTTTGAGCAGTTCGCAGGCAACACTTCTCACCCCTTCCAATAACAACTATGTCCCTCCCCTAGCCAGTTCTCTACACAGGGCCTGACAGCATCAGGGTCCCAACACGAAACACTCACCACTGAGTGGGGAGGAAAAGAAAAAAAAAAAACCCCGAGCGATTCTGCGCAGCCCTCCTTAGCTGCAGGAGGCTGGTACTTGCTGTAAAGCATTCACTGCTGCCAGTAACTTTGACAACATGGAAAACACTTACTTTCCCCAATCTTACCCCATTAAACTAATAAATAATTTTGTATAATACAAGAAACAGAGCTTCCTGCCCCCTACTAACCATTGTAAAATGGTATATTACTATTTAACCAAGAAAGCTGATTTGAGAAAAATACTTCCTCAGGTATTTTCATTGTTCTAGAACTCCTGAAAGTGTTGTATTCTGTATTATTGCTATAATGGACATCTTTGTGTTAATCCTCTAGAAAACATCCAACACATCAAAACAACAGAGTGTGGCAGAGCACAAGTAGTGATTGTGCTACCTCTTTGACCTCCACACAGGTATTTTTTCAGCTCCTAAATGAACTTTTGCATACAGAGAGAGAGAGATACAGGAAATATTGAGGTTACAAGTATGTGAATAGAAACTGACTCACCACAGTCCTTTGCTTGTTGGGCAGGAAGACTCTAACAATAGGCTTCTGTGGAGACTTGGGGTTATTCCGTGACATATCAGCAGGGTTTTGATAAACCGAAAGGGATGAAGGTGCTACAGAGAGGCTAGAGGAGGAAGATGATGCAACTGTGTCTGTTGAAGCTGAACTGGAGACAGAGAAATCAGTTCCATTCCCCATGGATTCCAATAACTGCTGTTCTCTCTGCTGTAGAGCATCTAGTTTGCTGGTGTACTCTTCATAGGCCTGTGAAGAAAAAGCAGCTATTTTAATGATCTATTAGTCTCAGACAAAAACAGAAATCTAAATTCAGAATGAACACGAAACAAAACACATTCTGAACCGTTTCAAATTTCCCAGGAATATGAACAAAATGGTCTAGTCAAATTTTTCAGTAGGACACAAAGAATGGCTTTCAATTCATTATGTTAAACCTTCTGAACCAACAACTAATTTTTTTAATAGATTAAATGGGTAAGTGGATAAAAGAGATCATAAGTCACAGTTTCAAAGCACCTGCACTAAATAGTCTAATTCAAACCTACTTTAAAGAAGACAGCAATCTTTAACAAATGTTGTCAGCTTCATTGCCAATTACTGTGCTACAGCTAAATTTACCATTCTGTTGGAATGACAGCTAAATACATCTAATGCAATAATTCAGAGAAAGCTGAAATCTGCTTTTTACCATCTGTATCTGACAACTCACCTGGCTCATTGTTCACCATCCTTCACCTCTGGCACTATCCTTTCATACCAGATAGTACGAAAAACTTTACTTCAGTTAGAACACAACTAAGTTTGCCCTGTTACACACAAACATGTAAAAGTGATCCTTTGAAAGAATTTTTTTATCATCTGTATGAGATTAATCTGATTTTCCACGAAGTTTACGTAAAACCTGATTATACACTGACCAAGTTTCTTAAACAAAAAAATTCAGTAACATTAAATTTACTCATTAAGTTTTTATTAAATGTAGCCAAGTTAAACATTATTGCCAAGCTCTGTAATACAAATATGTAATTGGTATAAATTTTGGTTAAAGTTTATTTCCATCAACTTTGTAACAAGAAAATTTTGATCTGTATCCAAGTATCAGAATTATTTCTTCAGCACATAAATTAGTACAGAGTCTCTTCAAAAATCTGAATCAGTTAAGGAACGTGTGTTTCATGCTACATAAGCACATCAGTGTTAACCAAGGACGTATTAGACCTTTACAGACAATAAGAAACAAAGATCTTACAAACCTAACATCTAAGCAGCAGGGAACAGAATTTTCTACTTAGCTCTGCAGCAAGACTAAGATCTATGCCAAGCTGCATAACAAATGATATTT
>NW_008825614.1:14308571-14317799 GCF_000699105.1 Pygoscelis adeliae | reverse complement strand
AGAAAAGGACAGGAGAAAAACAGTGCTGGGGGGGGAGGGGGGGGGGGGGGGGGGCGGAATTGAAGAGAAAAAAAAAAACAAACCAGCATTCAGTAGTGCTGCCACAAGTACTACATTTTACTATGAATTTATTTCTCCGGGTTGTGTGTGCAGGTTCACCTAACCCAGGCTGGTTTTGTCAAGTAAACAGTGGCTGGCCCCTCCCTTTTACGAAGGTTTAGCATCCCCCAGGATGGACCTATGTTCAAAATTTGAGTCATCATCCCCACAGTGTTAACAAAGAGAATGATAATTTGACAGTGAGGACTAAGAAAGAAAAAGCATTTTAAAGAATGGTGGTGAACATCACAATTTCAAACTCTATATTTTATGGGTTCCATTTTTAATAAATGGACATAAGTTGCAGGAAACTGAGAACTACATACTATTTCTTTCAAAAACTGAAGATGTCTAGCATTTCACAAATAGACCCCAAACAAACTCGGAGACTTAAAACCAAAACATTTTCACTCTAGCCCAATTCTACTGTCAAAAGTAAATTGAAAGGTTACCCAATTATAAATAATGGCATTTTTTGGCTGTACAGTAACACAAATGCCTCTCTCCTACTTCCAACTTTTCATGTAAATTCCAGTAAAAGCTCCATGTGTCAAGAATTATTTTTCAGTAAACAAAAATTAAGAATCATAAACTGTTACCATTTCACCAGTACTTTTTTTAAATACTTACTTCCTTTTCTCATGAACATTGCAAAATATTATTTGAACACATGGAACATTACATTGCTTCCGGATACTTGTGGGCTTAGCTCCTTCACAAAGCTACACACATCTTTCAGGATACTCAATCCTACAATGTTTACACTGGCAGCTTAATCTGTCGCTAATGCAAACTCAAAATCAAATGATTTATCTTAAGAGAATAAACAATGAGCATGGAAAGCTGGGAGCTGTTGCTGGCTTTGGGTTCTATACCATTAAATTCTGCATGAAAAGCTCTTTATTTTTTATGGAGACAAAAGGTCTCAAGTATTACACTGTTATCCAATGTCATAGCAGAAGATCCCATAATAAAACATAATGGAACTAGAAATGCGTCAGTAGACTTTAAATACATTTTTTTCTTTTAAAAAAATAAATTATTTTTATACAGAAGGAGCAACAGTACATGCAGCAGAAACAGAAGAGCTCCAATAAAATCTCATTTTCACAAAGATTAAGTACTGTGGTGAAACATTGGTTTCAGCTGATGACTAGCACCCATAGACCTTACACAGCCAACAGCACCAAGTCAAAACATAGAATTATCCCATGGAGTCAAATTGAAAGAGTATTACAACAGCAAGGCTGACCTATGGCAAGTATTTCTAGCTAAAAGAAAGATTATGCCGCAGAGTTGGCCTATCTACAACAGAGACCTGCAGCAGCACAGCAATATTAGCAGACAGGCATCAACAGCTACACAAACCTTCAAGTCAGTCAAGGCCCTCTAAGTCAACCATAAGGTTGATTTCTAACACTGTTTTTGAAAAACAAACAAAAATTTTAAAATTAAATTTGTACAGCATCTACAGCATGAAGAAGATTATGCTCAACATTTAAGCAATTCATTAAATTAAGGATTAAAGGCATTTCAGAAGGAAAAGTTTATGAAATCCAGAACGAAATCCATTCAGTTTACATATTCCCATTAAGAAGTCAGTGATGTTCTACAAGAAAACTTAAATCTTGCTTTCAGCTTGATACAGAATCACAGGAGGGAAAAAAAGAAAAAAAAGAAAAATGTTTGGAAGGTATCCCTGGAAATCATCGAGTCCAAACACTTGTTGAACACAGAGCCAGTTTTTAAGTTCAATCAGGGCTCAGGGCCTTGCCAAAGCAAGTTTTGAAAGTCTTGAAGGATAGAGACTCCACAACCTCTGGGCAACCAGTTCCAGGGCTCGAAAGCCACTCTCATGATGAAGAATTTTCTCTTACGAAATTCACTTGATGCTATCTGTGACGTTGCCTCTTCCCCTTTTGCTGTGCATGTCTGAAAAGAGTCTGGCCCTCCCTTTAGGTTGCAAGAGCCTGCAGATTCCTCCTTAGCCTTCTCTTCTCCATGCTAACCACCACCCCAATCCAGTCACACAAGTAGTGACTAGATGGGTCCCTCTTCACGCTGGCTACGCGCTTGCTAACGCAGCCCTGGCTGCAGTTTGCTGCTGTTACCGTGAGGGTAGGGTACTGACAGCTCAGCTTGCTGCTCACCGGCACTCCCCGGTACTTTTGCTGCAGAGCCGCTACCCAGCCAGCCTGCCTGCACCGACGGGCAGCCACCTTGTCCCAGGTGCAAGATGCTCCATTCGTCTTTGTTGTTGTGCTGCTCCTTGTCACGAGGCTTCTGTTCTTCAACTCCTCCAGCTTGTTTATTAGTTGCCAGAAATAGACTGTCTTTAATAACATATATTGTCCTCAACAAATTTATTTCTTTGCTGTGTTGCTACAGGGCTCCCAATTTAGTGTGAATTTACAGTATTTCAAAGTTAAAGGAAAAATATATTTGAAAAGCTGAATATTAGAGTCAAATTGGCACATCTTGTCAATCTACCCGTAATTCTATGGCTATCTAAAATAGAGCAAAAAGTTAATTTTAAATTATATTGCGTATCAGTATATATGCGTATCATATAATATAGTCTCACACATGTGAGAATACTCCGAAGGCTTAAACTAAGTAAAATGTATAAAGGCCTGGTAAGCTGCCAGGTCCATCTAAAGCATTAGAAGTTGGCATGTTTATATACAACGTATATACATGCCATAATAAAACTGCTGCTCACTCAGGAGCAGCAGAGTTAAAGCTACTTCTTAAATGTTGCAACCTATTGACAATATAAAAACTGACCTCAGAAGTCAACAGAATTTGCATGATGTCACACAGATGTGCCAAAAGAGTTCTGTTGACAAGATAATGACATGGGATTTTCTCAAAAATATGTGTATTTTTGCATTACATATTATTTATACTATATTTGAAATTTGCTTTCTTGGGCCATAACCAGGCTATACATTCTAGTAATAACATCTAAGGAAACAAAAAGCAACAAGTTAAATATTTTTTAAAAAATTAATCTGGGACAAAACCAAGTGGCAAAATATGATTTCTCCTTCTCCCTGCCCCCTACCTGGTTAGAAACCTTATCTGGTTAGAAACCCAGTCTAAACTCAAGCAGACCAACTGGTTTTACCACGCTCTCTCCCTTCCTCAATCAATTTTAGACAACATCTACACATTGCAAGACTCTTAAAAGCCTAAACTACAGTTTCCTGGTCTTTGAAACTGAGATTGTGTTTCTATTTAAAAGATGTCTGACCTTTTAGGCTCTTGATCAAATGCAAATCCCACTAAGTTAAATGGAAGCTGAAGATAGACAGTAACATACGTCAGGATTTCTTCATTTAGTAAGACTCCTAAATCTGTACTTAGTCTAACTTTAGACACTCCAGTTTTGGTCCAACATATCTGATCAGCATCTGTTAGGAGGCTGGTAAAAATTAATCTGAATTTCCCTAGAGAACCACCATGTTTCCCAGTGCCTGTACCCAGAGTTAGCATTTTCCTGGAATCCCACAAGCAGTCTGAAACAACCCGAGATTCAGCACTAAGATCCGTTTCAGTCTGTATCTGCCTGCTGTTGCAATAAGCATACTTTAGATCAGCAAAGAGGTAATCTTCTCTAATTAATTAATTTGACCTCCTGCGTGGATTCTTCAGATATACAGGAATAAGGAATGAAATACTCTCCCGAAATTCAACAGCCAAAACTCTCAAAAACGGCAACAGCAAGGCCTCTGAATAAAATAAGTTTAATAGCCCAGGAAAAGAGGAAGCTAGTTTAAAAAAAAAAAAAAAAAAAATCACAGTAGTTGGGGACAAACATACCTCTACCCCCATGATTATCATTTTAAATTGCTTCGACAAGTCAGAGGAGGAAAGAGGATGATTCCTTCAGGACAATACTAGAAAGCTGACTGAGTTTTAAAACTTATTTTGATACCACTCTCATTCTATCTATGCATTTGTACACTGTTTTATTTTGTGTGGAGTACGAATTAAAAAAAGCAAGCAGCTTACTCTTGTACTGTCAACTGAAGGAACCTACAGGTCCAGGACGCAACTTCACACCCCACAAAGAACTATTTACATGTGAACGGGCTAATACTGTTCAATTAAGTTCTCACAGATGAAGTGTTCGTAGATAATACTGTACATGTAACTACCGAGGCAAGAAGGACACACAATGCATTTTTGAAGTTTAAATAGGTAAGGCCTCCTTGAACAGTCATTAAGAGTTTACAAAGGCTAACAAATCTGATTAAGTTATTTAAGCACGATCTCTCCTTTCTAAGTTTGAGCTGACTACTTTTGGCCAGTCTGGCTCAGTACAATCCCTTTCAGTTTGTAAACAACATTTGTTGCCAATGCTACGTTGAAATGCACAGATCTTTATTCTCCTTTCCCTAACTTAGGTTGTCATTTTCATCAGCACTTTGTTGGTAGAGACAAAAAAAAAAAAATTAATTTTGATGGCCATTACAGAAGAATACGCAACTGCATATTTTAACCATTTTTGCTAACTGAATCCCAGCTTTTCCCAGTATCATAATATTAGACTTCTTTGCAGTAAAGATTTCCAATATTTACAATGCTTAGACAAACCCTTAAGAAAAGGGTTTTTCCACAGTGAATCACAAACTCTATATTTTAGGAAACAGCACTTCAAGGACAGATATAACGCACTAAGAAATTATGTGGGAAGAGAAAAATCATTGGTGTTTTCAGCTGCTGTGATGCAGAGTGCTTCCAAAAAGTGCGGTAAAACCTACAGAGGAGCTCCTGCAGCCTCTTTTCCAGAAGAAAAGAAAAATGCTATTAGTGATATTTCTACATCTACTGAGTCAAGCAGTTAATTCAAACATTTGACAGTGATTTCCAGGAGTCTGTTAGATCTGAGATACATGCTCAGACACAGGGGATGGAAGAAGTTAAGAAATAGGATTACCTAAGAAAGAATTTTAGCCATTTTTAGGTTTTAATACAGCCGTTTCTTACTACATTTATTATTTCTTCCAGCCAGAACAAACAGAAAAGTTTTTCTTGTAATTGTATTAGAGAACATTGATAAGATTCCTGAAGCTATTACTAATTATAACAATTAGAAGAAAACTGTGTGGTTAATGACAAACCTTCTTTTCTTTCTTCTTTTCATTTTGTTTCCTACCCCTGTACCTTATACACACACTCAGAAGTCTCTGCAGCTTTGGTCTTTTTCCTCAGCCCCTACTTTCCTGCCCTGAGAGGAGACAGACAAGCTACCCGCTGCCCTTCAGCTTCATGCTATGTTTTTCACTCCTAGGCAGTTGCACGTAAAGTAGCCCGCCCAGGCTTGCAGGCCCCACTCCCTGTGCTCTACAGTCACCTTTTCAAGACCATCATTGAGAAGTGATGGATCAAGGCAGGGAGATACCCCTGAATCCAAGTACTCCCCCTTGCAAGAATAATTAAATATATGCTGAATTCAACACAGCACACGTCAATCACTTTCGATATTTCAAGAAATCCATTCCTCTTTCATAGTCAATTGATGAATCCTGAAATGACGGCTGCGACAATAGCTGTTGGTTTTAAAGTTCTTTTGACGTAAAACGCATTGAACTCCCCCGAATTAAAAAAAAAACATTTTGTCTTCTTACTCTCAGATGAGCACAGAAACAAAAGCTTGTTAGCCTCTATTTTCTTGAGCAACTGTAACTAAGGCATAAATTCATTTTTATTTTTAAATGAGGTGTATGTTTTATATTCAATGCACAAATAATTTTACTACATCCTTTGAATGCTCAATTTTCAGAATTAATTTTCTTGTTCAATTCTTCAGCTTTCCTTTGCGTGCTTCCGCTCACCCAACCCCTTCCTTTCCACTTTTAATGGAAATGCAATTTTGTTGCCAGGTTCAACCACAACTTTATTTGACAGGTCTACAGAGGCAGCTCCAGCACAAGCCAGGAGCCAGTGCAAGGGGTACTGTAAGTTCCGTGAACTTGAGCAGTTAGTAAGACGCCTAAAAAACGAAGGATATAAAGCCACACAGGAGTACAAAAGAACTGAACAAATCCTACTGTACTGAAACTCTTCACACCAGAAGATGGATGGATAGCTGTCAAGCTTTTCATAGGTATACAAAAAGCCATGGTTTTGCAGAAAGCATTACAATAACAAACTAGATGTTTACAACAGTGAAAGGCAATATGGGTGAAAGCAAAAGTGGTCATTTGCAGGTACTTATCTAGCAACTAGCTTTGGCTAATTCCAACTTTTGCTAAGAGAAGCAGACAACATGCTTGCTGATAGCACTCAAGAGATGATCAAGAAACACAATCTACAGAAGTCCTTCAGTCTTCTTAAGGAGCGACAGAAGTCACTCACGTTTTATGGAAGATGCAAAGAGATCAGAGCAGTGGAAGGAAACGAAGGGAAGGGTGATGCAGTCCAAGTAACAGACTAGCAAAATTACCCATACAGATTCTGGGTAAAAGCAGGGCAATATTCCACTTTACAACCAGAAATGAGACTTCAGCAAAACAATCAAAATATAAAAGTCAGAAGAGGTTGGACAGAGTATAATTTACATTACCTTCCTGTTCAAGCACTTTGGAGATAGTACACAGACCATAGTGTCAAGACCTAGACATAGCCTAGAAGTGAAAGCTTGGGGGGAAAGAGAGGTCATGTACAGAAGTCAGTAATGATGCCTGGGTACGGAACTGAGCAACAGGCCCAATATCGCACAGCGGCTCTGTACAGAGGGAGTTTGCCATTTCTAATGGATGTCAGACAGACAAATTATCTATTGAAGCACTTAAGCTACCCACATGGAGTCTACATACTCTCCTGTTCTTTTTATTCATATCAAAACTACTGTATTTTCTTAGTTCTGCCATTTCCTAGAAGCAGACGTGTTCTTCCACACTTTATCACACGACATTCAGAGCTATTTTCATAGAGCTTTGTCCTTTCATGCTGCAATCAGGGTTGTTCTGGCCCTTTTTCTGACAGGTGGAGGAATACAGAAAGTCAAAACATCATTTCTAGCAGTGACAGATCAGATTCAGGTAAATTGCTGCAAAGTAAATTCTGACAACAGAAAGCAACACCTGGTTCTTGATCAAGCCAAAAGCAAACAAAAAGGTGAGAAATGCACAGAAAGGATACACCAGACAACTGCTGCTGGGTTGAAATGAACAGTCAAGGGTAGACAGTAACCTTGCTTCTGACGGTATCAAGTACTCTGTAATATACTACTTCTTTTTCTTTCCCTCACACTTTAGTTCTACCACAGGAAATCTACACACTAAACAACTGACAGGTTTGCAGCATTTAATCCTATTCACTTCAATCAATCCATCTCAGGATGATCTAATCTAAGCTAATGCCCACCTAAAGAGAAAGTTCCTCTCCTCTCTCACCCCGTTTTCTAGGTTCTTGGCTCACAGCTGCAAGCTCTTCCCCTTCCCTAACCTTAACCACAGCTTTGGGGCTCACTTGGACTTCATCATGACCAAGTTCAATCTACTAACTGGATGGCAAATTAATCCAACAAAACCAGAATATTTTCCTTCCGGGCTAGTGATTGGAAGAGGCTTAGCCACTACTGGTACTGCAAGTACCTCAACAAAGGTAGCGGAGGAACTACATGGCAAAGAGCTGGGAAAAGCAAGGCTTTTCATTTCAATGATGGTGGGCTCTTTTCACAGGACTCACTGTCTCATGGGATAATTCAACTGAAAAAGCAGAATCCCAGTCACTCCTACCTTCCTCCCAATGGCTTACTGCTCCCTAGTCAGTACCAGCACTAACTACTGTCACGAGACTGGCTTCGTGATCCAGCAGAACTCACTGCAGCAGAGGAACACCCTGCTCCATCTTGCAGGGCTCCCCTACCATGTTGGTGAGCCAGAACTGCAATTTCACCTCAGCAGCACATGGAACCATCAAACTTGCAAATCTACTTTAAGCTTCACAGTTTGTAGTCACCAACTATTTCAGACTTACCATACTCTCTACACTATCGTAATCATTTCCTAGTACACATTTGCAACTGTAAATGCCCTCTTCCCCACCGATGAACTACAGAATAATCTAAAAGCTTCCAGCGCAGGGATCTCAGTTTTAATTTAGATACAAGCACGTGACAAATGGCTATAATGAACTAAGGATTTCAGTACCTGAAATCCAGACTTAGAACAGATTAAGCTTATTATTACTGCAATTTGATACACAATCTAATGAAACGAACATATATGTGGCAATATTAAATCCAGATATATGGAATGAACCGGTTCATGTGAAAACAGAGGTGTGTTTATATACCATCAAGTGGTTAAAATAGTGATTAGCACTCATTCAACAGTCCTATTTCATATTAGCAATAAGTAAAGCAACTATAGAGGGCCTCATTTGACCTTAACTGTTAAGGACGTTATGTCAACATTTGTATAATCAAGCTAGTGCCCTGCTCTGACATATTAAGATAAAAGCTAGAAGTACCTCAAATAATGAGATCTTTATTTTTAATTACCCAGTGCCTTTAGGCAGCAATTACAATTAAAAAGACTACAAAAGAAATCTGGTTGACCTCCAGTTATTTCAATACTTGAGAGAACCAAGAAAAAGGCAGGGTTTGGAGCAAGTGATACCTATTCAATTCCTAATAGATAACTTATGCATGCAGTCCTTTTTTATGCTCTTAATGGTCCTACGTCAATGCAACTTTATGAATTCGGAGTGATGAAAGAATACAGAAATTTAATTTCTAGTTAGTTTACAAATTAAACACAGCTTAAAAAATATTACTCCACCCTCCAATTTTAGGTATTTCTTGAAGAAGTTCCCTTCTACTAATACCATTTTTCGGATTCTACAGGATTATTTTTCAAAGAGAAAAAAGTGAAGTCAACTGCTTTAAAGGCAATGTTAGTCTTATAAGATGTTTTCATGTGTATGTGTATATACTAGCTTTTAACAACAGAGCATGCCTTTTTCTATTATACACACACAATCTTCCCCCCGCCCCGCAACTAAAAAGAATGCTTTATATTTCAATTGCACCAACATAACTATTAGACCATGCCACTGACCTTCCCCTACTGATGCATATCAGGTATCCCATACAGTTCCTTTCTATCTCCA
>NW_008825614.1:14292085-14308553 GCF_000699105.1 Pygoscelis adeliae | reverse complement strand
AAAGAGTTAAGTTTCTAAGGCACAAAGAGAATATTCTCTTTTACTACAGGTATTCTCAGCTTTAACATAAGATGCTTCATACAAGATTAAGATAACACACCATTAATCTAACCACATTCATTTGAATGTAAACTTACCTCTAAATATATCGATGGTGGGTTATGCTCTCCTCCAAATTTGTCTAGCAGTGCCTCTATATGTTCTTGTGTTAATTTAATCATCTGTTTGATATTCCACACCTAAAACAGAAAATTAAAATTTCTATCATCAAAAGGAGCCTAGAGAATCTGTCCTAAAACAAATTACATTTTCTTGATATTCAATAACAAAAGTCCGTAATAAAAGTATTTTAATTATCAGTAAAAGAGTGAACAAAGCTATCCCGTTCATCCACTGTCAGTAAGACACAGCTTGCTTCCGAGATAAACAGAGAAAAATTAAATATGGTTTTAAAATTCAGGAACCATTGAATAAACAACTTTTAAGAACAGTTTATTTTTCATGTTTATCAAAACCATATTAAGTATTTTCATTGCAAGACTTTGCAACCCAATTTCTACAGTACTACAAAGTTTAGTGAAGGAGTTCTTCCATCAAACCTTAAGAAATCTGTGTAAACAACATTCACCAAACCTAGACCTAGTGTCCCATTTGCATGGGAATAGGATGTCTTGATCTTAAAGAGCACCTTCTATACACTGACTTCTATACTGTCTACCCTGCAAGTTTTCTTACAGACATTGGACATGATCTGAAAGAGACATCTATCTCTAGTGCACAGAGAAAACTTATGGCACTGTACTATGAAACAACTCAGGTTTTCACTTATTCTTCACAACACCCTGAAAGAATCAGTTTTAGGACTTTGAGACTATTGTAGGTGAACAGTATTATGAATCCGAATTTACACCTAAAAAGGCAGTGAAGCACTAACCCAAACATTTAAAGCAATAATGCTACACTGATTTAAGAAGCTACTTTAGTCTAACCAAAGTCAGAAATTTATAGCGGGGGAAGAGGGAGGAAAAGGAGAATCTCTTCTTCATAGGTACTGTTATTCAGACTATTTATCAGGAAAAAAATTATTACATCAGAGTTATGAGACCCAGGATGGAAGAAATTAAGACAATATACACAGTGCTTCTTCCAAAGGGATTTTAAAGATTCCTGTTACCTTTTTCAGTTTAACTCTTATCTATTTCACAGATTATAATATATACAGCCTCAAGACCAGGTCCGGATTTACAAGTGGTGACAACCTACCTTCTTAAAAAGAAGATGCAAATAACTTCATATTCTAAAGTAGGCACCAATAATAGGATCTAATCCAAGTTGGATCAAAACAAGTTTTACTATGTAACTTGAGATGTTCACAAAGAAACAAACCCTAAAATACAGAACTCACATTTTGCACACCACCTTATTTACCCTTCTAATTCTAGACATCAGTTATTTGCCAGTAATTTCCTAAAGTAAACTAATAACTGATTCACTTCTAGCCTAAGTTTTAGAACAGATACCAGAACGAAGATTTCATCAAGAAGCTACAGTCAAGCAAAAATAGTTTGCTCAGGAACAAGCAACCCAAACTACAAAGAGTGAGGGGACACCAAACAGTGTGCTATTCAAGTATTCTATATGTAAATTCCCTTGAGGCGACTGTGGAAGTCAGCTTGCTTCTCAACTTGCAATCAATTTATCACGCTGAAGCTAAGACTGCCAACCAGTAACAAAGAGAAGGATTTCTGTATTTTGCTAGTTTTTCCCAAGATGGCAAGAACTAGTTGTATGGTTAAAAGAACAAGCTTGAATCAACACTATTTCAATTAACCTGTTCAATATAAGCGTTTAGGATGTTTAGTTACTGTGTAACTGGTAACATGCTGTTAACCTGGGTGCGTATACAGAAAATTCTTGGCAATCTAAGGAATCATGTCAGGATTACCTTCAGAAACAGGTTTCATTAGTACTTAATGCAACTTCTGTTATTTGGTCATTCTGCCAATTTTACCCACCAAAAAATTTTCCTCAACCTGTACTGTACCACAACCAGTAGCAACAATTTACTACACGTAAATGCCTGGCAATGGGGGAGGCGGGGAAGGAAGATGCTTCACTGACAAAGTAACCCAGAATCACAGAAGGGTCGAGGTTGGAAAGGACCTCTGGAGTTCATCTGGTCCAACCCCCTACTCAAGCAGGTTGCCCAGGACCATGTCCAGATGGCTCTTGAGTATCTCCAAGGATGGAGACTCCACAGCCTCCCTGGGCAACCTGTGCCAGTGCTCAGTCACTCTCACAGTAAAAAAGTGCTTCCTGATGTTCAGAAGCAACCTCCTATGTTTCCGTTTGTGCCTATTGCCTCTGGTCCAGTCACTGGGCACCACTGAAAAGAGCCTGGCTCCGTCTTCCTTTCGCCAACCCTTAATCATCTTTGTGGCCCTTCACTGGACTCCCTCCAGTATGGCCATGTCTCTCTTGTACTGGGGAGCCCAGAACTGGACACAGCACTCCAGGTGTGGCCTCACCAGTGCTGAGCAGAATGAACCCATCAGATGAGTTTCCAAATACTTTTTTTGAAGACCGATAATGGATAACTTCCTTGCTCATAGATTATTTTCTATTTTGTGCCATAACCACAACCTTGCTTCTCTCTTCTCTTACAGTAAAGATATAGAATAACAAATATAACTGAGCAACAGCAATATGCACAACGAAAGCATGTTATTTAGGAGATGTTGGCAAGAGAATCAAACAGCCCCTAATGAGGGCAGAAATCTCCCTACTAAGTTAATATCATGACAAGAGCAAAAACTGAGTGACTAATGAAGAAAATAAAAAATTTTGAAACTTACCACCAGCTGCCAGGCTATGGCAAAAATGTCTTCACCTGAAGAAGCTGAAGTTAAAGTCTAGTAGAAGACAACATTGCTCAGAGGAGCTGAAAACAGTGCCCTGAATTACCTACTATACATCCGTGCACTAAACCAAGAGCCTTTCCACAAGCAAATCTTACAGGCAAACTTAATATGGCATCTTAGAAAGGCTATTCACACAGTTAAAAGTACGCTGAAGGCAGAAGGAAATTTATCAAAGTCAACCATAGCAACAAATCATTACTTGTTGCTCACAGAAATAGAAAACCTATTTTGTATGCCATATTCATCAAGTCTTCTGACAAGCTGAAAAAACTTTCACAAATCTAGTACTGACTAGCATATTCTATCCCTAATCAAGTACACACAAGAACACGTATGCTATGGCAAATTTCCAAGCTTCACAATTTTCCTTTAAGTGGCAACTTCTACTTATTTTCACTTATAGAAAACTTAACTTCTGGCTTCCCATATCAGTGAATATGCTTATACACAGGTTTTTGTGGTCCCGAGTAACCCTTACCTAGCTAACTCCTTGACAACCAAGCCCTGTGCAAATATATTGCATATTTGGGGGGATCTGCGGGGAATCTATGACTGCTTCAATTCAATTGAAGGAACTTGAGCCTTTTCCTAACTGGAATTCGGAACTGGTGCTCTGTGCAGACGACCTCATGCCACTCAAAACTGTCTGCTTCTGCACACCACAGTACCCACAGCTTCCGCCTCACAAAAAATACACCATACCTGCTGCACTTTAACAGCCCGCAGCTTCAGCCTGCCTTTTCTCCTTGCAGACTTGCTTGTTCAGATAACTCATCTCAGCTAAGTTTGCATCATGTGCACCAGCCCAGACTTACAGACTTTGAGCCAAGACATATCCCCATCATCTCTGTGGAAAAAACCTGAAACACTAGGTTCTTAAGAATTACATCTCTTGAGTTCAGCAGCACTTGCAGATGTATGGGTTTCTTTCAACTGCCCAAATACCACTTAAGTATACTAAAATCCTCGGCAATTTTTCTAAGTGTCTCATTCCCCATAAGCACATATATTCCAGGACAGCAGCAAAGAACTACCTAACAACAGAGACAGCAAAAACATGACATACAGAATCCTTTTAGCAATCAGTTCTGGACCAAAGAGCTTGTTCCTAGACAACAGAATAAAACCAAGTTTTTCAAGCTAAATGTGTACAGCCTAATACCATTCCTTCCTCGAGATCTCACAGTAATCCCTTTATCCACACTTTATTCACACTTTCCCTGGAAGTAAAAGAAAGCTGCAAAAGCCTGCTGGTCATTAAGGAAGAACAGACCTATTTTTTGTTACTCTTATGAGCACTCCACTACACTTATGAAACTCCACACTTGTAGGAAACCATAAAACCACAGCTGCCAAGTACCTTGCAGAAATACAAAAACCGATGCCAGCCTAAGAGACGGTTACTAGAAATCTTAATGTATTCTGAAGTAAATCTGCAGTGCACCTAGTACTGTCCACAGGCAAGTCCGGTCCCTCCCCACAGGAAGCAGGATGGTTATTTGAGACACACTGCTTCATTGTAGTTCCATGAAAAAGTAATGAATCCTTTACAGCATGGATAACCTTATCATTTTTCCAAAAAAAGCCTCAAATACATTTTTCTGTCCTGTCTGATAGCATTAGGTTAAGGTTATTCTCTATCACAAGAGATTAGATTTGATTCCCCTTTTAGTGCTGCTGACACAAGGAAGCTGACGCAGGCCAACATGGACACAGGCAGCCAGAAGACTGGAAATATTCCAGATATACTGGAATATATCAACTTGTATCTGCCTATTCTGGATAATTGTACATTAATTTTTCAAATAAGCACTCCCTTGCAATGTAATAAAGATGATGACCTATTTCAAGCCAGAGGCAAGTCAGATACAATAGAAGCCTAAATCCATTCTATTCAGAGAAAACTATGGCTCCACAAATGCAAGGCTATAAGCCACAAAGTTATTTTCGCATCCTTTGCTGCTTGTCAGAATACACAGTGCCTGAGACAGCACAAACCAAACTATCTTTTATACTTTTTGCACCTGGCATCAGTACTCAAATATTGCAGCACATCCCAACTCTAAGCTCTATGATTCACGTTTGGTAGTACACACCTGAGAATTCAAATCTATTCTGTAAAGAAAAAAAAGCCATTATTTGTCCAGGCACGGTATGTCCTGCATTTGGATTATCATACTTGGTGATGATGGAGAATACTTTGATAGAACCAACTAGGTGATTTAAAAAAAAAACAAACAACAAACAAACAAAAACCAACAAAACAATAATTAAGCATTTGATTTGGAAACTTTTTTATAAGGAGGACAAAATCATCAATACCTATCCAATACTATTCTAATCAGTCCCTTCAGGCTTCTTTCTTACAGAATCAATTCAATTGTTTGGTGCACTGAGCTAGGATCCACTTTGTCAGAAAAGACTTTAGAAAGCTGTCACGTATGAGATCGTTCTTAGCTGGACTAATGTCTTAACTAACTTGAAAGTGAAGCATTAGAGTGAAAAGGAGGCAAGAAGGCATATGAATGGGCTTAATAACGCAGCACCCCACCTCAGCATTAGCATGTCAAGATGCAGAGTTTGCATCTTCCCAGTTTCTTTACTGAAAATCACTGTTACCTCTTCTTCATGTTTTGATATCTTTTACTGAGATACTTTCCCCCCTTATCAACCTTGAATGGTGCTAGTCCTCTTCTTGCCGCTTACAAAGCTTTTCATTTTCTGCAGTCATCTGCTGGAACATGCACATAGAGTGGGAAGGATAGACCTTTCCTTCTTCCTATATTTCAGTCTCTAGCTCTTCTCCATCTCTCAGTGGAAGTTTCTCTCAGCTCGCACATCCACTGTGTTAATTTTTGCATTTTTCCTACTCTCTGCTGGCTTTTCATGCTTACCACATTTTCAACAGTGTAGTTAAAACTTTTTATTAAAAAAAGTATGAAAAATACTAACAGCTGAAAAACTTTACTGAATTGAAAACCAGCTTGCAATGGGTTTCACATGAGTTTACACAAGGGATATGAACGTCAACATTGAAGCTCTCTTTCCTAGTTTATCATCCCTAGCTTTTTAATGTTGGTGAATCATTTTTATCACAGCTCCTTTACAATGTCTGAGATACAAACTTTGACAGTGTATTTTCATTGTTGGCTAGCTAGACAGTTCAGAATTAGTCCGGTAAAATCTACAATCACAGAATAGTAAATAAGTTATGGACAATATCTACAGAAGTTACCGTAGCCAAGAGAAAAAGGATCTGGTATCTCTTTTTCCACAAAAATCTATGAACATATCTTTCTAGACTGACGAAGAATGGCCTTGGTGAAGACGTATTATAGTATGTTCAAGAAGGAAAATCCTCAAGAAGAGGTACAACATTTTTTGTACCATCCTGACTAGGATCATAACTAGGTCAGCTAATATAGTAATGTGATCAGCAGGCATCTACTGTAAGCACAGCAGTTAGTAAAATATTAAAAAGGCTTGAAGATTAAGAATATTTTCCATTTAACAGGTAACATTTTTTAGGAAGGAAAAGCCAATTCTTAACCTCCCATAACCAGTAACGCAGATTTTCAACTGCGTCTGTTGTGACACTGTTCTCGTTAAGAAAAAAAAAAAACAAAACACCAAAACCAAACACCCAAGAACTCCCTCCCTACTCCAAAAAACTAGGAAACATCTGACCAAGTTAACGCTCAAGTATCAGAGTATCATCTCTGAAGATTTACCAGCAGAAACTATTGAAAAAATAAGTGGAAGACTAACTCTGTGATTCTAAGACAAACACATTTGATAAAGACTTGCTATCTTTACCAGAGGACTTCCACCACACAAAATCCTGGTATTACTAACACTTAGTTTTTACTTAATATTCTTGCATCTCTCATTTATTTGCAAACCATCAGTTGCAACTGAGAGTAAACTATGTCTTTTCCTTTCATAGAATCATAGAATCATTAAAGGTTGGAAGAGACCTCCAAGATCATCGAGTCCAACCATCAACCCAACAACACCATGCCCACTAAACCATGTCCCTAAGCGCCTCATCTACCCGCCTTTTAAATCTTTGTTTAATTCTAAATGCAAATTGAATTGCTCATCATTCAGCTCTACTCTTAAAGCAGAATAAATAGCCTTTCAGTCTGTTGGGCCTTTGCCTCTTAAGTTGCCTCCTCTTTAACAAAAGGAATTCAGACTTCAAACGTTCCTTACTTTTTATAAGTGTTTAAAAATATTTTTTTTTAAATACAATGATAAATTGTAAAGGATAACACTCAATAAAGTCTACCCTTGTAACAAAACCAAGCAGTTTCTCTATAAAAACAACGTCACCAAGAGCCTTAGGCAGTGGTTGCTTTGCAGCTTACACCAACCTAGAAGGTGGGTGCAATTATCGTATTGCCCTTGGCTATTTACCCCTGGTCCCTTCCTTACTCTTTCTCCAGAACTTAAACCTTTGGCTGAACCATTTCAGTACGCTAAACAAGCAGAAAATTGTTCTCTTTGTCAAGGTTCGTTTTCTGCCAGTCTAGTGTGCTGAAACAGCTTGGCAAAGGACCCAGTGACCACCTGAGCTGGTGCAAAAAGTCACCTTTCCTCTCTACAGCCCATAGTTAGGTGGATTCAGGCTACCATGAAGCAGCAGCCTTCCTGTTTAAGTTTCAAGTCTCTTTCATTCCCCCACTTTTTCCATCACCTGCCATCTTTGCTGCTTGCTGCTAAGTAGAATTTGCCTCCAAGCACTATAAAAAGGAAAGTTAACAAATGTTCTCTACCACAGTAGAACAGCAGACTGTGAAATGTAAGAGGTGTCTGTATCCTTCATTTAAATCATTAACCACCAGTTGCATAGCTTTCTTTGATCTAACTAAATCTTCAGTTCCACATTCCTCGAGGCTTTTGTGTTGCATTACTGCTAGTCGCTTTTATTCACTTTGGTACTAATTCAATAGTCATGAGGATAATACACAGAGCAAGTTCTAGTACAATTCACTGTATTTACATTTATGAATTTAACAACTTCTCCCTAGACTGTCACAAGTTTTGTTTGGTTGTTTTTTTTTTTTTTTTAAAAGGAGGGGAAAAAACCTATCCAGATTTCCTAACTTATTTAAGAATGCAATTTTGTTTTAGAGGGGCAACTACCACAGACTCTCAACAAGTGTTAAATCCATACAGCAGTGAAACTTAAAAAAAGACTATCATGCATACACCAGACTATTTCTCCGCACACCTTAAGCTGAAGACAAGTCATACTTGTGATGGAAAGCTAATTACAATAATTGCTTATAAGAAGCAAACGCTAGTTGAGCAGAGCTCTTTCACAGCTTGGGTCACATTAATTAAAATGACAAAACAAATAAACCCGGTCTCGCCTGAACTACAGAACTTATTCTGCTCTCTCCTTGCCAGAGCACACAATTAATTAGACTATCCAGGAAAGATAACCAGCACCTATTTAAAAGTTCATGTTATCAATCCATAAAATAATTTGTTACACACTTTGCAATATTCCACCACTAAACTATTACTACACTGTGCATGTGTTTTCTACCAACCGGTTATGAAATGTAAGAGACAGCTGGAATTGTTAGTCAAGTACAAATATATTCTGTTGGTTCAGAAATATCTGTGATCCAATAAAGTAACTAAGGCATCCCATTTTTATCACAAACAGGTCTCAAAACCTGAAACAGAGCAAATGTACTTGGGTTTTTTATTTGTAAAACACAGGTAATTTGCTCCGAATCACAGAAAACAGTCACAAATAGAAACTGCCACAGAAACCACATGCTCCTAAATAGAATTCTGTTCTACTCAGCAGACCATGCTGCCTTAGTAACCCTAGTACCAATGTGAAAAATGAAATAATTTAAAAGGCAGAACTGGCTTCTTGCCACTTATTGTAGAGTTAGGAGAGTTTTAAAAAAAAAATAAATCCAAACCAAGATACAACAGCTACCATGGTAGGATGTTGAAAACAACCATCTAGTTTAGAGAACTGAAAAAAACAACCCCGTTGAAAAAGATACTTTTCATTTGACTCAGTCAAACTTCAGCTGACCAAATTGGAAAATTATTTAGTACATAAAACCTGCTGCAAGACTTATAACCTATAACTACTGAATCTAGAGACTGGAAAAAATTACATCAATTTTCAACGATGTACATAAGCTTAAAAAGTCACAAGAGACTTTATTAGCACTTACAAACTGTGTTCTAGCAACATTATGAGAATGCTTAAAGAAATCCGTTCTGAAAGCTACCTCAGATGACGCTAAAGACTCACATTTAAATCTACAGTACTTACAATTAGAGAGAATGTTTTGACCTATTGAGATTTAATGAATAAATTTACAAAACCAGTTCAAAGATTGAGGCACCAATATACAACCATCCAGTTCCAAACATCTAGATACTACCAACTTCTTAGTCATAATGATGTATTTTATTTCATATTGATTTTATAGCGCTTTTCAAACACCATCAGTGAATAACTAGTACTAGAGATATAAAAAAACTAGACATGCTACTCAGACTTCAGAAATGCCTACCCTCAAAACAATCCCTTTATCTGACATAAAGTAAAAAAAAAAAAAAAATTAAAGTCTGTGCTCCAAACGTCAGAAAATGTTGACTGAACACAATGTAACTGCATTTCAAAAGTATTTACTACTTATCAGTGCACTTAACAACAGCTTTACTAATGACTATACTGTTTAAGGGGCCTCACCACGTAACAGATGGGGATATTAGAGCTGGTATCCCCCTTTTTGTGGTAAAAAAAAAATTCCTAGCCACTTAATTACGCAACACATTTTTAAACAGTACGTACATTTTGTTCATTAACAACCTTACTTTCTTGCCTCCTAGATGAAAGATTTTAAAGAAAGTTGGTACCCTTTATGTAGAAATTTAATTGCCTTTTCATACTGAATTTTGTGTAGGTATACTGGGAGAACCCACAAAAATATTTCACCCAATCAGAACCTTAGAAAAATAAAAGCTTCCTTTAGTGCCCAAACACTCTCCTATGATCTCCTGAATTCAGTACCGGTAGAGTGAAGAATTCATTTGATACCGAGCACTATACCTGCACTGCACAACAAGCTCCATTTTGAAAAGAGCACAGGTTCTGTTTTCTGATCTTTAACGTTCACGTTGGCCGGGAGTGTCATGGTGGGATGACAGCTGGCAGGACCGTTCCCTGAAAACTCCTGCCTGAACTGACAGCACCTTCAGACAATGGGAATGGTTAAAAATGAGACCTTCGCCTGTTTCACCCTTTTTTGCTAGGGTCCACATTCATAAAACGTCATTAGAAACAGAATAAAGAAATGCACTGTTGCAGCTCCTTCAAAACACACAAATGCTAAAAAGGTGGCGTAACAAGCCAAACATTTGCAGCAAGGGGTTTAAACAGGAAAAGAAGAAAAGGCATGTAATTCTGCATCAAGCAGCCTTGTTTAACTTCAGTACTGGTCACAGAAGAGGAAATCAGTTGCATAAATACATATTTCATCATTTTGGAAAGAAGCTGTGCGCAGGAGGGAAGATTAAGAGGATTCCATTGTACATCCAAAAAGCTCAAGAGCAACTGAAATAAACCTGAAGCAAAGAAACACATATATTGCATATTGACTTCTGTATCCTGCACTAGCTATGAGAAAGTAGCTGTGTTCATACACACAGATGTGTGAACAGTTGAAAATTATGAAAACCATCTCACACCTCAAAAAACTAAATATCGTACCTAGAACTCTCACATGGTCAAAGCTGTTGGAAAAGTATACTTACTATACAAGAAGCTCATAGAGGACCTTCACGTCCTTTGCGCACTGGCAAAACTATGGCATGTAATCATATTTCTGTGTGTGAAAGGTACGCTCGAAAGTAATCCAGAGAGATCGAGTAAGATTGCTACAACCTCGCATGTGTGAGCTCAGGACCGCAAAGATCTAACGTGTCGGGATGTAAACCTGGCAAGTCCAGCTAAGGAAGCCTCAGATGAACAAGACTACTCATTCAAATACAAAACATTAAGGCCAGTGCAATTTCATGGGGCAAAGATGATCTTAAAACAAACAAACAAAAAAACAGGAGGGAAAAAAAAATTGACAATCCACCATACTACCACTATTCTCTCTAACCACATTCCTTCTGTCTCCTACCTCACAAGAGTTTTGGAGCTCATTGGGTGCCATGTTGAGGAGATTCAGTTCACTAAGCTTGCAGAAAACTAACCCAGCAAAAGTGATGCCAATGTTCTTCAGCGTTAGTGAGCTGAATCAACTTAAGAAAAGACCTATGTGGTACTAAGTTGGCACAAGGGAGTAGGTCTGGCTGAACGGCCAGGCACAGGCACAGGAAACAGCAAAACCTCCCGCTCTGGGTGGCAGAGCACCATTTGATTGACTTCAGTGTAACTGCAGTGATAGGGAGCAGCATCAACTGTTAAGGACTACGGTTATGACAGAGCATTTCTACTATGTTGTACATTGCACCGCCCTTCAAAAGCGAGTTGCTCAAACTGAAAATAAAACTTACATAAAACTTACGCTTGGCCAAAAACTGTCATCAAAAAAACTCTTAAACCTGAAGTAGCTTCTATGTAACACTGAACTGGAAGAGAATTAGCGATTTCATGATCATTTGAATCCTCCTTTTGTTTCCCTTGGAAGTACAAATAAAATTATATTTCCTTCTAATTGAAATTCCCTCCAAAATCTTTCATGCAGTCAAATTTCTATAGATACAATAATTAACACAACAGAACTATAGATTTGTTACAAGGTAACAAAACACAGTGGAATATTGGAGCTTTAAGGAAATTAGGGTTTTTTTCAGTTTGTTTTGGAAAAAAAATAGCTACCATCAAAAGACATTGCCATAAAAAAAACCCAAATCTCATTTGGTCTACAGTATTTTTAACTACATGCAACAAAAGAACTGCCTTTCCTGGCTAAATAAGTGTCAAGAAGGATATTATTAGAACAGCTTTAAAAATAAGACATCTTTGAGTTTAACAACTACAATAAAATACAAGTGGGAATAGCATTAGTGGCTTAAGTAACAACATAAATTAAGAAAAGACTCCGTACCAAACACTTTGTATCCAACCAGTTTGTAGATATCCACAGAGACAAGAAACAAGCATCCTGAGACATCAAAACTTTACCGAAGAAGCTATTACTCTGTTAAGCCAGTTTTGTGTAATCAAACAAGCTACCACAGGACAGAGCTGTTAATCCTACTGCCTTTTGGGAAAAACATCGTAAGCAGAAATTTCTTTAATATCCCCAACTAAACTCAAGTATTTCAAGGTTGTGTTCTAATGTTCGATCTACCTTGCCACAAATAAATCATAAAAAGCCTAAGGAAAGAAAAGATGAGAGGTTATCAAAGTCATTGTCTTTTCTACACCTGGATCAACTCTCCCCCATCACTCCTGACATATGTTTGCCTGTGGAGGTGACAGAATCTATTAATGGACGTTTTATAAATAAGTTAAGAAAGTCTATTTTCATGCTTCACTATACCTAGCCATAAAGAAAAAAGTCTAATAGTAACATAAAGCCATCTCCTCTGCTACCATTTAAACTCACTACTTCTGGCAGTAATCGCCACAAGCCTGCAGAACAAGTTATTTGCATCCTTCTTTGCATCAGATTTGACAATTTCCATTTCTTTTTTAAACAACGTCAGGTTTTTTCCCAGTCTTTCTTCAAAGCTCTGACCTTCTAAGACTTCAGATCACTGTTACTATTCTTCTCTAGACTCTCCTCGGCTAGACCATGTATTTCTTGAAGCTGTGACCCGAAGTCAGACATAGTATTCAGCTAAGGCCTTTCCTGTGCTATACAAAATGAAAGAATTACTTCACTTGTTTTTTGAGATATACTCCTGCAGAACGTTAGCTGGATATGAAGCATCTTGTACCTAGTTTACCTTGCCCTCACAACTAAATAGGATGTCATTCACAGGCTGTAAAGTTAGCTCAATCACTGAACACAAATGCAATGAAACATAATTGAGATTCAACATAAAACGTATTCCCAAAACTACAAAAGCAATGAAGTAAAAAAATGCTTATATCGTTTCAACTTTCCAAGTAAGTAGCACATTTAATTGTAAACTCTTCAGAGAAATAGAAACTTAAAAGGAAAGTTATTCTAATTGCCAGCACGATAGGTTCCCTAAATGTTACTGCAACAACAAACAACCCCAGTTTTTCTTGGTGTACCTACGTTACTTTATGAGAACCCACCACTTACTTCATATTATAAGGTTAGAGGCGCCTTTTTGTTCTATGCATTTTATTCTCCTTCTTACATCTGTTTTATAAGATTAAGGTTTCTAAATATATAACTAATATTCATGCAGGATAAATTCCAACATTGCCACCTAGAAACCGATCGACCATCCAACAGCTCAGGCCCTCACTTCACAACCTTCAAAGTCATTTTCATCTTCCAAAGAGCAGTTTGGGGCACAAAGCTCTGAGTACAGAAAATCCCGTTTGAATTATTTAATATTGGTGTAAATAATCTCTAGCAACAAGAACAGAGCCTTTCCTCCCAGCTGTCACACACTCCGTACTATATCAACAACCCTGTAATACTCTGAAAACCTTCCATCCAAACAATCTCTCGTCCCGAGAATTCATCCTGGGGAAGAAGCCAACCTACGTGCCTCCGGATGCCAGCACTCATCCTAGGCCTCCTAACACCCGCAACTGAACAGGGAGCGGCAGAGGACCGTTTCTGCTAAGTTCGCTTGTCCCTGCCCTTTTCAAATCCTTACACCTCCAAGAAGTACCTATTTCCTAAGTGTACCATATGAGTGCATGTGCAGCTACTCTTACTAATCTTGAATTGTAATACAGAAAAAAATACTTTAGCAATTATTACACTCTTATGTAACGACTTCATTATTAGAAGAAGATTTTTAGCATCGGCAGTTAGGCTACGGAGGCAACTTCTGAAGAACCAAATTCAAATTCATTATTTGATTAAAAACTGGCCATGAGTTGAATGATATGGCTTAAACTTGTTTTTCAAAACCCCAACCCTTGAATTCGTAAGCGACACTGATGTAGTTTTAACCAACACAGAAGCACTCGATTACGATCTCGATACAGAATACCTCCTTTACCAGAGGGCTCCAACTTAAAAGTTTGTGTAAGACTACTTCAAGGTCTGTCAGAGATTCTTGTTGTCCACCCCTCCTTTAAAACTAGAAACTGAGTATAGAACTGAAGGTTTTCCTTCTGGAAATTGGGATGGCAGTTCCCGAAAGATTATAGGGAACTAAAACCCTTCCAGGTATCTCCTCAAAATAAGTGAGGTTATGCTCCTTGATGGGCTTCCACAGCAAGGTTGCTTTTAAAGCTTAGATTTACATTGTCTTGAAGGAAAGAAACAAACACTGGAACATGTACTTACATTAGAGCCGTGAGTCACTTAGAAGCACTTCAGTATTTTTCTGACTTATGTCACTTGGATTTGCATTACACTTCAGGTTGGCTTGGTTTTGTATTAAGGATAGTTTCAATTTTAACTGTATCAGCAATTTGTTGGTCTGGAACTTTATTAAAAGTACAGGTCTAGATGAAGTAACAGGTGTATTTATACAGTAAACAAAATTTAATTACTTACAACTTGAGGAAGAACTAGCTAACTAAAGAACAAAACCACATCAGAAAATAAGAATTCTAGCACCAGCTCTGCCTTAGACCTATATGTTTCAGTATTTCCAATGTATAAGAAGATTGCTTTTAAATAATACAAGAATACCCCCCCACACTTCCTAACTTCGAATATATGTACCCATACTTGTGACATACCAACCTCTCTGGTTGGCAGGCGTTCCAGATACCAGACTGCTGCTCTCTGTCTGCCGTTCTCATACAGAGATTTAAGATATTCAGGTGAGGGGGGCAAAGCTACACTATGTAATTTAGCATTTGGAGTCAGATCTAATGACTGACACAGGATAAAGTATTTTTGAAGTTGAAGTGACTTATGGCAGTTTCACAAACACCCCCCCTTGGTATGACAACTGATCTTAAAAAAAAATCTTGCCTCCTGCCACTGCTTTCCCCTCTCCTCTCTCTTGCACTGCAGTTTATGTACCCAACTCAGCTGTATTGATAGTACTGTTTCTAGGGCCACAATATAAACCAGTTATTGAAATAATTCCACAGAGATTTGTTTTTTATGGCAGAAATAACTGAGAAATTCAGTTCCATGCACAGCTGCACCAGCACAATCTGGGCAATAAAAGTCAGCAAGAAGCTTTTTAACCTCATTTTGCTGCTGAAAGCAAGCATTTGTTAAACCCCACTCTTTAGGTATTTAGGTTTCTCAACCAGTTGAGAGTTTCTCCTTACTCAGGAAAGTTAAGACCGGACTTGCATTACTCAAGGCATTTAATCACCCTGCTGGTTAGCTGTAAAATACATGTATACTGCTGAGTTTTGCCTTCCTTCAGCAAGTAAGCCAGTAGCTCCTTAAGATGAGGGAATCAATCTCACCTCTCACTAGCATCGATAGGGGCAGACTCCTTCCCTATTCCTCCTTTCTGGCCATCTACCCAGCATGAGCTCTAGCACTTATCAAACTTCGCAACTCATTAATTCCACTATAATCCACTATGCTAGTAATAAATAAAATGGATAAAAAGATAGTCTTTTCCTGGTGAGTTGGGAGTCAAACTGGACCCCTCTGTGAGCTGATGATCGAAGCCAGCTCATTTTCCCTGGTGGAGGCTCTCCCCCCCAAGCAGCAAGGAGCCGTTACCTGGTGGGCTGGGCATCTCGGCCACAAGACTCTGCTCACAGACGAGAGGTCCTGTACCAATTACACAGCCACCGCTCTGGAAAGCTGAGCTGAAACAGTCTTCAGCAACTAACGGTCGGAACAAGAAGGCAGAGCTTCTGGCATCTGTATTTACCTCCAAAACAGACTTGATGCATGCTATTTGGCAACTCGCTCTGACTTTGATGCCCACAGTATTCGAATCTGCAAAATACCTTGTGTTGTTACAGCACATTTTATTCCACCTTCTGAAAACACTTCAGAAGCATTAGCAACTTACACTTTAACCCTAGCAAAACAGGTAGTACCGCTCGCTCTCCGTGGGATTGGGAAGTTAAGTAATATGCCCCAAAACACAGGAAGTATGTAAGAGAGACACAAACCAGAGGCCTGACATCCTCAATGCCTGCACAGTGCCCTGTCCGTTAACATTTCCTCAGACTCCTCATGCAGAAACGGCGAGCCAGGCCAACATCCACAAAAGGAACCGTACCCAATCCTGTTTTTAAAATACATTTCCAGTGTCCCAGAACCACCGGGGGAAACCGATTACAAAACCCCCACACAAAAGCTTTGCCGGCCACAGCCGCCAGGTAACAGCAAGGGTGACAGCAGGGGCACGGAGGTGGGCTTGTCCGAAACCAGATCGTGACCGCCACCCCTCCCCAGCCGGAGCGCGGCGGGGCGGGGGAAGCCCCGGCCCCCGCGGGTCCGGGGGCGCCGCCT
>NW_008825614.1:14274483-14291018 GCF_000699105.1 Pygoscelis adeliae | reverse complement strand
CGGGGAACCCCGCAAGCTGCGGGTGGAGTACAGACAGGACCACGGCGCCGGCAGGATTGAAACTAGGAGCAAACGGGGTCTTGCGTACCCTGTGAGCTGGTCGTGTGCTGGGACAGGAGCGCGGTGGCAAGGGTGAACGGGCAAGGGAGGAGAGGGACTGCCGGGCCCCAGGGCTGCTCTGACATCGTTTGGCGAACAGTGGTGGTGTGGCTTTGAGGTAGATCTTTAGGAACGCGTACAGTGCGACAACGGCGGAGATGCTTCCAGAAATCACGTTCTCATCTGAAAATGTGGTGCCCACTCTAGTTATGACTAAGATAATTGATTGCTAGGATTGATAAAACATCCTTATTTTTTCCATTGACAGCATTTAGGCCTTGACCTGCCACAAGCTGGTGCTTTATTTATATACGGTGTTTCGAGCGAGTGAAGGGTCTGGTCGTGAGCGCAGGAGAAATCGGGACCCATTCCTTCTCCTCGTTAACACCTATCGCTTATCCCCTGGCCGGCTTCATCCAACCTGCAGGTTTGGGAGCAGATCCCAGTTTCCCAATACGCACGTCCATCCTGTCTGCACCTTGTCTGCATGACGGGACGTGCACCGCCTTCCCTGACAGCCTGGCTGACCGAGGAAAAAAGGTGGGCTCACGCAGCGGGACCTGCCGTGGGCTTCGGTCCGCTGGTGCGAGTGACAGAGGAACCGGGGTGGCAGGTAGAGTGCACTGGGAAACGCCGCTCCCTCCAGCTCAGAAACGAGGAGGAGCTGGAGCCGGCAGCCACCACCGCCCCCCAAAGCCTGCTCCCCCCGTGTCCCCACTGCCTGCATCCATCTTCCCCCAAAGTGGCCGAGTGCTCCCGTTTAAAGTAAAAAATTGACCTGTGTCATATCCCGGTATGCCACACCCGCTGAAATGCCGCTTACACACAGAAAGCATTCACTAAATCGGGTATTTTAAGTCGCTTTCTTGCTGAAAAGGTCTGTATGATAAATACCAAATTGGTAAGACTATTTTAGTGCCTCGCAAGGAAAAGCTAACGTATCAGAACAGCAGCGGGATTTCGGAGGAGGTAAAGGCTGTTCTATCACGCCCTGATATGTTTTATGGTAGTCAATTAAAATACTACGTTGAAACATGCAAGTGCAAACATCCTTATCTTTGCTTCACTTCAGTTGTGGATACGTAACCATACAACCTCTTAATGTAATAATCCTGATGATAGATTTGAGGTTTATATTTCACCTTCCGCATTGGGGCCGCTGGTGCGTAAAAGCGTTTCCAGTTCGGTTCGATACCGGCAGTGCTGTAACTGGTAAATAAATGCAGCATCAGTTTACTGTATGGGCACAGCAAAAACATGTTGGAGTCAGGAATAACAGACCCTGTGGTATGGAGGGAAGGAACTTTGGGCATGAATTTAGCTGAGGGTCTTTCCTGTAGAGAGCTATGCAGTATTAAACACCTCCTGAACACAAATGAATAATAAGCAAAATAACCTACTTAATATTTAAATGGCTTTTAATTGATTATCTGACAGGCTATCCTTTCCTGAGATAGGAGCCTAGGTTTTCCCATGACTGGTGGCCTGCAGTGCAGTCAACAAAAAGTCTGCACAAATACATAAGAATCAAATGTACAAACTAAGCAGCTTGCCAAGTTTAGAAATTTCTCTCCAATAGCCACATTGATGAAGAGGATAATTACCAGCAATTCCTGCTATGCGATGGGAACGTGTAATGATAACAAAAAGTGCACGCAGACTCTGGAGAATAACGCATATGCTGAGGACTAAACGCTGGGACAAATATCCCTGATCTTTGAAGGAAAAGGCGGCAGAGGTAATACGAGATGGCTCTCCCAGCACACAGCTGTTAATGGTGATGGAAAAGCCAACAGAGTAATATGGGTTAACTAACAGAGTAAGTCCATTCGTTTCAATGAAATTTATACCAAGGGATAATTTAGTCTCAGTGTACAGAACATAATCATAGCCCTTGTTTTATTCCCCAAGCAATTTACGTTCAGGGCGTAACCCTAGCAGTGGAATTAGTAGGCTACTATCAATCTGTAACTTGTAATTCCTTTCCCAATGCTTTTAGTAATCTTGCATGCCTTTGTTCCTGAGCTTCGGAGTCTTGCAGAAGATTTGCATTCATATAAAATATATTTGCTAGACTTTGTTATTACATTTGATGTACCACCTGAAGAGTTGCAATTCTAAACCCTAATATTGACAACTGATGACTGAAACTGGGAACACAGCGGAGTTACCGCCCGAAATACATGAGATAGGTGGTACACTGTTTTTTTTTAAATAAAGAACAGAATACTGTTTAAAAAGATATTTGTGTTGGGAGGAGGCATAAATCTACTATTTATGCTATACTTCCCTTTTGTCTGGGGGAATACACACCTAGTGATAAATGGAATTTCCTACTCCTTTGCATGGTGGCATCTTTGGTCTCTCTGCTTAATCTATCATGATGGAAGATAAATCATTATTAACTGTAACTTCTTGGTGATATGGAATCCTATCTACTGAGAATTGATATAATCACCATTTTTTACAGACACTAGCTTTCATTATCAACGTAGATCACAATCAAACGTGCAACCTAGATGTGAAAGGCTGGTTTCTGCTGTCAGATCCGTAGGCCACTCCGTAGGGCATTGTCTGGTTGATTCCTACAATGCAGCACAGCCAGTTTATCTGGTATTGCAGGAGGTAATGCATACTTGTAAGTACAAAACCTGTCACCTCCCATCAAACTCTTAGTTATGCACTGGGGTCGGGTCCTCCTCAGAATTTTTTTATTTTAATTCAGATCAGAAAACGAGTCCACCTGTTAAAAGACAAAGACCCTTCAGCTAGATTGCCCACCACCAGAACATTTATCTGATCTAATCAACACCTGAACTTCCAGAGAACAATGTTTTAATGAGTCAGTAAAAAGAAATTAGATGGCTACCTGACAGCAACTGTCTCATTGTGAGCATTTGAACACGTCTTTATCCTTTCTCCCCAAAAAAAGAATTAATGAGATGCTCCAAAACAAGAATGTCCAAAAGAGATATTAGATGAAACCTAATATCGGTCTCATTTATGATATTCTTTCAATAGAAGACAGTATCTCAAAAAAACCCCAGCCTTCCAGTTTCTTAATCAAAAAATTACATAATTTGCATATTGGTATGATAATAGAAACTGATTTTTTTAAGTGGTGGGAAAATTTGATGTATCTTAAGCTCTGGATGTCTAAAGTGCCCTTAAAATTTGTCCAAATTTCCAAAAACTGCTTAGCCTTTTCACACACTGAAAAAACAGTGTTTGTCCCATACGTTGTAGCATTTGTGCTTGGCCCATGTACATTTGAAAAGCTGGATTAAATTCTGCACCATGAGAAGATAATTACAGATCTTCTAAAGTATGTTAAAATATACACGTCACTTTTCAATGCTGTAAGAGCCCAGGCAATGGTACTGTTTATGTATCAGATTAAGCCTCAATCTTAACAGCGGCAATACAGATGTTGATGGAGCACAGATACTGATGACAACAGTCATGTTCCTTGTAATTTTGGCCAGAAAATGTGAAGTAGAACACAAATTAGGCTGTTGTCCAGAGTTCAGTTGTTTTCTGATTACTAGTCAGAATAATACATACTTAAGAAAATTAATTTGCTCTCCAGGAAAAGAATGTTGAAGATATTTTTTGAGGAAAGAACCCCTTTTTTTTTTTTCATTTCTCTTTAGCACCTCTATAGATGTATTATCCCAGTCACTTTACGGTATACTATACATCTTTTCATATGTCTAGGGATCGCTGTCTGATTGCTCCAATGTGAGGCAACAGAGAAAGCAAGGCTGCTTTTTTTTTTTCTTTTTTTTCTTTAAACTATTCCTGCACAGGTCATATGTATTTTTTCCTTTGGTAGCTTCTTGAGAACTCCTAGTTCAGGAGATTTACCATTCTGTGACACTGCTGAACCTCAAACATTTATACCTTCAGTGGGAAATTAGGTAATATTCAGGTGGTGATTTGAACTTGTCAGCTGAGCAATATCTCATCTGTATTTTTTTTCAGTTCATGGAGACTTCATAGCTCTTTGCCTTTGAGTTAAATACATGGGCAGAAGTGATAAGGATGGGTGGAGACTAGGAGAAAAAAGGGTAGGGAAAAAAGAAGAAAATGTGAATCCACCGGGTTCTTAACTCAGTTTTCATTCTGCCGTTAAAAGCAATGTTGATCTAACAAGCTTTCTTTTATATATAAATAATAACGTATTCTGGATTTTCTTGTAATGATACTGGAAATATTTACATAGTTTTCATTTGATTCAAGCATAATTTATTTTAGAGTCATTATTTATGAAACTGTTGCTCCCGTCCCTAAACCACAGCCCAGACCTTTGGAAAGTACAAAGCAAAACATTTTCCTTTGGAGGCAGTATGTGGGAGGCGGGGAGCAGGAAAGGTGGTGGGTCTGGGACACGGGAGTGACTTTGCATGTAGGTCCCTTCTGTACTCTGCACGTTGTTTGGCATTGCAAGAACAAAATGCTAACCTGTTTCCTTCCTTGTCTCAGCAGTGACCTCATGGTCCAGCAATGCATGCGCTGCGTGGCAGCGCTCTGCCTCTCTCTCTGCTGGCTTCCTGCCTTAACTCGCGTACTGGCATGGGAAGCTGAGAAAACTACACGTTTTATTGAACAGTAGTGTAAACGCTGACAGATGTGGCATATAAGGGACCATCGAGAGAGCATGAGCCCTGAGACCACTACTGAGAGAACAGAATTAGCAGCCAGTGGAAAAGGAGGGGGAGGGATGGGGCAAAAGATGAGATGGAGAGAGAAGGTAGTGGAAGTAGACGCTGGAGGAGAAGATGCGGCTCTCCTAGGAAACGAGAAGCAGATGAAAATAGGGAAACAAAGGAGTAAGGAGCACTGATTTTCCTGCCTTATGTACTTTACTGAAACCGGGACCAAATCTCATGTTTGAGAACATTAGCCAAGACTCTCCTGTTACCTTGGCATCCCCCGTCATTGCTTCAACGCATTCAGCTTGTTTGGATATCTGATTTCTGAGTCTTTTGTGTTGAATAGTGATAAGCCGATCAGCTTCAAGGACTGAATAGTTTTAGGTTCTTCACATTATTATTCCAGTGTGAAGAGTCACATTTTATAACTCAGAACCATCCCATTTAGGCACAAAAAACCACTAACGTGATTGAGTGAGTTCCAAGAAAGAGCAGGAAAGGATACCACCTCAGACAAGTTATTTTGCCGTTCAGAAAATGACTGTTCAATTATGTTCCAGTCTTAGGATTTTCTTTCATAATATCCAGGCTAGCTGAGCTTCCCCTGGCCTGAACACCTGCTGTAATTTGATTCTCCAGCCCTTTACAGATGGGTTGGTACCTCTCCACGTCTCTGATCTAATAACAGTTTAAATAGTAACTGCGCCTTTCGGTTTCTAGCCTCTTCACTGAGCAGAAGTCCATTAGGGTTGGTGTTGGCCTGGAGTAAGGAAACTTTAAGAGTCAAAAAAAGCTATATCAATAATATGAAAAATACAGAAACCACAGCTTTGATGTGGGACAGAGAGAACATGGTGACCGATCATGGTTTTTCAGGGCAATACCCCACGTTGCTGGAGTTTTAAGAGTTACTGTTCTTCAATGATACGTCAAATATGATGGATAACCTTTTTAAATGTGGTTTTTAAATAATTACCTTATACTTTAATATGCATACACACATCTTATGTATTTAAACATAAGCGACTTTTGCTGATGGAGTCAGTATCACAGTTCATAATCCATCCTTGTCTTTTAATCCTAACTACCACCGAGACAACACAAGCCTCACAGATATTTAGTCTCTCCTATAAAGGCAAGCTGCCTGCCAAGCATGTGGGAATTAGGACAGTCTCCGAACCACGTTGCTATATGCTCATCATTCCTGCAAGTATGCAGTTGGCCAAAGGCAAAATTTCTGGTGCAACAGTCAATGGCCTCTCAACGTTTTTGATGCTGTGGATTGCTTGAAATTATGCTAAAGGCCCTCGGACGCGGTTATTCCTTTTTAATATAATATGACTTCTCTTTCCAGAAGACACAGTTGTTTTGGTAAATGAACACAATTTCTGTTACCCCCCTCTAGGGGAATTCTGCAAGGCTCCAGCTTAGATCTTCGTTTTATCTTATTTTTAAGTGGTTTGCATGCCTAGTCAATACCCTACTATCTGTCCTCAGAGGGCATTAATGTTTATTAATAAACTTGATGCTATCAAACAACTTGAGTTTGAAAGTACAGAGACGCATCACACAGTTGGCTGTATTGGTGTCAGGCAACAGAGCAGTATTTTGGCAAACATCAGTGCATATAAGCAGAACAACTAAGTGAAAAAGCAGAAAAATAAAGAGGCTGCAGTGTTACTTTCTAGTTGTCAGTGACAACTCTGACATTCCCTAGCCTAATTAATACTTTTCGGTTTATGCTGTTCATTCAAAAAGCATTTGTGAAGTTTAGAGCTTGTGAACAACACTCGGCGGCACATCAGCTGCACCAGACAGACCCAGGACAGACAGCCAAGAAATAACACATGCTGCCTCACACCCATCCTGCGTATCAATCGCCTCCCATCCACTCACACAAGAAATGTCGTCTGTCTAGGTGGCATCTGCACTGCCTCATTCGCGGGCTCCTCTCCGACATAAATGTGCCATTTTGGACAAGCCAGCTGACTACTGCTTTAGGCTGGAGCCTTCATGTAAATGCTTCTATGCCTACAAACTAAACGTAATACTAAGTAACATCAGCTGAAACATCAGTCATATCTCTTTTACTTAAATAAAAAGTCAGCATAAACTCCGACATCTTAGAAATAATTTAAAAAAAAAAGAAAAAATATATAATAAACTTCTCTGTTAACTAGCCAGCTCAATACTGAAGGCAATACCCTCGCACCTTTCAGATCATCTCTGTCATTGCCTGCTGCTCCCCCAGAAATATTCTGAGCAGCAGCTTGATGCTACCCGTCACACACAGGCTCCTTCGCATGCGAGTATAGAAATTAGAAATGTTGCACCTTGTCCACAGTAGTTGCTGGTTGGAAATAAGACAGCATCACCCAGATGTCAGCACAGCACACCTCAGCTGTACCGCTCCAGTCTCTCGGCGGATGAGGCTTTCCTTAAGCCACCTGCAGCTCTCTTCTCTGCGGAAACCAATGCATGGTACCCACACAGCCCAATATTCTGATCAACACTGAGTATCACTGGGGAAGCAGCTACTGCATGCATAGGCATGACAGAGTCTCTAGAGAGATGTTTCATCAGTCCTGTCCTGAAGAGACCACTATCAGTCAAAGGCTAAAGGGAACGACAACCCAGTATGCTGGCATAGGATTTACTTAGCCGTTATTCAGAGGTTAAGTCCCATTGATACCAGTTGGAGATACTCAATATTCACACAGCTTCTGAAGTTAGACCACTTCTGTAGGTGCTTGAATCTGGAATCACGTTTTAGACATCCACTTTTGAAAGCTGGGGGCCAAGTGACCCCATTCATTTTTATCCAGGCAAGACTGTAGTGGAAACTGAGGAATGTGATGCATTTGCAATTGCGTATTTGCAGCGACACACCATTGCGTGTGGCAGTAGAATGGTTTTTAGACTTTCTGGACCTCAGGTGGTTTTTGTTCCTAATACCATTAAAAGCCTATTTACTGAGACAGCCCATAAGGCAAAAATCAGACCCGCAGAAACAACAACTGAAGTGGGAGAGACCCTCTGAACTCCATGAAATATTTACAAACAGCTTTAGGAGCCCAGGGATGAAGTAAAGTACTTTCAAGCACAGACAGAAAACCTAATGGATATAAAAATCCTTTTTTAGCTCTTGGTGAGATTTGTTTTCACAGACCTAGCTATGATATGAGAAAATGTATGAGGTCATCCAGTCTGCCTCCTCCCCTTCCAAGAGAAGTGATCCCTGTGCTATGTTTTATAACACTTGGCTCAGCCTAGCTCTGCCTGACCCAAACAATAGAAGCCGAACCCACTTCTTGGGAATCTTCTCAGTTTTTTCTAAATATTTCACTTTCTGGAATTTTCCCCAGTATTCCACCCGGAACAATTCAACGCAGTATGTATAAAGACACTTCAATGTCATGATCATTATCCTGTTGATTTCATATTTATCCCCTTAGACAACCCTAAATAATTTCTCAGCCAGCGTGGTGGTGATGTCCCTCTAACATCTGCCTACAGTCATGCTCTTCACCATTTGGACTCACTATTGCCGTGCTCTGCTGTGACTGAGCCTTCACGAGCAAATTCTTTCAGATGTTTTCATGTCTGTTCCTTCCTCTGTACTGAAGACATTATTATCACACTTGAAAAGGACAAGGAAAAGCAAAGAGGAGAAAGAGGCGAAGAGACTAAAATGCCTTTCTTCATGCTACCCCAGCTGTGCAGGCACACAACGAGCCATCTAAACACCTGGCCCACACACATCATTTAATTCTTACCAGGATTTATGGTAAGGGTATTGTTCAAGACGATGAAAAGAGAGAGTCCTCTCTTTTGTTTCCAGGATCTACTCCCAAGGGATCGCACAAGAAGTATCACGAACAGTTACAGGGGAGAACTGAGTTTAAAGGAATCAATCTGAGATCCCTATGGCACTTGTTTTCTTTGCATATTATCCTTTGTGCTTTAAAAGAAAGAAAAACCCATACAAAACACAGTCATTCCCTCATCAAAGCAGCCTTTCAGATTCAGGAAGCTTTTCCAAAACATACAGACTTTGTTGGTTGTTGTTTTTTAAAATGATGCTAAAATGGCCTTCAGACTCAAAGTGGTAGACGAATATGTACACAGATACTTCAAAACATCAGAAATATTTACAGTTTAAGAAATATCTGTTTTTTTTTTTATTTTTACTTTCTGACCAAATCAAGATTTTTTTTCAGCATTTGAAGTCTCTAACATCTAAAGCAGAACAGTGAACACAGCTTATTTTATGTGTTAAAAATGTCATCAACTGTTGCATACAATTATCTCTCTGAAATATGCAGAGGTAGAAGTCTTACCATAGCCAGACTGAGCTGCTCTTTAAACAAGGTTCTCCTGGGGTAAATTCCCATCCTAGAAGCAGCTTACCCTCATGACACTATTCACCGAGTGATCATTATTCTAATTTTACTCTTGAGGAAACGTAGGCAAGTAAGACAAAGCATTTGTCTAAAACCATAGAGTAACTCAGGTGCATTTTGCTGACCTGTGTAAACTCAGCACATTGCTTTAATAAGTAGAATAAACTCTTTCCACATTAGGAAAAACTTTTTTCAAGTTAATACTTTCCTGAGCAGAGCACATATATTTTAAAACACTGGTACCTTTGGCAGAAAGCAAGACTGTCTGGGTTTTTTTTTTTTCCTTCCACCATTACAAAGTATGGTCATCTGCAAATGAACTTCTACCTGTCTGCAGGACTTTCAATAGTAAGAGGTTCTAGCAATAGCTGCACTCCCTGTAGGATATATACAGCAACTGGGTCAGCCTGTTTACAAAATAACTTGTGATTATCAAGGCAGTACTCCGCAGCTATGACTATATTATACCAGAGCATAATTAAAGACAGACAGAGTTAAAGCACTGTAAAATAAGGAAGCAGTAGCACTTAACAAAGCTGTTCAGGATTGGGAAGAGGTTGGGGTTTTGACTCCCAGTTAGTCCCTCGGAGATCAGCTAACTAGGTTTTGTTCCGATCAAGAATAAAAACATCCATCTAAACGTCTGCTGAGGACAGTCAGCTCGCACCCTCAGGAAGAGTGAATTTTGTAACAAAACACAGCAGAGTTTGAATGGTGAAAAGAATCATTGTAAGGGGAAAGCCAAAAATAAAAACCTAACTGAACTTGATTGATTGTACATAAAATGGATACACCACTATACCAATAGCTGTATAAAGCGTACGCATTCCCATCCTTACCCCTCAGAACACAGCTGAAACTATCCTTCCCCTCCTAAATACACATACTGCGTTAATACCTGCCATGATGTTTCAGGATTGACTTCCAATTTGTCTAGACCCTGTGATTCACAAAATGTGGTCTTCTTCGGGCAACGTCTATTCCTAAATCACAGAGCACGGGTTAGAAGGGAGGTAGAAAAGCGCCTATTTCTATCCCAGCTATGGAGAGGAGAAGGCTGTATTTTCTGGAACAAAATAGTTATGCTAACACTCCCAGCAAGCAATGGATTATCCTAATACTAGGATATACTCCAATAATGGCTGAATCATCATTATTTTATGGTGAAGTCTCAGGGGAGGGGAAACAGTCATTTTTGAGAAGACCTAGTTCTAGCCAATGAGTACTACAGAAGAAAGATCATGAAAAATTAGGCAGGGGACCTTTCTTGTACTTACACTGCTCTTTTTAAAAGTTACCATTTTTTCCACTCCATCCACTTTGTTTTTGTAAACACTGCAAAGAAAAGATGAAAACCGGTAATCCACTGTCCATTTGTTTCACATTTGCTTACTGCACAGGCACTCCATCAGTTTATCTCCCTTTTTGGATATGCTGTAAGTGTCTTCCCAAAGTATGTTCCCAGGGTGACACTTTGGTTCTAGAGCAGGTTTGCCCTGGCAGGTTGCAGACAAAGGGGATCATTGTAGATGACTAGCCAAACAAGCCCTTCGCTTTCCTGTTCATTGCAGGAACTTCTCAAAATCCATAAATAGCTAGGTGGCTTGGAGTAGACAAGGAAGAACAGATCTGATCCCCAAGCCTAATTATCTAACATTACACTGCTGAGTCCGTATCTGTGTCTGGCAAGATGGCACGCCAAGATACAGAATACCTGTAGCATTCACTGCCCTCAGGAGGCTCTGTAGATCCTCAGTCCTTAAGTAGGCTAAATGTGGATTCAGAAACATAACCACGACCAATCGTGCTGTGCAAGTATTTTATATATCATTATATGTATACTCATAACCAGGTAAGCCCACACATACAAAGTTTAAGGCCACGCATACTTACTTTACTGGAACAGGACCACAATTCACTTTTTGATGCATGCATCTTTCTCTCTCTCGCATGTTTATGCTGTCAAAGCTTTAAGTGTTTCACAGGAACAAAAAAGATGCTGTTGATTTTTCATCTTAAATTGCAGGGAAAACATTTTTATTGATCTTTGGTTTAATTTTAGAAGACATCAAGTTCTTGCCGACAAAGCTGTTGTAAGTACAATCACCAGCTGTCCAAAGCCACCACAGTAATTCTGAAGAAGTTCAGAACTGGTCTTTGTCTCCACCAAAGTAAGCAATGGAGCAACTTCACCTCTCAGCCACAGCCAGAAACAGTCAGGCAGCAGCAACCTTCCTCCTCGGGCAATTCCCTCTCCTACCTAGTACGTGGCTCCATGCCGCTCTTCTTCCTGAAGAGGAATTCAAGGGAACCAGACCGCTTCCCCTCGGCTGCCCACACATGCCCCAGGAACCAAGTACTTCCCAGAGGGCCCATCACAGGCTCTGTATACTTCAGTACCAGACAAGTCACAACCCATAGAACACTAAGATGCCATAGGCACATTAGAGTTGAGCAAAAGTTGTAAGTTACTAAAAGGATTTTAAATTAGAATACGAGAGAAACTTTCCACTACAGTACAGAGCAGATATATATTTTACTAACTTCTACAGCATTTTGTTGACTGTGGTAAGACCTCAGGCGTTTCCTCCGCAACACCGCGTGGCTCCTAAATTCAGCTTCTCTTAAGAGCTTAGAAAACCAGGTAACAGTAAGGATACTGAACGAGAACTACACAGCTCACCACAAACACCTTTAATACAATCAGCACCTCTTCAATTAATAACCTTGGTGAAGTACAGTTGTTGAGCTGTTACAAGGTTATGTAGATCCGCTGATTTCAATGATCAGACAGATCCCTTCAAATACATTTAAATTTGAACAAGCTTGATTTAGAAATGTCAGTAGGTTAGTTCTGCTCCCTACTTCAGAATGCCTCTGTACGCAAAATCAAGCATACCCCAAGCTAACTGCAAATATTTTCTGCTCCAGTCACTCTACATTTTTAATAGCTCTCCTTTACTACCTCAAGGATGTTCCTCTAAGCTTACGTGGTCTGGAAATTAAAAGATGCCATTTCAGGGCACACACAGGCAAGATGCGCATGTGGCCAGGCAGAGCAGCACAGCTGCATTCTCTACTTTCTGTTCCCCGACAGGGACTGACAGGCGAGAACGGTAGATGTATGCAATCATTAATATTAGCAACCATGAAGGAGCCTAGCGATAAAACCACATATGAATACCCGTAAAACTGTTCATCACCTTATGAAGTACTTCATTCATGTCCTCCAGGCAATCAAAATAAATTCAAAATCCTTTTATTACAGTAAACTTAAATGTTGTATTTTAATAAGTAGGGGGTCTCAAACTGGAAACAGTTTGAGCCTTCATATTTCAGCCTCTCCTGTTGCAGTATCTAAATATTCAGGGTACAATGAGAGTGCTGTGGGCAGGCAATGGACCATGAAGTATTGTCCAGTGCAAAATGCAGAACAATAGATTCTAACAGCAACTTAAAAAACCCCACAAAACACTAAAGCTACCTGAAGTGAAACTCTTAACAGGCAAGATGACAAGCAGCAGTAGAAAGAGGAAACCTCATTTTTTTGTGACTACATGCAAAGCAGTGTTGATATTAATCCAAGAAAGTAAAACAGACAATGAAAACCAAACAATTTTCCAGATCCAGAAAAACTGAAACAGCTACAGGTGTTTGCAAGAAAAACACTGAGCACTTATTCTTTACTATTGTTTTTACTACTTGGGTAAGAGAGGGCTCTGACAAACCAATGTGCTCCAATATATAGTATATTTAAACAACAGAAATTAAAAACCAATCACAAAGACCCAAGTGCACTCCCAAGGTGGACTCCAGTATTTCACAGTGTGTTTCTTGTGCCCCACACGCAGCACACATGCCAAACCCTCCCCAGCTGGGAACAGAAATCCTGGGTTACAGCTGTTCTCCAGCATTTCCAGAGTAGTTTGTTATATTGTCCAAGTGGCACTATTTCTTCTTGAGAGCTCTCTTTCCTTCCCCCTTCTTTGGTTTTTCCTTCCCGCGGAGCTTTTTCAATCGCCTCATCTCCTCCTTAAAGTCCTGATGCTCATCCCTAGATGGAGGACGAAAGAAAAAAGTTTACTCTATTTCTTGGAATACCTAGATGTGAAAGGTTCTTTGAACTGTATGATAGTGGGAAAAAAACCTCAAAACTTTTTTTAAACAGTGAAGTCTGCAATGAAACTCACTGCAATATATTTGGTGTTGCTGCTAGCAGTAATTTCGGACGGAATAACATGAAGGATTTCCTCTGGTACTTTCAGAACTAACAAGGTTGCCCTTTTCAGCAACAAGCGGTGTGTGCATAGATATGTTATTTCCATTGCATTTATCAATCCACTGTGTTTAAATGAGCAGTAAAATATAAAAATCAGCAAGAGACAAGAATGAGAAATTCCCCCTTCTCATCTAGATCAGCAGTCTAGCAATAGCACGTTGTGTTTCTGTGCTAGATACTAAGTTCAGGTCATTAGCTTCTAAGAAAACAGGGGCATGCTGAGCAGTAATTACAGTACATGACACTGCTCTCAGGTGACTTCAAGAATGATTTATGAAGAAAGCATCAGCTACTGGTAGGATCTTAATAGGAGAATAAAACAGGAAGGAGGATAAAAGTGATAATGAATCCTCAATAATGTTCCAATAAATGCTACTTAATCTCTGTCCCTGTATTTTTCAGTGCGAAGGTATTTTTCAAAAGTCACAACTGCATCCTAAGTGGCCGAAGATTGCTGCGCTGCTATTTTTAAATACAACTTTTCTAACAAAGAAATAAAAAGCTTGTGAGTTATTATCAGGTCCTCTTACTCTACAACTCTTCATTACGTATTTCTGACCAGCAAACCTGATCCTCTACAAGCTCTCTGTATACAGAGCAGCTAGAGAAGGAACTGGAGATTAGAAGGGGAAGGAGAAGAGTAAAGAACACTGTCATGTCATTGAGGGTTTCTGTGTCAACAAACAGCTATTCTAGAAAGTGTTTGCATGCTCACCTAAACAAAGAGCTAGTATTGTGATACTAGCAATAGAAATTAATCTGGTTTGACTTTACAGGGTTAGCAGCCTCACCTTTAAGGGATTTCTTTAGTGCTACCTGACTGAAGTCAAAGGATTGCATTTGACTCCTGCTGATGTTCTTTAGCAGTGCAGTTTTTCCTACTCGAGACTGTGGAAATTCATTTAGTAATTAGACAACTGGTTTGGATGAAGCTGGAATTAAAACAGCTATTTAAACCATGTTTGAGTTTAATTTAACTTTATTTTAAAGGATAAAAAGCCCCTCCAGCCTAACACAGACTTTCCTTCTCTTCTGAATTTCACTTACTAGCTGTTGAATGATTGAGGAATATATGGTAAGACTGTCTTAGTGCAATTTTTGTGTTAAGGTAACATCACCTTTTTGTATAGCACATTCATTTGCCATATTCAGAACTACAGACCCATCTCTTGTCTATGAGAAAGCTCTCTTCCCTTCCCCAGAAAGCCAAAGCAAGAACTATATCTTAATATAACTGGTTGCCCATAACTACACCTAAAGCCTTCTTACAAAAGGTTCTAATTATGATAAAAGTTACTTAGACAGTAGTCACTTATTTTACTCTCCTTGCCCTCAGTGCAACCATCAAGTGCATATTTCCATATGCACCATATTCTGCACTAAACCTTTTTCTATGTTCCTCTTTTCCTCGACGAAAAAAAACTGTAACAAAACTCACACCCACCCCTCTCCCACCTCCACTCCTGCCCCCACCCTATAAGCACAGAGATTACCTGTAGAGACCAAAGTAACGGAGTTTCTTCATGAGGGCGTAGTAGGTGTTGTGAGGAGGATACCAGCTGTAGACCTCCTTCTGCTTGGCCAAAGGCTGCTCGCTGAATAACTTCACTACTTTCATAGATTTTGAATCAGTTGGCCTGACAACTTCTCCGAATATCTGAGCACTCAGCCGGGCCATTCGAAGGGCATAACTGGAAACATTGGACATCTCCCAAGGAAGAGTGGGCACACATAGACGGACAGACCTTCCTGCAAAAGGAAACACAAAAGAGCCACAACTCTAAGATGACCGAGTATTGCAAGCTATCCCAAAATTAAGGCAAACAAAACAACTCACTGTACACTGATCACACATTTGAAGTCATCTATTCCTTCCATGAAATCAGTCTAATTCTTAGTGCATAAACCTGCATATAAAGAATGTCTACGCCAATTCAGGAACAATTAGCAGCCTAACTAGGACACTACAGACAGCAATATGGACTATAAAAGTACCCACGCTGAAACACAATTTACCACGGCTAGTTTATTAGTAGATCCCACTCAGTTTGCTCAAGGCCACCTTTAAACTCCAGTCACAGGAACAATTACAGTGTGAACTCTGCCAAAAACAGTGCCCACTGCAATGCCTCTGACTTACACAAGCACAGGGTTCCACACCACTTAAACATATTGAGGAAGCAACCTGGAAGTTTTTCTCATGAAGATTTCTCACCCCATTTAAAACAGTATGAATGTTACAGTCCATCTAGCAAAAATGGCCCATTAGCTGTATAAATAAATAAAATAAATCACGTTTCTCTATATGAATCACACAAATCTTTCCCGTATCAACTCCCTTCCCTTGATCGTTGCCATCAGCTTTTTCACCATCCTCTTTTCAGTCTCCTGATATCTATTCTGAAGAGAGGAAAGAAATCATCTCCGCACACCAGATTCTTTTTTCCGAGAAAATCCCACATCAGCAGCTTCCCACTCCCTTTCAGCAATCTCCCACCTGAAAACAGCTTTGCAACAAAAACACTCTGAAGGCAAACCCATTGTTATTAGGCCACCAGAGACAACATCCACACTCTCTTAAAGGAGTGTGGAGAAAGGTTTTCTCTCAGCTTTCCTACCCCTCCACATTTTTTTATCTTCTTTGCATCTTTACTTTTTCTTTGCAGAATGGGATGTAATGAACAAGAATAAGAGTCCCATGATCCTGTACTTGACACTGTGTGTTGCCTGTACTGTGCCCGTTTGAGTAAGTGATGATGTAAGTCTCCAGAGAAATTAAGCAGGGTTCATTCGAGTGCACCACACTTAAAGTTTAAAATTCTTGTTTTAAGGACCATTGCACAGCTGATTCCAGAAGATGAACATAAAAAATTTAAAGAGCATGGAGCAGGGACAAGAGTAATCAGCAGGACAGGGCTGAGTCAATTTTAGTATGATAACAGGAAGCCTGTTTAATAACATGAATCTGAAGTATTCATAACCTACATACATCTGCTCACTGGAGGACCTGATGTACAACCGTCTACTCTGATTTACTCCTGTTAGCAAAGCACTAGAAAGGAAGCAGAAAAAAAATGAAGTATGAAAATAATACAAGTA
>NW_008825614.1:14273452-14274455 GCF_000699105.1 Pygoscelis adeliae | reverse complement strand
AAGGCAAAGCGTCAGAGACTTCAAGTTAAGGCAGCAGGCCTGGTGTAAGAAGATAGAAGCTCTCAAACGATCGCAGGGCAGCACTTCAGCTTGAGCATCTACTACACAGGGGAATGATCACTAAGTCTTTCTGAATCATCCATTTCAGAACAGCCAGTCCTAATTCCTACATTCAGAGATAATGCAACAAATTGTCCCCAAAACTCATCATCGCATCATCACTCTGAAATATCACCAGACTCAACTCAAACACAAAGCTTGCTTAATCTCTTCCAACTGCAGCCTTAAAATAAAAATGCCTTTAGCTCCTAAGTGATACAAACCAGTGGCCTGAGGGACCTGCTTTTCACTTCAGAATCGCTAAAGGAATCTAAATAGCCCGAGCCAAGGCTGGAGATCTCTGTTAATCCTTGCCAGTCTAAGAACGTTTGAGAGATGAGAAAGGCGAAGGCTACAAACTCCCAAGTGCCAGAGCTATCCAAAGCCCTAGTTTTAGGGCAACCTCTGATTCTGTGAGATGCTACCAGAACAGTTTTGTCCTTGTCACTTACAGCGATGGTATTTTCAGGATCACCTACTGGTAGTTAACACACCTAAACCAAAAGCAACGCCACCATGCAGTAGTGTTGCTGCTTCTTCACCTGCTCCCCACTCCTTATTGCTACTCGAAGCCTTGCTTTCCCGTCCTAGGCTGGGTTTTCTCTTCCCGATCCGCTAGCTTGCCTCAGACCGCCTCCTTCTCACTCAGCATACACCAGGAAAAATTTCTGTTTCCAGAAATTACTGGTGATTTTTCCATGACCACACGGGGAAGAGGAAGGCTGCCCCGGGGCCACCGCCCAGCCGGAGGGGCACCCGAGCCAGGCACGGCCCAGCGCAGCCCTCCTGCAAGCCCTGTCCCCCCCAGCTCCGCGGCCTTGCTTCCCTCCAGGAGGGCAAGCGTGGCAACCCACCCGCCGGCTGCAACCGCACCTCGGGGTAACTGCCGCCAGCGGCTCCCCCG
>NW_008825614.1:14266875-14272934 GCF_000699105.1 Pygoscelis adeliae | reverse complement strand
GGGGTGCTCGGAGGCGATGCCGGTCCCCCGCCCGTCGTCACACACCCTCATGCAACCTGGTCTGGGGGAAGGTGTCCCTGCCCACGGCAGGGGGGTTGGGACTAGATGGTCGTTAAAGGTCCCTTCCAACCCAAACCATCCTATGATTCTGTGCCCCCAAACCTGGACCGGGGTGGGGGGCCAGGGGAGCGGCAGGGTGCTGTGGGAAACCCCCGAGTCGTGAGGCCGGGTGCTGGGCCTCGTACCGTTGCCTCATACCACTGCCCCACCACCCCCGCTTTTTGCAGGCCGTCAGCCCCTCCCAAGCCCACTTCGTGTGACCCTTCCCGCTGCTCGATTTATGCCAATTTTTAATCAGTGCCAGGAGGTGCTAAATCACTCTCTGCAAAACACCTGAGTAAACGACAATTATGTGATTACATGTATAAGCCAAACGTGTAATGCCATCAAAGAATGAAATTGGGTTTGGCTGGCTGGATCTGTTTTCTAGAAGAGCCTATACGGACTGGTGTCAAATACATTGTTAGTCCTTCCTTGATTAATTTTCTGTCACCCTTTCCATGCTTGCCCCAGGCGGATCAGCGTCGTGGCCTAGGCACCCGGTCACCTCTCCTGCCCATTTTGAACATTGGCATGATCTTCTATAATTGCCTTCATATTCCGAGATTTATTAAAAATTAACATTCCTGGGATTTCTTTAGCCAGGTCTTCAAAGGCTGTTATACAAAAGCTCTCTAGATATCCTAATTGTAAAATGTTTGTTCTAGTAGATGTTGCTTACCATCTTCATCACTCACTAAGGGACTGAAAAGTGCTTCTTTTTTTTACTAGCTAATGAATTGCCTCTTCCTTAATCTTTCTAAGGAGAGGAGAGAAATTTTTACCATTTCTGTGCTATTTTACCATCTCTATCTAGTCATACACCTCGGCATTGTTGCACTCCCCATTTTACTCTCTGTAGTCACAGCACTCATGCATTTTCTGTAGTCTTCATTTTTTGTATACTCCAGAACATTTTTTTCCTATACTTTTGCCTTTCCACATTGTTCTATACCATGCTTTTAACTTCTGAGTGTTTCCTTCACCCTGCTGCTGAGCCAAAATTGTCCTTCAGCCAAAATTGGCCACTTTTGTTAATTATGCAATCGTGACTTTTAGACTATGGAGTAAGATCATAAGAAATCTCGTTTACATTTCTATCTCTATTTTTGAATCGTATTTTTCTCATAATTTCTCTCATCTAGTTGGAGACAGTCTTTCTGAAGCGTCTCTCTGTGTGTAGGAGAGTGTTTCCCTGGCTGGGACTGTCCTTTTTTGCTTGTTATAATCAAATTGTGATTGCTGGCTCCTAAGCAACTGCCACTTTTTTGTCCCATGATTAAATTGTTCAAACATTATGAGTTCCAAAATACTTATTCCATATAGACTGGAATAACTTCTGTCATAGAAAATAAGTTTTAGAAAATCTAGTTAGACTATAGCTGCTGGCTATTTGCGGCTTTTTCCTCATACAGCTCCAAACTGAGCACACTTTTTGTACATTGGAGGAGTAAGCAGTCTGATTCTCTGTAGCCATCTCCACTCCATCCCACCCCTCCTCAACAGGGGACAAGTTGCTGTCTCTGCATCTCTAAAATAATGATGCTGGTTTAATACGTACTGTTACCTTCTCACACCTTAAAATTTCTTTATTTGTTTAAAAGGAGTGTGGCAAAATATTTCAATATTCCAATTTGGTAAATCATCCTGTCTGTTTCAGTAATTAACGTCAGTTTGATCTCATTTCTCCTCATCAATGAAAATACCCAGTTCTTCTTGCATGTTACCCACACTCAGAAATTTGGCATATAGGCCACTGAAAAACATCTTCCTCTTTCCCCCCAAGTACTGATTCACCTAAAAATGGACCCAGTAGCATGGTTCTGGTTCCATTTCTGGTTTTCTGCAACATTATCACCCTGGGGCCTGGTTGTCTAAAGTTACTCCGCTGAGTTTCAGGCCAGAGACGTTTAGTGGAGTAGGCTGACGTGAGGATTATGGCTGTTCCTGATCAGGGCAGTAGGCAAACTGACTTTCTCATTAATGCGTAGTTACACATCACAGGTCTGGATCACTAAGAAGGAGTCACAATTCCAAGATTTTCTTTTCAGAGACCCAGTGTCGTTGCCTACACTTTGCAGGCTCCAGCATGGCTTTTTTGGTGTGACGGAAGCGCACATATATGAACAGGTCTGCATTAGTTAATTTCTTCCGCCTTTTTTCCTCTAAAATCAGTTGTTACTCCTGTCAGCCATGCAATAGCATGCAAATATTAAATCTGAGGTCAGCAATAAAGTAAAAACGTGCACTCACAAGAGCATATTTTTGTTGTTGTATCACTGTTGTTACTGTGGTTATGAGGAGAATTGCTTGCAAAGCACCCAGCCAGGGTTAAGTGTGTTAGCCAGTAAGGCGGCGTACAGACACTCAGGAAGGAATATCAAGGTCACAACTGTCAACGAAGCGACAGCTCAACACATCTGCAAATTTGCAGAGGCGGAGCACAGTTGCAACCCGTGTAGCCATAAATGGCCTTGCGCACCTCATCTGAGGGACTGTGTCTCCCTAGATTCTGCCGGGGAGTTTAAGCTCACTGGGTGATGTGCTTCACCATGGAGGACACTGTCCAAGTCACTCTCCCTGAGATGATGCCCGTCACGAGAACAGGTTAGACAGGCCAGTCTGGCTGCCTAGCAGTGCTGTAACATGCATCCCTGGGAATAATTACCATCAGCGGTATACTGGTGGCTGCACTCCTGTTTTAGATGCTAGTGCTTAACATTCAGGATGATGGCTGAACTGCTGTCCAAGCCCTTTATTATTGTGCCTCTAGTCACAGGAGGTGACTTTGCCGAATTTTTTAGTTATCACCATGGGGAGGCAACAGGAGTGGAGGACATTTATATTTCACTCCTTCATCCCTGTAAAGCTCATCCACCTTCCTGCTAGCGCAGAATGATGGGGTAGTTGTGGAGATGGGGACACAAGAGCTAGACCTCCAGTTCCTGAAGCTGGTGGTGTCTAGACTGCTACGCAGAACCACCTGTCTAATCAGACCAATGTAATGCTATTTAGTGCTGTAAGTGTTTGTGGAGTCTTTTGGATACATAGAGTGAACGTCCCCACTCTGAGGTTTTCACAGTCCAAATTAGACTTGACACACTAAGGGACAATAACAACAGGGAATAGAAGAAAGCAGCAGAGGCGGACAACAGGAACGGGCTTGTGATGAGATGAATTCTATGGACATGTTGTTAGATCCTCCTGAGCTTTTTATTTTAAATAGAGCGAAGTGTTCGGACTTGTCAGCAATTATTTAGAAGAAAATCAGCGGCAGAGGGGTGAGCAAAAAAAGTGAAACCCTAGAAAGGAGTTAAAGGAGAGTGACTTGATGTGGGGCTCGGAGACAACATGGGCATTCTCTGCATGGGGACTGTTGTGAGAGAAAGAAGTCAAGGGAGTGAAGAAACATGCATGGAGCACATGCAGAGCAGCAAATAAAGTACAGGGAAGACCTTTTTACAAATAGTTGGCAATAATGGAAATGGCCTCAAGTTGCGCCAGGGGAGGTTTAGATTGGATGTGAGGAAAAATTTCTTTACTGAAAGAGTGGTTAAACATTGGAACAGGCTGCCCAGGGAAGTGGTTGAGTCACCATCCCTGGAAGTATTTAAAAGACGGGTAGATGAGGCGCTTAGGGACATGGTTTAGTGGGCATGGTGGTGTTAGGTTGACGGTTGGACTCGATGATCTTGGAGGTCTCTTCCAACCTTAATGATTCTATGATTCTATGATAATTTGGTCTGGAATTATTTTATTTGATCAATAGTGGTTTGGAATTACCTATCTGGTTAATTCCTCTTGTGTATCTATTTTAGTTATAACTGAATGTTGAATAGCCTTCAGCTAGATTTTTGACGAAATCCAACACTTGAGCCGCTGTAAGTTTGTCCTGAGAAGGCAAAGGTATACCCAGAAAGAAAAAAAAGATCAGGATGCCAGTTTGCTCACTGGTGCTTGTTTATTGACACTTACGAGGAAAGAATAGTCTGAACTTGTTTCATGTGATCTTGGAAATGAGGCATTTGAGTAGTTCCTGTATGACACAGTAATCAACTTCACTCCTAAGCCTTATGCTTAGAATTACCATCTCATGCTGTAAGATGATCTCTAACATTTTCTTGTTATAAATATTGACATGAGGGAACAAAATCATCTTCATCTGAGTCAAGTAGAAGGACCCTCTGAGCATTTGGTAAAACTGCATTGGCTACATATGTGTTTAGAATACATTTGTTATGAATTTTTTATGTGATCATGATTAATTGGTGAATTGCAATTGTATTCTGTTGCGCAATGATTCACGCTGAGCCATGGAGACGTCTAGCAGTGCAAATTCCTCTGGAGAGAATGTGTTGTATTAAGAGACTGACAGACTTTGGGTGGGCATTTGAAGGATATTTTGACTTTAAAATAACTCATCAAACTAGTGCCACAGAGTGCAATCTACAAAGATGCAGCTATTAAATACCGCCACTCCAGCTATCTAACGCTGGAAACACTTGGGAGGGAGATGCAGCATAAAAGAAATTTTTCAAAGCCAGTTGGCATCTTGACCTTGTTGCTTTCCCAGGCAGCCGGGCTGTTGAGGCAGCCTTCTCGCCTCCTGGGGAAAGAGAGCAAGTGCTCTTCCTCTCTCTTGTGATGCCCTCGGACTGATGCCTGAAATGGTATTGACAGTTCTCCAGAAGAACTGTAGCATGTCAATTTTTAATGGAAGACGAGTTGTTCAGCATAGCAGGGGGTGCATGAAGCTGAACAGGCAAGTGAGGGGAGGATGCTGTAGATCTCCACACATTTAGATGTTTGTTATTTAGACTGACTAATTTGTAGTTCAACAATACATCAGAATAAATTATCAGTGGTAGATTTAAATGAAGCACTTAAGACTGAAGAGAAGGAATATTTCTTAGTGGTTAGATCAAGGGACTGGGAATGAGAACTGTTGAATCTTGGTTTTTTGTAGTTCCATTACTAACTCGCTGGATAACCTTAAGCAAGTTAATTAACCTATCTGCCATTTCATCCTTCTGTAAACTGGGGATAGTAATGTCTGCTTCAGAAATGGGTTGTGAAGAGTAATTGATTCTTGGAAAATGCTTCAGCTTCCCCTAGTGAAAAACATACTACAGAAGTAAAGTATTATTGTTACTTTACCAACAACATGCACATAAAACTTTTAAAGGCAACAGTAACAAAGACTCATCTTTCTTGGCTGGAACAACGTATTGCAGGGGGAAGGAAAAAAAGGAAAAATATTAAAATGACAGAGTCAGCTCAAAAGATAAGAAATAATGGAGACATCTGGCTCACTGCTGATAAAAGCTCTTGTAGTTTCTTTTCCATCATTCCTTGCAGAACTCATCTGAAAGGACATCCACCAAGGTTTTCAAACACGGTCAAAACAGCTGTCCATCTCTAACTCTGTTTGACCAAGTGTAAAAATGAAGAGTGAATAAAAACGTTCCAGCAATAAAGTTTTCAGGAAGACATCAATCTCTTAGAAAATCCAAGGAGATTGGTCGGGTCTGTTTGAGTTCATATTTCTGTTTCTGCATGCTGAAGTCTTGTCAAGATGCTGTCTTGGATCTAGACCTCTTGGGTTTGTGAGCTGTTGGCTCCCCTGAGTTTCGGCAGACTTTGGTATTGTGTAGCCCTGTTGACCTCTGTGGTGCATTTCAATGGAGATTTCTCCATGTTTTCCTGGTTTATGTCCCTTTTCTTAGGGTATCCCGACCAATGCTGATGTCGTGGTTTAACCTCAGTCGGCAACTAAGCACCACGTAGCTGCTCGCTCACTCCCCCCCACCCGGTGGGATGGGGGAGAGAATTGGAGAAGCACAAGTGAGAAAAACTTGTGGGTTGAGATAAAAACAGTTTAATAATTGAAATAAAATAATAATAATAATAATATGATAATAATACTCATAGTAATTGATGCAGCGTGTGATTGCTCACCA
>NW_008825614.1:14259979-14260221 GCF_000699105.1 Pygoscelis adeliae | reverse complement strand
TGGGTTGAGATAAAAACAGTTTAATAATTGAAATAAAATGATAATAATAATAATATGATAAAAATAATAATACACAAAGCAAGTGATGCACAGTACAATTGCTCACCACCCGCTGACCGATGCCCAGCCAGTCCCCGAGCAGCGGCCCCCCCCGGCCAGCTTCCCCCAGTTTATGTACTGAGCATGACGTCACATGGTATGGAATGTCCCTTTGGCCAGTTTGGCTGTGCCCCCTCCCAGCT
>NW_008825614.1:14249849-14259928 GCF_000699105.1 Pygoscelis adeliae | reverse complement strand
CAACAACTAAAACATCGGTGCCTTATCAATTTTGTTCCCATCCTAAATCCAAACCACAGCATTGTACCAGCTACTAGGAAGGAAATTAACTCTATCCCTGCCGAAACCAGGACAGCTGACCACAGGATACATCATTAGGTCTTCAGGATTACTCTAGATACCCCATCTCTGACTGCCTCAGTCAGCGGGTTTTCCAAGATCTGGCTAGACTCCCAGGTACCCAGTCATCTCAGTTAGCACTCTTTGTCGACCTAAACATCGTTTATCAGTCTTTCCCCCTTCTGTAGTCTTTTGGAGGCAGAGTCATGGAAACAGCTAATTCTTTGGGCTAGTTTGGAGTTCTTCGCTCCAGTCCTGGTGGGTGACATGAAGCTGCCGTTTATTATGTCAGGGTAGCCCCAGGATACACGCAGCGACCTTGCACAGCACTGGTAACCAGCACTGATCTTTGCCTCAGAATTTGCCTGTCTAGAGTAACATAATCAATCTATCTTGCACACACTTCCCAGCCTCAGTTTCTTCAGCCTGCGTGAGCATTCTTCTCTCTGGCAGGCAGGTTTTGGGGAGTATTCAGGATCTTTCTTCTTGCAGCTTGCGCTTATCTTTTGAGCTGTAAACATTTTTTATTTTGGATTCAGCTCATTCTCTCTGATCTTGCCAGTACCCAGGCTGAACGAGCCCTGCTTCTACATGTGCTCTCTGGGTATCTGTTCCTCTTTTCCTGTGAAAAATTCCTTCTTCAGATTTTATGGCTGTGAGTCCCAAATTTCCTTTTTTCCATTTTTGTCCTTGGGAAATTTTGTTCCTTAGTCCAGTTCTCTGGAAACAATCAAGAGAATTAGCTTCTTGCAGGCCAGTCTTTTTAAGGTACCAGTTGGGCAATCAGAGTACGGTCATTAAGGCTTAGTACTCTCCATTGTTTCTTGTTTGATGGGTACTTACTTGAGGCCTTTACAGCAAAGGTGAATAAATGCATGTCTTTCCTGGCACAGCAGTTCTCACTGGAACAGCTTCAGAGTATGAGCCATAATGACTATGTTGCAGATGACTGCATACCCCAAATAATTGTCAAAAGCATGTCAGACTCCTCATTTTGCCCTGCTGTGGTGGGTAGTCTGCACAAACTACTCTCTGGAGGCGTTAAGACCTTCTGTTGTCAGCTGCTTGCCCTAAGTGGTTGAGGCTCAGTCCTGCTCTATGAATGGCCCTGTTGTATTCAGTGCTAACACAGTATTCAAAGCAGGGCTAAGTGTGTTGCCATGGTCTTAGACGTGTCCTCGTGCTGAGCCGTTGTTACACTGGGCTTCCTGGAAGTGCTGGAGATGCTTTGGAGTGCTCTTCTTCCACCAGTTAAGCAGACAAGCAGCTAAGGACTACTGAGCTTCGAAATCCAACTGTGTCCAGCCTGGCTGCAGTGGCCCCAGTCTGCCCCTGTAATGGGTTAGTTCTGCTCTGAACAGGATTTCCGAAAATGGCAACAAGGGGCTGTGCGTGCAGAACTGAGCTTTCCACGAGGTCTTCGCAATCATAGCTGCTGCTGCCGGCATGCAGATCACTGGCAAATAGTCAACTGCTGCGTGGGGTCTCCAACCATAAATCCTCTTGAATACAGGACTGCAGAGATCACTCTGGCCCTAAGTCAGACGTGGGGAGGAAAGGGACTCACTGTCCTGGCTGGACACTCCAAACAGGCATTTGCGCAAACACGTTGGACCTACAAGAGTCTGCATCCATTCACTGCACTGTAATCACCTACATTGTTGCTGTAAAGCACTTTGAGATGCCCAGCTTCTGAAAGGTGCTGGAGAAGAGAGGCATCAAGCTGTAGGTTTCTGTAAATGCCTCATTTGGTGTATCAGATTTAGTGGTATAATGTATTGGATTGCAATTTCCAATGAAAAATAACAACAGCATGTGAAACTAACTGCTGTTGTGATTTCAACTCAGTGTTGACAGAAGAATAGTCCTTAAGGAACTGCTGCCATCTCTTAGAAAATGAGCACTGGTAGCAATTCTGCTGAAATGTATAGATTTTCTTTCCTCCTCTTTCCTTTATTCTTTGTTAAGACTAACAAACCAATGGCAATTGCATGGAAACTAGGTCTTCTTGCTTAGGCATTCATCTCTTCCTGCTGCACGTTTCCCACCTGGAATTCTAATCTTCTCTTTGTGATCTAATCAATTCCTCAACAACCAATTGCGATATCACAGTGCTAAAATGTCATGTGGGGAAATGAACTGCACAAATGAATGAACTCTGAAGAACCAAATACTTTATTTTCATGCAAATATTGTTAGTGATAATATATGAGGAGAGGTAAATGCAAAACTGTTGAAGATAGCAGCATACTTATGTCTAAATACAAATTTTATTATCCTAGAAGTCAGCTGCTTTTACAGAGACACACTATATATATATATATACATTTTTTTTCTTTTTTTTTTTATTTTAAATGAATCTACTCTGCTAGGACTTCACAGCCACATGAAATACATGAAGATTGAGGTCTTACCTCTGAGTCATGTTCCAAAATAGTGTTTTTAGAGAATATAGTTTTTCTAAGCAGGTGCTATTTTTTGTTTTGCTTACTGGTTTTCTTCCCAGTCCCTTCTGTGATGATTTCTTATGATCTATGAATTCTGATTTTTAACTAATCTCTGTTCTTTTGTGACAAAAAGAAGCAACATATTGAATTGGCAGCTGGGAGCCAATCACAGATGTGATACGTTCACTATCAAAGACTATGTTATTGGTCTACAAAGACTGTGGCTCTGTCTTTCAGTGGAGTAGTTCACAAAACACTGCTGATTGATAGAACCCGTGTCCAGAAATCTCTCCGGGAATGAACAACAGGTTCTGAAATCTGTCAGAAACTTAGGGAAGGTTGTGCAGTGTGACTTGCTACATCAAGCAAACTAACAGTACTACAGATGTACCTTCATATAAGACTGCTGATATGAAATAAATATTGATGCACTTCAGCAAAATCAGAATTATTCAGGCTTTAATGTATTGAAGATCAATGTGTTAGATGTAGCTTTAAGAATTAAAAGTCACTTCCTAAAAAATATGCTTATTATTGGCAGCCAGAAGTCTGAGTTTTTGCTCTGAGTCAGTACTCTCTGGCCCTAATATCTCATCTCTGCCATCCTGGACTCTTCTTGCTATTTCTGTAAAAGTCGCAAGATCTATGAATTTTAATGAGAAGTAATATCTCCTGTTTTCAGCTGAGCCCAATGATGGTGATGTTGGAGAACCACCTTCCTTTTGTAGCTGGCTTTAGGCAGCAAGTAACCTTGCTAGGTAACTCGTGCATTCAGAGCAATGTCACCTTCATCACTGCAGCAGGCAATGGGTTTTTCCTGCAGCAGGATTTAGGGAAGAGGCTGGGCTTGATATATCCATAAGTAAACTGGGGGAACCACTGGGGGGCTTGTATGAAACAGTAGTCCTCTTAGCAAGGCATTTGGGGACACAGGTCTGCAGGAGAGAGTTCATGTGAAACCTAGTCTAACTCAAAGGAGAAGAAGCTGTAGAATATGAAGATGTTGACTACCAAGTTGGCAAGACAATAAGCAGGAGGCATAACAGAGCGGCTGCTGTGATCACAGAGTGTACCAGAGTGAAGCTGAATCTCTGCTTGCAAAAACAAGGTCTGATATGTGTTTTCTGTTGTAGGGCGATGAATTTGAAACAGCCCTAAGGGCTAACGATTGCCTGTGTGCTTTGGCTGAGTTGTCTCCTAGCTCAGCAGAACTCCCTCTATCAAGAGAGACTTATACATGTGCAACTCAGGCCTTTTCTTTTTCTTAAATATTTTCTTGATGCTCCTCTAACATTGCAAGATCTTCAGTGTTTACTCAGGACTCAACAGAGACAGGGACAAGGCTGGCTTTCCTGAGTCTCTTTAGTGCTCACCTGTGAGTGTGGTACACATTTAGATCCTACCACCTGGTTAAAAGAGATAAAACTCGTGGCAACACCTTTAAAGGTGGAGCGATAGGTTCTGACTTACTCTGCAGTTTACCACAGTGCCCATGAACACTCAGTCTGCGTGGAGGTGGTGCAGAGATAATGTCTTCAGTTGACTAAGTTTGCCTACCAGGCCTTATTTTCAGTAGCTTATAGCTTTGCTGAACTTTAACTGCTTGGGCTGACATTTTCCAAGCATGATCTCCGCGTTGGGCAGTTTGGGAGAAAGTTTAATTACAATTCACTATAAAAAAGTTCATCCTTGTTTTGCCTGAGCTTAAAAATATTCTTGGAGATGTTCTGACGAGAAGCAGTGGTTATCATCCATAGTTAGCTGTGTCCACAGTGTAGCCTTAGGTTGTTAACAGTGATGTGGTTTTGACAGCTGACAGCTAAATAATAAAGAGTAAGTTTTCACAGGAGGAAACAATTTTAGTGGAAAGTCCCCTGTCATTTTTTTTGTTTTGTTTTGTCTTTGGAAAAACAACATTATACTGTGGTTCTCTTTAGTTGAGTACTGTCTTTACCTGTCTCTGTGTGAGGCCATTTAGTGTTGGCCATGCCCTCAGCTTTATTGAAAAAGATGATATAGGACTGCTCACCTACGTGTCTTCCCGCTTTCTGCCCAGCAATTCATTTTGCTTCCTCCCAAAACAAATCTGTTCTTTTGATGCTACACTCCATTCAGCTCCTGACCCCTTGATTAAGTCTGTCTCAGCTCATGCGTGCTTCTCCTGTTCATCACAACTTCAGATCACTAAATCAAGACTCTGAGAAAACATCAGAGTAAAAATTGCCCATGAATTGCCATTCATTTGTGTCTTGTGTTCATGAAGTAAGATACATGATCAGATCCTACTTTCTACACAAACTCTGTTTCTGTTCATGGTAGATGACGGATGAACTAGGACTCGGCAGTCCTGAGATGGCAGCTGTTTGGTGAAGAGTTTGGAGGCTGTGTAGTGAGCCTAGCAGATGAATACAGGTAGGAAAAATCATGGTCACACGGTTAAGGCAATTGAATTGAAATTGAAAATTGGATTTTATTTCACCCTTTGTGAGAATTGCTATTATGAAGCTAGGTGACTCAAATAAATGACATTCTTCCCAACTACTCTCCATGTGATCCCCACTTTCTGTGTATCCACTTTCAGTCACCCGTGCCCTAATTTGTAGAAATACTGCCCACTGTGTGTAGAGCCAAGGTGACTGAGAGCTGTTCTCTGAGGAAGAAAAGTGCTAAGCATTCTGAAAGTTTTGGTTCTAAGCTTCTTTAATTGAGCACCCAAAATACACTGACATGTTTGAAAATATTGGCTTTTATCTCTGTTCCTCAGCAGGGAGCTATGAAGATAAATTCCTTGATGTTTGTAAAAAAAAACCACCCTCAAACACTACAATGAGAACACCGCTATAGAAAAGCCCATGAGGAAATTAATCATTCTGTATTCAATGCAAGATCTGGATGCTCTGCAGTAAATAGTATATGCACCACACATTGGATGATAAGGATAGGAGAAAATTTGAATAGCGTTCATTAAGTGAGCAACATCCATCCTTTGTGTTGAAAAAAGCAGGAGACCCAACAAAAATCGTGTAATTAAAGATTGTATCATAATGTGTTTGCATAAGGGGCGAATTAATGTTGCATGGGTGATCTTAAATCTGGCATTTGCTAACTTGCTTAACTTTGCAATCCAAATGTTGTTTTTTTTTAGAGAGAGCAAAACAAATCCCTTTTGGGAGTTGGCAGGGGGGAGGGCAGAAGACATCCAGCTAGGTGCTGGTGTATGCAGCTAGATACTAGTGTGTGCACAGCTAAATATTAGTATGTACATAGCTGTCTGCCTAATCTCTGTGTGTCTGTGTGTGTGTGTGTACGGCTGGCTGGTGTTTATGCAGCTGGCAGGTGTTTCCCTCTGAAAATGCCTTTCTCTATTAAAAAAAAGAAGCGGCATTAACAACTGGTTTAGATGGCTGGGTTTTAGATGACAAACTTTTATATGGTGTTTTGAGGTCCAGATCTTCCTTTATAGAGCCTCTGCTTCATTCTGAGTCACCTGAACACCCCAAAATATGTTTGACTGATGGTCAAGTGTTTGTGGGAGTTATCGTAAGATGCTTCTATGGGATAGGCAGCATCTTTTACGACTGTGTTAGTAGAAGGGCTGGCATGCTGAGGATTCACCCTCACCAGTACCCAAGGTGCATTGGAATGATAAAAAATATTAGTAGATATAATTTGTTGTATCTGTGTTTGGTTTGATTACTGTCTTGTATTTGAAATCCTGTAATTAGAGCAGTGAACTGCCTCCAGAGCCAGTGCTACTCCAAGTAACACAACACTAGTACGAGTTCCTTTGGCTTCAGTAGGTGGTTCATTACAAAGAATAAAGGCTGGAGCCCATGTAAATTAAACATCACCTCTTGGGAAATGAAGATTGCAAAGAGAGAAGGGAAATACTGAGGATCTTCTCTCCCTGTTGAATGACTGAGTGAGCGGCACAGATCCCTAGAAATGGGAAGCACATTGACTTGCTCAATCCCCTCCCCCACTAGATGGCACTGAACTCTTTTTCTTTAAAAGAAAAAAAAAAAAGGAGGAAGAAGAAAAACATGGTGGAGGTCATTCTGATGTAAAAAAAAACCGAAGAAAAGCAAATTGCAATTGGTTGTCCATTAACTCTGCCCTTCCCCCCTTCTTACCCAACACCCCGCCTGTGTGTACCTTGGTACAGGCGCTCTCTTTGCTTTTATGCCTGAAGCTTTCTTGGAAGGCAGTGGGCGATGGTAGCTGGAGGATGCTAAGGAAAGCAGAAACAATCCTGGGAGGGAATGGAGAGGAGACTGGCCCTATCTGTAAGGTAGCATCCGTGGTGAGGTCTAGCAGGCGGCGCACGGGGCTTGTCACAAGGAATTTGCTCTGAACAGACTCGCCGGGCTCCACTGCTCTGTCCCATGCCTTCAGACATTTTTTCCTGTGCACCCATGTGCTTTAGCTTTCCCTCTGGATCACCGAAATCGTAACCTGCAGAAAGGAAAGCCTCAGCTTTCAATCCTTTACTAAAACTGCATTTTCACTCCCCGATTCATTCAAGACCAATGAATTACCTGCCTTTGCCATGATGCCCCTTAATTCACTGTAGGGAGCGGTTTCCACGTAGCGTGCCCAAGTGTGCACAGAGTTTTTTTTTTAAATGCCTTTCTCCCAGCTTACATTCATCTGAAGATCGGCAAGGATTGTTTTTTCCCCCTGTGTTGATGCGGGGGTGGGGTGGGAGGAAGAGAATTTAATAATGATCTGTTTGCACTGAGAAGGGACTGTCTATAATAATCCCGGGAAGAGATAGAGGAATGGTTCCTAATTCCTGCAGCAAGCAATATTCTGCCCCTCCTGAAAAGAAGGGGATAATGATGATGAGGGAGAGAAATGTTTAATTCTAAGAGTCAAAGTGGAGCTCATCTGAAATCCAACACTTTCTCCTACATTTATATAATTAAGGTGACTTGCAGGAGGATATAGATTGCCATCTGATAAAGCTACAAATGCAAGCAAAAAAAATAAAAATGCATAGAAACTGCCACTGAAATGCCTTTTCAGAGAAAAAACAAAACCTGGAACAGCATGCCAATTTTTGGCTTTCAAACCCATGTTTAAGAATGAGAGGAGGGAACAAGTCTGGCTTCTCCAGGTTCCGAAGTCCCCCTGCCCCAAATTCTCTTACTGCCTTGGAGTGTGACGGAAAAACCTGGCACCTGGACCTACCTGGGTCCAACCAAATCTTGGTTCTTTGGGCTGTAATCCTAATGTTTAACTAGAAAAGAAATGTAGGTATGATTACATTATATGATTTTCCTGTCCCCTACTGTGTCTTTGGCCAATATAATGAGAAAAACAGCTCTAGTAGCTGGATCCTCCATTTTGCTCTTACCCCCAGTCTTCCAGTTCTGTCTAAACTGGAAGTTTAGATAGAAAACAGTTCTGTCTTCCAGTTCAGTCTAAATAGAGAATGAATGTAGCAGACTCTCGTGCTTAAATCGAAAATCCAACGATCCTATCAGCCAAAAAACACATTTGGTAAAATTAGGCTTGTTCCCTGTTCTCATCCTTCAGCTTGGGACTTGATGCTAAAAATTGACAAAGAAATCCAGGTGCACTCTCATCCCTGTGTGGGTGCAATACAAGAAACCTGTTCACCATCTTCTTACAGGAACCAGCAGCTTTTTGACCACAAACCTATAAATTTTATCTCCGAATAGACAAGTATGGCTGCTCCAAGCCCACTATAAAATTTAATTCTTTTTACGTACTGATATGTAGTTGCTTGAAAAATCCAGTTATAGAAGTGGATCCACCTGTGCTTAACTGTTTTTAAAAAGCCTTAGATCCTTAGATATTTGCTTTTATTATGAACAACAAAGGGAAGTTACTGCTAAAAAAAATTTAAACCAGTGCCTTGTTTCAATAAAACAATTAACTTTATCTAGAGCTTTCCAGATACAGTTAATATTCATAACATAACATTGAAATTTTGCAACAGAGCTGTTGCAGAAGATGCAGATGATCACAATGTCTATGGTTTGGATGATCGACTTTCCTTTGCGAGTTTTGTAATCATGCTGAGGGGGTTAGACAATACAGTGCATTTCAAACCAAAAGTGGTTTAATGGGAGAGATGCCCTTCCATAGCTGAAAATCCCAGCTGACTTGGGACCTGTTTTTGCCAGGTAAAATGGAAGGAAACCTCTTGCCTTTTTTGATGATACAATTTCGTTTGGGGCCAAAACCTGATAGGATCCAGCCCTGTGGTTTTTTCTGATGCATCTGTATTCCACAAGAAAATCCAGGTATGTATTTCTGATACATGAAGAGCTACTATGTCCCCTGTCTGCCCTTCCCACTGGAGCAAGTACAATTCGTGTGGCTAGGGTTAAAACCTAGCAAAATCCCAGTACTCCCCTCTTGGGGCCAAGGGCTATCACCAACCCAGGGGCTCCAATAAAGGCTGTGCTTATTTTCTATTCAGATGACACAGCTTGGGCTTCAGGGGCCAAAAGCTGGTAGGATCCAGCGTGGATGTAGATTTTTGCGGCACTCGTCCATGGAGAGGCATCAGGCTGTGGCCTTTTTGGTGCAGTAGGAACGACCGCGCTGTTTGCTATTCATGCTGTGGAGTCGCTGGTATGTGAGAGCCAAATATTGGATGGGGCTAACTAGGTTCCTCTGCCAGCTCCAGGATGCTGTGGTACTCACAGATCAGGATGTGCCAAGATCCAGAGCTTTTTGATGCAAGGGAAATGGCTGTGGTTATTTCCTTTTTAAACAGTACAGTTCAGAGTCTCGAGGCCTCAGTTTTCTGGATCACACAGAAGGTCTTGAATCCAGGGTTTTTTCAAGCTCACGCTCTGGGTTACGTAGTAGGTTGGGATTTTTTGGTGCAGTAAGAAACAGCTCCGCTTGGCTTGGGTTTGGCTGACACAATGTAGGGGCTTGTGACCAAGAATGAGCAGGATCCAGTTAAATCCAGGTTTTACATTTTCCCCTCTTAAGAAAGTAAGGCTTCCACGTTTGCTGCCTGGGAAGTGGTGCAGTTTATCTTTAAGGAGGCTAGAGAAATAAGAAATGAGTCTCACGTTGCATGGGTGACATCACTGGCTTTTGGCTCAGCGCTCTGTATTCTCTGTCTGTAGGCTTTAGCCAAAGCTGCAGGGCTCGGTGTTTGAACAAGGAAAGATTCCCAGGTGTACAGAAGATTGGATTCGCTCTTATTTGGGTTAAAAACGGTGAAATGAGATTTCTAAAGCTTGGGGACTCCAGCTCGCCTTCTGTTGCACTTGATCTCTACAAGATGGGTGAGTTATTCCCATTAGAGAGAAAGGGAGTGGAAATTTAAGGAGGAAAAAAAATATGTCTGAATATACGACTGCTGATGCTGGGGATACGATTCGTATGAAGCTGCAGAGCTAAGAATCTCAGCTCCGACGTGGAGATCGGGCCATATGGCAGAGAAATGGTGCAGACCGAAAGCTGTTGACAACAGTTAGGGGCTGCTTTCGTCTCCCCGCGTAAGGTGTGTAGCTTCCCCCCCGCCCCGCTCCCCCCGCC
>NW_008825614.1:14198812-14249499 GCF_000699105.1 Pygoscelis adeliae | reverse complement strand
GGCTGCCGCGCCGCGCTCGCCGGGAGAGCCGAAGCGCTGCTGGGGCGCTCCGGGGAAGGGATCGTGGCGTTAGGCTGCCTGGGTGACAGCGCAGACGGCAAAAGCAGGCGAGTGAATGGCAAGGCTGGCAGAGAGAAGCCGAGGTGTTTCTGGAGCCGAGATGTCAGTGACTGTCGGCGAAGTCTGCTAACAGAGAGACCTGTGCATGCCTGCGTTTCCAGTTCCAGCCGGGGAGGTTGTATTTTAGCCACGATTTAAAGCAGCAGCAGCAGCAGCAACGACAACAGATTGCTCCCCCCCTCTTGCTCCCTCCCCTTCGACCCCGCTTTAAACCCAAGCAAGCGACCGACCATCCAGACGATGATGCTCTTTGCTGAGCCACCGACAAAGAAAAGGCAAGTCGCCCATTCCTGAAACCGGCATAACCGGCTGCTTGCAAGCGGGAGATCTCTAGCTGCTGAACTTTTCTGTCCTGTGATGATGCTGTGGTGAGCCTGCTGATCTGAAAGCCATCTCTTCTGGATTTCCGAGCCGGCCAGATTGAAAGAGATTAATGGACTGATCAAACAGCCGTAGCTTTCAGGTCTCTTCAGGGGGGATATATCCCTTCAGCCCCCATCGCTCGGGTGCTGGTGGTGAGGGGAGCAGGACATCATTGTATAGGTGGGTCGCTGGCTTGCTCCCGTTCGAGGTGGAAGGCTGTGTTTCTCCTCGCCAGGTCTCCTCCGCAGAGGAGAAGAGGCAGATGAGACTCCAGGACTGCCTCCAGGGCAGAACTTTGTAGCGCTCTCAGCATCCCTCCGCAGTGTGGATGTGAGCCACGGGAGTTGGGGATGTTTGAGGCAGTCTCTGCCAAGTGACACCTAGCAGCTGCTCCGGAGGTTTTTGCGTGGTCTCACGCTCAAGGGCTTTGCCTGTTGTGAAGATGTCCATGGTGTTTCTGTGAAGCTGAGGTATGGCTGCTGGAAGGTTACTGCTGTATGCTGGCCTCTCGTTAGCTCTGTGTGCCCTGGGCATGCTGGCTGTGGCAATCTGCTCTGACCATTGGTACGAAACTGATGCCAGGAAGCACAGAGAGAGGTGCAAGAGCATCACCACTAAGAGAAATGATCCTGGCTTCATTTATAACTCCAACAACAACCTGCCTCTCAGGGCCAGCAGGTCTAGGTTGGGCCGCTGGGAAGGGAAACTCCTCTTGGCAAGAAACAGGAGGCAGATCTTTGCTATGAGCGCAGTTGACGAGTGCAACAGACAGTACAACTCGACCAACATGGGGCTCTGGAGGAAATGCCACCGACAAGGATTCGACCAAGAGCTGGAGGAGCTGATTGCCAAAGGTAAGGGCTGTTTTTTACCAAATGAACGTGCCAGGCCCTCCTGAGCTGAGCAGAGGCGGAGCAGAGCCATTTGGGCTCACAGGTGGGAGCTGGCATCTCTAGCCAAGTACTTCTCCTTGCAATGGGTGAACTGGCCTGGCTGGGCATCGCTTCCCGAAGCACTGCCAGGGCAGTTTCCCACGGGGTCTCTACTGCTGAGGCGTGGGGTTTGGGAGCAAGAAGGCAGTGGGGGTGAGAGCAGACACACCCCAGAATGTCTCTTTCATGTCTCGGTCTCTAAGCTTAATATAGTCTGCCCATCACCATGGTATCAGATTATTTTCCACATACAAATAAAAAGTATTAATAAAGCAGACACTGGATTTTTTTTTAATTTTGCTTGACCCTGGTGACTCAAGCAAAGTACATATTATTTTATTGGAGGCTACATATGTCTGTATTTCATCATTCCCTTATCGAATGCCCCATCAGTCCTGAAATACACCATTTGCAGTGCTCACATGTAGGCTTTTTCTATCCTCAAATGGAGAGTAAACAAAGAGAAATGCTAAAGAGCAGGAGGAAACCCAGCTTGCTGTTTACACTGAGCTATGTTTTGGAATATTTTCAATGTCTACAAAACGTTACATGAATTTATTAGGAGTGTTAGAAAGGAATCGTTTTCTCTTGGGGTGGAGATGCATCTGTTTGCCTGTAGCATTTCTGTGCTATGTTTTTTCTTGCCTTTTGGTCCTTGTTCTTCTTTTTTCCCCCAAGGTACCAGTTCAAGGTGATGGTCAGTTTGCCTCAAATGTTTCTTTGATCCAAAGTATAGGAAGGGGAGATACGCATAAAACCCTGCCTAAACACCCTGTCTACAAAAGATGTATGTTTTTGCAGGATGATGAGGGTTTCGGTAAAGGATGACAGCATCTTTGCTACCCACAGCATGGTTATTCCATACAACAAAATAACATTTCCCTCCCATGGTTCTTCTGTTGCATTCAGATGATTCCCTAGTGGTTTATTTCCATCGCAGTGAAATCATTGCTTCTTACACCGTGCAATCTTTAAGAATACTTGTTTTCTAAGTGTGTTCTGTCCCAAACTCCCTTGATAGCCTGGATTAATTCCCTCTTCAGACATTGCAAGTGGAATTGTTGCTTAAAGCTAATTATTCACGAGGGATATACTCTCACATGTGTTTGCCAATGTATACATTTTGTTCTGTATGTTTTTAAAGTGAGCAGTAGAGGTGAGTAGCATGGTATAGACTTGCACTGAAACAGTACAAACAGGTGGTGTAGCAGGGAACCTAGATCACTAGTTGGGATCCTGTCTGTGTTGCTAGTGACCCTTAATGTCTAGTTGCTATTTAACGACCCCTATGAAATGAATTGGTGGCTTCAGTCCCATTTGTAATGGACAAGTGAACATGTCCAAAGCCCGTCAGCACCCTGGCACCCAGCTGCTGGTTTCAGTGCCGAGGGAGGGATTCCTCTTCTCTGTCTAGGTGAGGGCACGGACGTGCTGGGCTGGCTGCGAAGGGCTGGATCGCTCTGCCACATGTGCTTGCTGTGCTTGGGGCATAAACAAAGAAATTCAACCTTGACAGCGGGCAAACATGTCACCAGAACTTACCTTTGGCAAATGGGATTTCAGTTATTAGAGAGGATTTTCATCTTGAAATGAGTGAGCCTCGTTCCTCTTTCACCACCTGCCTTGTCCTCAGGAATGTCCGTTTGTCCTGCCAGAAACTGATGAAATTGCCTGGCACTGGCTTATGTGTAAGGGCAACTCTGCTAAGTGTTAGCCATAAAGAAAATATGGCAACTCAAGTTGAGGTGGTTAAATGCCGGAGAAGATAGTCTTCAAAAGATCCTGCTGTAAATTGTGTGTGTTCGTGTGTGTGTCTGAGAGTGTGTGTGTGTGTAGCGAACTAAGTCTAAATGTACAGTGTTCAGCTGGTAGCAAGGGATTCCCGGGCTCAGGTACAGCATGCGCTTCTGCACACATATTCCTGGACATATGTGTGTGCAGATGGCCAGATAGCCACTTCGCAGAGCCACTGCCCCAATGTCAGAAGTGCAAACTGCGCACATAAAGGAGGTATGTGCAAGTATCAGTGTGTGACTCCTTGCCTTCTTTAAAGGTTTTTGGTGCACATTTAACAAACTTCATTGTACGTTGAGAGAAATGTTAAAGGAGGGAGACTCGTCACACTGAACACCAACATTATAGTTCATTTTTGGAGTGAGGATCTACCTATACTGTAACTCTCAGCCATGATGAAGAGTCACACATGTTAGCACTAATGCTATAGAAGTGTGTTGCTTTGGCATCTCCAGATTAAAACATAGAAAAGCAAGTGTAATGGCAATTTGATAAAATAAACTGTTTGACTTGCTCAGAAATAAAACTGGAGATATAGGATTGCTTGTTCACTTTATGTTTTGTTAGATCAGAAAGAACGAATGGATTTTACTCTCCCCTTACCAAAAAGTAATGTAAAATACTTGTCTGTTAAAAATCCTTGTATGCTGGAATCACTGAATTAGAAGGAGCCAACTTCACGTGGGTAGTCAACCAGTGTCCCTGTTCCCACCTAAGGCCAGCTACTAGACTGTTTCTTTACGATCCTCCACTATATGATAAAAGTGGAATAAGTACATTTGCCATTGCTGTCCAACGTTGAGAACAGCTGTGAGTTCAAAATGAGGCAGGTATTCTAGGTTCATCCCGACAGCACCACCTTGCTTTTCTAGTTTTTCTTCCGTGGCAGACGCTGGTCTGGAGTTAGAGGTTGCAGGGGTAGGTGCCCGGGCAGAGCCTGCTCTGTGCAGGTGTGAAGAGCTGCACATGTTCTCTACCTGTTGTAATCAAATACCCTGACTGGGGTACATATTCCCGCACAGATGAAATCTCTCTCTGTATGAGCTCCAGGGCAAATACCGTATAAAAGAGGAGGTTATTGGTACATAGGCCTTTTACTCTCCTTTTCTGCCAGCTGTTAATTTAATCTAGCACACCTTTTCCGGAACTGGATAAACTAATGCAGGTTCTGGCCCCAAATATAGTGTGTATTGCCTTTTGGTCCTTCTATATGTAATTGAATGTAAATGCTGTTAAGGGTTGGTGGTTTGGTTTGTGTTTTTTTTTTTTTTTAAGCTGGACAGGATCTAAACGATCCATTTATTTTGAGACAAATCCTACATTTTTCCCTAGGCAAAACTTCCAGTATTGAGAATGGTAGGTTTGTCTATCAAAGGATAACAAAAAATGGTCATTAAGAGCCTAACCAGCTTTGCAAATACCCTGCAGTTATTCTGCTTATGAACCCTGCTGAAATTAATACAAGCTGTAGGCAATGGCTTGTGGCAGGATCAGGCCCTATTGTACTTGGCAGTATTCTGATGCCAGTGGTTTTAAAAAACAGTTCTGTTTCTGAATATGCTGGGTCACTTCTGTAATTCTATGCTGTATTTATTAGTTTTTACTTTCTGGCAAATAAGTCAAAACCTTTATGTTGGATTTTGCTAGAAAAACTGGAGATCTGTTACTTCAGATTTCTTAGGGATAGATACAATAGACACTAATGCATATATAAACCAATTGGTCCTATTTATATTTCTCCTATTCCTTTTTTTATATTTCCATAGAACCCAGGTGCATATTTCAAAAAATACAATTAGATAAACAGGCAATGAATTAAAACAGATTGTCACAAGTAAGCATACTCGGGGAGAGGCAGGCAGGCATGAGACCAAAGGTCTGAAGAATATTCTAAAGCTGTGTCAAAATTAGGCAGTTAATTTGTTCTCTTTGTTATCATGAATGAAAAAAAAAATAAAGCCAGAAACAACAGAAATTACAGTCAATAAAGAAATTATTGGAGTTGAACATGCAAACCCAGGGCCCAGTCTTGCTAACTTTTACTCACCTGAATAATCTTTATTGCTGTGAATGGGCTACTTGGGCTGAGGGAAAGCACTCTTGTACAGGACCAGTCAAAAAGAAAGAGCTTACAAAGTTGGTCCTCTCATTCTGCTTTCACATTTGATCAAGTCTTTTAGCATCTCGGGACCAGAGTTTCACTCCTGATCCCTAAAGCCTTGCAGAGTCAGGAAACGCTGGCTCTGGGTTTGTTCAGCACAATACTCTAAGCTTCTTCCGATTCTCAGGTGTCTGTCCAGTCTCCTCTGTGAATTAAATAGCCCTGCTGCTTAACGCCCCCTTGAATATAGTGTTCCCTATATCCTATTAGATCCACTGTTTGCCTGCTTACCACTGAGCTTCCAGCAAAAGCGGCATTCCCTCACCCTACCAAAAAATCACAGTGAACCAACCACCTCCACCACTAAGCAAGCAGAGAGTTGAAATGCAGGTAAGTGTCCATTCGTGGCCGGGAGAAGGCAGAGTTTATGTCCTGCTTTGGCAACCAGCAGCTCACAACTCCCTGATTACGACTTACAGCGACCCAGAAAAAAACCTGGAAGCCACAGAGTCTGTCTGCATCCTACGGCAACGTTGCTCAGATGCTTTCCTGCAGTAGTCAAGAGGAAAACAAGAAAGGAAAAAAAAGGAATTACATCATTTAATTATAAAGGTACAATAAAGTAGATGAAGAAGTTGCACGATAACCAGAGTCTGTTCCATTTAGACAATTACTACTCAGAGGACCTTTCATCTTGCTTTTGGAAGGCTGCCAGTTAAACCTGTCTGGATGGGGCTCTGCTGCCTGCCATTGGAATCCAATTGTATTTAAAAAAAAAAAAAATTACAATGACCTTATTATTTCAATCCCCCTTTTACCTTCCTTCTTCCCCCAAGATCCATGGAAGTCATAGTAAATCCTATTTTTAAAACATTTTATTGCGAGTATACTTAGCCCATGCCACCACTGAAAAAAAAAAAGGCAAGTAATTCCTGTGAAGCCTACCTCCACCCAAATAATATGCAAGATTTCAGGGATGAGAGCATTCTCTGTTTTGGTTTGTCAGATGTGTGGCACAACTGAGGAAGAAAGGCTTAACAGGACTACTCCGGCCGTCACTAGGGATTATTTACAGACAATTGGAAAAGCCTGAAGAGAGGCTACTTGCAGCTATCTTTAGGAGTAAAAAGGTTTATTTTCGTAAAACTACTTGCAATACCTTGCAATGCTGTAGATTTGACTTTTAAAATGCAATGGTTTTGCCAGGTAAATTAGGACAGCCATTTTTTTGCGTATCCTTCATACATTAAAGAATCCAAATGCTTTGTTTAAAATGTGTACTTGAAATCCCAACCATTTTCCAAATGGACTCATTATAAAAGGGACTTTATTGAAGTCTTGATTCTGGTCCTAGTGAAGTCAATAGTAAATGTTTTATTGAACGTGGTGATGCAGCAAGTTCAGGCCTTTAGTGTTTCCTTTGAGGTTAAAATTGTCCCTGGATAGAAAGGCCAACACAAGGTCTGTGCTCCCTTCTGTCACAGCAGAGTTCTGCTGGAGGGATCCAGTGAAATTTAAGCAGCAGACAGCCTTTGAGTTGAATCTTAGGGTACCCAGGAATTTAGCCTTCACCGTTTTCGATGCCGTAATTATTCTTGGTCTATCGATGTAGATGGGAAGTCAAACAACTGCATGTTTCTAAGATATGGCAAAGACATCCTCTTGTTCAGAGATTTTCTAAAATCATTTAATGGATGAAATCACTGGTGTTTCATGCATGTACGTTCCAGGAGGATTTGGCTCATCATATTTTAAACAAGCAATTTTAATATTTTAATTGCATCAAACTTAAATAGCAATTCATTATAAAGTATCTTTACCACAAATAATGAGAACCTGACACGTTCCTCTGACACATCTGAGATAATTAGTTTGATAATATATATCTGCTAAAAATACTGAGAACATATATGTAATTTAACAGAGCTGCAACTGTTTTTAATCATGCTGTTTTAAAGGGCAAATTTCAATCAAGCTGTTGGCTTTCAAGCAAAATTGCCGGTGAAGACAAATGGCAATTTTGCCTGAGTAAAAATGACGGGATCATGCCCTTCTCAAGAGAAGCTGATATTTGCAGAGCTGCCTGCAGGACTGCATGTTTAATTCCTGTTCATTTAATTGAGTACCCAAATCCTTTTGAGAAATCTCAGCATTTTTATCCTTTCTGCCTATTGCTTAAAAACTTTTTAAAAAAGTGTGGAGGAAAGATTTAATATGAGTGCAGATGTGTTCTGTTTACTGTAAAAATAAAAATACGAAAGATTATTTTACTTAAATAGAGGTGAAATGATCTGAACTATTTTGTCATCTCCAGCAATAAAAATCCATATTAATATTGCTTTTTCTCATTGAAAAAGTCTTTCTGTGCACTCAGAATAACTTCAAGAGTGGAATGAGTTCATTAACTATTGCAGAGCCAGTAAAGAGGAAGAAGACTTTATGTTTTGTAGGTTCTGCAAAAATAATGACAATCATTTATAATGTAAGTTACTTAATGGCTCATTGCTAACAAAGTGTTGCTGGAACCCTTGAGTACATATCCACCTCTTTAAGAGGAAAGGAAAGAAACGAGATGGTGTTAGTTTTTAAGGAATAAATAAATAAAGAATGTGGATTCCGGAATCCAAGTGCCCTTAACAGGCCATTCAGAATAGAATCCACTTAAAAGAAAAGAATATAAACTAACATATTTTCTCTGCAGGAGAGAAATCAGACTATAAAATGGAAATTTCCCCATTTTCTTTCTCATAAAGCCTAATTCTTCCACAAATAAATATTCAGAACTGCCCAGCTGAGCCTGCTGAAATCATAATCCTTTGTAGATAACTACCAAAATAGATGGAAGAAAGGTAGTACTGCAGTTAGGGCAGGGCTTACAAAGCCAGAATTCATTCCAAGCTCTGCCATAGTCTTTCTTCATGACCTGAGGCAAGTGACTTAGTCTCTCGTACCTCAGCTCAGTAGCAGGATAATAGGGGTTTCATTCATTATTATTAATACCAGTTAGAGTTCTACCATAGGATTTATGAGCCTTAATCATGGATCAGAAATCATGGATCAGAAAAATGTCCCTGTCCTCTTGACATGTTGCTGCACTTTAAATATTGGCGAGTAATGCAGCCTTATGAGAGACTACAGGGAGACGGTAAGGTAATTATGATGTTCAGCGTGACCGGTAGTGGTTTTAAAACACCAGCAGGCTAACCACATTTCTGTAAGCACTACAAAATGTGGGATTCCTGGAAGAGTTGTAAAGAAGGATAATGAATAAGAGGTGCAGATGTTTACAAGATGGTCTTCCAAAGATTGAGGGATGGCACCAGAAAAATCATGGGTCATGTCTGCTTGAAAATTAATAAGTAGGTGATGGGGATTGACCTCTTCGGTTGACCGTAGGAAGAAGTTGACATTTCCTTAATGAAGACAAGTAGATTACACTAATGAGACAGATATTGGGACAGCAGTCTACAGCTGCTAAGAGAAATGACGTGGTCAGAGTGATGTGTTAGGAAAATTATATTTCTAGTAGCATCCTGAATGGGTACACGGAGGGAAAGATCACATTTGTAAAGGTCAGAAAAAGAAATATTGTAGTAATAAAGGCATGAGATAATGAGTGCCTGGATGGAGAAAGAATATGCAAACCTTAGACATCCCTTGGATCTATGGACATAGTGAGAGACATGACATGAAGATGTTGCTCCAGTTGTTGACCAGAACAACAAGGAAAGTAATAGTGTTGGCTGTGATGCTCAAGAGGGGAATTACTGAAGAGAGCATAAAGTAAAGAAGGGAGAGGAACATTAGGAACTCTGTTTTAGCTACGATAAGCTCAGTTTGATATCTGTATGTCTATGAGGGAGTATTAGAGAGACCGTGGGTACGGACCTAGGGAGACAAGTTTGTGTTAGAGGGGTGAATCTGAAAATTGCTGCATGGAGATGATAGTGGAATCTATGTTTGTGATAGAAATTACCAAGGAGTAAAATACAGAAAGAGAAAAGCCGCATGAACTTCCGGCAGAGCTGGGAGAAGAAAAGTGTCTTCTGGAGGACATGCAAAAGGAGCAGATTCAAAGGTGGCGCAAGAGGAGTGAGTAATGTCATGGTAGCTGAAGAAAGACACCATTTCAGGTTAAAACAGCACAGGAGACTACTGAAGGTAGCTGACATGCTGCAGCAGATGAGAACAGAGTATTCAGACTATGCTGAAATTTGCCCAGTACGTTAAGTAGAGACTTTGGCAGCAGCAGTTGCAAGGGAGAGGAAGCTGCACTGAACTGGTGGGGAGGAATCCAGGTGGCATTTGTACCCGGTGTATTCAGAGAGTTTGGTGATGAAAGGGAGGAGAGAAAAAGACACGTTATTTAGAGAGGAAAATAAATGTTTTAAGATGAGAATATTTTAAGAGGAAAGAGATTGAACGGTACTTGCGTTATGAGAGTAAAGAGACAGAGGGGTGTGAGAGGTCAAGGACAAGAATGGCCATAAGGAAAGTCAGGAGATAGGATAAGACTGGCTCAGTGGCAAATAAAAGAAATGAAGGAAGAGAGCTGCATAGGAGTTTTTTCATCTGTGGGAGAGAAGAATGAGGAAGGAGTTGTAGGAGGGGAAGAGGAAACACGGAAAAGCTACTGGAAGAGGAATATCATAGTTTGTCATATTTCTCATGGAAGAACTGGGTGAAATCCTGCGTAACAGCTAAAGTGGGGGCTGGAGCAGGTGGGAGGGTCTGACGAATGAGCCAAATGTGGCAAAGAGGTGACTATGACTGTGAGTCTGAGATTTAACTGAGCTGAGCTGGAGTAGTAAGTCTAGGAAACGAGCAGAACTGAATGGGGGAACAGTGCATTCATAGTGGAGAAAGTTAGCCAGGCAGCGGGGTTCCCATTAGAGATGCTCTGCTGTGTGAGACATAGCGGAGACCAACTGGTATGGATCAGCTGGGATTTGGGATAGCAGGGTAGGGTTAGATAGGCCAACGCAGGGCAAAAGGTCTGTGAATGAAAGAATGCAGCATGGATAACATCAGCATGTGGAGAGAGGAAAGAAATGATAAAGAGAGTGATAAAAGACAGAGAGCGGGCAAGAAGTCCTTAATACTGATGATCTGAGGTGACAGAAAGGCCAAGCAAGCTTCGCGTGAAGGTGGTGGATGATGGTTGTTGCAGAAAGAGTCCAGGGGTTGGTCCACGCAGTGGAGCAGGAGGATGTGGGGGAGAGCGCAGGGCCCAGTATGAAGCCCTGTCTTTTTGGTGACTGACAGGATCAAACAGGGTTGTAGACTGAACGGAGCAGACACTAAAACATAAAGCTTAAGGGGCAGAGAGGTCACTACCACTGACTCTTTTCTATAATTTGCCTTGCCTTCATGCTGCAAGTTCATCCTGTGTAACCTTACAGAGGTGTCAGCATGGTTCTCCCCAGCAGAAGTCAGCAAGTTTGTCCAATGCTTGGCACAACCGTGCTCCAGTCTCAGATTGAACCTCCAGTGCAGCTAAACAAATATCAACTACAAATTCAGGATATTTTCCACAAAGTGGGGGGGACAGAGAAAGGTATTTACAGAGCTGAGGGGCTTTTAGGGAAAAGGTCTTTTCAGTCTGTTGTACCCCCATCCCCGTACTTCTGCACTTAAAGCGCTGCAGTCTCTCAAATAAATGTCAGGCCAGCTAGGGAATCTTGGGTCAGAAGTAACCGCTCAGACCCCGTGGCAATCTGGCACATGCCGGGTACTGCTCTGCTGGGCTCATGGTCAGATTTCTCCTTGCTGAGTGGCCTGCTATTGTCTGTGCCAACTTCTGTTTCTGACTCCAGTGAAGATGTAACCTTGGAACAAGCTGCAGTAGCCTAATGTGCTTTGGGGGTGCCAGAGAAGCTGGAAAACTGCCACTCACACCCCCTTAAAGCAGAGCTGAGAGGATCTTCCCAGTGTCTCCACCTGCTTTTTCCAGCAGCTGTACTTCAGTCGTCCCTGGGGAGACTCTGCACTCAATGTTGAGAAGGAAACTATATGCCCCGAGCTGGGTGATTATCGACACCTCTTGTTAGATGACAGGGAATGCGCTCAGGCTCTGAAACCCCTTCATCCCCCTGTGCCACCTCTGTTCAGTGTAAGTAAGTGTCTGACTTACCCGTTCAAAAGTGCCCTGTGATTCTTTTGTTTCTTACCATAAGCATGCAAGCTGAAACACCGTAAAGGAACAGAGGTTCCAGGATGTCCCATGTATGCAGCAAAGTGGGTCCCATTAAGATATCGCACCAGATTGAGTGAAAGTCACTGAGAATCTCTTGTCGCAGCCCTTATTTAATTCTGAGACCTTTTGTTGGTTTTAACAGCAGACATTTCAAAAAAAGCTTCCTAAATGTATTTCTAGACTTTCTAATAGGATGAAACAGTTACACTAATTTTATTGGGTAACAGAAGCTATTTGAAAAGATCTTTCTGCTTAAATATGAATGTACCATGCTTGTCTCTGTGTCTCCATTAATCAGTACATATCTTTGAATATGCAAAAGAGCCTTTGTAATGTAGATACTTTTGCTTTCTGCCCAGTGGTCATTTAATGACATAAATATTATAACAGAAACAAAAAAAAAAGAAACAAAAGCATTTTTCAGTCAGATGTTAAAGGTGTAAGTTAAGGTCACTGGCCTGACTTTGAAGGGGTGATGCTGATTTATGATCCAACTGCATTGCTTTGTCTTAGGCACTTAGGTGGTTCCCATTGAGACAGTATCTGAATACTGTACCTCTTGATCTTCAACCATAAAGGACTTCTGAAGAGTGGAATTATCCCTGTTTTCCACAGAAGGCAGTTGCCCAACAATGCAAACATCCTGCGGGACAAAAGTTCACATTGGAAAGAAATTTCTCATTGTTAGTCCCTAACTGCATGAGCCGGTGTTTTGTGTTAAATTTCATCCCTCTTCTATTCACCAGTCCTCAAGATTGCCCAGTTCTGCTCATATGACATTCCGTAACGGTTAAAGAGATAGGGAGGAATGTTACACTGATCAGGGAGACAAAAGAGCCAGCTAACAGGAACAGGGGAAACGGAAAAACTCAAATAGCCTAATGGGCTCAAATTGGGAAGTTGGATAATTTCCATCTCAGACTTCTGAAAGATGTGGTATGTGACACTGCAAGTCCAGTAAAAAGGATTTTCAATAAATCTGTCTAATTAGGATGGTACATTAGGAATGAAAAGTAGCAAATCTATATTTAAAGAACGGAGAAAAAGTTGTCTGGGCCACAGCGGACCTTTTAGTTTGATCATAATAATACGAAGCAGAGTTTAAAGTAAGTTCTAAAGGAAAGATTAATTAAATGCATGGGGGGAAATGAAATAAACATGCAACGTATGTTTTTATATTTGAAGTGCCAAACTACCCTGATATATTTTGCTAGGAAGATAAGTGGGTTTCGAGACAAGGAGATGCCTTAGACCTAAGTTATCGGGATTTTGGTAAAGGATTTTATATTCTGTCTCTAAGGAAACGGTTTGTTACAATGTTAAGGTAATTAGTACACAATTTACAGTGTGTTTAAGGAACTGACCAAAAGAAAGCAACAAGTGCTGAGAGAGGGAGTATCAAGATGAAGGTCAACAGTGGAGTTCCTGAAGTAGGGGACCAACCTTATTTAATAATGTCGTTAATGATATTGGAGCAGGGTCTGTAAGGGGAGGTGATAGCTCTCATTGGGCTGGGCACAAAGGAGTGAACTTAAGACATTTGCTGCTGCCACAAGAATGAGATGTTGCCAAGAGAAAGAAGATCTGGAATATTATATACGAAGGACTGAGTAATGTTGAGGACTGGGTGCTAGGAAAGATGTGAAATTTCTTTCAGTGTGAACTTTTGGTCCTGGAGGATGTGTTTATGTTGTTGAGCACATACCCTCTGTGTTGCACACTGGAATTCTGGTTCTGCAGACATCCTGGCTATGAGGAGGTTTGGGCTCAGATGGCTTCCTCCCTGCCCAGGTACTGCAATGGGTTTCCTTTCAGGGTGGGAAAGGTGCATACCTGAATCTCACCTGACGTGCAGTTGGGATGTGACCACAGAGCACACCTCAGTGGGGACAAGGGCTTTATTAAGGTGCACCTATCTCAAAGCGCAGACGGAGAGTGGCAGAGCCACGGCCAGGAGAAAGGCAGATGTGGTTGAAGAACAGAGCTGGCCAGATATTTCAAGCAGAGAAATGTTAAAGTCATGGGCAAGGTGTTAATCAAGCCCTCTCTGTTATAATCTTTGCTATTCTTGTCAACTACCTCTGAGAAAGACGAATTCAAAGCAGGTCCAGAGTGGGGTTACTAGTGTGAGGAGAGGAATGGAAAATCTATTTTACAAATATAATTGTTATCCAGAAGAAATGGGGTTAAACACAGGAGAGGGGGAAGATGTGTTTAAGCTAAGGACAAAACGTGTATGAGGGAAACTATGTGTATGAGGGCTATGAAAATATGTAGGCTGGAAGCTGTGCTGAAGTGGGGCTCTGGAAGGAGTCATGAGGTCACAGCACTTCTAACAGGTTTTAAGGATGAAGATGGATATATTTAGGAAGAGGGATTATATGATATACTTGCCCGCTATGCAAGAAAAATTAACATGGTCCTTTCTAGTGCTGTGTCCTTGTGAAACATGCCATAGGACTGTGAAGGATTAATTTATTATTACTATTAATTCCTCTTTTTTTCCCCAAGGAAGAGCATATTCAGCTCTGTATCAAGCAGGACCTGATGGAAGGAGTGTTTGTCACCGGGCTGCCTGATACCAGCTATGGGTGTCTGGTGAGAGGGAAGGAACCTAAGACAAATCCAGCTGCACCATCCCAGCTGCTTTGTCTCTTTCACCTAGATCTGAGCTGCACTTTGTTTCCTTCCTGTGACACCCCACGCATCCAGGAAGGACTGGGGATGAGGACTGTGTGCACTTAATGCACATTTTACATAGCTTTCCTTTAGATAATGCAGTTAATAGGGTCTTTGTTTCCTGTCTTTCTCGTCTGCTTTCATTTCATATTGCCTTAGCTTAACAACAGCAAAGGCCTGTTAGATTCTCAGCCATTTGTATTCATAAGCCAGGAGAATGCAGAGCCTTCAACTTCTTCATTAAAATAGTTTATATAAAATAAAAGAGAATTTCCGTACTATATTTAAACATTCGGGATGGCTGGCAGCAGTGGAATTAAACTCTTATTTGCACATATTTAAATTACCATGTGTATTTCGGTTCACAAAATGTTCAGCCATTTGGCTGGTGATGCTGTGTGAGTTTCCTTATAGCGGGAAGGATTTTGCCACAGGATCCACCAACTTATGAGGGCGAAAGGCAGCCAGTCCTGGGCTTTGTTCACTTGTGTGTGCAGCAGCAGACCACAATTCTCACAAAAGTTTTGGGGAAAGGTCTTACAGGGAACAGAAAGGCTCCACAGCACTAAAGGTAGGAAAGCATCATCTGGGACAGCCTTTTGGGCTATAGTTCAGCTCCCAAAAAAAGGTGGAAGTAGGGCTCCATCAATCAGTATGGAGCAAGACAACTGGGATGTTCTGCCTGTCTGGATGTTCGGGGAACCTTGCCCGAGACTCCGAGTAGCAAAGCTGCCTTCTGCGTTTCTGGAAGAAACTGTTACCCAGCTCTGCGCCTGAGTACCTGGAGAAGGAGGGTTGTATCTAAGTTGGATCAGAGAAGGAATTTTTGTTTTCCACTTTTGTTGAGGAATGACCACAGCCTTATGAAGAGCAGCCCCCGTTCTCTTCCCGGTGAACTGGAAAGGGGGGTGGCAGAGGCCGGGGGAGGGAGACTGGAGGTTGTTGGTGTCGCCTCTATGGGCATGTCACATACGTGGGAGCAGCTGGATGTGAGGTCCTCTCCCTGTGCACTGAGCTGTGTGAATGTGAGACAGCTGCTTTTTAGGAGCCGTATATCTGTGGCAGAGGGGTGCTATGCTAAGCCGCTATATGCTGCTGAGGGTTTGGAACAAGGGCAGAGATGCATGGTTTTCTGTGCTCATTTACGTGGACTTGAGCCATCTGTCCTTTTTCTATGAAATAATCTTTCATATCGAAGAGGAAAGAGGAATCCTTTCTACCTGGCATCCTGAGGAGCCTCCAGTTTTCAAATGCTATTCCTCGTGATTCGTTGATCCTAGTGGGAAACTGGGAGAGGTAGCCACAGACACCTAGAGGTGGCATCAGCTTTGTGGGGACGGGAACATGACAACAATGTCTCACACTGACCACTCCATAAGGTTCCCTGTTTCCCAGTGATGAAGTGGCTGCAGAATGGGCTTGCGCAGCATGTTGGCCTCAGGACTTGGAAACTTCTGTTTGGGGAAAGCATGGGGACTTGTTTCAAATCTGGGAAGGACGTTTCATGGGAAAAAGTGTGGCAACTTGTTTAAGTGCCTTCGAGGGCAGGAGGGAGAGACTACTTGAATGGTTGGAGGGAGGAGAGGTGTATGTCAGTGTAAGGTCTGGCCTCACACCGGCAGCGATGGCACTACAGGGATGGCTTCTGCCTTCCCCCCAGCCTTTCCCTCTTATCCCTGCGTTAGGAACCTTGTCCTGTCCTTACTGGTGTCCCCCACACTCTGTGCCACACCAGAACTGGTGGCACACCTTTCCCCCTCTTGTTAATCAGTTACTGTTAGCATCCTGCCTGTGACACAGCAACTAATTGCATTGTCCATGCCTTCAAATGAAGAAGCAGCAGCAGGAGCAGATGAACTCTTCAGCACCAGTCTTCTTTTCCTGTGCTTGTCTCTTAGAATACAAGTACAAAGAGGGAGGAAGGTGAAAGAAGCAGGATTTCTCTTAGCAGAAAGTTGCCTGCAGTGCTGAGGCATGGGCAAGTCTTCAGGCCCAAGCTCTGCTTCGCCTGCTGCCGGCCTTGCTTCAAACCAAGGGGTCATGGCGTCCATTTGGTAGTGTTGCCATACTTCAGCCAGGGTGTAGTTTTTGGCTGGCGGCATTAGGATGACTGGAAGGATGTGTCTTCTTTAAAGATTTTCCTCCCTTTGAATGTAGTTCATGGCATTTTGGGAGTTCTTGGACCTGCATTTTGAGGTGACCTGCCCTTGATTGCTGTGCTGGGATGGTACAATTGTATCTGCCACCTAGAAAATTAAGTTGTTTGAATGTTCATCTTGGGCACATGAGTTAGGCATTCTAATACCTCATCTGGGGACTAAGACTTTTCAGGCTGCTTGTGATAATGTTTCAGTGCTTGTCTTTAGTGTCCATGTTTTGAAAGGAGATCCAACTGTCCAGCTCTCAGAGGGCAGAAATTGCCCCATTTCTATCCATCCTGGTGGCAATTTACACCAGGGTAGGACTTTGTCCTAACATTTAAGGATCAGATCCGACCACTTCTCCATTCATTTCAACACTTTCTTTCCAGGGTTTCGGTCTGTGCTAAAATGCCAGTTTGACCTGCACCCCTCCTCCAGAACAGGAGCATATCATTCTGCATGGAGTTGGAAGAGGCCACAGAAACTTCCTGGTAGATTTGGTGGAGCCTAGTTGGTGAATGGGTGGGAGTCCTTGAGCTTGTCTCATGCATCTTGGACCCCATTGATGTGACAGTGTATTAACCAAGGCCATCAGGGGCTGCACGCTGGGCTGCCTATACGGTGCAATTTCACAGCCGTAGCATTTATCACAGAATCTACCCCTTAAGGCAGGCCAGTGCTCCTGAGTTTAAGCTTTCATTTGAGAAAGTTTTGCTATCCATCACGGCTATGACAATGACCTTCAAAGCTGACACCGCAGTTTAGGCATCTGGTGCACAGATACTTGAACCAGAAGGTAGAGGGCACTTGTAAAAAACCTGGATGTGGATGGATGAAATAGGTCAGGATTCCTCTCTATAGTCATTAACAATTTTTTTTACCATCAGGCTGTTCCTTTTCAAAGGCTAATATCAATTATTTTTCCTTTGTTTCTAAGGGCCTGGGAGCTGAGAAGTGACTCCTCTGACATTTCAGTATATTGCTGTAAAGAATATGGAGAAAGTTTTCACATGAAACATATAAGAGCCAGTTTACCCATCACAGATGCCAACCTGTTTTCAAAGGATTTAAGAAGGCATATTGTCTGCTATGCTGTTTGGTTGATGTTCTTCTATTGATATATTGTCTTTGTAGCTTTTTCATCTGCTAATTGATGTATGGCTGTATACACTGGTCTTTCAGCTGTGTTCGAGTTTTTATGTTAGACACAGTACTTTGTTTATTCATGATTGTTATGGTCCTATTTAAAGGTTTAGGAAGGTAAGACAGAGGTACGTTTGTAGCTCTCACGGCTTTAGAGATAACTTTATTGAAATGAACCAAGGGAAAGCAGAGATGCAGTGAGTACCTGAGCACTCAGGCAGCCTGAAAAAAATGACTCGGCAAGGTGATCACTGGAGTCTGCTGTTCATCTCACTGGAGCATCACGTTTCAAGCCAGAAGGTGACAATTGTGCTTCAGCGACGAAGGGGAGGTCAGTGTGGGGATGAAACCACTGGGACTGAAAGCCTGGAGCTGTGGAGAAAAGAAAATGGAGGCAAAGTTAGAGGAGACTTACACAAAGAGTGAAGGGGAAGAGAGGAGGAGAACGGAAGCACTGGTGAGCAGAGACAGCAGTGGCTAGAAGGGGAGGAGGTCTTTTGTTGAGTATGAAGGCCAGGATTTGGCCTTGAACAAATATTGAAATGATAGCAGGTACATAAAGACCGTGTTTCCCCTTTGACTGTTAGCAAACTGTAGTACTGACAGCATGTTTGTGGAAGGTGTGGGGGGACCCTGAACTCCAATCCTGCCTGTGAACCAGACTCGCTGTAAGATTTTTCTGCCAAAGATGCATTTGGGTCCTCACTGTAGTATGGGCAGGACAAGGACAAATCTGTGACCAACCTCGTGAATCTGGAAAGGGTAATTTCACCTGCCACTTATGCCCGTGTGGAGCCGCCCTGGGGGCAAGTCTTCCAGCAAAGCACTTTTGATCAAGTTTTCCTCCAGAAACTGAAGAAGGAGCCAGAGTCCTTTGGAAAGCCCTGCATATAAATATCTTGTTTAGTTAGTCTAATAAAGGTATTACTAACAGTGCTGCTTGGAGGATTTATTGGGGGATTTCACTAAGACAGTGTTAGCAGTGGAATTATAGTCATTCTCTGGTAAGACCTTGTCAATGCGAGAGAAAATAACGTTGATCCAATCAGAGATATTTTACAGGATCAATGTAATATTCCTTTGCATAATCACAACTGAAGGATTATGGGCCTGTGCTGGGAGTGACGCAGGATCACTTGACAGATCACAGCTTCATTTGTTCTCATTGTTTTAACTGGTGAAGTACAGGCAGTTTTTAAAAGTGTGCATATACACCCCTGTATTTTAAATAAATCAGGGGTCCTTCAAGCCACAGGCATTATTTTCAGGCTATTGCTTTCAAACAATATTTTGGGCTACATACATTTTTCATAGCTGAGCCATACTGAAGCATCTTGCTATGACCTTGAGACAATTCCCTCTGCAATCCAGGAAGCCAATGTACATGAAATGGGAGAGGAGGCCCTGAGGCGGGCAGGGAAGAGGAGAAGACAAATCAATATACAGCACGAGCCTTATAGCCCAAACATCATAAGGGACCCTGAATAAGTGTGCGTAATTGAGCTTTGGGTAACGCAGCAATTCCTCCAAGGGGATACGTGTGTTGCAGATGACAGTGAATTCAGGAGGCTCAAGAATGTACTGTGGTATGCTGAGAATAATTTATAATAAAACAAGACCTCCTCATTGATTATGCTACTATCTTTGCATTTTTCAAGATCCCAGTACTGCTCTATTGCTTTAATGACAGCTTTGTCACTCATTGCGGAGACCCTAAATCCCTACCTAGATTGCCTAGATATTCCCCTGGCTTTAGTGAGGCTTCTTCTGCCAAGGAAGAGGAGCAGTATGTTTGATGGCTTCACCACATTTGACTGACTGGTTCCATTGGATTTATGTGTATATCTCAGTGAACGATGGTGGCTGAGGCACAGAGCAATGGCTCAGCTCACTGATAATATCAAGGGCCATTCAAACTCCAATCTTGTGGTTTCAGATGACTTCAACTGCAGGGCTGCAAAAGTTATTTGGGAAAGAAAAAACAGCTATTACAAGTGACATTTAAAATTAGATGGGACACAGCTCGCGTGAAAATACAGCAGGGATCAGCCTGTTTCTATCAGGGGCGAGGACAGATAACCAAACGTGTCCCTTCTGCCGTCATGTGCAGAGTATAGCCTGTATCAAAGCATACAGTTTTGCTAGGAGGTTGTGACTAGCATGGGGTGTGTGTACAGAGGAGTGACAGGATGCAAAAGCCTGTTGGAATTAACCCCTTCAAATGAGCTCAGGCTGGGGGCAAGACCTTCAGGACATTTTGGTCCCCATGGCTTTGCCTCGCACCAAGAAGCAAGGGAAGGGGGAGAGGAGGCAGGGCCAGGGTTACCTGCACTCTCAGTAATGCAGACAGCTCATAGCCTCCAGGCAGCACCAACGCCTGCCAAAGTCGCCTTGTCGCCCTCGCCCTTGGAGGCCTCACGTTTGGCAATGCAGGTCTTCCACAGCCATCGCTGTGGGATGATTTATGGAAGAAGACTGGCTTGACGGCTCCCCTTTGTGCTGCCCTGTGCCTCCTGTGCTCCATGGCACGTGGTGGGGAAGCAGCTGCACACCCCCTCCTCGCACGCACCGTGGCCCCCTGCAGCGCTCCACCTGTGCGGGCTCTTGCTGCCCACGGGAGGACTGCTCCTGCTTCGCTGACGTCCGTTTCTATGGGACCTGTGTAACTCTGCCCTGCGTGTCAGGCCTGGGGAGGCACCATGGGTCTGGCACTGTGGGTGGCATTGACACGACCGGACAGGCTCAGGTTGCCAAAATCATGAAGTGAGAGTAATCACGGTGCCTTTTTTTTTTTTTCCTTGCTACCTGGAACAATCAGCTATCAGATTGCTTCTACAAAATGCAGCGCTGAGAAGTAATCTGTTAGAGTAATCATTTACTGTATCAGCTCTGACCACCACAGCCCTCGGACATATTTATATCCTTGCAATTCACAGCTGCCTGTCAGTTGTTCTGTTGTGAGCCTGCAGAAAATCCATATTAAAAAAGGTTAGGAGTTCTGACTTAAACCGAGAAAAGCATGAGAAATCAGAGTAAATCCATGCTGCTAGTCTGTTCTTCGTTGCGTAAGTTCAGGACGGACCCTTATCCGGGATTTTCACTCTTAACTCTCAGCGTCCTGGCTCTAGTGAGCCTCCTCAGATCATGGATATTTGTGGACTGTGCGTATTTCCATGTTAGTGGATCCAGAGGCATATGATGAGCATGCCAGTGTAATTTGCATTTTAAAGTAGTCTTAAATAAGCTCTCATGTCTGCAGCTGGGCTTTGAGAGGATCATGTTCCCTGGAGTTAGCCCAGGGCAATGTGCTGAAGATCACACATAGCTTTTACTCTGTTCTTGCTCAAGCAAAACTGCTTTTAAGTCCAGGGGAGCAAAGTCAGTCTTGCCGAAGTTGGAAGCAAGCATGCCTTTGACTTCAATGGGACACAGATTTTGCCCAGCATTAGTTTTTGCTTGTGAAAAGACTTGAGAAAGGCCTTCTAGACCAAACCTCCCAGGAGCTTACTAATCACTCCTTGCACAGGTTCACTGCCATGTGAGTCCCTTGAAATATTTCCTTGAGTTGAGCAGGAGGTTTGCCTAGAGAAAATGACCTACATACAAGGCAAGTGCCATGTAACACTTGCAGTTAATGTTTTATTTGTTGGTATAACAAAAGCATGTCAACAATTCAGTCTTGCCAAATTCCACTTGCCTGTTTGGCTGGGATACGTATTTTTTCCTGAGGAGGGACTAAAATGATGTTCATTTGTTTCTTTACTACGGTCCTGGCAAGGAAGAAGGTTTTGTGCCTGGGCCAATAAATTTTCAAGTGACTTTTTTAAAGTTGTTATTCTGAACCACTGCCCAAAAAAATCAAAGAAAAAATAATCTGAGACTTAATATCAATTCTCTTAATAACTTAATAATCTTCTTAATAACTACCTTTACAAATGAAAATGTTGGGTCTTTCCTTGAATAGTCCAATATGCCTCTAACATCGCTATCTCTGCAGAACTCATTTCTTCTGTGAAAGCTGCAAATGTAAACGTCCCCTTTCAAACACTGTCACTCACAAATAAATAACGCAGCTCTTCCTTGACGCACGTTGTGTCGACCAAATCATTTCCATCGTCTTATGCTTGTTACTTTTTCATTTTTCCCAGAGGGATTTGCAATCATTACGAGTCGCTTTCCATTTTGACTTGTAGCCTAAGCAATTGAACACGAGTGCAAGGCTTCGGCATGAGAACTGCTCACTGCAGTTAAGTGCAACCCCCGTTAATGAGCAGGTAAGGTCAGGCCTTTCAATCGTAATCTCTTTGGGGGGCTGATCTGCCAGGCTGTTACGCAGGCTGAAGAAGCATACCATGACGTTCATGTCACTGAAATTTTTATACCATCCCATCACAGTAGCATCTAAACGCAGACATGCACATCTCCACAAGGAAATACAGCTCAGAGACTGTCTGGAATAGATATGCCATGTATTATTAATTACCCAGTTGAAGTATCTACAGTAATATTTGCACTATGCCCTCTGCAGCTCTATTCCCCCCACCCTTTTAAAAACTTCATTTGAATATTCTTATTTATTTTAAGCTGCCTGGTGGCACCCAAGCTTGAGGAGCTTAATTACTGCTGTAGGCAGGGAAAGTTCGACACTTCTGTGCATGTGGTCCTTGCCATTATGCGGGCTTATTCAGCAAAATGGCCGATGCGGGCAGAAGATGTGTAAATCAGCGAGTGCTGCAAGAAGAGCACTTAATTGAAGCTTTATCAAGTGCTTGCAGAGCTGACCTCCGAGCAGTAGCTGAACCACAGTTGGGATGGGAGCGAGCCAGGAGCTTTCACTGATGACTAAGCCGTGTGCTGGGAAAGGATTTGCTTACAAAACTTGCCTGCTTTACCCATGGGTGGCAGAGCACTGCGTAGCTAGGGGTGACTTAAATCATTCTGCTTAACTCACTTAAATTGTTCCTTTCAGCACAGATTCCTAGCTCTCAGTACACTTTGATGACTCTATAGTTGTGTATGGGGGATGTAAGTTAAAGCCAGGCTGCTGACTGCCGGGGTCAGCGTGGTGCTAACAGCACGGGGGGCATGTCAGACTGCATGGCGACACGACGACGGCACGTTCAGGCCTCTGAAGTTTTTTCTTGCTGGTCTGGCATTGGAAGAGTAGATCTGGACTGTTCCTATCCCTTCTGCATGAAGGGACTGTTCCTACGCCCGCCCTGCACGTCTGCAACACGCACATGTGCGTATACAGAGACAGGCAAGCATCAAATAGTTCCAGATATTTGCCTATTGAGAAACAGATCCCACCAAACTATGCAAGCGTACTGAAGAAAATAAAGCCCTGAGGTTGAAGGCCAAAGGAGAAGGAACTGTGTAACATTTCACAAAGCTGAAAATGATGAAGGACCAAATTAATTTGGAGATAAAATCTGAACAATATTAACAGGTAATTGGGAACGTATTGACAACATTTTATTACAGGTCTGCAAAAAGCTGTGGTGCTATATAAGAGAAAGAAGATCACATTGTTAAAAAATACGATAACTTCGCTATGAGGGGAAGTAAAAGTAGCAGGAAGCAAAAATTGTGAATGTGCCTGTTCTCACATGCAGGAAGAAGAAAGGGCAACATACTGAAATATCTGGATATTAGAAACTAGGAACAGTAAAAGCTAGATAGGAAAAGAAGTACAAGAAGGGAAAGCTATGTCTAGCTGAGTTAATACAGGAAACAAAGCGCCAAAAACTATTAAAAAGCAGGCGCTTCAAGTAAATTATTATTATATACTTTGCAATAGCAAAGCATATTAGTGATAGAAATGTTAACAATAGTATTTGTCTTTTGCCAAATGGAAATGATTAAAAAAATAAGTGGAAATCAAGGATATGTTTAACAATTATTTTTATTCTTCTTTTGGAGAAAAGCTAGATGAGTTATTCTTGCCATATGATGACAACAAAATACTTTCTTCTCCAGCAGTAATTTAGACTGGTGGAGCACAGTTAATCAAGTCAGTTATTTTAATTTAATAGATCTGAATAATTTGGTACCAAGCATTTTAAAAGAGCTGGCTAAGGAAATATCCAGACTTAATTCATATAAATGGTGATTTTCAGAATTTGTCAGGATACTGGTGAAATAGCAAAGATGTAGGAGAAAGCTGGTATTATTCAAACTCTTGAAAAGTGTAAATATAGCAATACTGGGAAAAGTAATGTAGCAGCTAATGTAATTAATAAATTAATAAAGAATTAAATGCAGATATGCTAACTAATGCTAATCAACATGGATTTATAACAACAGATCTCATTAAACTAATTCTTGTTGATAAAGGTGCTAGTGTTGATTGAACATTCCTCCTCTTCTTTTAGGCACTTGACTTGGTACCAGATGACATTTTGATTAATTAGCTACAGAAATCAACATGATGCACATTAAATGGATTAAAAAGCTGGCTAAATTATAGTTTAAAATGAAATTTTCTATAGACATAAAACAGATTTCACAGGGTGTTAGAGGTAACAGCTTTTTGCATTAGGCTAGTTACCATTTTTATTAAAGAACTAGAAAAAACCATGACAAAGTGATCCATTAAGTATACTAATAATAGTTTGGGGAGTGATAAATAATAATGAAAACCAGGTAACTCTGTGGAAATGGCGTGGATCTCTTTGTAAAGTGGACAGAAACAACGTGTACTTTAGGTACATGTGTTTGGGACAGTGAGATGGCGTATAGATATAGTTGATGTATCCTAGTGTCTGTACTGGAAGCAAATTATGTACCTTAGCTGTGCCTCAGATGACATGTCTCGGGATACAGTTGGACCAGACATCATCCCTGCATCGCACTCCACTGGGCTACAAAGGCTTCATAAGGCTGATAATATTTGTTTTGCAATGATGTAAGTTTTGTGGCCTTTCCATTTTTGGCGCTCACGCACTCAGGAAGGGTTGAGACAGCGGAGAGGGTTCAGGGCAGAAGCGATGGTGCCGTCGAGGGGGGCACGCTCTGTAACGCAAGGCTTAAGGAGCTCAGCCAGCCAAGCTTAACAAAGAGAAGATTGAGGAGTGGCTTTATCATAAGCTGGAAAACCTGCGTATGGAGAGGCAACCTGCTCAGAGAAGACTCTGTATCTAGCAGGCAGATACTGGGTTCATCACAAGTGGAAGGCTGGGGTTAAACCAGCTGAATTCAAACAAGATATAAGGCCAACCATTTTAGCAAGGAAGGCATTAACCGCGGGAACAGCCTGCTCTCAGAGATGGCAAATTCTCCATTGAAAACACTTTGAAAACTTAGATTGTATCTTCCGAACAGAAATGAATTCAGGACAGTCCCGTGGCCTGTCATCTGCTGGGTATTTGAATGAATAATCACAGAGCTGCCTTCTGGGCTCATAATTCGTGATTTAACATTACACAGAAGTTGCGGCACTGGAAAACGAGTGCCTGACACCAAGAGTTCAGATTTTATGTGTCAGCCAAGGGGTTTTCTGGCTTTCCTGAATGTAGATCAAAACTTGGAGTATTTTATGTGTGTCAGTACGCAAAGCCATAAATGCATCCACTTCAAAGCACACATCCTTGCCACAGTTTGGGTCACTGGGTGGATCTGGAGGCATAGAAATGCAATAACCTGGGAGTGCTCTTAACACAGGGCCATATTCTGCTGCTGCTCTGAGATCAAGCCGAGATGATTTTATCAACTTCAGCAGCGTTTCACTGTAGCGTAACTCAGAGCTGAGTTTACCCTGGCAAGTCAGCACTGTCAGTTGTCCCACAAGAAGGGATGTGGTGGGTGACGGCAGGAGCAGGCAATAAAAGAGGGAAAGAATATATGGGAAAGACAGCAAGAAAGGACAGATGGAGGAAAACCGTCAGGAGCGTGATGGAGGCTAGAAAGCAGAAAAATGGGAAAGCTGCATTTTAAGCCATATTTTTGTGTACATAAGAAAACAAAGGGGGAGAAATATTGCACAAAAAAGGGAGATTCGGGAGGGGAAGACTAGAAGAGAAAGGGCATGTAAATAAAGGGTGGGGAGAGAGAAAAGGAGAGGAAACAGAAACATGTTTGTCAGTCTTCGTGACCTTCCCTTACACTTACTGAATGATTTATTCTGATATTTGCCGGTATCTTCCTGCCAGCCATTTAGTGTCACGATATAAATAAGAGCAGAACCCCATTACTGCTGTTCTGGAGGGATTTTGATGTTGAACGGCAATGGTGCACCTCCCCCCACCACCCTGCCATTCGGTGATTATGAATTATATGCCGAGTGCCTCTAATAACTAAAGGGAAAGGGCTGCTCAGCACATTTGGAATGTAAATCTCATTTTTTTCTCTTTTGTAGGTCATGAAATGCAGCCCTCTTCTAAACCCCTGTGCTCAGATCACAAGCTCCCGCTGCACACAAATTCCTTAGCCTATCCTCTGCAAGGGTGACATTTCACCCAACACTGAACTCCTCAGCATCCTGCGGGCTTGAGATAAGATTTTTATTATTATTATTTTAAACACAGACATGCTGCATCATGTCACTTAAAAATTCCTACGTAGATGCTATACCACACGGGAAAGCAGACTATTGAAAAAACAGAGATCGATGCTGTATTTCAATTAAAAAGCAAGAACTTAATTTATGTTTTTCCCTAGCCTGCAGATAGTCACAGGATGCAATTTTCAGGGAATCAGCACTTACTAGCCAAAACTTCAGAAGTGTTCACTGCCCAGCCCCTCTCAAGTAACCCATATAACTGCATTTTCAGAACAAGCCCTTTTGGGCTCCATATTTAGTTCCTGAGCTCCTACATCTCCTGCCCTTGGCACCTCCTTTGCAGAAGCAGGTTCTGGGCTATCGCAGGAGGAGCCGGTAGCCTCTGGAGAAGATAGTGTCATGTTTGTGCTTTGCAAGAAGTGAAAGGGAGGGAAGAATCCCTTCATTTTAAAACACAGACGAGCTGAACTCTTTGCTTTATGATTGGGGGCATTCAGTTATAATTCAGGTTGTGGATGGTCAGTTTTTGTTTCTTAGTATACTGACGTTACGGGACATGTAGTTCAGACCTTGTTTCATTTTGGAAGGGTGAGCAAGGTATGTAAACAGTTAAAAGGAGGGGAGGCAGGTAAAAGGGAAAAAGAAGTTAAAATTACTTGGTGTTTGTTTTGCTTTTGGGATAGGCAGTTTCTGTCTCTGGGGAGAAATTCACTTTTCTACACCACTTAAATCTCTCTTAAACCCTTGAAATAGATCTCTGGGAGTGACATGGCGCTGAGGCCTTGGTGCTGGCCAATTTCACCTTATCATATTTGCTCAGAATATTTCCAGCCCCGCAGAGTCACATTGCTGACAGCCCCACACAAGCTCCAAGATATTTCCTTGCTTGCAAATTAAGTTTTCTCGGCAAGCCACCCTGCTACTTCAGTTATCACCACTGGAGAATGGATGTCCTAAGGGACTCAAAACGGACTATAGAGTCTCTCACCCATGGGTTTTAATTTGACCTTGCTCGCATCACTAGTGACCAAAAGTTATTACCATAAGTGGCTTACGTGAAATGTATTGGTCTCAGTCAATTATTAGCAGACAGTTGTCTGCATTACCAAACCACCATCACAAATGGTGCTTTTTTGGGAAGTCTTAAGCAGAGCCAGGGTCAGTACAGCTGGACTGAAACCTCAGCAAAAGTGCAAGAACAGGCTTTAAGTTTTGTGCTTATTCACTTTCAAGAGAATGAAAGTAACACAAGCTGTAAAATAGCTGTAAAAGCTATTTCAGGCCTGCATAAATTAGAGCAGTCTCTGGGGCTGCTCTGACTTATGCATGGGATGGTCCTGCTCCCCAGACAGCCTCCATCTTCAGGAGATACAAAGGTGGCATAAAGCCTTTCTGGCAGCCTCTGCCCCTGTCTCTGGCAGTGCAGAGACCAGCAGCCCAGGCTGTGCTCAGCACATCATTTTTTACCTAGGGTGCTCATGTGACAACATGCTCAGCCTTGGTCTACGCAGGGTATCACACTGTGGACAAATAGGGACGCTGTCTGCCAGGTCTTTCCAAGCCATAGAGCACCAACAGACATGATACGACTACCCAGAGGTACTTGGCTTCGTTGGGGTACAGATGGGGTAAGATGCAAGCCAGAGCCATGGCCCAGGAGGAGGGAGAGCAGTTGGGCCGTTCTGCTTGAAGCTACAGGCAGCAGATTTCCAAGCTGGGGAAGGCTTGCAAGAACTGATCTGGGAAGTCAAAATAGCGCATTTTTCTCAGAACCAAAGCACCAAAAGTGGACGTTCAGTTTGAATCAGCTGCAAGCCCCTGTTTTATTAACTGAGATATTTCATTTTGATTTTGCTCTGTTTATTCATTTATCTTGGTAAGCATGTGTTGTCTACTGCCTGCTGCTAAATCCCCAGAGCCTCCCCTTTTCCACCACTCTCCCCTCCCCAAGCCCTTGCACAGTTGTACCGTGCTTGAAATGTCTCTGTGCACAGCTATAGGAAAACAGCAGTGGAAAGTGCCTTCTTGGAGGCTGACCCTTTGACATTACTTAATCACGTCTTTATAGCTCTCCTTACAGTGGGGGAAAGCTTTGCTCCATGCCTGCACCCTGGCTACTTCTGCAGCTGTGTGTAGTCCTGCCGTCGTGGGTACGAATCGGATCCTGCTGTCTGGTCATCCCTGTAGAAACGCCCCTGTCCAGCGCCCTGCATGCTCGTCATTGGGGTGATTTGGGGTGCAAAATGCCTTGCGTGGCTCCTCATGCAGGGATGCTGAGCAGAGGCCAATGGGGCTCTGCTGCTCTTGCTAACTGGGTTTTCAGAGCAAGGCCGTCTTTGTTGTAGCTGAACATGGGTTGCATGGAGGTGTTTGTGCCCCCCAGCTGTCAGCGTCATGGTAGCGCAGGAAAGGGGGTGGTATGGTTGGCAGCGAGGCTTACTGAAAGGGATTCTCCAAAAGGAGCAGAAAACCTGGGCAGGAGGATCTTGACGGACCTCAGTGGAGCTGCAGCGTGACATAAATATACTGGGGGAGCCTGCAGGAGCCACAGCCCTCTGTTAGTATCTGCTGACGCAGCACGTGGCCCATGTGGCGCTGGTGTGTGGTGCCAGGGGGGAACCCTCGAGGTGCAGCTCATCCGGGCAGCTGGGGCTTGGGAGAGCTGAAGCAAACAGTGCGTTCGGTAAATGAGGAGGTCATCACCAAACTGGAGGAGTAGAGGTTGCTGGGGACGGTGCTGCCAGCTTATGGTAAGCTCTGCTGATGGGAAAAAATATTCAGCTTCTACCTTCCAAAAAGCAGAACTGAAAATAAAACTAATCTACCTCAAAAGCATTAAAATTGAGCTTCAGCATGAGATTTCTACCAAGGGGCCCAGCAGAAGGCTTTGTCCCCGGTTAAGGGCTGTGTATCTAATTTTGGGCTAACTAACGTGGTAAGAAAAAAGACTGCCTCAAAGCATAAAATCTAAACAGTGAAAGAATTATTGAGATACTCTGTTTTCCTTATTTTGCCAAGAAATTCAGGATGCCTTGTCCACAATTGCACAAAAATCTGAGCTAGAGCTGGAAATGTGTCCAAATATCTTGACTCCTAGTCTTATGCCTTAGCTATAGAAGCATCCTTCCTTCCTAAATAGCTCAAGTAATGGTCTACCCAGGGAACGAAGAGAAGTGTAGACTGTCTGCAGTATATATAAATCTGAATAAAGCCTCAGGTCAATGTAATCAGACATATGGACAAAAAAGAAGGATGACGTCTCTATGACGTGGTTGAATTACTGGCATTGCAGAGCTGGTCAAATATTTTTTTCATAAAAGGTCAGCTTATCAATTTGGGGGAGAATCAAAAGCGCTTGTGAATTTCTGTCAAGTATAGTGACAAAATAGTCACTATAGTGTTAGAAGGTAAGGAAGGGTTGAGGGAAACAAAGCGGTGAAAAAGTAATTTTTTTTTCAGCACGAAAAATATCGTTGTGGAAATGATGACAATTTTTAGTATTATTAAAATAGACTTTCATTTTTTAGCGACTATTTCTCAAGGAAAAATTGATCCAGTTAAAAATATTAAAAATCAGAGCATTTCATTATGTTTGACCGAAACATTCTGGGTTGACCTAAAATGAATTTTTTTTGTCTCAACATTTCACTGTCAAGCTTTAAGAATTTTATTCAGCTTGATTCAAATTTAATTTTTCCTGATTTTTCCATTTAGCCAACTGTATCTGATGGATCATTCTTTACTAAAACAGCATCTTTACTTTTGCTAGCTTGATCTTGCACACTTAATTTGACATTAAATATCTTTTTGGTTGACAGTTTCTAGTTTATATTTTTTAATGTGAAAAAAGGCAAAAATAATTTGAAAATTAAATGCATGAAATTTTCATAATGTTCAACTTTATTATGGGTCCCTAAATATTTCATCCTACTTTGGTTCCTCTAAAACATCCTCCAGCCCATTGACTGTAGCAATGGGTCAGGTAAACATCTTGACCTCTATCTACTCAACTCAAAAATGCTATAAATAACTTTTATTGGTTTATGTCCTCTGCAGCTCTACGTAGTGTCACAGCTAAGAATGTCATTGCACAAAACTGACAATTATCTTTGCCTTTTTTTTTCCTTTTGCTTTCTTTTTCTTCTCTATGTAGTTCATAAAGTGCAAAGACAAGGAAAGTCAAAAGGAAGGTCTTCATTCAAATAAAGGTAAAATCCTGTTGCAGACAGAAAAGTGACTTTGGAGAAAAATGACATCACCAGGCTCTGCATTTATTCTCTTCAGTGGCATCCAGATCAAATTTACTTGGTTTTCAAGATGATGTTTCTAACCAGCCAGCCCTTAAACTCAAATTGGGATCTGAAAGTCAAGCTGTGTCCTTTCTGACTCATGCATAATCATCCTTAATAAAGTTTCTACAGCCAGAATTTAGCTGACAAGTTGGTGTTTATCACACACAAGACAAAAAAGATTAATCCAAGCTGCTCATCCATAGCTAGGCTGACTCTTCATCATTAATTGGTTAAATGCATGCTATCTGCAAAGCAAGCCAGAAAAGGATGATCTGAAGAGCAGAGTTGGAGTTGGAGTTGGTTTTATGTAGTGCTTTCCCCCACCACAAACACATTTTCTTTTAGCAAAATATTTCCCAGACAAACCCACTGGTGGGCCCCTGTGATACTAAGCCTGGGAGAAATCCCTTTTGTCTTCCTTCCTCCCACCTTTGTGCCCATCCGCTGGCTTCCATAGCAAAATGGGTTTGTGGGATCAAAAGTGGGGGGGCAAAAGAGGAATATGTGGGACTCTGCTCTGCAAAGTGATCAGCTGGCCAACAGAAGATGGCAGTCAGATTTTGGGGTTTCCAGCCCCGGATCTTTCCTTGTTGAGTGCAGGTACTGCATGGGGTTCAGCACATGACACCGAACACCCTCCTGAGCTCCTTGGCATGTGCATTTGTGTATTTAATGTACGTGTGTGGCAGCCTGACACAGGCCATGACAGAAACCACCAGCGATCTGTGTGGCAAGCTGCCATCTTCCATCTCTTCAGGGTGAGGTAAGGACACAATTTGAGCTTGCTTTGAGATCTCACCTCTTTTTAATGAGTGTTGTCTTGTCTTAAATGTTATTTTAATATTTGTCACGTACTTAGCATGCTGAGCAGTCAGGTGAGGAGGAGGGAGCCAGACTGACGCAGGGTAAGCAGGATATCTCTCTGCTCGGGAGGGCTCTGGTCCTTCACCTTAACCACACCTACCTTCCTCACTTCTTATGATGAATGTTAAAGGGAAGAGCGGATGTCACCTGGCTATTATCCTGTCACCAGGGTGGCCGTAAGAAACTGGAGGAAGTGTATTCTTCAGTTTGAAGGAGGTGTGATCCCCGTTAAGTAGAGAGGGGAGCAGATCATGCTTATAGGAAGCATTGCTTTGCAACTAGTGCACTAGAGCAGGAGACGGGTGGCTGGTCTCTATTCCCTGATTTGCTGCTAGCCTGCCTCAGGAAGCAACTTCACCCCGCGGAGCCTCAGCCTACTCACATGTTGTTGGCAATAGAGATACCTCCTTTGCAAGGCGCTTTGAAATCTGTCAGTAAAGAATGCGGTATTAAAGGAAGGAGTATTACTGTCACAATGCTATTAGTTACTCAGTTTCTGTCTGGAGAAAGATGAGATTTTGTTGGCTTCTTGAACAGACGTGTGGCTGGGTTTTATCTCAGTAGAAATGGCGCTTGGCTATTGCCTTCAAACACCTATTCACCTACTAGCGGCTCAGTTTGGGGCTACTCCGTGTTGCATCAGTAATGTTTGAAATGCAGAGGGTGTCCCTTTGGAAGCTGCCAGGGCTTCCTTTGGATCGCATTTGTGAGTGACACGAGATCGTGCTCCTAATGGCCTGATGCAGTCTGCTGCCTTGCGGCATGACACTCCAGGGCTGAGAAGCCTTTCTCCTCTGCCTCCATACTGCTATTCTTCCTGCTCCTTTGATCCTGCTCTTCTCTGCTCCCTTCCTTTCTGTCCCTTTCCCTAGCCCCATTTTGTTATTATTACGCTTGTCCTTTGAAGTTAGCCTGTTATTTAACCCAGTCTTCATCCCCTGCCCATTTTGCATTGACCCTGTGCCTTCCCATACAAACTGTACAGTGTAACTCATAAGGTTCCCTATCTTTGAAGAGTCAGAGATGGCCAGCACGCAACAGTCCTGGCCTCCCGCAGCAGGAACACACGGGTAACTGGTGTCTCAGGGGGGCTCAGGACAGTGAGTGGGCAACAGTCAGTCCAGGGTACGAGAGGAGATTTACACCTTACCAACAAGGCAAGGTTGAGAGGCTTTTAAAGAGGGCTGGGGGGATCCTCCTCTGTGTACTGTTTGATTAGTCCCATGTGTGAGTTGGGTGACTTTGAGTCCCCCACTCCAGTAGTGTTTCCTCACTGTCTTCTGAATCTCCTGTCCATCTGTCAGCAAGACTTTGTACCATGTGTCTCCCTGTGATCCTGTGACTGGAGGCTCAGGAGCTTTCTTCACCGTGAGAATGCAGCTATACATAATCCGAGGCTATATAGGTTATATATAGCGATGGATGCTGCTCCACAGTGGTCTCAGCACTGTGTGATTGTGGGATTTGGTGGACCTTTGCTGTCCCAGGAGTAATCTCTGTGCACACAGAAACTAAACAAGGATTTAGCCAAACCAATTTTTTCTTTGGGGGCAAAATGCCATGGAGACTTTGGAAAATATGTTGAAGCCTTCTTTTCTGATTATTATAGTGTATTCTGATACTCCTCCTATTGAGATTTTCTGAGCCCGTGAGCTCTGTATCCATCTACTAATGGAAAAAACCAAGATATGAAAATAATCTGGAACTCATGCCACTCAGAAAGAAGCAAAAGCCTGGAGATCAGCTCTGAGACTTGGGATAGGACATTACATGTTAATTTGTAAAGGCAGTGTGTTTGCAGAAAAGTGACAATATGGTTTTGAGCTGCGTATATGGAAGCTCACTGTATCGCAGCTCAAGGTGGTAATAGATTTACTCTATACAGTTCTGATGCATTCACACCTAAAACCATCACATCCAGCCTTGCACAAAACTTTACTAGCAGTGTCTCAATAAACTGAAAGCAGTTCAAAGAAGAGCAACAAAAAATATCAGGATGACTTCAGGATTGATTTAGGTGGAAAGATTAGAAGTGCTAAATGTGGATAAGAGATGATGAAGGTGGGGATGCGCTAAGAGACTACAAATATTTGGCGGGTGTTAATGTTAAAAGAAGAATTACTTTGTGTGATTCAAAGGGGTATATCATGAGAAATGACACACAAAGAAGTGACAAATTAGTCTGAAAACTACAAAGAACTTTCTGCTGTCAAAATACATAGTACTAACTTTCTCTTCAGGTTTTGTTGTCAGTAAAGTATCTACAGAGGTAGGTAACAGGCCCTGGAGGCAAAACTTTGGAGGCTATACTGCATGGAGTCAGCCTGCACCAGAAGAGAGGTGAACTGGAGATTACCTGTTCACCTGGTGAGACAACTTCCATCTACCACACATTTTGTTTCTTCTGCACTCAGTTTCTTTTCCATATATTCTGCCAAACAAAAATAGGCCAACGTAAAGCGTTGACTGTCAGACATGAGATTACAGAGACTGATCAATACTAGTTACTTTTACGAGAATGAATATTATGGAAAGTCGTGGAGGTAATGGTCATCTGCTTCATTAGTGCCAGCAAAGAAGCCCTCTAATGCCACAAACTGTGTAGGGGCTTGTTATCCCTTTCACACTTGTGAACTTCTGGCCTGACAGAACAAGATGATCAAGAAATAGTAAAAATATCATCTTTGTGAATGCACCGTTCATTCAACCTGTACTCTACTAACCCAACACATCTAATTTGCATATTAATTTGTTGCTACATGGTTATGACTTCCATATTATGTTCCCAGTGAGTGTACATATTTCAGGAATCTTGTTAACGTAGCCCAATCTTGCAAATGTTTTATCTAAATATCTAGTGTAAACACATTAAAATCCAGTGAGTTAACCCATCATGTGCCTTGCCAGACAATTAAGAAGAACAAAGGTCGTGTTCTTCCTTAAAGCTGAAACTCCTCCATTGAGCCACTTCACAAATCTCTTCACTGCCTGAGGCCCAGCTCCTCTCTACCTGCAGCGTAGCCTCTAGCAGGAGCCCCCCATGTGCTTGGGGGCGAGATTTGCCTTCCTTTTAATTTTGGTTTCTTCCGCAAGTAAACTTCAGATTGTTTTCATTTTGTTCATCTGCAGCATGGCAGACTGTTTACATCCAAACACAGCAGCTCTGGATCAGACCATTGGTCCTTGCTTGCTAAATATTTTCGGAGGGTGTTTTCAGCAGGTGTGAAATGTGCCTGAGCGCTGCTGCAGGGCTGAGGCTGGGGGTGAGGACAAGAAGCCAAGGAGATGAGCAGGAGGATGCCTCAGCCGGCTGTGGGTGCTGGTGGCTTCTGGAGGAGTGAGGCGAGTGAGAGACAGAAGAGCGTGTCCTCCGAGCGCTGCTGCAGAGGTGGAAATTTTGGGTGCTTTTCTCTTGCTGTTTGCTTGACAATTCATTATTTCAGTGGCTGTTTACTACTGGAGGGGGAGACACATAAGGCCCCTAGACGTTAATTTCTTCCGCCAAGTGAATGTTGTAAATAATCCCAAGAAAATTTGTGAGGAGATTTGTTTGCCTTTTATCAGTTTGAAGTTTTCTTGAGGGAAAAGGAAATGGCACATTTCACTCAAGCCCTGCCGCCACAGGGCCAGATCCTGACTGGGTGCTGGCAGTACCATTTGCAGTAGCTGCTATCCCTCAGCCCAGTGACCCCCGCTATGGCCAGCCACTGAGGCAGTGGTGGGGAGCACTGCTCTGGGTACAGCTCCTCCACATCTCCATGGGAAAAACAAGCCCCACACACCACATGGGGCTGATGGCAGCGTAGCAGGGACAGCTTTCCCTCAGCAGAGAGGGTGCTGGCCCAGGGCACTAAAAGGTCTTAATGGCCCTAATTGGCTCTACCTGGTGCCTTCCCACACCCGTGCCCCCCATTTCAGCTCAGCCCTGGGGCTGTTAGCCCTTTCCTGAGCTCTGCTGTGGTGGTCTCCAGCCTCATCTCTGGGGTGTGCCATGGTCCTGGCTCACTCCCTGCTGTACCGATGGACTCTGTTACCAGCCCCCCATGTTCAGTCTTGTGGGGCTGTGCCCGTCGTGAGGCTTTGCCTGCCAGAGTGTGGCTCTGTGGGTACGGATGTGGCACCTCCCTCAGGTGGGGAGCTCCCCTGGTCTGGGAAGTGGCATGGGACCTGCTAGTGCTGCAGGGACCTCCCCCATGTCCGCATGGCTTGTGCAGCTCTCAGCTGTGCAGCCTGAGAAAATGTATTAGCTTGGGGGTGACATGGCGTCTTTTTCTTTCATGGCTCTTCTCTTGGCCTGAGGAGACTTTGCCGTTGGTTTGTGGCATTGTCACCTCTTAGGAGGAGCTGTGGGGGTTTCTCGTGTGAGCCAACTAACGTGGTGATGCCCACCTGAGGAGTGCTGGTGCTTGGGCTGGGTGATGCACTAGCGCAGGCTTGGCTTGTGAAGCAGCTGTGTGTGATCCTGGTAATGAAACTGGCTGCCCGTGAGGGAGGCATCGCACTGACCCCCTGCCCAGTGGGTGCCTGAGACTGGGCAGGGGTGGAGGAGGGTTGTCCTCATGCAGGCTGGTTCTTAAACTTTTTTTATTCTCAGCCTGGGGTCTCAATCTGCCCGAGAGCTTCCACTGAAGCTGGCAGGCCACGATGGCTCTGAGCTCGTGGGCCTGAAGGGGACCCAGGGCCCAGCGTGACTGGGCCAGTGGAGCTGCCGAACGAGCAGCGAGGGGAAAGTGCTTCATGTATGTCTGGTCTACGCTTACTTACAAATAAGTAGAAATAGATTTAAACAAGCAAGGGATTTATCAACACTTTCCCAAGACAGGTCTTAGTTCAGGGGCCAAATGGATCAGGAAAAATGGGTTCAATTGAATTAATGGGACTGATTGTGTTCTTTAGGTATATGTTGTTTTTCCAGTTTGGGGGTTTTGAATGTGGGGTTGGTGACTTGCCAAGGGGGGGTGGGAGTTGAAAGTTCTCACGCTGCATTCTGGTTTAGGTCTTTACCCAGCACATACTTCTGTGTGCAATTTAACACCTTTGTGTAGTTTCCTTTATTGCACTGCCATTGCTTGCTGGGGCAGTTGCTTGCACAGGTACCTGTATGCCGGCACAGAGTCTAGGACTGGCCGGTCATGGGAGTTTCTGCTTTGCTGCAATATGTGTAATTATTCAGCTTATGACTCGGTCAGTAGTACTGTATGTGTCAGCATGTAATTCTCTGCTGCCCTAAAGTTATGGTCTTCGACTAGTGGTCCAGGGGCTATTTCTAAGGGTTTGTGAAAGGTAATGAGAAAAGCGAGGCTATTGTCATTAGGCTTAAATTCATTATCCAGGGATCCATACCTCTATTTGAGATGCTTTATAGGTCCATGAGTTTAAACAGGTTGAAACCCATGGTTCTAACAGCTTTCTTACCTTCTGATGATCCCTTACGTGATGCAATAGCAACACTTTTTTTCCTAGAGTAACAAATAGCAAGAGCACTAGGTCACACATCTGTAGAGCAAACTATCACCAGGAAGCTATAATGGTAGCAGCCTAACTGAATTGACATTTTATGTATTATAAGTGAAAATATTAAATGAACCCTATTATAATATGTATCACACTGTGTAAGATTTTGGGGGATAACTGCTACTTTGTGCCAAATGTTGCTAAGAGGAATATTATGAATGGGGAAAGTATTAAAAGGCCATCTCTTTCATGCAGGATTTATGTCTAAGGTCTAGGTTTTAATACTTTTGTTCATATCTGAATTTAATTCTGTGTGTTATTTGACAACATCCACTTCAAATGTGCAAAAAAGTCAATCTAGCTCTAAAAAAATTGAGATTTAAAAACAATATATGGCTCAAAAATATTGGCTTAATTTTTATTTTCTTCTGGTTATTGATCAATAATCAGATATTCAGGGTATGTTTTCAGCCATCCTCCATGAATATAGCAGCTAGATTCCTGGAGCTGGCCTTTAAAAGTAAAAATATTGTGGGAAGTAATGGTAAAATATAAAAGGTTGGTTACAGCTTTGCGGTTGGAGCATAATACAGAATTTGATGATACTCTTTGTAAGTACTATAGTCTTATCAAAAAAGATCATTTTGCCTGGGATATACTGTTAAAGTTGGGGTTGGTGGGACCATCATCTATACTGTGAGAGCTTTCTTCAGAAAAGAATCTAATAAAGCCTACCCTGAAGAAATGGAATAACCTGCTTTTGGATTTCGTATTTGTGTGAATCTTGCTTATCCAAAAGATACGAGGCCCGTGCACATTTTCAGCTTTATTTTGGGTGTTTAAATTTATCTTCAATGGCATATAGGCCCTGTGATGGCAGATTGCACAGGAGTATTTTTTATTAGGAAAACACAGTGATACGAATAGCTGTAAAATTTGTCTAGACAGAAGGAGAGACTAAAATACCACAATGGAACATGGCCAGGAAGGAACAAAAGACAAGTGTGTGTGTTGTTGGGGGTAGTACACATGGCTGCTTATACATTCAGGGCAAATCATCAGGAACGTGTTGCCACTGGCAAAGGAAAGTCTTGGGGACAGATGGAGTCCCAGAGGCGAGAGCTGTCTGAAAAATGAGAGGACAGTTGTGGAAAGATAGTCCCAGTCTTTTTGGGTAGGGTTTTTTTAGGTAGTTCAAGATAGGCTCATTTTCTTTTGTCTTTCCTCCATTAAATTTCAGTGACATCATCATATAATCTTTAAAGTTGTTATAATGAAATCCTAGTTTCCTAATTGTTAAACTGAAATTTTCAATAACGTTTCCATAAAAGTATATAGTCATGGAAAGTAGCAGAAATAAAAAACACTGAAGACACATAATTTAGTGAAGAAAGGTGTTTTTTCTTGAAGGCAATGATCCTGGGAACTGATTCACCACTGCCCTACACTTGTTGGCAAGAGGTGCTTCACAGATGTAATGCCAGTGCCCTCACGGCGGCCTTTGCTGTTTCAAGCCTGGGCTCTGTAAAGCTCTTGTTGTCAGTGGGCAGAGTCCTGTCTAGGAATAGTTCCTTTTAGTGAGAAATAGGAACAGTTGTAACCCGTGTGAGAATAGATATTAAACTGACAGGATTTTAAAATGTATTGTAAGTGTAGAAGAGGGCAAAACATCAGAGTACCCCAGAACTATTGATAGCTATTGTCTGACTGCACAGGAATATTTCACTCTGCTATCAGAATAACACTGGGGGGAAATCAAAAAGAATAAAAACTGGGGCACTGGGATGATTGGCTTAGGAGTTAAATTTTTTTCAAAGCTAAATCAGTAAGGCCAGATATCAGAGCTTCTATTCACGTTCAGTAGTAGCCCCATTAAAGTCACCTTCCTTCTCCTGACTTTTACACACAATTAAAAGGGTTACTTTTGAGAGCCAGATTAATGGTATCAAAATGGCTTGTACCTTGACACAAAAAATGGAGGGAAAGACAGGAGACCATCAAGCTCTCTATGGCTCTAGTGAGAGGAAAGTTTAGAGAAACACACAGAGGAAGTAATTAATAATGAACTGAAATGTAAAATTTTAGTTCAATACAAGACAAAATTGACTGTGGTGATAAGCTGTGGAATTGGATTCTGAGGTAAATGGTAAACCTTGGTTGCCTGGAGCTCTTAATTTGTTTGAGAAACTGCTTAAAGCTATCTTCTGTAATGTAGTTTCATGTATTTATCTTAAACTCCTGAAGTGAAGTGCAGCGTCAGGAAGAGAGCATGTTAGTGTAACCCCGACGCTTGATGCAGAGTTTGTTGTGCATGCTTTGTGGTGCTAGGAAAAAGGCAACAGCTTCTTGGTAAATGTGCATTTACCAAATCTTGGAGTACGATAGGGAAGATGGAATAAAGAAAAGTGTCATTTTCTGAATTTGCGAAAATCATGCTTAATTGGAAGTTTTTTATTATTACTACTACAGCATAAGGATATGTGGAAATCTCATTTATACCTTGAAGGCTCGCATACTTCATTGGGTGTGGGCAAAGAAAGTGAGTTTCGCAGCATGTCCTCAAATGAAAGATTTGGTATTTGCAACCTAAATCACATGGCATTGTTTGTTTCCTGGGAGGGTGATTCCTGTAACCACCCAACTGTTAACTGCAAGCGTGCAATTAAAAATGTATGCTGTGTTTGTCAGCTGTTTAAACTGTTCGAGCTGGTTACATAAGGTGAAGAAATTCATTACATAAGTTACACCATGAATTGCAAATTGTTTACTTAGTTGTGACAGTCGTAGCTTAAGATATTTGTAGGCCAAGAGTTAGTCAGTGAAGACATTTATGAATCATTTTGAATAATGAATAAATTTCAGATTTTTTACAGCCTGTTAGCAGACAATTAACAAAGAAAAAAGGACGAAACTTGTCAAAGTTGTATTTAAATTATTCAGTCTGCTCCAGATTACTGACTTAATCTGTGTAACTGGGTTTGTACTATTGACTAAGTCTGGCAGTTCATATCTTGTTGTCTGAGTCATCTAGATGTCTGAAAGTTTTTCTGTATAACTGTATAATTATAGGGAGAAAATAGAGTAAGTACATTAATAAAGCTTAATTAAAACATGTATGTGCACACATACTCGTGTATACAAATTAAAGTACCAAAACTTCTATGTTCTCCTGATTGAGCATCAGAGGCAGTAGTACTCTGCAGTGCAAATTCTCTGTAAACTTTGTTTAAAGTCTTTTTTCTACATTGGTACAGAGTTTCAAACAGTCTGGTGATGTGTTAGCAATTGTGCTGAGAAATAAGCAAAAAATGTTGGTGTCTGAATTTTCTTAGTTAACCTCCAACTCTTCCAATAGAATAGCTTGTTCCAGTTCTGTAACAAAAATAAGCTATATTAGTCCTGGGCGGTTTGCCTCTAACATGGTGTACTGGAGTTTCCACTAGTATGATTTTTCAGGAGAAATCTTGCCTTTATTGCAATAATAATAATGTGAAAACCTTGTTTAAATATAGACTACCCCTCGAGTCTGTGTTCTAGGGGATTTTGTTAATTCCAGTGAAGTCTTACGCTATAGGCTGTTCGCTGAGAAGCTTTTGTGTCAGGTGTGGGTAGTGGGAGCCACCTGCTACAATGGCAAGGGTCTCTGTCCTTTTTTGCTGAGATGTGGGTGACTCAGCTAGCTAAACTGTAATTCTGTGATCCTGTGGGTCTGGCTGTGTCCTTCCTTCCCCTCCACCCTGCTTTTCTCCATCCCAGCCTGTGAGAACTCATTAGAGGTGGCCGAAGGTCACTTGTGCTGACAGCCTGTGGTCTGGCTCAGCTGCTGGGTTAGTTGAGGATTGTCAGTTCATGGATACCTGGATCTCCCCTCTCTTCCTTTGGCTGAAGCTTTTGGGATGATTGACAAATGCAGGGGTGCTGTTGGCCAAAGTGTGTTTTCTTACAAGAAAAGTAACTCTTCTGGGGCTGGAATGGCTCACAGCAAGTTGGCTGTGTGTCAGCAAAGCAGCATGAAGTTGTCCTAATATAAAATGGCCTCTAGCTCTGTCTCTGATCACCTGTTTGATGTAGTTTTCAAGTAGTTTGGTACCTTACAGGTACCTCGTGGTGATTAATGAATGTTTATCATTCTGGAGATTTTCCAGTGGAAAACATTTAATAAACACACAGGAGTGTTATTGAAATGCACTTCACTGCATAGCAGGAAAAGATGTATTTAGTTGTTTCCGGAATTGCCGGGCATCTTTTCAGGAACGTGAGTTGCACGTGGGCGACACAAAGAGCATCTAAGGTTATAACTGTTCTTTATGTTTTTTAACAGAGATGGCTGGTGAACGGCTACGCAGCCTGGCAGGGGAAGGCCTTCAGAACCTGACCCATGTAAAAACTTCTGGTGTTGGCATGTGTGTGTGAGCCATACCTGCTTTGAAAGGTGGAAGTGGCCTCTGCTTCACTCTGAGTTCAGAGCCAATGAACCAAGTCACCTGGTGAATGAGGCAATGGAAATATTGAGAAAAGTCTACATGAGAGAAATGAGTATGAGGAAAACAAGAGAAGAGGTTGGCTTTCGTGATCAAGGTGCATGAATCCTGCCTCCTAAGATGTTATGGAGTCATTCAGAGATAAACCTGAGCAGCTCCCATCCTGTTAAATACTTGTTGCTTGTCAGGGAAATAAAGCAGATCAGCACAGAACTCAGATCTCAATTGTTACCTGGGGTGAGCTGGGCATGGAGAGGATATAGTCTGAGTCAGGTCCTCAGTGTTGCCCAGATTTCACCTGCGCTATCCACAAATGTAAGAAAGTAACTTTAAACACAGCTGTTTCCGCTCCAAAAGTCAGTCCTCATGCCAGTGTTACCTTACTAGAAGTACCTATGTTAAATATAAGGAGGCAGAGAACATTCAACTAGCAAAATATATTGATTTTTTTTTTACCCTGGTACTTTCTAATCATACCAATGAATTCAGTTTCCCCAAAATAAAATAGTTTGCAGGTTTTTTGTTTCCACTGAGATTGTTCCCACCCATCTTGACTAACTTATCTTAGCAAGGTAAGAGAAAACTCAATTTCCCTTAATATTGGCGTTCCCTTCTTCTCTGCTTTTGTAGTATTTTGTCTAGCTTTCATCATGATAGAAACAAATCTGTAAAACAAAGTAACAACAACAAAAAAATAAATTAAGGCAAATACATGAAGCAGGAATCACTGTTCTAGACCTGCAATAGGGTGAAAGAAGATGCAGTTCATTACCAGCCAAAGCAATTTAAAAATCATTTTTTACCCTTCAGGAGAAAATGCTAATTAAAGTATTCCCTGTTGCTCTTTTGTACAAGGCAGCATAGCTCTGGTGCTGTACAGAAGGCTTTGAATGACTGTACTGAGCTAGTCTTATGGGTGGGGAAGGGTGGGTATAGTGGAATGGAGGCTAGAGGTGGTTTATCCTTCTTAAAAGTTCTTCAAATAATGTAGTGTGGTCATAGTGGCAGAATATACACAGGAGAATTAAAATGTTTAGTTACTCATGTGGGTTTTTTTCCCCTCTTCACTTCCAAGAAATCCAGATCATTCCTACTGTCTTCTCCTGACATCTCTGTGTAGGACTAGGGGGAGTTGCTGGATGAGTGTAGTCCTCTGCTATTGCAAGCAACTGCTCTGTATAATCCCAGCCATCGATGTCTTAAGTTACATGTGAAAAAGTAGAATTTTTGCCCTTTCTTCTTGGCTCCCACCAAAATGTAGGACTGCACCTATGTGTTTTTTTTTTTTTAGGTTTGGCCTCATTCTTAACCTTCTGTCTTTTCATAGTTGATAGTCTTGCTCCATTGATGCGAGTCTTCTACTTTACAGCGTTTGCCATCAGAATGAGCTTTTTCTCTCATTGACTTTCCACCTCATCTCAAAACACAGCAGAGAATGTACCCTTTGTCTGTCCCTTAACTCCTTTCCGTACCTGCCGTTACTTATTTGCCTCCACAGGGTATTTTGGGATTTAGCATGGAAAGCATGCTATAGCCAAGTGAAGTCACATTTTGCTATAGCTGCTGGCGCAGATCCTTCTTTGCCCTTAAAGAGCAAAGAGAAGCAAGGGATGCACTTTAGGTATTAAGTGGTCCAGTCCTTTCAGGCATAACTCTTGTGCTAATTAAGATGCTAATATTAACAAATCTCATGAACCTGTTTCCTGTGGCTGTTGTAGATGCGTTTGCTCACATCCCACATTTGGATTGCATTGTAGTGACTTTGACTACTTTGAAATCAAGGTAGACCGCTTATTTGAATTTGGTTACTACAGTGGGGCTTGCAGTCAGTGCAGAGAAACTCTGGTTCACAGCTCCAAGCTGTGAGATGGAGCTGTGTACCTGTCTTAACCTGTGTGAGTCAAAGGCAAAACACTCAGATGATGTCTGGGCACAAATCACAAATGCTCGAATAGTTCCCGAACTCTTTACCCAGATGCTTGCTTCAGTTTAGAGTGCTGATGGGAGTGTTTTGTGTGACCTCACACCTGTTTTGTGTGAGTTTCTGGGGCAGTCAGAATTCTCTCATATGTAATTTTCCCCTTCTTGATGCTCCTTCGCTGTTGCCACAACTAGCTCACTGCTTAACTGCCTCCAGCTGCAGCTCACTGGCATGGATCAAAAAATTGGGCAGCTTATAAGCTGAGGAAAATATAAGCATCGTGCTATCTCAAATTGATATTTGACAAGGAAGAGGGCTGAAAAAGACCCATAGCACTGCTTATAAATGTATGAAAGAAACAGGCAGCCACCTTGAAAGGAGATTTGACTTCTTGCCAGAGAGCCACAGGGAAAGAAACCAGGACAAGCTGCATCCACTCACCTGAACATCACTCAGCCATGGTTAGTTGTGCGGTAGCTTTGCAATATAACACTTCAGTTGCCTGTGGTCTGTGAGCTGTCCTATTCAGAGCTTTAATTCTCACAGGATGGGATTTTTGTTTTGCCTTTATGGTTGGTGGTTACTTAAATACAGAGAGTTCTGCTTGGGAAAGAATGCTAGTCATGCCAGAGGCTATGTATTGGAAATGGAGAGAGATGTGGGGAGGGGGGAAACCCTCAGCGGTGCTGCATTTTTTCTGCTCTCCTTAAAACAAAACCCTTTGATCTCCAGATGAAGCAACTAGCACAATAGTTCGTGTTGATTGATATCACTCAATCATCAAACAAGCCACTCGGCTTCTGCAAAGAACATTAGTTCAGCAGCACTGGCAGAGTGTTGATGAAAGGTAATTTTAATGGTAATTTGGAGCCTGGCTTATTTCTCTTTTAAAAGGCTTTTGTACATGAAATAAATTTTTATTGCTAATTCATTTCATAATCATCTGGCGTGGGTTCATGCTAAATAGTGCAGTTCACACTAAACTTCCTTTTCTGGAATAGGGAGAAGCTATTGCCCTCTCCTAAATACTCATGGCTTGTGATTGTTTGTAGTTCAGAGAGGGGAACTGCAGGGCTAAGGAACCAAAGGTTAAACCAATGAAGGGGATATTTGTTTTTAATCTTGCGACCATGCAACAAGCTGCACTTCCTCTGATCAGGTAATCTATGACACAGGAGACTGGGTCTGCCTGCCAAGACGCACTATGGAGTCTCTGGCAGGACAGTGCTCATACTTTTCCTGTTGCTTTCCTTCTGACTGATGGGAGCAGCATAGCCCTAACCCTAATGGAAGATACTCTCAAAACCTTCCATTATGCTATCTTACGTGATGTGGCAGAGTGGTACAGCTCATGTGTGAATATCTCATCTTCCTGCCTAGGACTATCTGACTACATCCCTGATGCAGCACAGCTGTCTTGCAGGAATCATACTTGCAGGAATGGGGAGAAGGCACCCATTTTTGACAAGGCACTCTAGTGATTATCCTTGTCCTTTGTAACAGTAGGCTGAGGATCCAGCAGGCACCAACATTCTCCAGGTAGAGATAAGTAACAGACTATACTAGCATAGCTTTCAAATAAAAAAAACCAAATCTCCTCCTAAAAATCTCCTATTAAGAGTATCTGTGGTGACAGCAGTCTGCTCTTCTATTAGAAGCGAGACTGGCATCCTTCAGCTATCATGCACAAAGGCCACACGGCATTACTCAAATTCACTTTATGGGATTTGGAGTAATAGCTGAGAGGAAATCATGCTCGGCTTGATGCTCAGGGCAGCATATTTGGGTCTCTGTTTCTGCAGTGTCAGTGGTGAGAAGTTGCAAAGCTGTCTAGTGCTGAAATGCTTCAGGTGTTATGCTGCTGCCATGGGTCATGTGCAATCATTTGCAGTAAACCCCCTTACTGATTTTTGTACTTCATGGCATGGAATCAGGGCTCCAGAATGATCAAAACCTTAGACTTAATTTATCCTAATCAGACAAAGGCATCTGATGTCAGATTTAAGATTAAATCAGAGGAGCATGCTGGGGTTCAAAGGCAGCTGCAGAGGCAATCTGCAGCTTACATGGCCATATACTACTTCCCCATGGGACCTCAAGTGTCTACATATTCTTATTTCTTCTTGGGCTACAGGATGCTGAGTCTTCTAAACATCCAGGACTATTTCAAACTTTTTTCTGCCCTGATATAATATGAATAATAAAATTATAGCTTGTCCTCAAGGAAGAACTCTTGTGGGTAGGTGAGATGTATAGGTGAGCATAATGAGGCTGTGTGGGTAGGTGAGATGTATGGTTGAGCACAATGAAACCGTTCCACTTGGTTATGTCTTTTCTTGGACATTGAATATTAATAATATATACAGCTATTTTCTTTCAGTGATTTTTAAGTACATCTCCGCACCCCAGTATGAAATTATCTTATTAGGTGTGGTATTGAAAACATTCAGAAGCACTTGAAATAGTACAAAATGGTAAAGGAATTGGGTCTGGGACAGTTTTAATTTCATGATTGCACAGTGCCTGGCCTCATGGGGACCTGGTCCAAGACTGAGGCTCCTCGGCATTACCACAGCACTGCTGAAATACAGTAAGTGTCACCAAGTCTGTAGGAAATCTAAATACAGAACAAAGGTATCTTCTCTTCCTCCCTCCTTTTGATGACAACCTAAGTGTTCTTAAATATTATACTCTATATGACATGGAGTGCTGCATATTTTTCTTTAAAGTAACTTATTGTCATGCAATTTCGTAGCCAAATCTTCCTTCCGCAGCTAAAAGGCTGTAGAGGAATGGATGGATACTGTTATTTCTCACCCCTTAAAGTAACTTGGTTATTTTCCTACAGGAAAGATGTTTGCTGGAAGGTGGGAAATACTACCTAGAAATTTCTGTTTTCTATCTGCTGAGGGATTCTCCACTTCTGGGCCACTTGCTCACTCATTTTGGAAAGATAATTATTAAACCTCTGGGATTCTATATTGCTGAGGTATCTTTTCTTTAATGTAATCCATTATGAAGTGCTGACATCCAGTCTCACCCCTGTGCATGCTCTTGGCACAGGCTTCTCTTTTGTGTGGATGAAGTCACATTCATGCAAGTTCAAACTGTTTACTTTCTGGTATCCCAGGCGGTGTGGTTTAACCTCTGTTGGCAACTGAGCACCATACAGCTGCTCGCTTCACTCCCACCCCCCCGATGGGATGGGGGAGAGAATTGGAAGAGTAGAAGTGAGAAAAACTCATGGGTTGAGATAAACACAGTTTAATAATTGAAATAAAATAATAATAACAGTAATAATAATGTAATAATAAGAAGAATAATAAGAATACACAAAGCAAGTGATGCACAATGCAATTGCTCACCACCCGCTGACCGATGCCCAGCCAGTCCCTGAGCAGCGGGCCCCCCGGCCAGCTTCCCCCAGTTTATGTACTGGGCATGACGTTACATGGTATGGAATGTTTCTTTGGCCAGTTTGGCTGTGCCCCCTCCCAGCTTCTTGTGCACCTCCAGCCTTCTCACTCGGCAGAGCATGGAAAACTAGAAAGTCCTTGGCTAGTGTAAGCACTGCTTAGCAACAACTAAAACATCGGTGCGTTATCAATTTTGTTCCCATCCTAAATCCAAACCACAGCACTGTACCAGCTACTAGGAAGGAAATTGACTCTATCCCTGCCAAAACCAGGACACCAGGATTGGAGTATTTTACCAAAACTGTGTCCCTGTATTGAGAATGGTTATCCCTGTATCCTGCAGCTGCTGTGGATATCTTCAGAAAAACTGTTTAAACCTTAAGGTGTAAAATCCACCACATTTGCAAATGAGTTATACAAAGATGTAGGATGATGTTATCAATTTCAGAAATTGGGCTACTTGTCTTTTATTCCTGTCCCCATCTCTTTCAGAGCTCTGTGCTGCTAGCCCCTTTTTCTTGCCTGTTGCACAGTTGTGCAGCTACAAGTGTAAGCGCTATAACCCATCCTGTTAACCATGTAAGCTTGGGTGCTCTTTTCTCTAGGCATGATCATACTAATCAGCTGCTGGAGGAGGCCATGTTAGTGTTTGTTTCTTTTGCTGATTCCAGCAATGAAAAACAAGCCTATTGTATGACAATTTGGGGCATTGACTCTTCTGCCAGTGAGTCTGGCACTTGTCTACCCTCACTGCATTTCTATTGCAGTATGGTACTAGCTTTTTGCTTCTCCTTCCTAAGTTTCCTTGTCCCGGGAGTGCTTCCCTGAATCTCAGCCATGTACCTGCCACCTTAATCTTGTGTCCCCTTTGAGTTAGGCTGTACTTAGAAACATTTTTGCTGAACGTAATTTGAATGTAGTTAGCTCACTGAGCTTGTACTGCAGTCTCTTCCTAGCGCTGCATTCGGCTCTTACCCTGGTGGGTGGAATCTCTGGGCAAGATCATCTTGCAGCTGTGTCTCTTTACTATGATTTTTGTCACAATTGTTGTAATTAAACCTGATATTTCAGGACCCTAGCGGATAAGAATAATGCTAGTGGCATATTTTCTTAAAGGTTTGGATGTTTTCCAAAGAATATGTTTTCCATTAAGTTGACATGTTCTCTTTGTACTGTTCACCAGAGTGGCTGATGGCCCAGTGGAGGCATGTTAAGAATCATCTTTTTTAAGCCCCAGTGGGATTCTGCTGGCCTTTCAGGCATAGGGGTGGTGGGACGAGATGGATAGGGACAATGTCTTCAGAGGTGTGATGATTACCTTTTAGATAATGCTTGTTGCTGCCGTCAATAGATTTATATTAACTAATGGCTCTATGTGCATTTTGAAGCATCTCTTTCAAGCTATGAATCCTTCTTGACAGGCAGCCTCATGCTTTTGAAGTCTGAGAGGCTGAATGCAGCCCCTGACAAGATAAGATGAAAGAAAATTAGGGGGTAGGTTAGCATCATCTGCCCAGTCCTTCTCCTAAGCCATGTTGTAATTTAGTGTAGGAAGAATTCCGTATTGTAATAAGAAGTTGGTCCCTAATTTGGGACAAGCAGTGATTACTTGTTATTTATGGTTTTTATTGCCTTAATTTTTAATTGGTATTTTTGGAGTTAAGAGACTGCTGTCTCTTAAATAATTTATAGTTAATAGAATGATGGAGTAAGGTCTGCATTTAGACCTATTGCAAAGGGGATTGATTGTATTGTCCACAAATTAGTGTCCAAAATTTAACATACACAGGTAGGAAACAGAAGGCCTGACTTTTTGGGGGGGATAGTATGTAACTTAATGCTGGGCAGAAGTACTGTCTTTATTAAATGCTTTGAGATATTATTAAGAAATATACTGTGCAAGGTATTGTAAGAGTAGTAATTAGAATAGAAAGTATAGCATTAATAGAATGCAGCGGTCTATAATAACACTTGGATTTAGAATTAATTGTATGGATAAAAATAGGAGTCCAGAAGCACATAGGATGCTGAATCATAGTTGTTAATTTCTAAAATCAAACATTACAGTTCAAGACTTATCTTTACATATTAAACAAAATGAGCAACTAGATGGGGAGGGAATGCACAAAACAGCGGAACAGCAAAAGTCTTCCAGGGCATAGATTCTGTTCACTGTATTTATACAGCAGTCTGCCTCAAGAGCACCTCTGTCCCATTGGGTGTTATCAGACGCTACTGAGACACAGTCATTTATTACAGCTTAGACTAGGAGTAAAGATTAAAGGAAAATAAATCCTGAGCTGACAGTGTCTGAGTAAATGCTTGTTTCCCTAGTCCCTTCCCTCCAAATGTGAAGCAATGATCAAAATTGGTGAAATTCCAATGTGGAGTTAAAGAGCTGTTCTGTACCTTGCAAGTAGTGCTAGGAAGTGCGTTCTTCTCTGGTCCCATGTATGGTGATGGGTCTTTTGGGATATGGTTGACTCCTCCCCTGTCAGAATGAGGATCATAAAGCAAGTTCAGCAAGGGCTGAATAACACTTAGGGCTATAAGCCCCACTGGGATTCTGCTGGCCTTTCAGGCATAGGGGTGGTGGGACAAGATGGATAGGGACAATGTCTTCAGAGGTGTGATGATTACCTTTTAGATAATGCTTGTTGCTGCCATCAATAGATTTATATTAACTAATGGCTCTATGTGCATTCTGAAGCATCTCTTTCAAGCTATGAATCCTTCTTGACAGGCAGCAGAAATATTTAGTCCAGCTTGCCCTGGCCAGAATATCTTACATTGCAGTGAGTGGGAGATTTTCATATTGTGACCCTCTAACTTGATTTGACATTTCAGACAGGAAGATGCAAGAAGCAATAGATTACTCTTACCAAATGACAAGAGGATGTTACAGGCAAGGGAACATCATGACACAACACCCTCCCAAAGCAAAGCAACATCTACCTCTCCTTACAAAAAAAAAAAAACCCCAAACCCAACAGCAGCAGCAAAAGCCCAGTCTGCTCCCCCATCTGCACTGACCCAGCAGTAGACATGTCTACTGGATGAGAAAGTCTCATCCCACAATAGTCTTTCTACATTTAAATATACACCAGCTCTGGGTCTAAGCTAGGGTCACATGGTTTTACAACAACTTGTAACCTACTTTGGCATGTAAAAAAAGTAATAGGTGCTATTAGAGCTACCTGGGTTTTCTCTACTCTGTTTTGCTGCCCTGTTACATAACCTGGGCTGGCACATCTTACACATGTCTTAAAGGAAAAGAAATGCCATGAACCTTAGCTAACGTGCTTGGAGACTAGGTGCCTTTGGGATTTGGTTAGAGCAACTTAATTCCCAGTTGAAGGCCGTGCTGGGAGTAGGTCTTCCCACTACTAACTTTCCTGTATCTGGCAGCTATTGGCATATCCTGGTCCTTCCAGTTTTGTATTGCGAATAAGCAAAGGGAAGGTTGGGGCTGGAGATGAGTTGGTCCTTTCTCAGTTTCTGGCTCCCTCTACCCCCATACAAGGGCATTTATCCTTTCAATATTTTCAACCACTCTGAAACATGTGTTGCTCATTTGGTGCAGTGTCTGCAGCGATGTTGAGATTCTAGACCTAATTTGTTGACTTAAGTACATTTGAGTGCAGCCAGAACTTGATGCTAGCACCAAAAATGAATTATTGTAGCATTTATGAAGAGGCACTCAATGTTTAAACCTTCTGGACACAAGGGCATATGATGGTATTGCAAAACTCATCATTGGATAAGTAAGGGCACAGTCCAGTCAACTGGAAAAATATTTCTTGATGACATCCACCAACCTTTCCTATTTCAAATACTTCTTCAAGAACCATTTCCTTCTGTAAGGGAGAAACCACTTCTGATTTCAGACAGCTGCGGAGAGATTAACAATATTTGTGGTTCATAGGTTTTAGAATGACCAAATTGTGCTTTAGCTCATCTCACATTTCACAATACGGTTGTCTGATCTTCTTACCACCATCTTTGTCGTCTTCTCCCTTTCCCTCTAGTTGTGTCTTTCAGTTTGACTATTCAAGGACCACTTTTAAAATATCTACACAACATTTAGTTTCTTAAGGCCTTTGCTTCATTCAAGCCCTCATGTACGATAGTAAGTCCAGTTACAACAGTGTAGCAAATGGCCTTGCAAGGAAAGGGCAGTTGGCTGTGAAATCTTTTGTCCCTCTGAATGCATACTCCTTTACAAAGGAAGATGGAGCATCCCTGTAATTTAGTGATGGCAACTCACCAGTTAATGAATAATTTGAAATA
>NW_008825614.1:14164071-14198737 GCF_000699105.1 Pygoscelis adeliae | reverse complement strand
CAAAGATGAAACTACTACTTACTTTGGAGAGCATTTATACATGCTGTCTTTATAATTCAGTGGTCTCTACTTGCCAATAAACAGTCCCAAGGTTTATTTCAAGGTAGTTTTAGTAGCTTGTGTTCATCAGGCTGCGTGATCTGGGTAGATATTCAGCTGGTAGAGTTTATGGAGCAAGAGACATTATGAACTTGCAGGGGAAACTCTGCTCACTTAGGGGCGGTCTTGTCTGTCAGCTTTACACTGCACATACATTTAATAACTGCAGGGTACCTTTGTCTGGGAAATACTTTTTTCATGTATGAAGTGATGTCTTGAAAATGCCTTTCTTCCAATCACACTACCCTAACAGTTATCTGAAATAACTAGAATGGGGACAGCATAAAAAAAGGCTAGTGAATCTTAGGGAATCCAGAAGATAAGGATGTACTTATTAAGAAAGGAATCTTTCCACCAAAGAGAGAATATGTCCAAAGTCTTCTGTTAGCATAGTTTTAAAGTCTCAAGAGAGTCCTTATCAGCAAAGGAGGTTACAAGCTCAGTACACAGTAGATTGAGAGAACAGTTTATGGGCATAGCAGGGTGTACCCTTTCTGGTCTATCCATGCTGTAGTCTTCTCATGGGGGAAAAAACCAGCCTTGCTTAAAAGCTCATGCTGGATTCCTTCCTCGCTTATTTCTTTGATAGGCTATCTGTCTGCTGGTAGTGTTTTTTGGAACTGCAATCCTTTCAAATCCTGTGGTTTCTCATAGTTACCTTTTGTTGAAAATGTGCAAGACAGGATCCATGCTAATGGTGGTGTACTTCCCAAAATTTAAGGCAAGCCAATTCACCTCTTACATGTAACCATGTGAGTTAGGAAACCACATCTTAACTTCAGCATATAAGCAAAATGCTTTTTGACTATGTGCCAATCTTTAAAATAGGGGAAAAATACAGTTATTCTTCTAAAAATTGGTCTCCTTAGTTTGATTCCTGTGAATCCCTAATATACGACATCTGCCAAGAATTTTATCCTTCTCCCTCCTTTTTCCTCACCACAATTTATGTTCAAGTGAAAGTTGTGAAACTCCCCCCCACCCCACCCCCAGATCAGTTGAGGGACAAAACCTACATGAAAATAGTGTCATATAGATATGTTGCATAGCCCACCTAAGAATATCACTTAAATGAAAGGACTGAAGAGACTGCTGTAGGTGCTGGATGAGGCTAAGCCTGTAAGTGGGACCTTCTGGGAGATTAGTCTGTGTTAGGTCTCAGCTTAAGTTTGCTAATGTGGGATGCAAAGCATCTGAATGATTCTCTGTTGTGTTGTGGTTTCTGCTGTTTAAACACAGGGTTGAAGTGCTACAAGAACTTGAAGTGCTACCAGGAAGCCAAGGGCTTTCTCCAGCTCAGCAATTTGTGGAGCTGGCTGTAAACTAACAGCGTGGAGACACAGAGAAGGGCTTATGTTCCTCTTGCTTTAAGAAGTAGAGGAGTAAATGTGTATAGAAAGGCACATTTATGTTATAAAGCAGCATATAAAATAGCTTTCCAAGGTACAGAGATAAGCATCCTTAGACTTCACTGCATGTGATCGCAGATCCTCAGCAGAATTAGTGATATCAGTGGACCCATCCTTATTTTCTTCTTGGCAACCTGGGACCCTGCTTCCCAGACATCTCTTTGAAATAGGTTTCAAAGCTGGTTCAATAAATACCAAGCTTCATGGGAGTATCTTACTATGCGAATCAGAAGATGTACATTCATATAAAAGAAACCTGTCCACGGCATAGCCTTTGCTGTGCTTTTTCTTTGGCTTGACAGCAGTGCTGAGATAATGCTTTGTTCCATGAGCTATTGGGTCATCAGTGAGTTTTTACTGGTAATTGCTGTCTCAGTGACTTTTTATTGATCATTTAATTTCTGCCTCCAAACAAGTAGGAGCAAATATTTTTCAGCCCTTTTAACCTCTCTAACTTTTCATTCGTGCTCTGCTTCCCTCTCCCCTGCGGCCAGCCCAATGCAAATAGGTGGACAAAAAGATTAATAGAAGCAAGGAGATGCCTTCCTCCTCCCAAGTGCCCTGTGGCTTGGGGACTGTTATTAATAGCTGAAGTAAAAAAGTGTTTCATAACCATCCTCTTACTCCAGCTTCCTTGCCAGCCCGCTTTCCTTCGTCCCTGGAGAGAAAGTGTGAGCTCATCACTTTCCAATGCAAATTCAGCTTTTGGTATCATACTTGGATTCTTTTCTCATCATGGGTGGAATACTTACCTTCTGCCAGCTGGTTGCTTTAAGCAAGCTGCTATTTGCTGGGATATCCAGAAAGCATGTGGGGAACAGACCTGGCAAAAGCTGTTCAGGCACTTTTTTTTCCTCTACTCTGAAAATGTTGCTGTCTGCTCAGTGCATGCACACGCGTCTGCATCTCTATCTTTACTCACACAGTGCTTGAAAAGGAAATTTAGATATTTTGATGTAGAAAGAGAAGTTGAAATTGAAATGTAGGTGTTTCAGTCTGAAATATTTGGAAGTGCCTGTGTGGAATCTGGTCACCATACAGCCCACGCATGACAAAGCTGTTGTGTGCGGAGATCCATAAGCTTCATGGAGTGCTTCCATTTCACATCTACTTTGTATCTGATATTTTTCCATATCTCTAGAGATCTAATGGATCAGTACTGAAAGTGAGCTGGCAGGTTTTCATCCCAGATGACCTGGGAAGAATGGGAATGGCATACTGTCATCTGTTACCCCATTTCTGTATGGATAGTACAGGATAGTACGGTATGTTGGATCCCTTCAACCATTCCCCCTGCTATGTTTTCACTGGGTTTTCATAAGACTTCTTTACCAGCTGAGCATTGTCTAACAAGTTTTACTAAGCTAGAGGCTCTGAGAGAACTTTATTTGGAAATCAAGTGAGAAGAACTGTAAAAGAAAAATGGGAGGAAAAAAGAGCAGGAAGGTTCTGCTTGTCACTCTGTAAAAAAACACTTGCTCACTTTCCTAATGAAACTCCTTAAGCCATACATTCTGTTAATGTATTTGCTGGGTATGTGCCATTTCAGGGATGAAGTAATATTTATCTTATGAATGTCTCATCCTTTCAGTGGCTGCCAACTTGGTGAATAAAAGCAAGCTTTTCCTTCAGGTAAAACTGAGGATGCTGTTATCTTCTGAGCATGTTTTGCTGAAGTTCTGTGTTCATTGCATTTTCTGGTGGTCAGTAAAGACATCTACATTTAAAAAGCAAGTTTAGGTGATATTGTGGAGTTCTGGCTATTGAAATATCTCTTTGCCACTGGCAGCCTAGCAGGCTTTCTACATTTTACCCAACAGGGAAGGTATAGGTGCCTAGTGTGCTTGTAAGTACATTTATAGTACAGTTAGCAAATTGTTTATTTTCATGCAGAAAATTAGCTCTGAAGCAAAGAACTTGCAAGGGAGCAGTACAACTTGTAAAACTTGATCTAATACAGCTGATGGTTTCAGCTGGAAAAAAACCTATGAAATTAAGAAAAATGTCAGTGTTTTGGAATTCTCAAAATACATTTATCAGACTTTCAATTGAAATAATTTTTTTAAATTATTCTTTAAAGGTGTCAGAATAAGTTATATATGAATACAGTTTTGTGGCTCCACAAAACTTTTCAGATGATCTGAAATTCTTGTTGATTTATTTTTTTCCTGGTTGTGTCAGTGTCCCCTCCCCTGTCCCCCTGTCTTTCAAACTGGTCTTTGAACCCAAAACACAGACTATTTGTCCACCTGTATTTGTGAGTGTGGCTGGTGTGAGCATATCAGTGATGACTGCAGCTCTACAGAACTTTGCTGACCTGTGCTTCTTGCTGTGGTATTGTTCATGCTGTATGGCTGCTCCATATGCTTTTCTAGTCTTGGAGATCAACCATCTAGGTAGATAAGGCATCCTTCCAGGTGGCTTTCCTAGAGCTATGGTCGCTCAGGGCTGAGTTTCCTTTGGCAGTCCTTACTAGGATGATTCTAACTGCAGAGACACAGCGCGCAGCATAGGTTAGATCTATGTTTGTAAATAGTGTGGTACAATGGAGGTGGATTTGTAAGAAACAATTGGTGCTTAGGACCTAATTCCACTTTGTGTGTGTTTTCAGGGAGGGGATGTTACTTCAGACTGGCTCTGCTCTTATTGTACAATTAGTTGAATTCCCATTAGCTCATCTTCCAGTTTAGCTTTGTGAAGTATCTAGTTGGCATGGTCTTACAGCACATCGTGTTATGAACCAAAGCATGGTAACTAGAGATGATCAGGAGGTCATTTTCAAAAGTGCATTCCCAATACATGCTAAGTGTTACCATAGACACATTCATTGTCTCTCCCAGTATGTGACCCTTGGGTCTGTCTGTGAAGGGGAAGGAGACGGGGACTGTATCACATCCCTCTCCCTGACTTTTACATGAACCTGTAAATGGTGAGTAGAAGCTGATAGTGCACCTCTAGCCACTTGTAGAGGTAGCAGCTAGGAGCTAGCAACTTAGTCTTAAACCCAAAAGACACAAACCCCAACCCATCAACCAAAGGGAGGCATTAGCCCAATTTCCTTGCAGCCCACAGCAAGCAACAACCAGTACCAGATGTTGTTTCACTTTATCTAGGACAAGTAGCAACAAGTCCTACTGGCAGACCAAGCTGAACCTCACTTCAGGATGATGCCAGAGCCAGCCAGGAACAAATATGATCTGTTCTAAAAATTTGGCCCACGCTGTGGCTGAAAATCTATCTTGAGCTCCATTAATTAGAACATTGGCTTCTATTTATGCATGCAAGTTAATGAATATTCATCAGACATGTTGATTAAGGTGATGTTATTTGCATATTCTTCCTAGATTTTTAGACCTTAGGTATTCTAATATTCAAGATATTCATATGGCACCAAGGGAAATTCTGATTAGGTATTAGGGGAAAAAAATTCATAATGAAGGTGGTCAGATGTTGGAACAGGTGCTCAAAGATGTTGTGCACCTCCATTCTTGGAGGTATTTAAAGCTTGACTGGACAAGGCCCTGAGCAACGTGAACTACCTTTGAATTTGATTTTTAACTTTGAAGTTGTTCCTCCTTTGAGCAGAGGATTGGGCTGGTTGACATCTAGAGGACCCTTCTACCTTAAATAATTTTACAATTAATGCAGAAGAATAATGTTCCTACATTTTTGGCATTAATATATTTATAACTGGGCACAAATGTGTAACCAGTACTTTAATGGTTGGTATTACTCCAGAGGTAATGAAATAATCCTGTTAAGTGTGTTGCAATACTTTCTAATGAAGTCTCTGCCTTCATTAAGATGACAGTTACTCATCATGAGTTCATTAACTAGTCAGCATATCTGATTGCAATTCTGTCATAGCAGCTGGTCAAGGTAGAACCTAATTTCTTCTCCTACCTTCCTCCAGGGTTTAGTTTGGCCAGTTAATGCATGCTGAAACTGCAACAACCACCTTGCCTATATTAAGGTACCTCCAGATGAGTTCTGATGATTCATATGAAATGATTTAAGAGACTGAAGGCAGCACATACAGCTGAGGGTGATAATTCTTAAGTTGCACCAGCCTGAATGGCCAGGACTGGTTTGGAGGCTGCATGAAATGCTAGCACAATTTAACAATTAACTTTTCTAAGGGAGACAAGACTTCTAAGACATTAACAGATATGTGCTACATGCAATTGCTTTGTGTAACCTGATCCTAGCCCTAACTATGATTATAGCCCCTGGAAACCTTACTGAAATGTTATGCTAAGAAAAAACTATAAACTTTCTCTGCTCTACAGATTTTCTGAAGATAATGTGAAACAATTAGAGCCTAAATGACCAGTCGACATCTTTGGTCTGCTTGGCATGGATATGGTCACCCAATGAGGGAACAGTAACCAAACCATGGGATTAAGGCAATGTCTCATACAGAAGGCAGTTTCTCATAATGAATAGCAAATATATGTAGTGAGTGCAGTTTGCAAGCCAGAGGCTAAGATTCCTTTTACTAGGAAATGTTTGTGTAGTAATTCTCAAACAGATTTGTAAAAATTAGAGCTAGCACAAAGGGTGAATTTTATGGAATAAATTGCTTTCTACGAACAGTTCATCCAGAGGTATCTACAACACAGAAGAAGGAAAAGCTGCCTGGAGGTAGCAAAGGCTCAGAACATCCATGTCAGTCTCTTCAGGGAAGCTCATCATATCAAAAGCCTTGGCAGGAAATGTAACAAAACAAATACTAGCTGTACAGCTGGATCCTTTTTAGAAATCAACACACATACTACAAGAGAAGAATGGGTACCACCTGGTTTCAGATCTCTGCATGTTACAGAAAGCAAGGTGACTGTCATGTCAGTGCTAGCTTGTTGTGAAGTCTGGAATGGCCATGCCGTAGTGCATCCAGAGCAAGCGAGCTGCTGGCTCCCTGCATCTGTCTGAGATTCCTGATTGCTCTTACCCAAGGATTGCTTCAAAGAGTCTTAGAGTGTGAGAAATTCTTATGTGTAGCTGTAAGCCCTCCAGCTACCAAAGGTAACTTGTTCGCAGGCATTGGGCTTATCTGCCTGAACCTTAAGGATGGTTCTGCAATCTGCAGCCCTGAAAGTTGGTGGGGAAAAATGTGAAATCTTGTAGCCCTCATTGGCAGGAGGGGAGTATAGTCAGATAACCAGTGTAAGTAACTCTTCTGTGTGCCATCTTGGGCCGGATCTGAAGTGACATTACTGACACTTACCTAACTGCTCTCACAGATTGCCAGTTTCATGAAAGGCCATCTGAAGGACTACTTTCTATTGCCAGCTGTCAGATGAGTTGGTCTGTATTATGCAGAAGACTACATGATCACAGTGACAGTGTAAATTCCTGAAACTTGACAACCACCTCCGCAAAAGTCAAGCTGACCTCACAGGCAAATGCCTCTGGTCACGTCTGAGATCCAAATTTTAGGACTGATGTGTCTAATACCCTGGTGGCATTTTGAATTTTCATTCTATTTCTTAAATTAACTATGGGTAAAGACTGTTTCTTAGAGCAGTTTGAAAGTGTTGAAATATTATTATATTTAAAGGCAGGGGGGCCCTTGGTGATGAAGAAAGACACTGGTCCAACAGTTCTGAGAAATGTTGTCTGTTTACCCACCAGACAAACACAGTATGGATACCAGCAATATGACCTTCCTTTCAATTGATCTCAACCCTGTTCAGCTTGGAGTGGGAGAATGGTTCAGTCACCCCCTCCATTGCCAAACAGTTTGGGGCCTCTACTGGGGTAGTGTTTACAGCCCTAGTAATGCAGTGGGAGCTGAGTTTCACTAGCAGCTGAACTAACATCAGGATATTGAGATAGTTTTGAAAATCGAATAAAAAGAATCGTGCAGTGTTTTCAGGTGATATTCCTGCTATAGCACAGTTTAAGGATTTTCCTTGTAATGGAGAGAAAAGGAAATATTATATAATAATAAGATGGTAGTGTGGAGCAATGCTCAACAGATGTGGGAGGGGAACTGAGGAGGTCAGCGGATCAGTAAGTAGAGTGGCATGTTTGATGCTGTGAATACTTAGCTGCTCTGGATGAAGCTATCTCTAGTTTCCTTATCTCAATTTTACTTGGCATCTGAACTTTGCTGGAACAGGGTGTTGCCAACCACAGAGTTACAGCTGCTGAATCCCCTCTGAGCATCTGTGCTTACGTGAGGATGGTATGGCAGTTTCGCTCTGCATAGTTCTAGTTCTGATCCCTTCCCTAGCACTCTAGTTGAAGATGTCAGCCACTTTTCTTTAGGATTTTCAGCAAACATTTCCCTTTGATCAGAGGAACATAGACTATACTGCATCTGTCAGTGGAGGCAGCTTTGTGGTTGCTTTGTGTTTCTCGCGGCCAGCTATAACACTTGCTATTGCAGCTGCATAGGTGAAAAAACCCACTCACTGGCTTGCTCTATTAATACCATTCCCAGTTATTTGAGCAAAGTGCAGAGCTCAGCTGCAGTTGCATTTGGTCTTTCTGTTAGTGCTGAAGGCTGGAGATGCTCCATAAATTGCAATTACCCTACTGAGGGTATGGAACGGAAAGCGTTGGGGTTTTTTTCCTTACTCTTGCTTCCCCTCCCACTGCAAAGACTGGAGTGAGCATAGCTATTCATTCATTTAAAGGTAAGGATTTCTTAGGGTTTTTCTGAGAGGACTTTCCAGGAGAGCAGTAGTTCTGATCCTTGCTGCAGTCACTGCCTCTGCTCTTCCAAGGATCTCCAGGAGCTGGATGTTTGGGGGTCTTGAACCTAGTGCTCTTCTGTGCGGGACAAGTAGGAAAGATCTTGAAGTATGAAATTGTCACTGCTATAGACTCATCCTTTTCCTAATTTCTATTTACAGGTCCAGGCAAATGAAAACCTCTTTCTAAGTTTCAAAAGCTAATTCTCACCTCTAGCTAGACATACGCTGATGCAGTTGCGTTAACTCAGCAGGGTCACTCTTCTACACCTGTGAGAGCAGGTTTAGATAAATGGCTCATGTTTAAATGCCAAGCAATCACAAACCTTGTCAGTTCGGGCCGTGAAAAACTCGAGGTTCCCAGCAAGATCCTGCCTGCCTCTCCTATCAGCAGTGGCCATGTGGATGAAGATGGCTGCATGCTCTCTCCAGCAGTTGCTGCTGTTCTAGAATCTGAAGTAATTGAAGTGCTGGAAGCTAGTAGAAGACAGCTCTGAAACACTCTGAACTACATTCTCCTGAGTGTATTAAACTCAGCATTCATAGGAGAGTTTAACAGCCTAAAGCCAAAAGGGCCCATTAGCTCCTGCAGGCTGACCTCTGGTATATCATAGACCATTATGTTTCACCCGTTTATCTCTTTATTGAGCCCAGTAACTTGGATTAGACTCAAGTATTTTGAGCCCTGTAACAAAAAATTAATTAGGCTTACTCATTCTGGCAGTGGACCTATGCTTAGTGCTTCAGAGAAGGGTGAAAATCCAGGAGCAGCATCCTTGTCTGTCTGACCTGGGAGTCTGTTTCCCTGTGTAAGGCAAGTAGTGGGGACAATTCCCAGGTACAAGTGAATTCTCTGTACCCTGCTCAGCCCCGTTGAGTGCATGCAGTGGCCAGCCCTGTTATTTCAGAGTCAAGTAGGGCAAAAAAGAGAACGTATCTCACCATGTACTCTGAAGAGCACTTTACCTTCTGGTCCCTACAAATTCTTGGTTGGAGCCATGATGGTTATTGGCTAATAATTGCATGTTATTTAGGGTTGGGAACAGTGTTGAAATAAATTGTGAGGCTGGAAAGGAGATCATAATGGAATTTACCATTCAAATCTGCCTGTACTTCAGCTACCACTGAACCATTGCCACTGCAGTTGTACTCTTAGTTCTAGACAGTCTTTAAACGTGTACTTAAGTCTTGTTAAAGCCATGGGGATGTAAGCATAAACCCAAAATTATATATATGGTGAAGCGATGACCTGAATTCAGACCATAATCTCTCTTTCTGCTTTAGGCTTTGGTGATATAAGATAGTGAACAGCTCACTGCATTACTACTAACAGTATTTGCAGTAAGAATAAGCAGTTTGATGGGCCTTGCTAGAAATTAGCCTCTTTGGTGTAAGAGCAGGTGCTTTCTGCTGATTACTTCAAGAAATTATAGCAAATGGAACAGGATTTTTTTCTTCCTTCCTTCTGTATGCTTTTATTTTGAATCTTGGCTCTGTGTCCTTGTCTGCTACTCTACATAAATCTTTTCTCCGGGCAGGTATCTGATAACTTAAAGATTATTTTCTGACAAATAAGCTTTTTTCCATTTTCTTGCCAATGCTTCTGATCCATGAAAGCAGCTGAACAAAAGGGGACAGCAGAACCTATAAGAAGGCAAGGTTGTGATTTGGGGCTTTTTTTAAAGCTCTTTGCACACTAGCTGTCTTTTTTTAAATACTGTTCTTGGTTTGGAACTTTAATTCTGGGTGTACATTTGGTGCCCAGATGGTGCAGACTCACACAGAAGCCCATCACGCTGTCAGGGCAGGCAGATACATATGTAAATATTTTGCCTTTTTCCCCTATAATATTTGGTTTTGTCTAATCTAATTGCTGTCAAAGGCAGAATGTGAAGAATGCTTAAGAGGAGCAAACAATGAGGACCTCAAATGTTTGTATTGCACTAACTTTGGAAGATGCTAGTAGACTGCAATGTAACTAATAATTTTGTTTCATGGGTTTTCTTATTCATGCTGTGAATTCATGGTGTATGATCTAAGTTCATGCCAAATAATATTTTACAACCTGAGGTAGAAACATGTATTTCAAGTGGCATAAAAGCATATTTAACCCCTTGGAGTTGTCGATATAAGGCTAATGGCTCTGCCTTTTCAGTTCAGGCTGACAGTAAGTGTTCTCTACCTGCCTTTTGGTGTATAGCATGCCTTTTTATTTATATAATTCATTGCTTCATTTAATTTATTCTATTGAGTGCCTGTCTTAATGTATTTTTAATACATAAAAGCATTTCCAGCATAGCTGCTTCTCTGACCAGTGGTAGCTAGTAGCAAACAGTGTGGCCAACCACATTAAGGATGCCTATTTACTTATTAAAGGCTTAATCCAAAATACCATAATATTAATGGAAAAATGGACTTTCATGAGCTTTGAATCTGACTGCTTAGTGAGAAGGTCTAATAAAGCTAGTGTTAGCTGAGGACGCTGGCAAAACATGTAGGAAATCTTACCGTTTTTCATCAGTACAACCATCCTTGCATTATCACAGGTTTCTGATTGGGTGTGAAATTTGGCTAGGCTGTAATTCATGGAAAGCATCAGGCTATACCAGACCCATTCCTCTAAGGACACTAACTATGCAGAGAGATGCCAGGAGATCAGGGCCTGGAGGCACGATTATTGTAGAGGAAGGAAAGTGGCTGTAAAAGGAGAATATAATGTGACCAGAAGACAAACAGAATCAGCACGTGGTGCTTTTTTCCATGGGACGTAGATGAAATCCTGACTACAGGGGAAAAAATTGCCCATTTCAGCCATTTGTGTTGCCATCTGAGGCTTGTTATTCAGGGGTGCCAATAAATTCTGTTTCTGAGCCTGCTATGAAAATGTCTGGGTACCTTCAAGAGACATACCACAGCCTGTCACAATCCTTCTGCTTGTCTTGCTTCTTGGCTGTGGGGTGGAAGGGGGTCAGGAAAATTGTTCACTATCTATCTATATTATTTTTCCTGTGCTGTTTTTTATTACTGAAGGAAAGAACAAAGATGTTTGCTTTGTGTGTCTCCTGGAGTATAGGCATTGAGACACATTACTGCACGATAAGCTAAGATGTGAATTTACAGTTTCTACACAGTAAATGCTGGTATGCCTGCTGCTAGCTCACGGTTCAGAGAAAAGAAATGAAAGAAGGGGTGATTTGCTACATATATATCTGATGGTAAAAGTAGGCACTCTGGCAGCTACTGCAGGGCTTTTGGTGTATCGTAAGTTTGGATGTGAGCTTACCCTACAGGTAGCTTGTGCTTGTCATGAGCCAAAGATGGCACTGGTTGTCATAGTGGACTGATGGTAGGGATTGCTTGGCTCCTAGCCTTTCCTTTTGGTTGTCAAGCCCATCTGGTCTACAGCTGGGAGGACATGTTGCATTCATTTAACAGCACTTTCTTTTCTGCATTTTGCCCTTCCCAGGAGCAATTGAGCGGTGCACATACATCAAGTACCACTACTCCTCAGCGACCATTCCCAAGAACCTCACCTACAACATCACCAAGACAATCCGCCAGGATGAGTGGCATGCCTTGCGTAAGTGTTGCTGGCTTTCTTCTCCGTCCTCCTCACGTGCAGGCTAAGGGAGGTACTCACTGATAAATGAGAACAGCGGCTTTGACTGACAATCTGCTCAGAGCCCTCTTCTCACATACAGTTTGTCTTTGTAGCAGACTGATCGATTTGTTCTTAGGACCTACATCTGTTTCTGCTGCTGACTAGAAATTCTGCTGAGGCATGAAAAAGTGGTGGTGGGGAAGAGGCATTCGTATGCAGAGATTAATATTGAGTTAAATACAAAAATGAATAAAAAAATCAATGCCCTATTTTTTAATTCAGTAGAATGCTCTGCACGTGAACGTATTCTCATGCAGTTCATGCTGCTGCTGAGTTTCCTGCTTCCAGCAGAATTCATTGCTGGCTTTTATTGTAGAATATGTCCTGCTGCCTGCAGCTCCTGGGTCAGTGTGCCACCACTCTCCTTTGAAGATCTAGAAAGAGAAACGCTGCACCCTTTGAGGCACAGGGAAGGAGCTTAGCCCTTGGTGATAATTGTAGCCAGTGGTCACCAACTTGTAACGTTTGCTGAAGCAACAAGATCTGACAGGGATGGAATTCCCTTGAGATGTATTGGCTGGCCTTAAAGCTTTTCTCCTTCTTATCTTGGAGATGGAAAAGGGTTTTCACTGATAAAATGGAAGAGGTAGGATTTCACAAGGAAGGATGCCACTGCAACCTGCTCTTGTTACTACATAGTCATGAAGACTGATGGGTGTCCTGAGCTCCTCTGTCTCAGTGGAAGCAGTTAACAGCTCCCTGAAGATGGCAGGGGTTGAGGGATGCTAATTCTGATTGAAAATCTTGAAAGGTGGTAGTGAGCAGCTACTGTCCAGACTGTGTCAGCTTGAGAAATGTGTAAGACCTCTGGTGTTCCCAGGGCTTTCAGTCCCTGTTTCACTCCTGCCTTATGTGGCTGTTGCTTTGGGAGGGTCCTTTTAAGCTCTGGGATGGAGAAGGTATAATGATATAGTTGATTTCCTGCATTGGTAAGGTCAGGCCTGGTTTGACGCTCATTGATGCTTGTAGGCCCACCTGGTAAAATCTGGTAAAGCATTAAGAAAGTTCTAGAGGGTCTTGCTAAATTCCTAATTTTTTTTGGAAATGTGTCTGTGTGTGGATAAATACATATTCTTATTGTGACATGACGAAGAAAAGGAATATTGAACTCATGCCTCTCAGAAGGTTGTAAGAGGCTGGTCTTGCAAAATACTGTGCTGTGCTCATTTGTCCCTGAAATCAGAAGATCAGGAGGTTCAGCTCCTTTCAGGTTTTCTGCTACCACCTGTCATCTCTGCTGGTGTCAGTTTTATGTTAACATTGCTCATCTGTGGGCAAAAAGAAACACACCCCCCACCCAAGACGTCTTCTGTTAGGGCTCATAGGGCAGTAGGAAGGGTCTTTGGTTTATGCTTTTGGCTGCGTTATGTGTGCTTTTGCCACTGCTGTGAGCAACAATGACTTTTCTGCATCCATCCATTGGGAATCTTACTAATTAATGTAGGAGTTATTGTCTTAAAGAAGTTTGTCTTTAGTTCAGCAATGGCTCAGGTAAAGGGATATTCTTAAGCTGTCTTTGTATCTTTTCAGCTTAAATATAATTACTAATATTACTGGCCATGTTAGTCCCTTGGTGTGTGTATCCTTTGGTGGTATCAGCAAGTTCCTGAGCCTCGTGTGTTGGCAGCTGACAGGAGCCTTCAGTAGGGCATTCGTCAGCCTCCAAAGTGGCAGTCTAGACATGCTGTGCTCACACATCTACATATCTGATGTGGTCTGAGGCACTTTCAGGGTGAGGCTGTTTGCTCCCTCCCTGGGGAGGGTACACCAAGTATGTGGGTGTGCATGCATATTTCTGACCCAGATTTTCTTGCTAGTTCATGAGTCAGATAAGTGTAGGTAGATGTAGATAGAACTGAAGTTTGAATCTCCCTATCTAAAGACAGGAAAGGAGAGAAATACTTTGCTGAAGCTTTCTCTTCTCCAGAGCAGTTAGGTGCAATGGTGAGTGTTTGATATATGGGTTAGCCACTGGAGGATCTGGAGGTCACTGCATTTAAGAACGAACTGAACCTATATGACTGTTTCCTGTGTAGGAACAGTGACCTTGGTGTTTTTCTGTAAAACATATGTTTTAAAAGACAAGGCAATAGCAATCTTTTCAAATCATGTTTTGGTTGAGGGGGATGTTCTTCCTTTAGAAAACACTTGCAATGGAGTAGACATAAAGTGGGGTAAGACTCTGAAATCACTTCAGAAAGTCCCTGTAATTTTTGTCCCTGCCTAATCAGCTGACCTGATTCTGTACCTCTGGACTAGCTTCATCCAGGGCACTGCTGCTTCAACTCACCACTGCTCACCCTGAGGCAGAATAGCATTTCCATTCAACCTGGCCATTATTTTCCTCTGAACAATTCTCTATTCAGAATTTCTCTTTCACTGAGTGTTGTGACAAATAGTGAAGGAGCAGGGCCCAGGCCTGTTGTTCCTTATGCTCTTGCCAGTGGTAATTTCTCAGAACTGTGGCATAAGATGGAAGAAAGAAAAAAAAAAAGCAAACCCACCCCTATTTCCTGATGAAACACTGGGGCAAAATGGCATCCTAGAGAATTTCAGAGGAACTGGAAAGTTGAAACCAGAGTGTCTGGTCACCCTACTAAAGAAAATGCCTTTTCCAGGCTGAAGCTACTGCTGTTCTTTGACGTATCTGTATTTCAGTAGTGGTTATTTTCCTTCCCTGGTGCATGGGTAGCAAATCGTGGGCCTGGGAAGGAAATCTATTGCTTTGCCTGCATACTGGATGGGGGAGCAGAAGAGAGGGCTCCAGCCGTGCCCAGCAGACTGCTTTTTTCAGACTGGCAGGCAGGACTGATGCTTCATCAGTTTCTCTTGAATTGCAGGAGTGGGTGAGGGGCAATTAATTTGAGGCTGAGAACTCCAAGGCACCAGCACAGAAAGCAGATATTCCTCTAGCTGTGTTGTCAGCTATGCTAGAAGAACCCAGGGGAGCAGCTGGACCTGGAGGAATGGTTGGAGCTGATTTTATAATTTTTGATTTTACCTTTTTTCATTCTGTTTGACATTTTCAAGATGGAACCTTTGCTCCAAATTGATTGCCTATGGCAGTGTGAGCTGGGGAAATAGGACTTCACTTCCCTGCAATCACTTCCTCTCAGCTCTCTCTGGTTAAACAGGGATGGAGGGAATGATGATTGTAGTATTGCCAGCTCTTGCCTGTCACGAGATAAATGTTCATCTAATTAGACAAAACAAGTGTCTATATGAGCTGGGAGGGGAAGAGAGAAGGGAAGGAAAGCTGTGTCCAACAACTTTGAACATGAGTAACTGTCTCTTTATGGAGGATGCCAGTGTAAGGATATCATTGAGTCACTATTAGGCATTTACCCTGTCACATTTTGGCCCCAGTCTTGTGCACAGAAACTTGGTCCATAGTTCTGGCTTCTGCAAAACTTCAGCAGCATCACTGATGCTTTTAGAAATGGGGGTATATATTATTAGAGCAAAAATCCCCCCAAAATCTGAAGAGTTCTATATTTATTCGCATATTCAGTTCCATGTGTTTTGCGCTGTTCTCGTAGGTTCACTTTTAATGTGCTACAGATTTGTGTTCACAAAGCATGGGGAAAGTGATCATGGCAGGGGTTTGAGCTGTGGAATATGGTACAGGCATTGGGAGGGGTGAGAGGCATTTTAAGCTGATGGAATAAGCACTTTAACGTATGTACTTGTACTTTAAGAAAGCTGACCATGAAAAGGAGGCTATGTTGATGCAAACTTTTTTTTCTCTTGTCCCAAAAACTTCAGGAAACCATTAACTGGTATATTATGGCAAAGAAGGTGAAAGGCTGTGTTTGCTTCGAAAACGGTAGTACCACAAAGGCAATGAGGGGATATACTATATTCAGTTTGGCATCTTCCAGGAACCCACAGTGCTGTTCTCTAAAGCTACTGTGAGGGGTAAGGCACTCAAAGCCCAGGGAGTATTTAGTCTACTGGCTTACTCCTTGAAGCAAAACAGAAACCTATTGGGTTGATGCTGTTTTATACCATCAGAAGGACTGTAGGAACGTCATTCAAAAGAATTTTTTTTCATATAGGCTATAGACAACCCAGGTTCTAAATTGATCTTCTGCTGCAGTCTTTAAGAAAGAACTGTCTTGTGAAAAAGGGTAACCACAGCATAGAAGATACGCAGAGAGGAATTTCTAAGTATGCTTAAGCTAGCTATCTACATTTCATTGTCTTGCTGGGAGAGTTAGGATTAGAAACTTATTTTGAGGAAGCCAAATAGTGCAGAAAAGGGAAGGAAGATAAGAGGCGAGGGATTGTCTTCATACTTTCTTAGAGCCAGTCTAGCGTGATCATGTTTTATTTTTGCCTCTAGTTTCTTTTGTTTAGACCTTATGGTTCCTCGCTCACTTTTACCTTTGAACATACTTGTATTTGCTGTGGGACTTCTTTGTGCATCCATTCCTTGAACGATTTCAACAAGAACAACTGTGTAGGTGCTACAGGGTTGTGGACTAGCCTGCTGTGGGCTCAGACCTGCCTGGAGCTTCACAGGACTGATGCTTGTGGGTCATTCTGCAGTCTTCCTCACTGTGGTCTTGGCAAGGGAAGGGTAAAAGGGGCCTTTTCCAGGGCCACCTTCTCTCCAAGGCAGGTGAAGAAAGTATTGTGGCTTTAAAGTGCTGCAAACAAGCAAGTTGCTGATGTGTGTTCTTGAAGAGTGAGATTTATTTTTCTCTCAGAGAACAAGTCAAACCACTGCTTCTTCCCTTTCTCCTGCCTTGGTAGCTGAAACGGGACAAATGCTGCATGGCGCTCAGAGCTTTTGTATGGCAGAGCTCCCAGTGTCTTGCGCTATATCACATGAGTCTCCACATCAGAAGAAAGATGAAAAATTCTTCCTTCTCTCCAAAAGCTTTTATTTTGCTGACTCACAGATCACCTATCATGCAAGGTAGATAGCTGGGTCTTTAAGTCCGTTGTTTTTCCTTCCTCCCTATATATCACAAACCTGAATTTGTATTTTGGATTAAACGCGGCCACAAAAGACGGCATTTCTCTTTGTCTGCTCTTCTCCAGCTTGCCATTGCCACTTAGGTCTGTCTTCCACGGCAGCCGTGTTTTCTGTCCAGGAACACGGAGAGCGCTGCATCCGGGCAGAAAGTGGCTGGAATTGCTATGGAAACTGATCTCTTCCTGCACAGCTCAGAAATTGTGTCACCAGACTGCTTTAGAGAGAACCAGTTCACACACAGGTAGCTGATGCTTCCTGAGAAATGTTTAGAATTTCCTGTTTTTTTTGGAAATGCTCCCTGTCTGGCACTGCGTGATCTCCTTTGCCTGTCTCCTACCCCCTACTTCTACTGCAGGACCACAGAATATGGGCTCTGAATTCAAGACGTTGGCAGGGGGAGTTGCATTGTCAGGAGAAGAGGAACCATAACGCCTTGTGTTAATTGGAATGATAACGTTTGTCTGCGCTGTTGAAAACTGCAATAATCCTGTGTTTGTGGTGGTCTGAAAGCCATTTGCATAAAAAATGAATTGTAAAGTCAAAAGTAATAGGCTGGCACATTCTGAGAGGAGTAAGTACTGGAGGAAATGAAGGATTTCTACAGGATGTAGAGAGTGGTAATATTTTAATTCATATAGCATCTACGCTGAAAGCTGAATGGATTTTATCAGCCTTAATGGTCTGAACTTTGCAGGAGATCAAGGCTTCCTCATTTAGGCCTGCAAAGCACTCAAATACCACCTTATAACCAGTAAAACTACTGGGGCGGGGGGGCTGGAAAAATCTCCTTTTGTAGAGGTCAGTTATGGTACTGATGGCAGTGGCAACAATTAGCATGCTGGAAAAGACTGTAATGTCTATACTTCTAATTACTACAGGCTTTCCAAGGCTTCTCACTCCATGGAACAATATGTTGAGATTTGCACAGAAGCTCAGTTGATAGCTTGACAATGCATTAGTAACACTGGTAGCCTCATGGGCTTGACCCTGTCTGCTTTTATAAGCAACAATAAATATTTCATTGTTGTATCTGTATTAAGTGCTGGCCCGAGAGAATTTTTGCTTTTGTTTTTTTCCTGGGTACTACTGAAAGCAGTGTTTGAAATAAATAGGCAGCATCCCACTTTTCTTGCTCCTTTCTTCCACTCTCTCTCCCATACTCCCTTGGGTCTCCTTCCATTCCTAGCTTCCACTACAAGGAAATGCTGTTTCATTTTTAATTAGCTACCTTGACCCCCAGATGGAGGTACACCCTGAAGTATGACACCGTCCTGCTGGTCAGTGCCATTTGGCTGACAATATGATGTAATTCCTTAACGCATTGGTTATTAAAGCAGACGGGGCAGCCATCCTGGAGGTTAGTCAGGCAGCAGGTGCTCTCATGCCTGGAGGTTTAGTGTTGTTGGATCTCCATCACATTCATCATTCCCATAGCTAATGACCAGGTGGTAGTGACAGACCTTCTCATTTCCCTCTCTCTGCTGTAGGGTTTTCTTCATATCCTGCTATTTCAAGCTAAGATATAAAAACGGGGTTTTTTTGGCATCAAAATCTAAGACCTATTTTGAAATCTGTAAGGGATTTTATTGCCTTCTGCTAAGCTTCATCTTAGGCTCTGCTAATATGGCTATGACCTTAATACCTATACTAGTGAATATCTTTCCCAACTGCATACTACTTTTTATTTCCCATACTACCTTTGCTTCTTAAAGACAGAAGAGCAGGGCAGGAGTAAGGGAGGAGGTCAGTAGACCTCCCGGTCCTGAGTTGACAGGGCTGTCTGAGTAGGAAACATGGCCAAGATTTGGGGAGGGAGGAAATGAGGACAGGGAGACGGGTGAAACTTTGTTCTGGTGAGTTGGGAGAGGTGAGACAAGGGATTACTGAACATTGAAACTGGGATAAGGGCTAGACTGGACTGGAAAAATTTGGAAGGGAAGGTGCAAAAATGGCCAAGATCTGTTGTTTGTGTGTGTTAGAGGAGGGCAGGGAATGAACAGGGAAGGATCCCCTCCAAAGCCCTGTTCCAAGTGCACAAGTCAGGAGTCTTACTGTACATCTACCACTAACAGGCCTGTGAAACACTGGTAGAGGGGAGGTATCATCCTGCTCCCTCAGTCAGCAGGTTCTTCCACCTGCTCACATAACAGGGGGCTCAGAGGTGAACCAGAAGAGTCTTGAAATTCTGCTGACGAACCACTCGCCGCTCTTCTGAATCAGTAAGATACCCCCCACTAGAATTCCTGCTTTTGCAGTTTGTTGGTTGTTTGAAAGTTAAGAACTTAAAAATGCTCATCTGATTTTACTTTAAGGTTGCAAACACAAGCATGTAAAGTTAGGAGATGACACAGTTCAGGCTGCGTACTTGGCCTTAATTTGTCTCCTTTGAGCACGCTCATTATCAAGTCTTTAATTACTGTAATCACATACTGTGTTTTCCACAGGACCCCTGCCTTGTTCCATACATTTGGGATATTATGTTTCTATTCAATGATGTCTTCAATGTTTGGTTTCATTTTCATTGCTTAATGTATAGTTGCTGGCCTTTTTATTGCAGAATACACAACTCCTGATCCAAAGACAGAGTTAACCACTTTGTGAGCTTTGTCACATTTCTAATTATCGTACTGAAGCACGGCATGTAAAGATAAATACATTACTATCTAATAACCTTTTGAGGTGGGCTACAATTTCCATTTTAGGCCTGGCAATCAAAGTTAACTGTCTTGGGTTTTTTTGGGGTGTCCGGTTGGAGATGATGAAGACTTGGGTTTTACAGTACTTAGCATTACATAGCCTTTTGTATGTTCAGAGCACAGCTCCCATTGACTTTCAGAGCAACTGTACGTGCTCCACACCCTGTAAATTGGTCACCCAACTCACACTGGGTCAGAGTAAATGAGAAAAACATGGCTAGGGACCACCTCTAAAGAGATTTTTTAGATTAATTGACTTATCACCAAGGACTTCTGGGGTAAGTGTAGAGGAAAGTGCTTGTGTGAGAGGGAGGAGGAGCTGTATGTCAGCTGACTGATCTCAGCTCCTACTGCTCTTAGCCAGAGGGTTGCACGTGTTATCACCTTTCACACTGACCCTTGCAAAGGGTCACATTCTTGTATTTCCTAACTTTGGCATGCTTGACTCAGCAGCCTTCAAAATGTTTTGGTATTTTTTGTTTGCTTTTGGTTTTTTGTTATATTTTTAAGTGCAGGTGCTTGGATTCACCTTGGCTTAGGCGATGTTTTATGTTGTCTTCCACTGTTATATTGGAAAAAAGAAGATGTTTTTATCTTCATCATTGAAAAGAGTCTTAGGGTGTTTACAGAGCTGTTCTGAGTGCAGGAAAATTGAGAGCAAACTCCCTCCAGCCTTACTGGTGATTTTTTGCAAAGGAGTATTAGAGACATTTTGCCTGTTGCAGTGTGGAGATGTTGACAGGTAAAACATACCATCACTAATCATTTCCAGTCGTTCAGCCAGTCAAAATATAGCTTTATTAATATGCATACAGAGCTCTCTGTTTCCCTTCTCTCCCTCTTGAGAGAGACAGAGGGGGAGAAATGGGTGTTTTTCTATGTCTCTTGGCTAATCAAGAATGATGCCGTGTGCATTCTTAGGGTGAGAACACAGGAAAGAACAAACAGGATGACCTAATGGGTCTCTTCCATCTGACTTCTATAATTTTTGATTTATATACCGATTTAATGCCTGGTTTATGATGATTTATATCCCAGTTTATTTATACCCCAGTCTGATGCCCCACCCCACACTGTTAGTGAGATGAAAGCCAGCCAGTTAAATATTTCAAGGTGATTACATGCCACATGCCACACACAGGGTTAGTAATGAGAAGCAAGTGCTTCCTTGCTTCAGTGAAAGAAGAAAGACTTAAGTGGAACACTTTGGAAATGAGATTATTGTGATTTGTTCACAAAGCCATGCACCATCCACAAGGGAACATCACAACAGCCAGTGTGAGATAGATGCCAACAAACTTTGAATCAAACAACCTGGCTTTTACCCTGACAGAAGCTGCAGGCTGAAACATGTAGGTGATTTTTATATGTTGATAGCTACTAGGCACTGGTTGCCACTTTAAATACTGTTTTGCAGTGATGCTCTTTGTACATTGAATTACAGAATAAACCTGATCCTCATATACAACCAGGACATCCTCCTACTTGCTACTTTGAATACTGTGTGAATATTAATGTGTGAAAACTATAATGCAGCTTTACATCCTCAGATTCTTATATTGTTAACTGGGCCATGATGGTTTCAGCCACGTTGTCAGAGCTGAATGTAGTTCTGGCCCAGGAAGACTGGATGAAGCTGAAGGATTTATCTTAGGGCCTATCCCAAGACTCCTTAATTGGCTGGGTGAATCACAGTTTAGCTGTTCAATTATTCCCTGCCCACCTCCAGGAACTGATTGCACAGTTGGTGAGGGAATAGGAAATCAGGAATATAAATCAACTGCAGGTATCTCCTGTGGGACTTGAGTTCAGTCTTGCAAATCTCATCTGGCTGCTTTGGATGTAGGTTATATTTAATGGAGCTTGAGCCTGTGTGTCCCTCTGCATCACTGGAATTATGACACCTAATTTGAGTCTATCTGCCACTGGTGTGTGCAATTGATCAATATCTCTTTCATAAATACAAACTCTCTCTCATTTCTGCCTCCATCAGCTTTGTCTTTTCTGGCTTGCCCTTTGCATCCCTGTTTCTTTTGGGTTTTTTCCCCCCAAACTTGATTCTCGCCTAGATATTCTGAGAGAAGGAAATCAATGGAAGAATATCACTTACTGACCTAAGAAGGGCTTCTTTACCATACAGAACTAAGGCTGTAAATAATTCAGTAGGGCCCTGTCTTTTCTTTCCTCCCATAAGATTGAGTTTATTAAAATTTTATGGGAGGGGACATGGAGGTGGCTGAATTACTGGTTTTATCTGATACAATCTTTAGCAATGCATTAGCTTGGTACTAGCTGCTCTTCGCTCATCATCATAGGCACATACCAAATCAGTCGTCCTTGTAGAATCCATTCTGCAGCATGTTATAATCACTTATTTGAGCATGAGGTAATGCCATTCCTTATAACTCACTCTCATGCCTGATTGTGTTGCTGTGGGAGGAAAAGTGTTAAACTGCCAAAGCAAGGATTAATCCCCCCCCGGCCCTGTACTGGGAGGAAGTCAGTAGTGGCATGACTCCATACACACAAAGATCCTAATCAGGAGGGAGCAATAGGCTGGGGACTAAGAGTTTGGTTCTGCTTATATTTATACAAGAATATTAATTCTACTGAAACAAGAATAGATATTCTGAGATAAAAATAATGTGAAATCAGCATCTGGGTGCAAAATACTCAATAGATTTCAGAGAAGAAAAAAGTGCTCCTTGAGATTTTAGACTTTTTGATATTTCAGTGAAAATGAACAAATTCCACAATTACACTTTTCTGTTAATGCTGCTGCTGACAGTGTAGTGCATCTTCCATCCTAGCATCTTGAAACACTTGGGCAATGGTTTTCACGCAGTATCCTTCTGACTTAAAACAGGGTGCTGAAGGAGGAATACAACTCAAGTACACCCATTTCACATGCAGAAAGAGAGTTAGAGAGGTTAATTGACCTGCTAAATGTCATGCAGAGAGTGAGTGGGAGAGCCAGAAACAGGACTCAGGTCTTTGGACTCCCACTGTTGTAAGTGCTAGACAATGCTGCCTCCTGTAGTGCCAGAGATTATGCAGCATATCTCCTAGAAAAGGCCATTGCAAAACCCTATATCAAGGATAATGTTTTTTCTAAAAATATTAAAAAAAAAACCACCAAAAAACAACTTTCAAGTGAAAGCTTACTGGCCAAAACCAGAATCCATTACATATATTAGTGGTGATTTTCTCTTAGAAATAATGGCAAAAGAACCTTCAAAGGCTGGTAGTGAATTAAGGTATACAAAGTGGCAATTCCTCAGCACCTGCTGAAAACGAGGTCCTTGGACATATCTGAGGGTGAGCAATTAGAATCAACAATCTTTTCAAAAACTGTCTCCATTAGAATATGTGTAGGTGCTGTGGATTTTCTGCCACATATGAATTGTACCCTAAACCACTGTCCTTACTGATTGTCATGACAACTGATATGCACAGCAAGACTAACTTACTGGTACTCAGAGTTTTACCTGCAAGTAATCTTAACTGTCATTTTGTTTGAAAAGTAATCAAATGAGTACCTTTTGACAAATAATAATCATCAGTCCTATTACAGAGCCATAAAATAATCTGGAAGAAGAAATGCACACTGAATGGAAAACTGTAGGCAAATAACTTCAAAATGGCCTTCCTGATAGGGCTTGGGGAGAACCTGTCCTGTATGGCAAATCCTCCTTGGCCAGCAGAGTGGCCACAGCCAGCTCTGCACCTCATCCCAAAATGGCATGGGTGAGGAACTGATTAATTGACAGGTATAGTCCTGCACCATGATTACTAGCTGTGAACCATCCACTGCCAGGGTATATTAGAGCTACCTGTGGTTTATTCCGACATAAACCTAGGTTGAACTGGTCTTTGGCTTGTTTCAGGAGTATCTTCATCCCTCACAGAACTTGGCGTATCAGGACCTATGTGTTGACTATTTCTGATGTACTTTATTGCTGTTTAGGTCTTTGCATGAAAGCAGGATTTTTATTCAGTAAATAAGCCTTGGCTCTGACACTTAACCCTTCACTGGAGCACTAGCCCTCTGTTCTGACTTCAGTTGATGAAGTGGAAAAGTCTGTGGTGACATCACTTCCAGGGAGGACCAGATTTTTCATGTGGAAGGAGTTGAGAATTTTTTCTAAGCAGCAGACAATATATGCAAAAGCTTTTTGTCACAAGGAACAGGGTAGAGAAATGAAAAAACTTCTTGATATGGCAATAGAATTAGCTTTTCAGAGTAGTCCTCCCAAAGTTTTCCAGGAGGAATCAGTGACTCTCTGAAGAGCTGAACTGACAGCTCTGCTAGGTGAAGCTTTTTGATGGACCAAGGGTAGCACAGGCAGGAGCACTTTGAAAATCTGTGTGATGCATAGATGGCTTAGATCACTTGATATATCTCTCTGGCTGCTAGTTTGTAGGATTCTCTGGTTAACAGTTCTGGCCTTGGCTTTCCATGGGAAGGTATCCCCTATGCAAGTAAGAAAGCAGAGTTCCAGAGGTAAATGAATCCCCATTTTATGGCAGGCAGATGATACCAAGTGCACTTTAAGGATATTCTTTTTTATCACTGTTGGGGGAGACAGTATTTTACTAGCCAGAAAAGAGAGGCCATTTGTCATCAGCTTATTGGATTCATGACGAGTGTTTTGCTGTCCTTTTCTCACAGAGCAGAAGAGTTGATCTGTTGCTGTACAAAAGCAATACTTAGAGAAGGCATAGTAGGTACTGTTGTAGGGGTAAGACCCTGTAGTAAGGTCTGGGAGGCCCCTAAACCTGGTGGTGTATTCCCCAGAAGAGATGCATTAGCTGAAAGGGTTCCACCTGGGTGGGGGACCATGGAAAGCTAATCCCCAGGCAGTGACGACCTATAAGAATTGCAAACTTGGCTATGAAGTTGGCAGAAGGAGCTTCAGTCAAAGAGGATATAGGTAGGATGCTGATGTGGCCCAAGGTTATCTGCAGAGGGCTCTGACCCACACAGCAATTTTGTCTTGGTGGGGTTGGGGGGAACGAGTTTGGGGCAGAAAGCCAGCTGCTTTGACAGCGGCCTTCATTTTGATGTTGATAGAAAGGGAAAGACATCTGCTGGGTGGCTGTTCAGTGGCAAGGTTGGCAGCTGAAGCAACGTTGCTGCTTTCCAAGTCTTTTATTCCTGTTTTGTAGGCATGAGCAGAGAAAAACACTCCCAGGTATAGGAGCAGGACTCTTACAGCCTTGGAGAGTGGTGAGTGAAGAGACAAACTCTTTGTATGACTGGGACACTGTCTTTTTTAATATTTTTTTTTCTTCTTCTGAGGATGCAATTGGATGAGCTTTTAGTGGTGCCTTTAAGAATATGAATAAGGAAGCCAAGGTGATGTGTGTAAACACCTGGGGAGAAGCTAAAAGAGAGAACAGAGAATAATGGAAAAGCTGCTGGGGGAAATAATACAATGCCTAGATGCTCTTCTGTGTATAGAGAGAACCTCTCTCCTCTATTATGCATCAATGTTGATGCATCAGATTCATGTGAAAATAAAAAAAATTGCTGACATCGCTGGCACTGCTGAGACAATAAGCAGAAGCTGTTGCCTCTGTCACTTTCCTTTTGCAGCAAAGTCTGATAGTGAATGAGACTGGCATGAGTTTGCCATCACTCACTCATTACTTTTTAAAATTTACTTTTCAGTCTGTGTGTGTCAAGCTCTTGGCACAACCCTGATAAGCAACAGAAAGTTTGAGCAAACAAAGCGAGCCTTTCCACAGATCGATAGAGATCAATCTCTTCATTTCGACTGAATGACAAAACAAAAACAGCAATTAAAAGTATGTTTGATGCCAATAGCTAGCGGGCAGCTCCCAAAACCAAAGTACCAAGGGACACATAGGAGAGCACTTGCCTGCACGTTATTTATACTGACCCCATCAGAGGGATGGTGTTAGCACAGATGTGAGCATCACGCAACAGGTAGATGTGCCTTGAGGCATGTGCGTGGAGGATCCTGGCCAAACTATTTGACTAGGGCTAGGTTTGTTGTTTTGTTATTTACCAGTGGTCCATGACACTGGTTGCAGTGCCATACAGCTTTGGGCATATGTATGTCCTAGACCACAGCATCCAGGGCAGAGCTGCAGGTGACATGAGGATGAAACTATACTCTGGTGTTAGTCAACATCTGTAATGTCGATTGGTACCAGATCACATGCAGCTGTCCAGTAATACAGCACATCTGGTGCACTGACTTACATAAAAGTCTAGGAGTGGGATGATTAGTTCATTTAGGTGTTGTTAGATCATTCAGTCAAGCATGTGGGACATAGCCATGCCAGTGCACTGAACCCCAACAAACCTTACAGGTACAGCTCGAAGGCAGCATGACTAGACAGTGTGTATGATTGACTGGGCTCGGTTTCCTGACTGAATGCTGTGTACTGAAAGGCTTGTTCACTGTTGCATTCAAGTATCAAAACATAGGTTTTGGTGAAGTAGTCTTAAAAGGTGTGTCAGTACACCGTATTGTCAAGAAAATAGTTGTCCTGGCAGGATCACTGGCTATTTAGAGCACCAAGTTATAAAAACACTATTGTAGGCACTAGTCCACGGAGCTGTTGTATACACCCATCTTACACCCACCTGTACGTGAATGTCTGGGATAGATATATAACAGGTGGCACAGGAGAGTAAGCAGTGTAAGTAGAATATTACTGCTAGAAAATATCAATTGCTGATGCTTGACTCTCTTCCTTTTATGAAGAAGTAGAAAACTGCTTTTTCAGTTGTCCTAAATTCAATGTGTTTTTTTGTTTCTCTTGCTACAATGCTGGCATCAATAAAAGTAAATGAGATGTGGTTGGATGTGACTGTTCTGGTGTGCCTCTGGCGTGAATGAACAGACAGTAGGAACAGAACATTGGCTCCTGCAATAAGATGAATTTTCTCTTTATTTGGGTGTGTGTGGGAAGGCTGAAATAATGTATTGCTTGTGAAAGCAAGAGACTTGACAGCACCGGCTAAAACCAGGCATACTGCAGGCAAGTACTGGGCACTTTTCCCAGTTACAGCCATGCCAGTGTGCTTAATCGCTGTGTACAAACTGTTGTTCTAGCCAGAGTTGATCCCTTGTTGGTGCGGTGCACTCTCTTGTCTTCAGACAGCTTTGCTGCTGTGTCTCAAGCCTTCCCCTGCAGTATTGCCCTGCTTTTCCCAAAACGTAGCACTACCGCAGCTGCAGCCGTGAACCTCTGCTCCCAGGGCTGCCACTCACATCAGAACACATCTTGCTTCAGTGTCATGTTCTCCTGGAGGAGGTCAGATCCTGTAGATTAGCAACCATTTGTAGGGTATGGGTTCAACTCATGGCCCCAGTCTTTAGGTCCTTGGCTTTATTCAGCCCCCAGTTTTGGGACAGAGTGCCTGTGTGATGCATTTATATGCTTCTCATCATACAGCTATCTAGGAGCACTTTGGCTCCTCATGCAAGTGTGTTGCAACTGGGCCTGACAGGCATGGCCCTGAGAACTTGTTGCACCAGTAGATTTCATTGGAGAGTAAAAGCCCTCTGGAGGGACCGGTCAGCTCTTACTCAGTTGTGAACTGGGGGAAACAGAATTAGCATAGTGTCAGTGATTTTTGGCTTTCTGTAAGCCAAAGGTGCACAAGCTGCCCAAGGAGTTGGCTGAAGGTGCTGCTGCGGTGCAGCTGGAGTGGTGCAGAGAGGCCGTGGGCCTGCCTCCAGCCCCTGGGAGGGAAGGCTGAGGCTCAAGAGCCGGCTGCATCCCTGCACTCCCCTCTTCTCTGGTGGTACCCTTGTGTGGGTCCCTCTGGGGGTTTTACCAAACTGAAAGCCTGTGCCAGGGAGACATAATGCTGCTGAGTGGAGGAGAACAAAAGAGCTGCGAAAAGGGAGGTCTAAAAGCTTGTGGAGCAACATCACGTGGAAAACCACAGGAGGTGGAAATTTTTCATGGTAGCATCAAGTGAGACAAAATCCCCGCACCTCAGGCAAACAATAACAAGCCCTGAGTTGACAGAGCTGCCCTCCTGCGAAGCCTTAGCCGTCGCGGCTGTCCTGCTCTGCCGGAGCTGCTCTGAGGCTGCTCAGAAATGATTACCTCTCCTCTCTCTTTAGGGAAATGACAAAGGGGTGGGCTGGGGGAAAGGTGCCAGCAAGCACAGAAGGGAAGAGGGAACAGAGAAAACTTCATGTTGAATGTATTCATCACCATCTATTCTAGGGTCAGTTTTTGTCATTGTTTTGGATTAAATTAGGTGTTATTTTTAGGTTTCCAAATCCATACATGGAAATTATTCTCCAGTGTTCCAGTTTTCATCTTGTATATAAAAAAATCTCTTCTTGATAGCACATTATTGCATTTTTTTTGTGTGATTTCTTTTATCCTTTCTTCTTTCTGCTCAAAAAATTTATCTCTTCTTGCTCCCCTACCTTGGCTAATATTACTGGAGATGCAGCAAGAGAGAGCTATTAACGTTTTCACTTGTTGCTTTACTGTTTGTTAGTTATGGGGGAAGTGCTGGTGGGTTAAGAAGAGGCTTAGCCGGCAGCCCACCCACTTCCTTGTGATTTTTCTTCAAAGAAGGGTCTGACAAAGAAGGGTTGTTCTGTTGCAGATTTGCTGAGTTCAAAGCGAGTGCCCTACAGATATGACTCTGTGATTAATCCTCAGAACTGCACATAGAGCTTATGCTACGCTACTGCTACTAATGTTAATGGGAGTCGGGCAGCTTACTACTAGTGCACTGCTTTAAAGAGTAATAACTTACCCAGAAAAGTCCTGAGGCAAGAGAAGTGATAGTCGTTTATTAATTCTTTTGTAAATCCTTTTGTCTATGGTGCTGGCATCGCTTTCCATCCATTTCTAAGTCATGACATTTTGGTGAGCCCTGGGCCTTGAAATAGGAAGGCAGGATGGTCTTTTTTCCATGTCGTTGAACTCTTTGGTGCCATAGAGCAGGTGCATATACTAGAATTCCAGGCTACATTTACAAAGGAGATACAAAACCATCATAAACATACTTTACACCCTCTGCATGCAAAATTAATGGCTGTAGAGAAAAATGTGACCTTTCGGCAGCCATCAGAAAGCACACGGAGAAAGCTGCCCTATTAGCTTTGATAGAAAGCAGTCCTATATCTGGAGCATGGTTTTGATATCAATGAGATATTTACTTATAAAAGCATGTGCTTTTTCCGCAGGAAATGAATTTGGGTACCTGGCTTTGAGACATCTGATACGAAGTACACTTGAAAGGGCCTGATGGTCAGTGGGAAAGGGCTCAGCATTCCTCAGCAGCCTGAGTAAGATTGTCAGCATCTGGCTATGGTTATGTGCAGCAATACCTCCTAGTACAGACAGTTGCCAAACAAAGGTGTCCCTTTGGCAGATTTGGCTGTATTTGTTATTTCTGTGTTTGTTAGACCTGAGATTTCCAGTGAAGTTGTTGCTTTCTCACTGGAGGGGAGAACTTTGGCTAGGAACCAACTCATGGAGAAAAGGCTGTGTGCAAAATTGCACCATAGTACTGGATACTTTTTGCTATGTGTGAAAAGTTTCCTCTACACATACAGTGGATGTCGGTGTTCCAAAAGCAGGAGAACTGTAATTCTGCGATAAATTACCATACTGTGTTGATTTCTAAAAGCACTTGAACTACTCGGGATCCCAAACGACCCCGAAAGTTACAGGTGAATCTTGAAAATCCCATATTTTGTTCCCAGAGTAGATGAACCAGCACAAAAACTGATGGATGCACACTGTCTTGATGATCCTGGTGTGAATTGGCTTTGGAAGACATGTGGCAAATGGCAGCTGATGTCAAAGGACCTCCTGAATACTAAGTTTCTGTCTTGAGATGAGTAGTCATAATTACAGCTACCTCTGTAGCTCGCGTTGCAAAGGTTGGGATTCCTTCAGAAATGCTATTTCAAATAATGATCTCGCAACACGAGCTTGAGTATCGGTCTGGGGGAATGGGTCATTCATTTAGGTAGCATTGCCTTTCCCTCCCACCTTCCAATAAACATTTTGAATTATGTTTCTTCATGTTTCCTGCTTTTTTCCTTCCTTCCTTCCTTCCCAAATGCTTAAATTTTATATTCTTTCTCACTTTAAGTTATCTAGTATCCATATGCATATCCCTGTTGTTTCTGTATGTAACTATGGGATGACTTCCCAGCTGATTTTTCTCTTTGCCTGATGGCTTCTTTTTGTAGCAATGAGGCTGGTGCCAGGTACCTCTCGGTAAGGGAAATTTCAGTTATTTGAACAATGGTATCTCAGATATGTGGGTTCATTTCCCTGCCTCTGCCTGTGGTGACAGTCAAGGGATAGAGAAGAGATTGAGTTTCCTTTGAGCTGAGAGAGGTGAGTAGTGGCAAGCTGACTTCTTGGCAGGATGAATGGGTGAAGAGCTCTAGATAATTCTTGGTATGAACCATTTAAACTACCAGTTGGAGCTAGGCAGGCAACGTTCAACTAAAAACACATCATCTCTTCTTCTTTGCTTGCTGGTATATCTCACAGAGGGATATGGGGGACAACCTGGAGTATGGTGGTGGCCCTTAGTGGGGCTGGCAGAGGGCTTGGGAGCAACATTTGGTGGCAGCAGTTGACGCTGGATCATGTGGCTGCTACTCCAGGGAGCAGCCTGCCTAGTATCAGCTCTTAGCAAGTGTAGACGGACTAACAGACCTTAGTATTTCCTATTGGGCTGTGCAATATACTTTTTTCCCCTTTCCACATTTTCAGTCCTGAAACAGCCCCTTTCAGACCACCATGATTACCGGCACAGGCCTGTTTCAGGTTTTGGAGTGGGTTAGTAATGCAAAACTCTGGTTTAGCTCCAAATGGAACATGATTATACTGCAGGCAAAGTCTCATTTATTCAGGCAACATAGGCTTTACTGTCTTATTGAGTTCACATGAATGTTTTACGTGCCCTAGGAAGATGTTTGACAGCGTCATCACCAAGTCACACCATTATTGTATAAAAATGTAGTTCTTGAGTTTCATTTTTATGAGAGCACATTAGAGAAATCTGGGATAATCCAGAATTTTTAGAAAAAGATGACTGCTTATTTTCAGAACTCCCTGTAGACCAAACATAGGAAAAACAACTTGTCTTTCAGGAGAAGATTGAAGGCTGTAATTACACAAAATAGCATATGTTTGCAATGAGTTGAATTTTCAAATTTATATGTTTAAAAAGAAGCCATACTCATCTGTTGTCCTTTCTCCGAACTGTAGCATGATCTAGTACTCAGAGGTTTTTTTTTTTCCATTATTGGCTTCTAATCCATAGCAATTAAAGAAACAAACAAATTCCTCTAACTCCCTAATAGGATTTAGAAGTTACCATGCAAAAGTCACAACTGCCAGACTCTAAAATTCTTCCTTTAAAAAGTCATTGTGAATCCTTCCTATAATAATCAATATGGTTATTAAATTCTCATACTGCTTCCCATCAGCCCTGTTCCTGTGCTTTCATTGGCTACATCATCTCTGACATTCAGGTATGGGATATTTATCCATCAGATGTGGGTATTTTTTTACTGAACCTGTTTCCCTAAGGGAGACAGTGTCAGCAATTTGCTACCAGAAAGTAATAGGGCAGTTCTTGTGAACTTCTTATATTATGTGGATGAAACATGTCTGTACACCTCGTCTTTGCTCTGTTTCCCTTATGTCCTCTCTCCATGTCTGTACCCTCTGTAGAAGGGCAGACTAGCACCTTGCTAATAAGACTTGCAGCACGTAGGCTGGGGCATTTTCCAGGAGATGCTGTCAATGCATTTGCCCGGCACGAGCCCTGTGATGTCTCTGGGAGGCAGCAGGAGCTACGTGGTGGTGGTCGTGGCTGGGGGGGCAGGGGCTTACCTGCACCCGAGTTGAGGTGACTTTGGCTGGTAAGAAAGCAGAAGCACAGCTCCAGAGCACACCTACCATAGGTTTGTTCTTCAAGTCTGATTACAAGATAAGTTTTTGAGCAAGATCTAATGTTGCACACAATATAATGTCAGCATCCTGCCCCTGTCCCCATGCTTTCAGCCTCAGGATCCTGCAGGCAGCAGTTACTCTGCACGCGCTCCTGCCCGGGGCTGCTCAGGTCCTTCACGCACTGCTTTGGCAGCCCTCAGACTCTGACTGCATGGCTCTATCTTTAGAGCTGCAGAAAGTCCAGTACCGCAGTGTCACAACATCCTACGGAGTGGGTGGTAGAGCAAGACATGATAGGAATTTGAATTCCTTGCAAATTATTTCTTGGGTAGGAAAATTTGCCTGAGTTCATGAACCTCAGTTTTAGAGGCGCATTAACGGTAGAGAGAGCTTTTGACATGTGCTTGCTGCAAAGTCTAACAATGAGGAGGTTATCTGCATGACAGAATTACTTTTTATAATCTTCTGATGTCATTTCCTTAACCTTGTGCTAATTTTATCACAGGGTTACCTTTGTTACATTCTACTTACAAAAGGGAAGAAAACAACTAGTTAGTTATTATTCTAGTTGAATCACTTACAGAATAAAATTCAGACACAGCTCTCACACAGTTCTAGTATCTGAGGAATATCAGCATTATGAACTGAATGTTATTAACATACTTGTTATTAACAGTGCACAGAATTTACTTATTAACAGTAATGCACAGATAATTCATTCTTTATGTGCTTGCACTTCTGTTTTGATGTAGTTAATATTGAAAAAAGCTTGTATTTTTCAGTTTACGTTAAATATATTGATGATAAAGATCAAGTTAGTTTGCTGTTACTGTGGATTGTGTGTCACCTCAAACTCCCTTAGGGACAAATTTAAGGCTTCACTTTCTTAATATCCTTTAAGTACGTGGCAAGGTAGATGTTCTCAGCTAGTATTGATTATTGCTGTTTATTCTTGCAAATTTCAAAATCGCAATAGTAAACATTTGATGTAAAATTTAAATCAGCTTGTAAATGCTGAAATCAACAAATAATTTTTCACCTTTGTATTTTCAGTAACAAACTTATACATCCTGGTGCAAAACAAATGGTATGCACTGCTCTTCATAAATTTACATCACAAGAGCAAATTATTTTCATAATCGCTGTGGATTTTATTCACTGCCAGGATTAAGACATAATGGCACAAGCTAGATAAATACCCCTGGTTCCAGCTGTAGCTGCTCACAAATAAACAAGTCTATTTTGGGCAATAGCAGAACCAAACTGATGGGTGAACGTGCTGACGTAGTATGTCTTTGGGAAGCCCTCAGCAGCAGAGAGCTGATGGATCTCTGGTTGGAAAAAAACCCCGTGTGTTTCCCTCTCTGGGGAAAGAAGCAGCTGCCCTCCTCCTCTGGGACTGCATCCTGCTCTGTCCTAAATAGCCTTGATATGTTTGGCTGGCGGTGCAGTTGCTCAGGATGCAGCGTGATTCCCTTAGTCATTGGTCAAGAACATCTTGGTGGTGTTGGTCAATAAATGCTGCACTGGGCTCTTGGCATGGACCCATCCCCAGCACGGATGTGATTCTCTTGATAGCTCAACTTGATAGCATAGTTGTTTCCCAACTTATGGTCCTCCTTTGAGGGGAATCAGAGATAGACACATCTCATCCAAAGGGTGTGAAAGAGAAGTTTCTGTGGTTGATCTAACTTTGTGGTGGTTATTTCCCACTCTACCATCCTACCTGGCTGTTTTACACCTAGCGGGTGAGGGCGATGCTCTCTGCTCGGTTAGGGAGAACATTGACACTTTGAGAAAGACTGTGTGTCCCAGAGATTTCACTCATAGGGGATGGTGAAAGGAAGGCCCATGTCAGGGAGTCAGGAGGATTTTGAGAGCAGTTCTCAGTGCTCTGCTGAGCTCACATGTAAGTTCTAATTTTCTGGGACCAACATGTATTTTGGATCTTTTAAAACTTTTTTAAAGTGTTAGGTCTCACTTTCTAATCACTTGCTGCAGTTGTATCATATATAGACCAGATTCAGCCTTGGAGAAAGCAGGAATAACAGAAGCAAGCTGGCCCATTTTATGTAACGTCATGTCTGCCACAGGGAGCTGGAGTCATGCTGTGGATGGAAGGAGAGAGATGGGGCAGTACGTGTACACATTTGTGCCTGTTAGCTACAGCCCTGCAGGGGACAGCTGGGAGTTTTCTTGGCTGGTCCATTATCCTGAAGGAGAAAAGGAACTGATATTTACTAGACTTTGCACTGGGGAGCTCCTTAGCTGATTGCTGTTTATTTAATTATTGGAATTTTTGTTAACCCTTTGGTAAATGAAGACAGATCTTGCTTTACATTAGAAATCCATTAAGAATGCATAAGCATAAGAAACAACAACTCTTAGCCAGGGAGTGCCTGAGGGATTAATCTGTAGTCAGGTGTTTCTTCAGGACACTTGATTTAAACAGGCTGCTTGCACGAAATATCAAAGGTGTTTTATTTGGAATTAGTTAAGTGGCTAGAGATAAATTTAGAAGTACAGCTCCTTATTCACAGACATCAAGTTTGGAAGTGTGTGTGTGGGTTGAGAGTTCTTAAAAACAGTCTGGCTGAGGCATTTCTAGTCTATTCAGGCACAAATTTTTAGCTACGGTCTCAGTGGTTCTGGGCATAGACTGATGTTGCCCCTCTCCCAGTGACAGAAGCCTTATAGTGTCTGAATAAACTCTTCTTCAGTTTCCAGTGATGTCCTTATGTTGCAATTGTCTAGCTTTCCCTATGCCATAAATATTCTACAGGAGAACTTATCTCTCTTTTTTTGTTCTTCAATACTCCCTTTTCATCCTACAAGTGTTTGAATATGATTTCTCACAGGGCAGTGGGAGCGGAACCATACTGACATCTAAGGATATTCACTTGTGGTTTTCTCCTCACAGTTCATGTCCCATTTCATCTGCTGAGGAGGGGTTTCTTTCCCACTGAACTTACCTAAACTAGGCAGAATGAGGCTGCCTTTCCTCCTGCATTTCTGCAGTCATGTGTGATGACAGTCACACCAAGAGGATTCTTGGTGTTTGGTCCCCAGTGCTCTGCTCATCACAGGACTGTGGTGCTGGTGTTTTGTTGTTTCAAGCAAAAACTCAAAATGCTCCAACTTTTCCTTCCATGTGATGTGATTGCCTGAGTTGAAGT
>NW_008825614.1:14155173-14164046 GCF_000699105.1 Pygoscelis adeliae | reverse complement strand
CCGAGGACTACAATCTTCAGTTTCCATTTCTGATAGAATGTGTCTCTTTCCAGTTATCCTTGCTTACTGTCTCCCTTATATCTGTAGCACACACATACACATGCATATATATGGACTGAGGGCAAACTCATGTTGCCTAGGTGTCCCATGTGTGGCAAGAGGTGAATATAAATAAACATTTGGTTGTTATGCAGTTACTGATGCAACTATGGATACTGTTGTCTGCATTGAAAAACTGTGGAAGTCAATGCAACTGGATAGTCTGAGAGCTTGATGGTATTTGTAACTTTTGCCACATGTATGTTGACATCTTGCACATTTTCTCTATGCCTTCTCAAGGTTTAGTGGCCTTAAATGAGTGTCTTAACATTGATATACAAATGCTGTCAGGCAGAATACAACTTACCTGAGTTACCCTGTGCTCAGACAGAAAGATCAAGGGCCTCAGTGGGGAGAGACAGGCACTCTCCCTTCTCTTTCCATGAGCTCCCCAACTGTTTCACACAACTACCTATGCAGTTGGCACCTTGTAGCAGCCTCAGAAGAGAGGTCAAGAGCTGAATCAATCAAGAGACAGCGCTGGTCTCAGTCTGGCAGGTAAGCTCCCTCCTGGTCACAGCTGAGATGAGTTCTTGTTCTTTTTAACTGTGCTTGCAAGCTGCCACTTTGTGAGCTGTTTCTGCTGTGTGAATAAACTGGGGACTTCAGTACAGCAAATTTTCACCCACGCTAAACTTCACAAACAGCAGTTACTCAACAATGTTCTTCCACATCACCCTGTACTTCTTGCAGGTATTTATGCTGCTAGGAGAGGTTGCCTTCATTCTGCTGGCTTGTGGAAGGAAGAGACTTCTAATATAAAGAGAGAGAGGGACTGGACTTGCGGTAACTTTGCTTGAGATGAACCCCAGAAACTGGTTTCTGAAGAGGGTTTCCAAGCCTTGTCCTGAAATGCAGAGAGCAGGCTTGAGCTGAACTCGCATTTAATTTTGAGGTTTCACTCCCACCCCCCAGCAGATTGCAGGAGGGAAGAGTGACTTTTCTTTACACAGTGTTTTTGAGCAAGATGGGAAATAGAACTGGTAATAAAACTGTGCCACCTGAGTGGCGTATATGATACCCATATACCCCTCATATATGGGTATATGAAAGATGTCTTGTGAAAACCAGATATTTTTTTTCCACGTACCTTGTTTTTTAATCCTCTTAAAATACAGTTTGACTAATGAAAACAGGTTTGGGTGTGTGTATGCTATGCATATTGAATTTGGCCCTTGAGTACTTGTACACAGGATCCTGAAATGGCTGCAGTTTTTGAGGCTTTTAAATTATGAGGAGTCAGCAATATTGAAGAAACTACTGAAGAGGTAAAAGTGTCATGGCATGAAGGTATCATCCATCTTTTCACTTGTCTGCAACTAGAAAGCATCTCATCTGTCTGAAATGGCAGGTGTTCTGGTTAGTGCTGTTAAAAAAGATGTGCAAGGGATTACACTAAAAAAAATTATGTGCCTCATTCAAGCCTATTAATTGCAAACCGTTTCTGGGTCTTTATAATAACGTGAGATCCTTCTGGCTTTTCACCAGTCTCTGAAAACTGACACAGCTCACCAAATGCAAGGAGGAGGAGAGCAGCACAGTGCGGTCTCGTGCTGCTCCGTAATCCCTACCTCACTGCCTGCACGCTTGCTGAGGCCCAGGTTGTCTCACGGGAGGCAGAAAGTTGCCTTGCATTTTTGTTGTTTTACAGGTGAGGATGTTTGCATGTTTGTCACTGATGTGATCCTTGTAGAGAAGATATCTCCATTTTTGACACACATAGTCTTTGAAGGAGGATAGCAGTTTCTGGTATGCTATCACTTCCCTTTTAATTTCTTTATTGCCAGTAGATTTTATTTTCTTTTTTTTGTCAGATAGGCTTTTTAAACACAGAACTGAATTCTTTCCCACTGTGACTTTAATGCTTCCTGCTGTGATTTCACAGCCAAACCTAATTTACAGTTGTTGAATGTCAGTACCTACTTATAAAAGATACACAGAGAAAGAGTGGGTGAGTGTGGAAATGCTAGTTGAGCAGGGCGGTATTTTCATGTTGAGCCAGGTGTGTTCTGAGGACCGATAGAAGTGAACGTCTTTTAATGAACATTGTCTCAGTTGTCAGCTGCAGACTGAGGATGCTACTAATGCTTGGGAATTCTTATGGAGGAACCTGGGCCCCAGATGACCATACTGTTTCTTCTGCTATGTTAAGGTGTGTACACCAGAAAGAGTGGTAGAATGGCTTCTTGTTTTGTAGGTACACCTGTTTTGTACAAAAACCCCTAACAATTCAGAAATTGCAGACAGGTTTGGAATTAAATGTGAGGGGTGGAAGACTGGCACATCTCCCATCTTCCCAGGGGGTTTTGAGCCTGAAGGTACATCATCAGGTCATAAATTAATGAAAAGCTTTTACAATGTGATGCCTCTTTAAAGATTTGACATGCGAATATAATTCACAGGAGTGAGATGTCCATAGCAAAGTTAAACAGAACAAATACCTTTGCTAGCAGCTGAGCACGGAAAACTGGCATCACTGAATCTGCACAAACTACGGTGCCTTCTTGGCTGAGATGTGTGTGTGGGAAAGTGTTTGCTTCAATGACTATTTTTTGACCTATTTTGTGAGTAAATAGGACTTATGCCTCTAGAGCTTTCCATCTGGCAACTTTCAGTAGCACTACGTTAACAAGGAGAAGAAAACAATTATTAATAAAAACACTTGAATAAAAAAAATTCTCCTGCCACAGCTTTTGAAATTCCGTATTTAAGATGCTTTTATGTGAAATGCACCTCTAAGTTTGCCTTTTTTAAACAAACCCTTATTATTCATAAAAATCTGATACCAGGTTTTTGTTCCTCAGTTCCACACAGGTCGTTAGCAATGAGATAGGGAATGAAAGAGCTTAAAGGGGGAATCTGTAGACAGAAAAGTATCTGTGGAAAGAGCATCAGTGTTCCCTACCTGCTCTGGTTTTCCTATTGAATTTACTTAAGATATAATCGAATTGCAGAAATCTTTAAAACAAACCTTTGTTCTGAAATACAAGGTGGGTGGTTTTTTTGCTTTTTGCAGAAAGACGCGAAGGAGAGTTTCCAGAAAGAGGTTAGCTAATAGTTACTTTGATGTGCAAGGCAGAATGCAGTTCAGTTTATTCATTTTTGTGTTAGCGTAGGACAAAACCTGTTTGCATGAATAAAACAAGTGGGTAGTGTAACATCACGTACAAGAGAAAACATGAACTGGAGCTGCTTGTTTAAATGAATCAAGTTATAACTGCTCCAAGTATGATTAATAAGAGTGATTGGAGAATGTTTTTTTTCATTAGAAGTCCTGACCAAAAAAATTAGTGCTTGTTTTGAGAGGAGGATGTTGGTATTTCCCAGCAATTCTTTTATAGTGTTCAGGCAAAAACTTTTTGGGTCTTGACCTTTTATAACTACAACCTGCTAAACCCTCTCAAACTGCAGGCAAATGCTGAAAAGTCTTTAGCATTTATTTCTCCAACAAGAACTTTTTTTTTCAAGGAAAGTGAATGCTTTCCACACCTCTTTTTGTAAAAAATCTAATTATCTATTTAAAAAGATGTTTCAATAGAAAATTTTTGACAATTTCTGAGTAATGTTGAGTTAAAAGGCTTCCATTTTAAAACATAAATTTTTTTGACAGTACTTTCCAGCAAGCTGTAATGGCACGTATAAACAACTAGATGCTCTACAGAGCTAACAGAGGCTGCACGGATTTTGTTTAGGACTAATTTTTTTTTACCTTTTCCTGAGATTTGGTTTTAAGGTGGTCAAGATAATACAGCACCAGCTTGAATACAAGATCACGTGTACATTGTGTGATGGGGTATGGTGCAGGATCCCCCAAGCAATGGATCCCCCAAGCAATACCAATGCTATTTATTTTGAATGCTTTCCACACCTCTTTTTGTAAAAAATCTAATTATCTATTTAAAAAGATGTTTCAATAGAAAATTTTTGACAATTTCTGAGTAATGTTGAGTTAAAAGGCTTCCATTTTAAAACATAAATTTTTTTGACAGTACTTTCCAGCAAGCTGTAATGGCACGTATAAACAACTAGATGCTCTACAGAGCTAACAGAGGCTGCACGGATTTTGTTTAGGACTAATTTTTTTTACCTTTTCCTGAGATTTGGTTTTAAGGTGGTCAAGATAATACAGCACCAGCTTGAATACAAGATCACGTGTACATTGTGTGATGGGGTATGGTGCAGGATCCCCCAAGCAATGGATCCCCCAAGCAATACCAATGCTATTTATTTCATGTGGTACAGCACAGTGAAAAACCCAGTGGATGCATCATCTTGCACCTGGAGGCAGCAGAACTGCCTCCCCGTGGCACCATGCCTGCGCTAAAGAGCCTGCTAACACCCAGACCTGAGTTAGCCCGTGTCCCTCTGCCTTCGATATCTCTGCGTGATCCTCTGCAGCGTTTCTATTTCTGGATTTAATGTGGAGATTCAGCTTGGGTCTCTCCATCCCTGGGATAGATTTACCCTTAAGTCTTCTCCTCCAGTTAGGCTGCTTCTAGATTGCCATGTATCAGGCCTGTCAGAGCCCTTATATCCCTCTTCTAGGTCACCTCCTTGCCTTTCCTCAGGGGAGTATAGCAAGCCATACCTCCTGCTGAGCTTTCCTACACATATGCTAATAGGATGCTATTAGTGCCATCTTCTTCCCCAGAGAGTTGGATGGAATAATGGTTTTGGGAGGCAGGGACTCCTGCCTCTTCCAGTGGCTCTTACCAGCTTGGTTGCTTTCTCTGACTGAGTGTCTATAATGTTGAAACTGGAATTATAACACTTCCCTAGCTGACAGGCTGGAGGCGAGAAGTGGTTGTAAGGATTAGTTACCTAAGGGCTATAGCGTGCCAAACGTTATTAATAATGCAAAGCAAGAAATGTTCTGAAACAGAAACAAAATTCTTGCTTTTTGCTTCAAAGGAGAGATTTACCAGAACACTGTAAAGACCCTGCTTTCCAGTCAGGTGGATTAGCTGATGTCTTATGGCATTACAGAAGTACATGAAATAGTGGGAGAGTGGCAGGCCTTGAAGTGTCTCCCACGTCTGTGTCACTCCGCACTGTTCAGCACATTAGTGAATGAGAGAAGATGACTCCTGCCCATGAGATGCACCTGCCAAAAGCTTCCCAGGTTGTTTTCTTAATTTAGCATGTCAAGGTTTTGCTCAGATAATTACTTATATCCTTCACTTTTAACAGCGTCTCCTAGAAGAGCCAGTGGAAGTGTGAGAGAGGAAAAGACTTGTCTCTCTGTGTCAGTATAGGGGTGAGCAGAGATAAGAGGAGGGAAGGACGGCAAAGGACAGAAGAAGCCAATGAGTATGTGGACTGAGAGGGGAAAGGAGAGTGCAAAAAAGAGAGAAGGGAAGACAGATTCAGTAGCACAAGCTAAAAATAATCAGCGAAGGGAGTGAAAATTTTTTGCAAAGGATGGAATGTCAAAGTGCAGGAGAAGGCAAGGGAGAGTGAGTCAGGGAATAAGGAGGAGAGGAAGAAAATGAGTTTATCTCTTTTATCTGACAGTATTGAAAGTGGTGTAAAACTTGCCTGATTGAGAGCCAGCAATTACCCTGCTCCATGCAAGCCTCTGCTTAAAAAGTGGTAAGGAAATGAATCTGGTTTCTGATCTGAGAGATCAGCCCTCTGATCTGCCATCGCTTGTGTGCTGGAGCAGTTAGTTCCTGCTTGTCTTACTGGTTCTCCGCTCTCCAGGCTGAGCTGCTAGCATGCCCATCACCTAGATGCTAGTATTATGTAATGCCTAGAGGGGGTCTCATCCATGCCAAAAGGGGCAACATAGCAAGCACTGGAAACACTCCTAGGAAGCACCTAGGAGTGGGTTGCTTCATTAATTGGTTTTATTCATTAACAAACCCCAAAAATCTACATGCTGCGCATCACATCTCTGTTTACATAACATCTGGGAGGCATAAGGGGCTGGGATCATGCCTCTAAGCTACTTCCTTCAACACTGACACCTGTGGAGGCTTAGGGGATTTCTCTGGACAAAATCTCGTTTTACTCTGATGCTCTGCTGCAGTCCCACTCCCTGTCACGCTCATTAACACTCTCTGCAAGAGGTAACATGCACTTCCATGTCCCTGCTGTGTAGGTATTGCAGTCATCTGTGGTCCTTGCGTTTGCTGCTGCTGCTGTAAGTAGGCAATGCAGTGCCAGGGACCAACTCCATTCCTACCAAAGCCACTTGTGAATTGGAGGGGTGCAGCACACAAGCCTCAACCAGGAAAAAGCAGAGAAGAGGACTTTGTAGCCTGGCAGGATTTAGGGTAGCCCTAGAAGCTGCTCTGGGGCTATTGAATCTCTTTCACCCCAAAAGCCACTTCCACTGCAGCTCCTTGTGCTCCTGGCACATTCCTTACGGTGGGACTAAAAAGGGTTGGTTCCTCTGCCAACCCACTGGACTGGCACTGGGGAGTCAGCTTCTGACTCCTTCATTTCTCTTCTATGGCTCCAGCTGCTGATTCCATCTTTTTATTTAATTTTCAAGGATGAAGAACTTTCATCTCCAAGTCTTTAGCTTATGTCCAGCCCAGAGGTAATGGGTGTCAATCACTACCACTTGATAACCTGGACAGATATAATTGCTATCAGATCCACTGCATTTTAAACCATGCTGATAACATACTTTGCTGACAATCAGGGTAGAAACTAGGGAACCAGGAGCACAAAAAAGAATGACCTTCATAGAAACAAGCTGGAAGGAGAGGCAGTGTGCAGGCTTGATTTTAGTCTCGAGTTCCAGATTTCATCAGCGATGCCTGCTGATGTGGCTGCGTGCAAGCCATGTAACTGCAGCACCTCAGCTGTTATCTGTAAAATGGGGATAAATATTGCTTCCCTGATTGATGTTACAAATTATGAGGTACTTAAATACTATGTAAATGAAGGTCCTGTAAATAATGCAGAAGTGTAGATGAGCGTAACTGGGGGAAGATGAGTAGAATGAAAAGAAGTTCAACCTGAAGCAGAATTCCAGTCTGCTGAGTGAAAATATATGGGCAGTCCATAAACTGTACTTATTTTCTGAGTAGAGCTAGTCGGTTAGACATAAATCTCTAGCACTAAATAATTTTAAATATTTATCTAGTTGGTTCAGTTTAATTTTCTGATGTTTGAGTTATTATTTAAGAAATATGTCTCTAAGAGTATGCCTTAGGTTCAAAACCTATATTTTGATCTAGGCCTGCTTCTAAATTGTAGGGACTAAATTCTGCTGTCAGGTGCATAAGCACAGCTCTCTGGGATATTGGTGAGAACTGGAGCTGCAGAGCTAAATTTGCTACTAGTATATTTTTCGTAGTGGCAGCCTTTTAAAAATAACATTTAAAAAGTCTGTTCTTTTTTTTGTTGAATAGGAATGGTATTCAGTGATAATGCAGTAATTTCTGCTGCGTGAACTCAAAGACTGAAGAACTTAAATACACCGTAGTTTCCAGGTCAGCACCAACTTCAAGTTGAAGCTATGGCTCTGCTTATGAAGAGGATGGGTGGTGTGACGAGCCTTGTCCTGTGTTGAAGGGGGAGCTGTATGATTTCAAAGCCTGCCGGGACTTGGCTGCAGTTGTTCAATGTATTGCAGCAGACAGAGCCTGGTTATAAACCTGTGAGAGATAAACGTAGTCTGTCATGTAGGTGCGGTACATGAAAAGTGACAGCGGGGAGCATCCTCTGTGAAATCTTCCAGTGGTACACCAAGAAGAGATCCAAGTTTTGCTGCTTTCATGTTTTACTGCAGGACTTGCCATTTCATTGAAAACTTCCCTAAAGGGAACCTGGAAAAATCTAGCTGTAAGTATAAAGGCAGAAGCAAGTGCTTAACCGTAGGCAGGCCTATGTGAATGTGATCTGAGTATAATCTATGAACAGCACCCAAGTACCCTTGATAATGTTGTTTTAAGTATGATGGTTTCAGGATCTAATTGCATCAAGTCTTGTCGGAAGAGGTAATGTCTTTAGGAAGAGGTAATGTCTTCCCTCTTGGAGAAGGAGTTGCGTGCTTGACTGCTGCTTGGCTTTTCCATTTCTATCAGTTCTTCTCAAAAAAAGAACTGCCTTTTCCATTAAAATTTTCATTGCTCTTTTACTGTCACAGGCACTTCACAAAGTCCAAGGAACAACTAGTTAGATCAGTAACACCTATGTATGGACATGGTAGAAACCAAACTGGAGTTACGTTGGCATGTAAGGCTTTGGAAGAACAGGGAAATAGAGCTGTGTTTGCCAACTGTTCAATGTGAAAGAAACAATAGAGGCAGGAGCACTGCTTTTTTTTTCCCCTGCAAGCAACGCAATCCTGAAAGAACAAAAATAAAAGAGTCAGTTTAATCCCAGTGGTAAATTGCTAGCATATTCTTCAGTCTGATTTCTTACCTACATTAATGTAATACACAGTGATGGTAGAAATGCAGCACTTCAGACTGAATTTGGGATCGTGGCTGGACAGCCAGAGAGAAAAGCTCTAAATAGCAGCTTTATGGGAACTAGTGAAATTTTGGCTCTTGAATGTAAAGGGAGCTTTGAAACACCTGTATAACTAACTGTGAAAGAGCTAACATGAAGTGGAGTCAGATTTTTGGCATGAAAATTAAGATTTTGAAGCCACCGAGGCGAAGGGCTCCGAAGCGGAGGATCGTGCTGGGGGACCCTTCCTGAAGCGGCAAAACCGGGGCAAAACCCGCAAAAAGCGAAGGCGCAGGGAGTGAGAGGGTGCCCCAGCCCCCCGCCCCGAGCCGGAGGAGGGAGCCCCTGACGAGCGGCAGCGC
>NW_008825614.1:14151101-14152420 GCF_000699105.1 Pygoscelis adeliae | reverse complement strand
CTTTTTTTTTTTTTAGTTTTTTTAGAAATAAAAGGTATCCTGGGGGAATTCTAGTACAAGATTACAAAAAATATTCTTTACTGAAGTTACTCTTAAAGAAGCTTGATAGGTTTCTGAGGTTGATGCATTTTTCTTGTAAGTTGTTACTGATGATTGTTTAAGGACTCCTTTTTTTACAGTAAATCTGCAGAAGGAAACTAGAAGAAAACATTTTTAATAGAGCTGATGTTCTAAATTTAACAGATCACTCTTAAAAACTCATGGTTGGTTGGAACTTCAAGAATACTGGACTTGCCCTGTATTTTCTAATTACTAATTAAAGTCCTGTATTCCTGAAAGTGAAGGACTGCATGAATATGATTCGAAGAAGAAAAAAATATGTACCTTGGTTGGTACTAGGGGTATTCTTCCCTCCGTATTCTTCCCTCCACATATCCTGACTTGCCTAGCAAGAATGCTTCCAACAATATCACATGTCCTTTTGTGCTTGAGGGAAAAAAGAAATTAATTGGTGAAGTCTTCTTTTAATAGCAAACTATTTTATGCTCAGTCATAAAAATGTTACAAATCCAAGTGCACTGCCATAACAAACATTTCTATTGCCTACAAAAAGGACAGTTGTTACAGAAAGTGGATTCTCTCAATGAGCCTCTTTCTTTTTATTCCATCTTTATAATGAGTTATCACTACTTGTGACAACCAGCCATTTTCAGAACTACTGCTCTTGAATATCATGTTTGATGACACTATTTACACACTAACTCATCTCTTCAAATATTTCACTGTTTCAAGTGCATCAGTGGCACTGCCATTTAGAGGACATGACAGCAAGAACAATGGAAACAGGCCTAGTAGTTAATCACTATTGTTAATATCCATGCAGCAGAACACAGGGGAAAATTTGGGGAGGGGGGAGACATTTTTAAATGCTTCTGAGAATTGGTTACTCTGTAACCTCAGGAAAGTGTTTTTCTTCTTTAGTATCTTTACAATGGGTGCAAAAGGGATAACAAAATAGTTTCAAGAGATAACAAATGGGTAACTTCAGGGACAGTTTTAGTGATATGCTTGTAGGATTTGAGTAAGCATAACAGGTGGTGAAAGACATGGATGAAAAAATACTTAAGTATGAATAACCTAGTATTTCCTTAACCAGTTTTCTGTTTCTCATCAATAAGATCAGTCTTACTTTACAAACTGGGGGTGTTGGTCGACAGCCGGCAGAACATGAGCCGGCAGTGTGCCCAGGCGGCCAAGAAGGCCAACGGCATCCTGGCCTGTATCAGAAATAGTGTGGCCAGCAGGAGTAGGGAAGTGAT
>NW_008825614.1:14137480-14150972 GCF_000699105.1 Pygoscelis adeliae | reverse complement strand
GGTTGTTTAGCCTGGAGAAAAGGAGGCTGAGGGGAGACCTCATCGCTCTCTACAACTACCTGAAAGGAGGCTGTAGCGAGGTGGGTGTTGATCTCTTCTCCCAAGTAACTGGCGAAAGGACGAGAGGAAATGGCCTCAAGTTGCGCCAGGGGAGGTTTAGATTGGACGTGAGGAAAAATTTCAAGTATTTAAAAGACGGGTAGATGAGGCGCTTAGGGACATGGTTTAGTGGGCATGGTGGTGTTGGGTTGACGGTTGGACTCGATGATCTTGGAGGTCTCTTCCAACCTTAATGATTCTATGATTCTATGATTTTGCTTTGCTTTTTATTTTTGAGGTTTTATATTTTCTCATATTTATGAACTTTCTCAAGGGATATAAATAACATTTCCATCCTTTGCCATTATGCCGCGAGGTGTATGTGGGATAGAGACACACTATACGAGTGTCATTTAAAGTCTTTTCCATAGCCCTTTGTTTCCAATAGGTGTAAAATTAACCTGGCTTTAGTGCATTATTGAAACACCTGCACAGTGTTGGATAACGTCTTTTCTGCCCTGGGAATTGTTTTTTTCGGTTAACAGATGCTCCCTCTGCTTGTTTTGAAGCTGGAAAAGATAACACAAGGTAGGACCTACATAAAAAGGGAAAATTACTCTTTCAATGTTTCTTGGCAGCAGTTGTGGATTAGATACACATGGATGTCCCCTCACAGATGTAGAGGTGATATTAAACTGACAAGTCATGTGATACCAATTAAACACGTATGTCAACTGGTTTGTGTTCAGTAATTTATTTTTCCGAGTGTATTCCAGCATCTTTAAAAAAAAAAAAAATCTGACACTAGATAAAAAATAATCAGCCTGGCAGAGTAGTGTTTCCTCTCCTACCATGAGCTTATATTTTTTTCCTTCAGGGTTACTAACATGGCCTAAAATGGTCATGGTTTTGTCTTTGATCCTTTGGACATAATGGTATGACATGGTGCAAGTCAGATAACTTGCAGAGGTGCAGAGCCTGAGACAAGAGTTTTGTGCCACCGGGAGGGGAAGTCACCCTCTTTTCCCAGTGGGACAAACTCTCTCCTACAGCTTTCAGAAGGTCTGAGATAAGAGTTAAGGTATTTTTAGATATAGGAAAGCTATTTTTAAGTTTGTTTTTTTTTTTCCCCCTGCCGTGTTAATGGCTCCCTCTGAGCCCTTTGTGGTTGGGGTTGCTGTAACTAAGGCACCTGGTGCTTAAGCTGAAAAAATGAGTAACACGGTCCTAGCAGCACTTTAAAAAGCTCTTTGTATTGTTCCAAAAAGAGCTTTTTTAACATGTAGCATATAAAGAATATATGATAGTATAAAGTTTTGGAACTAGGCTATGAAATCTACTTGATACAGAATAAAGACACTGTACAGTTCATGGTTTTGTCACTTAAGTCCTGTGATGTGCGTATTTCTATCAGTAGTGCACTGTTTCCTGTCCACTTGTTCCTACCTCCATACCATCTCCTCAGTGAAACTTTGGGTGTCTGTACAGTGAACTAGATCAGGGAGCTGATCCCCCTTCATAAGGACCCAGAGAGGGGGCAAATGCTTATTTTTCTTCAGAATCAGTTTCCCAGCCCAGATTATTACAGAGGCCCACAGCCCATGTGATGTGCAATGGGGCAGTGGTGTGAGAGCAGGGGGAAGTGGCTTTGCGGCATCAGGGTGAGGCTGCTCATGCACGCTGGCCTCTGAATTGGTATTCTGCCATATCTGCTCGCTGTTTTTTGCTGGGATGTATAATCAGATGAACAAAGGAGAAGGTATAAAGACCCATAGCAGAATGTGACAGTTTTAAACTAAATAAAATTTTGAGCCCACATATTGGAACCACTTTCAGTAAAGGATTACAGGCATTTATTCCCGGTAAACCAACGCATTTACTTTTGTCCCTACTGGCCAGTAGGACACAAAAAAATTCAGTTTAGCCTTCTGTGTACCCTCTGCCAGGCAGATAATAAATTCATGTAATCTTCTCCTTGAAGCTATGTCTGTTCCACACTTTCCTTTGTGTCTATTAAATATGAAGGGACATATTTACTTGAGGTGTTTTCCAGTCCATATCCTCCAACCTTCACAAGGGGCAAAGCTACAAAGCCTGCTAGGGCAAGGCACTGCCTTCACTCCAGCATCACGTCCTTCGTCTGTGACATGAGCAAAAGGCTGGTTAAGGTTGCAGAAGAGGAACACCATTCTGTAGGTCTCGCACATGTCCAGGTTGTTGGTGGCTAGTCTGTGATTTGTGGGTCGCCAGGAGACTTGGTCTCAAGTCTGAGCCATGCTTAGGACAAACTTCTGACAAAATCTGTAGATATTCCATACTGCCTGTTTTCTGTAGGGAGTCACCTGAACTGTTTTTCTCTGGTGAGAGATGCTGAAATAAGCTTCACCTGACTTAACTTCATAGTGTTCTCACTGTTTACAGTGTTTCTGACTATAAAGCTTTGAAATAATTTCATAAGTATATATATGTGTGTGTATATAGGCATTTGTGTACATATATGTATTTGTTAATATAGCATACATGTATGCTAATGTAAATGGAGGGACAATGTGTAATAAAAGATCAGATTGTGCTGTACACTTAGAGGGTTTTATTTACTGTTGCACTCTATAGATTTTTAAGCTACTGCTGAAAGAGCCCTGAGCGTGATTTAGGCACCTTCTACGACTGCTGTAAATTTTGGCAATCTTTGCCACCATACCCATCCTCCCTTTGGTGATTTTTCTTTTTTTTATAGCTTTCAGTAAGGAAGAGAATAACTGTAATGGAAGTTATTACAGCTTTCTCTTTTCCCTTCTCTGGCTGCAAACCTGATGAGGCTCAGAGGCTGTATGGATTTCTTTTCTAACCTGTTGCTGATTGCTGGCACCCTTGAGGTATGTGAGGCTTTGCATCTCTTTCCAGCACAAAATCCAGGGAATCCTTACCCTTGAAGCCTATTGCATGTGAGATCTGGTGTAGGGTTTTCTATCTGGTAAGCTTAAGATCATGTGGAGACCCCTCACACAGTGAGTATGGGGGTGCGGGTGCATTCCTGTATGCATTGTGGTCATTCTGACAATCCCGTTCCTCCACCAATTTTGAGATTCTTGCTCTCTCTCTTGTCTCTGTCCCTTTTATAAAAGAAACAAAAAAATTATGGCTCGTGAACAGTTTGAAATTTTCTTTAGAAGGTCCTTTAAAATGTTAGTTTAGGATTTTCCTTTTCAGCCATATGCCAGTGTCCCTGTAATTTCATATTTATTGTCTTTCAAGCTTTTTCAAATCTGAGTTACTGATTTACTTAGATCTTGACTGATCACTGTTTTACTAGCACATGGATTTTTATCACACACTGAAACAATGGGAATATGAATATATTAACAAGAGAGTTAGGAGTGAGGAACGTGTGTGAGGGGGTGAAGAAACAAGCAGTGCATCTGTACATCCTTTTGTAGAGTCAACTGGGCTCACTCTTCCCATCCCTGAAGTTTGCTTGGAGTCATGTTTGTGCTGAGCATGGACAAAAAAAAATAACATCTACCTAGGAAAGATTACGTAGGCATATGCGAGAAGAGGAGGAAATGTGGGGACATGGTTCATGTTCTTTGTCATTTTCTGGAGAATTAATAGCCTAGTCCCAGATAACTGAAGAAAACTTTTTCTGCTTGTCAGGCTTTGCCATCTACCTTCACTGGTCACAGAACTTCAGATAACGTTACCTTCACTCCTTTGCAGGGAGGTCTGCTGACCCGCAAAAGGGATGAGGCTAGAAGGGTTAGTGCTGAGCGGGCAGGTGTATTTTCACAGAAGCAGACCATGCCTGGGCATCGTGCAGGCAGTAAAGGTCTGTAAGGCTCTCACATTAGGTGCAGCAATGAGCTCCATTTGCTAGTTGTGAGACCCAGAATTCAGGTTTCTGTATGAAGGTGAAACGAAGTCTCTAGGGCCATGTTAATTTGGGATTTAGTACCATTCCAGTAGCTTAAAACAACAGATCATAACCAAAGCATATGTGCAAACCTGGTTCCTGTGCACCCATTCATCCAGCATTGATCTTGAAGGAGGAAAAGTAGTTTGAGAAAATCTTTGGGATCACCACTGTATCCTAAAAATACTTTTTGCTGAATGAAATTTAGTAAGATGTACAAAGCTGCTTCCTTATGCTTTTGCATAGCTGTCTTTTTATGTACTGATGATATATTTGTATGCAAGATCTTTGTTCCCTGTTTGCTGCTGGTTTATATTAACTCTCTGGACCTTCAGAATCTCAGATAAGGAAGGTGCTGGTCTTAAAACAAACAAACAAAAAGTTTCTCCACAGTATGGGTGCACTTCTAGGGCTCTGGATTTTTCATATGCTCCTGTGCCGTAATCAGAGATGACTAGAGATGGCTTTAACGCAGTGCCACACTGCAGTACAAAGTCAGTTTTACGGTAGGTGGGCAGTGAGGAGAGCATAGCTTACTATCCAGGATAAATACAGCCTGCCCCATGCTGTCAGAGATTTCCACCTCATGTCGCTTGCCCGAATTCGTGGTGTTGGTCCTGGTCCGTTTGGGATCTCTGTGTGAAACAGAAGGCTACGTTTGCTTGGGTGCGTGCCTGGTAAGCTGTCTGAACAGTGGAGATGAGATCTTTTTGAAACCAGCCATCTCCACAGCCTGGTACCGCTGCTCGTGGCAATGGCAGGGGTTGTCTTACTGTTCACCCACACTGGCATTTTGCTCATCGTCCTTGGTGTTACTGCTTAGGCCCCAGCACAAATGCAGTGTGGTGAGCTCCATTTTGACATCTGTTTATTAAGTTTTAGACTGGCTTTTTACCTAGCATGAGTCATTCTAAGTACCACAAGATGGCACTGCACTAGCTCTGCTGCAGGCAACAACAACAAAAAAACCCGTCTTCTGAAGGGGAAAATCGGTGCACTTCACTCACAAGGTAGTGGGGTTGATAGTCCTTCCCACCCCATGCCCACAGTATCGCTGCTTCAGAGCCAAGTGAAAGACCATCTTCTTGCTTCCCCTGCAAGCTGGTAATGAATCTGCCCCCTAGCAGGGCTTGTTGTGCTAGGTTGTTCTGCTGGGGTACAGGTGGAGAGGAGGGGAGGGTTTGCAGAGGGAAATTGAGAGGTGGCAAAGGTTGCTTTGAATATTGGTTTGTTGTGCTGCCAGGCTACCATGTCATGCTGGCTAGAGAGAAGATGCTTCCTTCCCCTGGCACTCTGTTTCTTCCAAGGCTGCCCCAGCAACATACAGGCAGTGTCTTTTCAACAGATGTTTTGTCTTGGAAAATTATTTGCAGTCCCCTTTTGAAGGGGCTTTGTGCTCTTTTCTTTGTGTGCTTGTGACCCTTTAACGATGACTTGGGTTGTTCCCTCCTTCCCTGCCCCTTTCTGACTGGCATCTTTAATTGCTCCCTGTCTCTTCCTGTTTCTTTGTTGCTTCTAGTATTAATTGATTTCACTTTACAGTTCTCTTAGCAGAAACCATAACAAGGAGTCCCAGAGTGGCTTTTGAGCTGTGTTCTTTTGCTTGACGGCACAGGGCTTCGGTCTTCGTCCTATTCCCAGGCAAAGCTGACTCTGCCAGTGGAGCAAACTGGGGATAATGCCCATTGCTGAATATAACTTTGGAGCACCACAAGTGTAACAGCAGAGCAGGGAGATGACCAAGTCCTGCCTGCCTGCTCTGCCATGTGTGTGCCCTGCCATGCCATCTGTTAGCATTACCCAGGGCTAATCTGTTAACTTTTCAGGCCATCTAATGGTATGACTCTTATTAGTTCTGGAAAACATAGGTCCCTTGATTTTTAGTACAGGTCAACTCATTTTTGCTGTTCTGAAACAAGTTTAAAGCTAAGAACTGACCTCCAGGTTCCTAGGGAACAAAAAGTTGAATTTGGGCTTACTGGTATCCCCTTGTGAGGTTAACAGGACTTTCTCCATTTCCTGCAAAGGATGCAAAGGTTAGATGATTTGCTCAGGGGCGTCCAGAGAACTAGTACTGAAACTGAATCCTTTTTGGTCTTGTGCTCAGCCCTTTAAGAGATTTATCCTTTTAAGGGATATACCACCCATATTAACAAATGACCTGCACACACTCCACAGATGTTCACTGGTAAATGCACTGACACAGGGAGTCGGACTGCCATACTCATACTCTCAATTCAGTAGATAACTCCCCTTCTCTATTGCCTCTTTTTTCCCTTTTTCGTCTTCTCCTATGTTCCATCTTTTTGTGGTTTTTTTTGTCTTTCCACACCTGTTTTAAGTCTTCTCCCCTCTTCTTCTTTGGTTTCCTTCCCCTCTTCTTCTTTGGTTTCCTTCCCCTCTTCCACTACTTTTTTCTCCCCTTCCTGGAGATGGTCACCCCTGGGCCATGAGCAGTGGGAGTGTCTCCCAGACTGGCTCACTTTGCAAGCAGCTGCTTTCTCTCATTTTTCCACCCCCTTTTCCAATTTTGGAAATAGCAGCATGGGCAGAAGTCCGAACCTTCAGCGGGCGGTAGTAGACAGGGCTCAAGCTGCCACATGTATGCACTAGAGGAAAGCCAGGGGGAACAAGCTGCACTGAAAGGGCAGGTACAGACGTCATTTTTCACCACTGATCTTTTGCTCCAAGGGAAGGAAGGAAGAGTGTTAAATCCCCTCATCTTCACTTAGTCTCTCTCTAATCACCCAACTTTGGGCAGGCTGGTTCCAGGTAGCTGAGCTGGTACATTGTTAATAATCACTGTGTCCACAGGCTGCCCCCCCAGCCTGTGCTTTTGTTTCCTGTACTGTGATTTTTTTTTTTAAGCCACTGCATTCTGCTTCCCTTTGGGGACCGACAGAGTGTTTCTGTCGCAATTTGTGAGCTGAGCTTTAAAGGCCATAGGAGGCCTTTCTCATTCTCAATGAAGTCAACTGCAGGAAACAAAGGCAGATGAACCAAGTGGGAAGGGATTGGGAAGGGTTTTTGCTGGCTTAGAAATGGGTTGTGGGCCCTCCCAAGCATGCACCTTCCAGATCTACTGAGAGCTTTCCAAACCCATTGCACTCCCCTTCCAACTTGTTCTCTGTTTTAAATAAAGGCAGGGGAAGTTTATATGAACTCCTAGAGTGAAACTAGGTATTTTTTATTTCTTTTCCAGGCATTTTTTACAAACATCCGGGGACTGTGGATTTTGCAGAGTAGCAGAGTAACTGACCTTGTAGCCTTCCTCTTGGATTTTTCAACCACTGTGCCTTTGCAGCCTCAAGTTGGCTTCTGCATCCCTCAGCAAAAGAATGTGTGGCAAAGAAGCCCTTTTAACAGCTCATTGTGCTGGACAAAAAAGAAAGTGCAACCTTCCTAAGATTAGTGGCTTTAGCTAGGGAGAGAATGACCTGCCAAACAGTGAAGAAAAATTTGTGGTGAACATAGTACATGGTTCTCTTTGCCTGATTCCTTACACGTAATTTCACCATTAGTGGGAATGTTTTTCTCTTGGGTACATTTGCAGAGAGTACTGATAGTTAGCGCTTATGTTGCCAAGGTAGTTTGCAAACATTAATTAAAAAGTCCCGAAGAAGAAGAGAAGCAAAACCTGTATTTTAGAGCTAGGGAAACTGAGTCACATATAGTTTAGACATTTTGCACAATCTCATAAATAGATCAACTGTAGAGCTAGAAGAAGAAGCAGTTAAAAGCTAATGTGACTGCAGGGCTGATGCCAGGTCCTCTGTGATCATGACAAGGTGATAGTTGATCCTTAGCTCTCGGCTCTGGAATATGGCACTTGATATTTTCTCTCTCACCACACAAAAAACTTGGAAGAGCTTCTGGAAAAGTTGGCTATGTTCTTTCTACTCTTTCTTGGTTTTTTCATTTCTCACAGCAAGCTCTGTCTGCCTATATATCTGTTTCTCAAGGAGGGATTGCTTCACAGCAGTATTTGGCCAGGCTCGATCAGAGCAGCTACTAGCTGTTTTCTAATAGGTTCCTTGTAGTTCAGCTGCAGTTTGTTGGATTTATTCTGTTTTAATACATTGCCCATTTATCTCCTGCACTGTGCAGTCCCCATTGTGGAGATGCCTCCTGTTTGGCACTCTTTCACGATTTTTTACTTCTTGAGCCCGGTCTTTGGAGTGTATGTGATGATCCGTGCTTGGCATCAGTCCCACCCGGCACTGTGGGGTACTTTGCAGAAGCAGCACTTCCCTCAAAGCCGGAGTGTTATGAAATCCATATTGAACTAGGCTGTCCAGAGCCAGACTGTCCAGAGCTGACCGAGGGCAGAGGACAAGTAGGCAGCTGGCTGAGATGGCAGCCGGCCTGGTTTCCTGGAGAAATGGTGAAGAGTTTTTCCATCCTGCCTCTGTTTTGCAATGCCTTTTAGGAGCTCCTCCTGGTGCTGCACTTCCAGCCCCTGCCTTGCCATACTTTATTCCAGCGACAGCTCCTAGCCCACTCTGTCACCAGGCCGGCCCCTCTCCTGGCAGTCTGGTCCACCAGCCCCAAGGCAGAGCAGACCCTTTGCTCTGAGAAGCCACCCCCTAAGCAGGGTCCAGGCTGTTTGGGGTGCCAGGGGAGGTACAGGGGGAGTTGGGAGGGGATGACAACTGCTGTGAGATGTCACATCTCCTAATTGCAAAAAATCACAGCCCCTACCTCTGCTCCTGCCCCACTCCTGGCATAAGGGGGGCAGAAATCCCTGCTCTGTGGGGACCCTGCCCCTCCTGATCCTGCCCTTTCTCTGCCCTGTATCTTGCAAGAGTGGAGTTGATGGTCTTATCCTTCCCTCCTCTTAAGCCTTTTCCAGCAGCCAGGGAAGCAGGGGAGAGTAAAAAGAGGTTTGTGTGGGGAAAAACGTTGGAGGAGGAGACTTTATTGCAGAAGTGGGTTGGAAGCGACAGCTTAAGGGTCTCAGGTTAGACTAAGGGATAGCTGCATCCCAGAGGATGGGGATAGGAGGAGACAGCCAAGGAGGAAGAGCTGACTGTGTACAAATAAAAAGGTTCCCTAAAGCTCCTTTCTTCTCTCTTGGCCCCTGCCTAGATCCACCATCTCCTGAGAGCCTTCAGCTCACTCCCAGCCCCCTCCACCCCTCTGATATCCACTGCTTCTCACTCCCTGACCCAGAACCTGCTCTGTTGCTGCTCAAAATTTAAATTTTACCTACAAAGCCAAGAGTCTTTGAACAAGATCTGGCCTGATGTATATCCAAACATCTTTCTTTCTATTCTGTGTTGTGTGTCTGTGGTTCACATCACGGAACTGCAATTTTTAGAAAGTTGTACTCATGGACTTGCTTCCTCTTCTAACTTCTGAGCCACGTGTAAGGTCTCTGGTGGAAAAAGCAAGGTCACTAGCAAGCTGCTGTTTAGAAAAGATAAAGTTTATTTAAACCTTTATTTAAGCTTTGCAAGTGCCTAAGGTTGTAATGCTGGGTATGCAAAACAGATGGAAACCAAAAAGCTTCCTTCAATTGGTTAAGGTCCGAGAAAGTGTTTCCTGCATTGCAGACAAAATGTAGGCATTCAGAAGGAAACAAATATTAAGAATTTGAAAAGCAGTAATGGCCTAAATCCCATACTTTAGCATAGATGCTTCTTGTTGCCACCTGGTCAAGTTTTGCGGCAGAAAACATAACATCTGTTGTCTTACGTGATACTAGCCTTTTGGCTTCTCTCTGATCTCTCCTGATGCCGGCAACGTTGAGATAAAGGTTCAATGGATGTTACCATCTCTTTCCTGTGCAGTGCTGCTTTTTGACTGTCACACTAACCTTTTGAGACCGCTGGAAATTCATGTAAATTAGAGTAGTGTTCAAGCCTACCTGTGATAGTCTGGAGCAGTTGTGAAAATATGAGAAATGTAAGTTCTGATCTTCTCTAAGGACACTGGTGCATGTGCAGAGTTCAGCCTGTGTCAGGACCAAGTACATGGTTCAGTGGGCCAGCAGCATATTAGCTGCTTTATATAACTGGATGGAGAAGGTTGCAGAGTCTTTAAAAATGGCTTGCTTTCCTTCAAATGCTATATAACTGATATTAGAAAGTATGTTAATAAGCAAGCAACCTCCTTTGCACATCTGAACCCAAATTTCATAACCACAAACCCCCAAATCCCCAAACTTTTAAATAGCCCGATTAAAATCCCTTCCACTAATCACTCTTCCAATTTCCTTGGCTTTAGACTTGTGATAAATAACATTTCACAGTTTCTCAAGTCATTACAACATCTTCCAGAAAATATCCAGGCTTCACATATAAGATACCAGCAGGAAAAAGCCTTGTAAAATGTAAATGCATTAAAAAAAAAAAAATCTTCTCACAGTTCATAGAGCAATAAAAAAAAGAGCTCAAAACCAAGCTGGTTGTCCCTTTACAGGTCACCTTCAGGGTTGCTGAGCTGTGATGAAAAGTATTTCTTCCCACTTGATAAGAATAATGTGTTTATTGCATGGGCAGAATGCAATTTATGAGCTCCTTAGCTATTTATTTCCTGGGGCTTGAATTGAGCTGGGTCGTATTTATTCTCCAGTTTCACACCCTTGTTTTTTTAAAGGACATCACTGATCTTCCTATCTGTGAAGAAAACTATGAAAATGGGTCAGCAGCGTCCACCTGAGTCTGCAGGCAGCCTGAAACCATAGGTTGTGGACATGTCAGGAGCTGTCTTGGTAGCATGCAAGTCTGGTGCCTGGTTACTATAATTTCAGTGGTAACATCATGAATTGCTGCGCTGCTGATCAGCGTGTGGTGCGGTAAAGGGATGAATGTATTACAAACAGATGTTTTTTTGTCATTGTTTTTCTTTTTTCTTCTGCAATGAGGAGTAGAAGTTGTTTATTTCAACTGGCATATCAGGATCACCTGGCACCCCAGGGAGGAATTTTCCTACACACAGGCCAGTTTTAAATATTCCTTAATTTCGGTCCCGTCTCTGAAACTCTCCCAAGAGATGCCTGGCAGAACATGCATGAAAGCAGTTTTAGCAGCTGCCGGATTTGTGGCTGATGTTTTGCTTTGTTGTCTCAAGTACATTAGTACTCAGTTCCAAGTTAGCTTAGTATTGTACTTTGTGAGTGATGCTTTAGAAAATATTACTGCTTGTTTGTCCCAAGTTCAGCTCTTGATATCCATGTTTTATTGATGAATAAATACTTCATTGTCACTTAGCAATGTTAACTGTTGCTTAAGTCAAAATGTCTTTGTTGTATGATTTTCCAAGGTTTTAAATATTTTATAAAGCATTTAATTTTTTTTGTTGGTACATAGACAGTGGTGCTTTAAAAAATTATTAAGTAGTAATTCAGTTTAAGAATCGAGTCTTTCAGTCTAAACTAGTAATTTCTAGAAGTGACTTTGATGCACCTGTAATGGCTTTGAAATTGTTAAAAGAAAATATGTTAGTGAAAGTGTATTTTATAAAAGATCCATTAGCCCAGTATCTTTCTCTTGGTCAAAAGAAAAGATTGCTGGTGATAATGGCTCTCAAAAATATATGCCTTGTCTTTCTTACATCAGGTTCTGTTTTAGAGAATTATGTTAGGTTTTCAGATACTGGCAATTTGCTGAATGTTTTGCTGTTCCTCATCATTGAAAAGTGCCTGTTACACTAGCAAGTGTCAGAATCTATAGATTCTATTTATTGCCTTTATAAAGTGTTTATCACTGTGATGTTCAGGGACTGTACACAGATTAAAAAACAGCAAGGAAGCTGTCTTGGAGGAGTTGGTGTGACTTGTTATGCTGGGCATGTTACAATGTGAAGCGCTGTATAACTGGGATGGGGAATGGACACAGGTAATCAAAAAAATTATTTGGATAAAGATGTAAAATATAACTACTTAAATGAGCAACTTAGGACTGTAACCATGCCAGAGCTGGGGCGATATCTGTGCTGTGACTCGTAGCTGTGCCCTTGTGTCTTAATTCCCTCCGCCCCCACTTCAGATGCCCCTGGCATCTATCCCCACCCTTTTTGCAGAGATGAGCACAGCAATGCTGAATCCTCTTCCCCGTTGCAACGCTCCTCCTTCAAGTGAAGGAAGTACCGGTATCATCTGTAACATGGAGAAAAAGGTTTGTTTTATTGTTTGGGGGGGAGGGTGGGGGTAACCGCCTGGTTGGCCCGGGCTGTGCCACGTTCCTCCTCCTGTACACTGGCTGGATGCTGTCCGTGGCATCCCCAGAGCTGAGAGCAGTGGTAGTCACACACCTCCCAGCCGGTGCCCGTCGGGCTGTCTGCAGACACGGGTGGCTATCGCTCACCTCAACTCCGGGTACGGTTTCAGTGGTTTCTTTGCAAGTGTGGAGGCTTTAGTATTTTCTGTTTCTTACAAGCAGAAGTGTGTCTTCTCCCGTAATCAGACAATCAGGAGAGGATTTACTGGGGAATAGGTGGGCAGCGGTTACACTGGTCGTCATCTCCCTGGGTGGCCCCTTCACTGAGATGAAGTCCCAGTGCTGGGACATGGTGCAGAGCTGTGCTTTAACCTAGGTGTAATAAAAACTCCTGCCATTTTTATAGAGAGCTTCATGAAGCATTTTTTTAACTTGTTCTTGTCAGTGACATTTAGCTATGGGAAATTGAAAACACTTTTTTTTTTTTTTTTTTTTTTAACAAGGGAGTTCGAGCACAGTTTTTGATAAGGGAGTGGTCGCACTACTAGTGAGTGGAAGGTCTGCAGCCCATGCCAGGACTGGAGCACAGGGTCAGCAGCCCAAGGCACAGCTTCAGCTTTTGAACCCAAAGCAAGGTACTCCCCTCTGCTGGCTGGCTCATGCCAAGGCTTTATGGGCAGGCTCCGGCTTTCCAGTCACCAAAACTCCTCCTTCTGCCCATGCCACAGCCATAGCATCCTGCAGTCTTTTCTGGGCATTTGGCTGTTAGCTTTTTGTGTGTGTGTGTGTGTAACATATCAAAAGATGGCCAGGTGAGCAAAATCAACAAGTTTAATAGCTTCATATATGGATGGAAATTCCTGCAAGCATTGCTTTATAAATTGAAAGGTTTTTTTTTTCCCCAAGAAGTTTTGAAGAAAACTTCATTTCTAAATGAAAAGTTAATTTTAAAACTTTTTCTTTACATCTATTTTTTCAATGATTTCAAATATTGATGTTATAGGTTCCAGTAAAATTAAAATGTTAGCTTCATCTAGTTTTAAAAAGAATACAGATTTCTGTGTACATTTGCAACTTTGTAACACAGGGGGCATCACATGTTTACTCTTCATGGAGCTGAATCTAGTGCTTGAAGTTCTTTCCCGTTTAATATTCCTGAGATGAAGAAGATGATGACACTGATGTGATCTAGATGGGTGGTTAAGATCCTAAATATTAGATTGTCCCTTTTAGTTCACATCATTCTATTTGGAAACAGTGTTGATAACACAGGGATGTTTTAGTTACTGCTGAGCAGTGCTGATACAGAGTCAAGGCCTTTTCTGCTCCTCATACCACCCACCAGCGAGGAGGCTGGGGGTGCACAAGAAGTTGGGAGGGG
>NW_008825614.1:14122641-14137396 GCF_000699105.1 Pygoscelis adeliae | reverse complement strand
AAGTAACCGTTACGCGTGATGGAGCCCTGCTTTCCTGGAGATGGCTGAACACCTGCCTGCCGAGGGGAAGGAGTGAATGAATTCCTTGTTTTGCTTTGCTTGCATGTGCGGCTTTTGCTTTACCTGTTAAACTGTCTTTATCTCAACCCACGAGTTTTCTCACTTTTACCCTTCCGATTCTCTCCCCCTTCCCACCAGGGGGGAGTGAGCGAGTGGCTGCGTGGTGCTCAGTTGCCGGCGGGGGTTAAACCATGACAGCTGCTTAGATCCCATGGTCCTGGGTGGAATTGACTGTGATGATGAAGTGGGCCCTCATTTTGTATTAAAGGCTGATGCTAGTCCCTCTTCCCCATTAAGAAACTGCCACCAAAGAGCAAACTTATTTCCTTGTGTTTTGACAGAAGATGAACAGTTGCATTTGCAGAAGCAATTTGGGAGAGCATAAAAGCTGTCAGTAAAACTAGAGGTGTCTTTCAGCGTGTGTGTTCACATGCAGAAACTTTGTCTTTTGAAGGTATCAGCCTTTTCCTGACCATGTATGTCCATGTGGTCTGGTGTATGTGAAAGGATGGGCACATACAGGACTGCAGGAGTGCCTGCAAGTCGCTAGCCAGGCTCCTTTTTTTGGTAGTTCTAGATATGAGACGTTTCTCAGTGGCTGACAGCAGATTTATCTTCTTTAGGGAAAATGGCTGGGGGATGGACTCTGCTCCCTTGCTGCCTTGTGCCATGTGTGGTCATCTGCATCACTGCAAAAGGGACTTCAAAGTACCACCATTTTGATCTGGTGGCATGCTGCAGTTACTGTGCGCCCAGGCGAACGGCTCCACACGGTGCCAGGAGACAGTCTGGTTTTCTTTTCAAACAAACTGCGTTGGCATTTTGTTATACAAGAAAGAGCTCCACAAGACTCCATGAGAAGTCAGACATGAAAAATAGAGTTAGGACATGGCACCAGCGGTAAGCATTGCTCTGCAGCCTACAGAGCTGCTGAGTAACGCAGATCCCTTCCAATAGTCAGTAAGAGCCACTGTGGGCTGGGGCCATCCGTTCAGCTTGGTCTCCTTTGCATGGTCCTTGCAGTGGTACAGGACTTCTTTGTTGTGTCATCTGAGAGGCCAGAGGTGGTCCTTTCCCCCTCCCGTTGCTGTTGATGATGTTGTAGCTGTTTCATGCCTTCGCTTGTCACAGGGAAGTTCTCAGCAAGTGGTTATGCACAAGGAAAGGCAGATGTGTGCTCGCATGATACGTGAGGGCATATGGGGAACTGCAGGCATGTTTTGAGGTGTCTGAGTGTCCAAGGCGAGCTGTGCTTGCACTGCAGTTGGCGCATTTGTGGCAGCAGGCAGGGCTGGGGGGTATGATTGATCGGGGCTAAACACATGGAAGATGAGGGATGCAGTCCTGTTTTGCTCACGGCTCTGGGAGTCAGGGGACTTGAATTCCACTCCTAATCCTGCCACCATCCATAACCTGCGACCATAACTCGGTAGCACAACATCTTTGTGCCCCAGTTGTCCTGTTGATAAAAAGGGACTGCAGCTTTTTGCTGTATTGTGCTGATACTGGGAGGCCAAATTCTTCTTACTATTTGCAAATGATTTTGAGATCTCAGGCTGAAAGCTATTACGTAAATATAAAATATATTATTATGTTTTGTTGCAAAACAAAAAAAATTTTAATTGTGCATTGTTTGAGCAATCAGTTTCTTGTAGGAATACAAATAAAGATCATAGCTTTTCACATCATTTGAAAGAGGCAGTTGGTAACAGCATGACAGAAAAATACATTAGAAAATTCAAGCACAGTCATCTCCACAGAAAATACTTCAGGTTTTGCCCTTTTATCTTTCCTTTTCAATTCTGAGTTTCTTCCCCATATGCCCTGCAGATAGTATCCCTATGATACTGCAGCCACACCTGCCTGGAGAGATGCCCCCCTTCCCAATACCCAAATCTTCATTTTCTCACATCAGTGGGTGTATGTTAAGGAGTGGGTGGTAGGGGGAAGGATATTATTTGACAACTAATATTGTAAATGCTGTCTAATATAGTTTGCATATGGGAACAGTAATAGCTACTGCTGCTGTGGTTTTGTTGCTGCAGGGAAAATGCAATAAATAGGAATTTCAGAGTAAGATCTGGCGATGAAGGAAGGTCCTGGGATTTCATTTGTTCCTATTGTGCTACCACTATTAAATCTCCCTTCTCATCTTGCTGGAATAAAATATAGATCTAAACAGATCCTGGCATGCTATAGATGTACTACACAAAGGCAATATACATACCTGTTCCCATTAAAATTCATCTGTATGATCCTCTGTGGAAAACAATGACGTTGTGTTTCATAATAACTTCCATTACAAGATCTCAAAGCACTCTCCAAAGAGTAATCGCTCATCTTTATGCTGCCCTGTGGTAAGTTAGCATTACTGTTCTCCTTTAATAGGTGAAGAAGGTGGGATGCTCCATAACCACATCATAAGCCAGTAGCAAAGCTGGGAAGAATGCATGCTTCTGACCTTGCTTGCTTTATCCACTAGGCTGTACTTCTTCCTTGCAACCTCAGCAGTGTCTGCCACTGCACATCATTTATTGGTTCCCTTGCTCAAAGCTCCACGTTTCCCTGCTTTGCTCTTCCCTTTCGTCAAGGCACCCAAGCATGTCAAAGACTGCAGGGCATATATTAAGGAACAAGACTGTAAGGGAATAAGATGCAGCTTCTTATCTTATTAAAATAAAGGAATGTATTTAATGCATGCCCTGGCAGTAGAAGAAGAAAACAGGATAGTGCTCTCCCTCCTTTGCATGTGTCGGCTGTGCTCCTGGAGACCCTTGGAGGAAGCTGCTGCCTGACTTCCTAAGCTGCTCAGATGCAGTGTGTGGTAACAGGACATAAACCCAGTATTTTATTATAATTCCTCTTCCAGAATTGCTGAGGAATATTTGATTAGCCAGAAAGTTGTATGATGTGGCCTGGTGATGTCGTGGGTGCATTCATAAACTGGTCGGTTGCCTTTTCTCTGCCTGACCATTGCTGCATGTCTGAAGGTAGGCAGAAAGGACAGTGGGGTTTCTCAGCTGGTTAAGAGCTCTGTGCGCTTATCATGCGCTGTCTCATTTTCCCCAGGGATACTTGTTTTTTTGGGCAGTGCCAAGATGCTTCTACATACGAAGAAGAAAGACGAGGAAGCAAAGGGCTGTTCCTTAAGCCTTAGCACTGTTCTGACTCAAGCAGGGTTTAAGAGATATTTTTCTTATGTGAGACTGTCATGGGTTGGCCTGTTAGTGCTGGAATGAACTGTGGTATTTGCACATTTAAGGACAGTTCACATCACAAATCGGACTCTGTAGGGTTTTCTGCCAGAACTTAATCTTCCCCTCCTCAATCCTGAATGTTACCTATCTACTGCTTAGTCTTTCCATAGTCTCTTAACATGACACGTGTCATATCCTCAATCCTGAATATCTCTGCATAATCTGATAAGCACAACATCTTTCTGATTGCCTTCTCTACTTTCTTGAATCCAGCCAGTCATTCTGAAAATCTAACAAACATTTCTGTGTGATCAAATGCGAATCTTTCCCTCTAGCTGAGGTTTTCCTGAAGACCATCTGCATTACCTGGGTGATGGTATCCTGCTACTTCTATGACTAGCTGAAGTTTGGCCCTCTAGGACTCTATTCCTAGTAGGATGGGAAGTCAGTAGAATAAATTAAGAGGAGTCTTGGAATAACCTAATTTCTATTTAAGATAATTAAACCAAATTCTGTTTCTCTGACTACAGTGAAACAAAGTACAGTGGGAGTTTTTGAAGCTTCTTTATCAGAAGTCCCCAAAGTTTTTCCTTCTGATGAGCTCTGCGCACAAGGAGGCCCATCCGCTGCCTCCACTCAGGGTTTCTCTTGTGAGGACTTCTGCTGCTTTCTAACTTCAGTACACCATCTGGACACTGGCTCATCCCCTGACTTGCAACATTTGAACCTGGGAAACCCTTCAGTAGAGACAGCTGTGATCTGGCCAGCCTCCTGCTCTTGCTGATGCAGTCCCTTCTGTTGTTTTTTGGTTTAATTTCACTCTATGAAAAGGCTTGGCTGCCTCTGCTGACAAGTCTGAAAGATCACAACCATTGTTTTTAGCACTGTGGCTGATCATTTTCGGATTGGACCTGGTCCACCCTTGGATCATTTGCTCCTTCCCATGGTTGAACTGGACAGTGTCTAATTCAGCCCAGCAGGGCTGAGTGTGCCTGCATAAGGCTCTGCAGCTGCACCCCTTACACCTACTCCAAATCTTTGTTCCATCCTAGTGTGTAACTTAACTCAGTGAATGACTATGGATGCAGAAGGGTTAACAAGATGCGGGCTTCGTCTGTGCTACATGAGGCACTGAGGCCCAGATGGTGTGCTTAATTGCTCTGGCCAGCTCTGGCACCATCCTGCTCCAGAGGGAATTAAATGAGGAATGGTGTGTCAGAGACTGTTCCTTTCCAATCTCACCAGAGCACTTCAGCGGTACAAGCTCCACAGCACATTAGGCCTAGCTCAAATGTCCCCAAGACAAAGTGGCTTTGGGGTGCTGGTTACCCTTGAGGTTCCCAGCGGGGCTTTTACACACTCCGCATGCCATCAGGGCTGCACTGCGAGTACCTCATTACAAGTGACTCCAGGACACAGTTTTCTTTGCGGAAGCAGTCAAACGCTGATCATGACCACGGCTATAATGCTCACAGCTCGTAGAGCCTCAAATGCATGATGAGAGCTTGCTCTATGAGTTTTATTGTTAATCCAGTCCCCTCGCTGCTTGCTATCACGTGCATGGAAACACGCTATTTTGGTGGCTTGCTTGGCAACATACCTGCCCCCGGACAGAACTTACAGGGCTGCTCCCCGTTTGCTGTCAGGAGGGAAAACCCAAACCACATCCACAGGACATGCAGTCCCTATTTTTGCTTCTTGCATGTGTCTCTGCAGAGCGAGGCTGAACATCAGAGGAATGCAGATGGCCCCATGGCAAGATGTGAGCCGAGCCCAGATGGTGCAGCTCAGCCTTTCCCAAGGAGTTATGGCCTGGCTGCAGTGATTGAGTCCCCAGCTGGATCTGCTCTTGCCTGCAGCGCCAGGTCTGGTAACCAGCTGTTAGGAGGAAGCTGGCTGTTCTTGTTCGCTTAGCAGAGCAGTGGCCGACACACATATGCCTTGATGTACTTGCCACATTCTCTCTTCCCATAACCACCAGGAGTTTTAAGTGATAGAAATGCTAGAGAATGAACATTTTTAGCAGGAGCTGGTGCAGTTACAATTGCGCTTAAGATCATCGAGGTGCTTTAAATTTTAAAGTCCTGTTTTCAGGCTGAGCCTGGGAGGCATTCTGCATTTGACAGAGATTTGTCATACTTGGTTTCTGGTCTAAAATAAAGCTTTTTTTTTTTTTTTCTTTTTTTTTTCTGTCCCATCTTTTCAAATAAGAGCAAAGTTAATTTAATTATTCCGAGAAAAATAAAAAAGGGGGGGGGAATGTCTTTTAGGTGGTGGTGGTTTTCTTAAGCTGTTTTTCAGCAGTAATGGCAGATGTTTAAAAGTTGTGATTTAGGGTGGAAATGCGCCTCACTGGAGAGTGATGTGTGGCCTTTTTCCAGAGGAAATTGGGTTTGATTTGACCACACTATTAGCACTGAAAATCACATACTGAGCCTGCACTGTAGAGTTTTTTTACTGGGTTTAAGTGTGCATCTCAGGAACGAGGCACTGTTCATGAGTGTTCAACTTCACTCTGCAGTCAACTGGGTAGGCCTCAAAAGGGCTTTAAAAGCACGGGCTGCTTTTCACGTGGCTTGAAAAACTTAAGGTAAGAAAAGTGTGTCCCATAGTGTCTGCCGCTCCACCAGTCAAAACACCTCTGTTGCCTGGGGAAATGCACTCAGCTCTAGAAGTTGAGAGGGCATGAATCCTATTTCCAGGTCTGTGCTTCTTAATTTTCTGTGCTTCACAACTCCTATTTAGTGCGTCTGGCTGGTGCCGAGCCGGCTGGAATTTGAGAGCTGCGGTTCATTATGGAAACAGACGCCACTGGGGAACAGCATATGGCTCTAATCCAATGGCAACTGATTTTTATTTGACCATTTTTTTTTTTAAAATCCCATGCTGAGTGTGTGGAGCAGAGATTTTAGTAGGCACATTAACACAGCCCCTGAGGATGGCTGTGCTCCACAAAAGTGCCTTGACTGAGGTCAGGCGCAGAGTGAAGCCCCTGATCTCCTTGGAAGTGCCACTAACGATCCTGCACACACTTTTCAAACAAAATTTGGTGAGAGAGAGCACCATTCAGGTGTTGTTTAGCAAATTAGTTTCTGTATTTTGGGGAGCTTTATATCCCTGTGTATTTAAGATTCTCTCTTTTGATATTCTGCTTCTTTCTCATAAAGCAAGCAGATAAAACCACTGTAAGAAAGTAAGTGGAAAAGCACGTATTGCATTTAAGTTTGAATGCGTAAGTCATCTTGAGTCATGCACACGCTCGTACCTCCAGTGCCACTTGGCGGTGGGCACACACCGTCCTGGGGGTGTCACGCTTTGTTACGAGGACGTGAGAGGGAGATACTTTTCAATGGGATTGCATGAGTTTGGCACACCATTGCTGGGCCTTGGGCAAGCAGCAGGGAAGGGGGATGCGCACATCGCTACAGGCATGCATTGCTGGCTTTGTCCTCTGCAGGTTAGTCAGCTGGATCCACCTGCACCCTGAGCAGGACAGGCAGGGGGGCTGCGAGAGGCACATAAAAGCCGGCAGCCTCCTTCCCTGGCAGACGGAGCCTGGGGGCACTTTGCAGCCAGCCCTGGAAGGCAATAATCATGAGAGGGATAATGGCTTGTTTCGGGTTAATAGATCCTGACAGCCTAATTTCCCCTGGTGAAAATAAAAGGGAATAAATCTTACAAATACTGTAAAATCAATAGCTAACAGTGAAGGGGCTGACAAGACCCTATATCCACAGCACATTTTTTTGTGAATTGTTCATTTCACATTTCAAGCGGATGGGTTCCCTGTGGCTTTCTAGAGCCGGGTAATCCTCCATTCTCCTTTCTGTCATGCCCATCTCTTCAGTGCTTGCATTTTAGTCGCTCGCCTTTGAGTAAGGAGTCTGAAGCCTTGAGCCTGTTGGAGGGGAACTCTGCCTTGCCCAGGGAAGACCCACAGTGCTCTCGCTTCTCAGGGGACCTTGGAGCCTGCTCTTCCCTCTTCTCATCAGCACACACGGCTAACCTGGTTAAAGGTCTTTATCTGTAAACAGTTAGATAACCGTATCCTGGCCCTCTTAAATAACCCAGCCACAGGAGCCTTTGCTCACCACTCTGTGGCTGTGTTCCCCAGAGGAAGACTGCAACCTCTGTTATGTTAGTGACCTGAAATATTGACAGAGTTACCAGCACACTTCTTTGGCTTCCCAAGGTTAGAGTTTAAGATTCGTGCACTCAGCAACCAGAAGCTTCCCCGGATAAATCTCCGAGTCCACTGAGGACAGTTTGCAGTGAGTGTGGATTGGCAGCATTACAGAAATAGAAGATCGTGAAATAGGAAGTAGTTAAACACTTAGTACATATGCCTAAATGAATGCTGGGGAGAGCACCACTGCGCTGGCACTCAGCTGCGAGTTGTTTGAATGGGGTGAAGCAGGGAATGGTTTTTTCCTGTTGACCTGCTCTGTTGGTAAGTGGTGGCAGCTTGCTGAGAAGGGCTGCTGGATCCTTGCTGACACACACCTTGCAGACAGAGGCACAAACTCCTCCTGCGCAGAGTAAGCTTGAGGGGGACCTCAAGCTCCAGGCTTGAGGAGCTCCTGGCTCCTTGGGCCAGCATGAGCATGGACTGAGCAGTCCTCCCAAAGGGTGATGGGTGCATGCAAGCTTGGGGAAGAAAGCCTGGGCTGGAGTGAGTGGTTTTTTGCTAGTGGCTTCCCTGTGAATGAAGATCAGTGGGAGGAACGGTCTCTATTCGATACTCATGTACACCCAGGGTGGAGGAACTACATGTTTCACAGTTTTCAAATGCCAAAGATTATTTAGGTTGGTAAAAACTATGGTAGAAGCTACTCTCAGAGATAAGAATAACACAACAAGGATTTAAGAGAAGCCTGCGTGAGTGGTTGATCCCACCTCTCAATTATAGGACTTTGGCTCTTTCCTGTCAAGGTATTTGCCTTTGAGCTTTTGCTTGAAGTTATAACCTCAATTAAAAGTAAAGGAAATTCACACTTTCTTTGTTTTCTGAATGCAGTCATTCTTGGACAGAGGCAAGTGAACTTTTTTTCCTCAGCTCTTCCTAGCTCCCCTTCCTCCCTGCTGAGGGACACTTGGGGACAACCTGCATTTCCTATGTGGCCAGGGCACTGTCCTGGGTCTCAAACTCCTACCTCTGAAACAGGCTTCCTCTGTGATGTTGAACTTGTTATCTCTTGGCCGCAATTTTTCTTCTGCCAGATGCCCCCCTTCCTTCCTTTTCCCTTTTCTGTCTCTTCATCACCTGGTTTTCAGAATTTTCAGGCTCACTCTCCTCGCTCTCTGTGTATAAGTACGGTGCCCATTCAGTGATGTCCTTTCCTTCGCTGGTGTTTCAGTTATTACATATAGAGCAAAAGGGAGAAGTCTGCAAGGGTTTCTCCACTGATGGTTGAGGGTCCCTTTGAGATTTTCTCCCCTAAGGCGTGTTCTGTTATCCCCTCTCTCCCCCTGTGTATTTGCCATTTATAGTGCTGATGACCTGGTGCAACACCTTTTCCTCTCTTTTGTTGCTATCCAGGGACTGTGGGGAGACACTTAGCATTAAGTAACTTAAACAGAAGTGTATTTTTAAGATGCAGACATATCGCTCTTGTTATTATATCATGCAAGCAGTGGCTAAAATTGCTTTCAGAAGGGGCTGGTCATCCTGCTGCTTACAGTGGGCTCTTTCTCCCCTCAGAACAAGAGAGAATCTCCATCTCCTCTCTCCCATCAAGAATTCTGCTGATTTCAAGCAACACCAAATGCAGAGCAACATTAGTGAATTTATGCACAGAAGCCTAATTTAAATTGTACAAGTAGCTATGTTTCCTTGTAATACCTTTTTGTGGAAAAATCAAGAAACCGATGCATTAGAGTTCTACCTCTCCATTGTGAAAGGTAAACAAAAATCAACATGCTGCAGGCAGTCCGTGTTTACAGAGAAGAGGCTGATATCAGGCTGGGCAGAGAATCCCCTAGTGACTCCTATTCATAGTACATATTTTCCTCTGCTGGAGTAACTAATGAAATAATAATATTTAACAACAATGATAATAATAGCTAGTTCACATGTAGGTTTTTTCATACTAAGATTACAGTGCTCCCTTCTTACTGATGTATTTGCATTTTGAAGATACATAAGCTGAGGACAGTAAAATACTTTTCAAAAGTCGTCCAGCAAATAATTAGTGCCAACCCTGGGAAATGGGATCACTAGTGATGTACTTCAGTGGTTACAGAGGTGGTTTTGTGGAGGAAGGTTCTACTGGGTGGGAAAATGAATCTGTGGTCATGAAGGCACAGAAAGACTCGTGGTCCTCGGGAGAGCTGGAGCTTCTTTGTGCCGTGCAGACCATGGGAAATCACTTGTGCCAAGTGATTTTTCATGTCAGTGGAAGTGGTAGAAGGAAAAATAGAGGCCCATAAATGGAAGTGGACTTCTTGACTTCCCACATCGCTGTGAGATACGTGCAGGTGAACACTGAGTGTGCACAGCTGATGTAGTCCATGAGTTGTGTCCCGTGAAGTAAGCCTTCCTGTACACATCAGGCCTTGAGATACGGAGGGAGAGCTGAGGTAGGTGCTTTTGGCAAATGTGTCTTGTAGCACTGAACCCTCCCTTCTGCTTTGGGACCCTGTACTCCAGACACAGCAGGCTGACATGTCAGGAGGGGGCTGGTAAACTACAGCTTGTATAAGGGACCAAGAGGCAGATGAGAGGCCATGACTATGCTGCAAATGTGTGGGATGCTGGTGTTGTGAAGGGACAGCTTGGGAGGGAATGGGAGAGTGCAAGTCTCACACTTGCTATGTGAAACTTGGCAGATGTGTTGAAGTCACTTTTTTTGAGTCATTCGTCGGGTCAGTGGCAGAGCCAGAAATAGAATCCAGGTCTCCTGAACGCCAGGGCCACCACCATATCTCCAAAACCATATTGCCTCTCCAAAGTTATTTCAGAAGTATGCAAAAAGTGCCAAGGGATCTTGCACTTTTCTACCCAGCCAGCTCTTCAATGTGGCCAGGCGGGTGCTCTTTGATCATGGCTGCATATTCAAAATCTGTGACAGGTCAATTTTGTACAAAAGTTAAAAATGAGTTTTTTATGTGGTGAGGATTTTTTGCTACTGCAGGCAGAGGCAGGACTGTGATGCTAGAGATAAAATGAGTTAGCTCTTTACAGTGCAGCTTTCAAGGTGACCTTCACGTTAAAAAAACCCACCTTGAACGTAAATCAGGAAGTCTTACGTATTTACTTGTTTATGATTTAGGAAATGCAGTTTAAATATATGGTGCTTTACAGACACCTAAGAGAAAACCTCTAGGAAGCTTCTGTACATCTTCTGACTTATACACTATGCTGCATAATAATGTAAAATCATGCAGATCTGGCTGGTGTGGAAATCAAGCCTGGGAGGGTTTGTAAAGCAAGAGCCTGAGCCAAAGTCCTCTGAAGTCAATCCTCTAGGGTTTCAATCAGACCCTGCATGTGTTTTTCCTTCTCCTTACCCCGGCATTGGGTTCTAACTGCAGCTGTGACTGGAGTCTCACCATGGATCTTCAGAGATTTGTTCAGGCTACATACTAACCATATTCCTCTGCCAAGACGACTGCCTTCACAGAAGGGCTTTTCTCTGGCATGACACTTTTCTATACAGCGTCTTTCCTTTTTAGGCCTCCCATATATTCTCAAGGAAACCTAACTGCAGCCAAGTGCTAGGTATGGCATGAATAATCATGGTTGCAATTTAAAGGGTCTTGTAGCTTTGCCATATCAATGGGAGAGCAACAGTGAAAAGAAGGCACCGTGGTACCTTGAATGCTACAGGCAGAGTAATTTGGAAAGTGTTGATTTTTCTTTCAGCGGTGAATGTTGTGCTCAGTAACCTTTTCACATCAGCTGTGGGATTTTCTGCGATGCCTGGTATTGACCGCATCCATTGCAAGGTGGCAGAGGCTGAGCACAGCCTGCAGGCAAGCTGCGGAGCCTGAAATCTCCTGCCATCCTACAGTCATGTCTGGAGCTGGTGGTGATAGGGCAAAACCTGGCCTTTTCAGTGCTGCCCTGCCACATCCCATGCATCCACGAAATACTAGTCATTCGAAGATTTTGGCTTGGGATGACTTATATGCTATTTCTAAATCCCCTCAGGACCGGGGGTGTGAAATGCATTTTGTATGTGTGCGATTCTGTTGTTATTTTTTATTCCTAAAAGAAGGATAAACTTGGGGCTGCAATCAAAACAAAAACCATAAAGATATCCTAAAGTGCCAAGACAAGCTGAAACAATGTGTCTGGGATGGGACATCTGTTCTGGTGCTATCAGGCCAGTGCAGTCCCCTGAGTGGGAGCTCATGTACCATTGGCTTTTGCTGACTTGAAACCTCTTTTTTACATTTTAAATGAATATTTGTCTTGATTTGGCATTTATTGACTATTTAATATTTAAACATGCTTAATAAATCCTGAAATTAAACCACTGTCATATGAACATGGGACTTTTCCTAGTCTCAGTAAGGGCAGGCATCAGCAGTAAAAAGACAAAAAGCCCAAAGTAGGGACGGTCAGGATAAAAAACAGCATTCCTTCTCGCAGTAAATGCGTTGCAGGCTTGTCTCTGTGCTGGCAGCAGCAGGGCAAAGGCTCTCTGGGAATGCAGTGCTGCACTGAGCTCTGGTGTGAGAGGGCTGCTTACAGCCCTGATGCCACCCCCTTGACTACGGCAGCGAGGAAGGCCAGGCAGCGACGGATCCCTCTCCCTCGGTCCCTCTCCCCGTGGACGTAGGGTGCCGTCTCTGCTGGGGCACTGGCAGTGCCTCCTCTGCAGGGATGCAGTAGAAGGCGCCAATGACATGGCCTCTGGCATGGCGGTTTTCATCACTTCACAGTTAGTATCCTCACAGATTTCATTTCTTGACCTGACACTCTCAGTGGTTCCTTCAGACTGTCTCCAAGCTGTTATCCCTCGCTGTCAGGAGCCATCTCTCTGCTCCAGCTCTGTTTGGGTAGAGCTCTTTCCGAAGGCAAATTCCTCGAGCCCCCATGTTCCTGCTGCTGCAGCTGCAGGTCCCGCTGCTGCAGGCGCTTCCGTCACAAACTTCCTAGCCTCTCACTCACCCTGCAAACATGGGCTCTCCTGGGAACCATTTTTTGCAGATCCCCTTCAATCTAGATCCACTAGATGTCCTGAGAAGATCCCTACAGCTTTCCTCCTGCTGTCTGTTGGTGTTTGTCTGAGTGCTCACACTGACAATAAATGGAAATTAATTTCAACAGCCTCATGGTCTAAAAAAGGATGTGTTTCTGTACTAAAGCAGTCCTGAGAAGGTTTAATGGTAACCAAACAAAAACATATTCTGTAGGACCATTCTGCCTTTAATAAGTTAGTTCTGTATCATGCAAATTTACTCAGTGGGGCATGAAAGATTCTCAAATTTAGTGCAAGTACCAGAAAACTCCTCTTTATGATCAAAATGTTGCAATAGCTTTACGTCAGGAAGCGGGTCTGAGTTGTACAGCCGCAGCGTATCCTAACACGTGGTCATCACCTTTGTTTTCTACCTATGCATTCTAACGTACTCAGTGGATGCAAGTGTTTAGTTGTGCATCTTAGGAGTCAAGATGTGCAGTTGGCAGTTTGGAATGGCCACTTTCAGGCCTCTGGAGTGCAGATGAAAAGCTCAATATAAAAGGAATAAGATTTGGTCCCATATATCTAAAAAGTGGGATCAGGAACCCTTCATAGCTGTTTGCAGTGGGTGCTTTGGCAGTGTTAAAACTGTCTGTCATGGCAGGGCCTGAGCAGATGTCATTTCCCAACTCATTCCTGTTTCCTTGGGGAGTATACCCGGGCAGATGGGAACGACAGGGCTGCAGTGGTTTCCCCACTTTTTTTTTTATAGCTACTAGGAAGTATTTTAAGAGCAATATGTGTCCTTGCTCGAATCCAGTGATGAGTATTTTCCACCTGGTGAATGTTTTCACTTAGGAAATCTATTGCTCCTCTTGGCTATTCGGTGGAGCCTAATGAGCCCTATCCTGAGAGCTATTTAGCAATGTCCTGATGCTGGGAACACTGACAGTCAGACTAGAGAGAGTGCGTTCTGCATGCTGAGCCATGTGCTAGAACACCACGCTGCAAAATATACATCCTATCTTCTGTGCAGATACACAGTGAGCGTACATAAAAGAAAAGGTGGGGAGAAGCCCACAGGGTAATAATCAAGTGTTTAGCAGCCAACACTCAAGAAGCTCTGTGGCTTATCTAAGAGCGGGGAGTGAGAAACTGTAGTAGTGATAATGAAAATGTTATTGATTGTTAATGTTTCAGACTATTCAGAGCGACAAGGAAACTTCTACCACTTTTGAAGCCCATATGCCCAAATACAAACCTTAAATATCAAAATCCTTGGAGGATTTGGAGAAGTTCAAATTATTAATTCGAAGCTACATTTTACAGATTCAAATCCCGTGCATTTGGAAGGGTCTGAAACTTTGACTGAACCTTGTAGCTTTGAAGCTTCCTTACACATCTGGAAAGTTTTTTTCCTGTTTTTTTCCCCCTCTTTTCCCCCCACCCTGTGATCCACCAGTAGTTCCTTTTCTTTCCTATGGTTCTGCAGCAGGCTCTGCCACATGCTTTGCACTGTATTTGGTGTAAGTCAGAATAACATCCTGGACTATGATAGGTTTGGGAAGAGCTCTGGAAAAGCGCTTGACTTTTTAACGGTATGTTAAGAGGGAGCTCATGAGACTGTTTCCCCACTGTGAAGCTACAGTGGGAAAACAGAAGTTATGAAGGCAATAGAGATTGCTACTGGCTAGCTCCAATGCTTAGTCAGAATTATTATTATTACAGCCCTGATGAAATATTGTAGTAAAATATACTCGTGATGGGGGTGTGTGTGTGAATTAAAGGTAAAGGAGCACTGACACTGACGATGGGAACAGGTGTATAGGTCCATCCTCATTCTCCACTGAGATCTTTTTCGATATGTGAATCTGACCTAAGCATGTTAGAAGGCTCTGAGACAAATTCATTCAACATGTGAACTGATCATGTGCAGAAGCCAGTGCTGATGTCCTTTTACTCCCATTGTACACCACAGCTTATTATTTGCTTGGCCAGGTACTGCGTCAGTCAGCAGTGGGGTTCAAGACTCAGAGAACCAGTGACCTGACCAGAGATTGCAAATCATAGAGGAGGAGGAACTGAATCTCGTTCCTTCCTATGCTAATAACTGAGAACTGTAACAGCTTGGTTTTATTTATCACAGGTCTTCATTTTCCTGATTGTCCCTACCTCTGTCAGTAATTTTCTTTTCAGACACTATCTTTGGTCTGTCATTTTGTCTACAGTCTTGAACCCTGGTTCAAGACCACTATACCTGGAAGGATGCTGTTTAATGCCCTGCTATTCCAATGGCTGGTCTGGCTGACTGACTATTATGGAAATTTGTTATAACCTAAAATGACAGGAATCAAAACATGCCATGTT
>NW_008825614.1:14108641-14122594 GCF_000699105.1 Pygoscelis adeliae | reverse complement strand
CACCACATCTGATTATGGTACCTTTTAAGGATACTCTTCAAAATATTTTTTTCTTTTTTGAATTGGTCTGGGAATTGTACTGCTACTAATTTATGAGCAGTAGTAGTTGAGCGGTAGCAAAAAGTATTCAGAAACAATTTGACAAATTTTATTTTGGTTCATATTTATTCCTCTTCCATGCATTACACAGTTTTTTTTCCCTTGTAAATATGATTTTGCTACCCGTTGACAATTATTTTTTTATGGTAAAAGACAATGCAATCTGTCAGTAGACAGACTTCTGGAATGACAGACTTCCCACTCTCTCCAATCACTGTCTTTAAAACACTTCTTGTTTCTTCTTAACAATTATGTTCATCTCGTTCAGAGAACTGAGGCAGCTTCATGGGAATAAAGTGATCAATCACATAAACATAACAATTGTCCAGGAAAGGCATTTAATAAGCACTTCATAGGTCAGATTTGTTGGTACTAAACCTTCACTCATCAGTATTGACGAGGAAACATATTTTTAGGAGTTAGTCTGTTCACAACAAAATAAAAAACCCCCAGAGTATCAACCTCTAAATAAATTATTTACTTTCAATAATTCACATAACTCTACAAAAGTCTAATCCAGCATTCATTTTCAGTGATGCCAGAGGTCGTGCTTAATGTTGTTAGTGATTTCAGTGGGTTTTTTTGTATTTTTCTATCGTTCAGGGTTTCTGAAAAAACCTGTTCTGGACTCTCTGTGTCTTGTATTAAATAGGTGGTAGACCAGTTGTGGTGGTCTTTATTATACACATAGACTTTTTAAGCCGTAATATTGTTATAAAGAATAGAATTTTACATTTTTAGCTTGTGCCATAAAAAATTGTCTTTTTTTTGCTAAAGGTGCTGATCTCTCCATCTGTCTGATAGGTGATAACTGAGATATCTGGGTAGTCACATACCAAAATTGTAATGTCATGTGGGTTGCAATTGCCACACATCTGATTTTGACTCAAACCTGCCAGGAATGGGGAGCCTTTGGTGTGCACACTGATGGGTGACTTGCATGCCAAGTCTCTGTTGGGCAGGGAAGGGCTGGACATGCATAGAAAGAGGAAAAAATGGCAAAAGGTGGGATTTTACTGTTCCTCCTCAGTTGTACCACTTGGGCTTTGCGGTGGCCTCTTTCATGGTTGAACATGTGGTGTGCCAAAACACCACCAACACATGGCATCTCTTGACCCCGCGCTCCTCCCTGGCAGGCATGTGAGGCTATGCGGTGGCCAGTAGACCACCACTTCCTGAGAAGGGGCTTCAGCCCTGGACTAAAGGGTCTCCAGATGTCCCTTGCTGAGTTCATGTCAGGGACTGGCGATGAGGAAGGTGACGGAGGGACTGGTAGCAACAACTTCAGCAGCATTAGCAAGCATGGTGGGATGGGAGAGATCTGCAAAGCTTAACAGCTGAATTAACGCGAGTTGGTTGTTTTTACAGGCTTGAGTCTTGTGGACTCTCCCACCTGCCTTTGCTCATTTTCCACAGGCTGAGCTGATGTGATTTAAAACCCTTTCCTCTGCATAGATTTCTGTACTGTCCCTTTCTTTAACTCCTCTGGCACATGTTGCTTACAAGTCTCCTAGGCCTCCAGGGCCAGTTCTGGTCCCTACAAAACATACCATGTAAACCCATATTTTCCCAAATCTTCAGCTTTATGATCGCTCCAGCTGATGGCTTATTGCCCTGGGATAGTTGAAATACTTCATACACTGTCTGAGGGATTCCAAGTCAGTTACTCTTCAGCTCACACATCACAAGGAATGTGACAAAATCAATAAAATACTAAAAACATTTCTCTGCTTCAGTTTTCTTATTCCTTTGGCTTGTTCCTTGTGTTTTGGGTTCTCTTGTAAGACCAGGACTCTTTCTGTTTTTCTGCACGTGACCTCTCCTTTGCAGTGGAGTATGTGTGACATCTTCTGTCTTTCTTTTAAGTAGGTGATGAGCAAAATTTGCCTTTAAAACTTGCTGTCCCACTTGACAGTAACATCTTGGCCAGCATGGTTGACTGATCACATTGCCTCACCTGCTTGCTTGCTGTTTAATTACCAGCTTATCAAAGTGGATGTTTTTTCCTGATCTGACTGTCGTTTTGGCTTAAAGTGTTTCTTCTAGCAGAAAATTATCAAGGTTTAATGGTTCTTTTTCAGTCCAGTCCTGCCAGCCTTACAATTTCATTTAAAGACAGAGATCTAAGAAGAAAAGAGGCAAGCAAGCCGCTCGCAGAAAAGCTCTTTGCATTTTGAAAGCGAGTCTCCAATATCAAGCAGAGCTCTGAGACAGAGGAAGCAGATTGTCACTGCTGCTGTTAATAAAATAAGAAAACAATTGAGATAGGCCACACCAGTTTGAATGAGTCTGGAGGCCTAGGGGAGGTGGTAAGCAAGAGATTTTCTTCTTTTTCTATTTTACAGTCAACTACAGTTTTTTTTTAGGATAGTGACGTATCAGTGTGCCTTCCAGCATTATTCTCCTGTCCTGTTTTATCGGAATTTTAGTTGGTGATGGCTAATGGAATTAAGCACTGGCCCTTTTATTTGGAGCAGTCCAACTGGGCACGCAGTGGTTAGCGTGAAGGGATGTAACAGGAGAAATAAATTGCCTAATTGTTGCTGATGGCTGCCAGAGTGCTCCAAGCACCCCAAGCCCAGTGTGTGTGTGTGTGTGTGTGCGCGCGCATGCATCTCTCGTTTCTGCGGGGAGAGCTGGCTTCATTCGAGCTGGCTTCATTCATCGGCTGCTTTGTATCTGATGAAAGGAAGAGACTCTCAAAGAACGCACACCTCAAACAGGCTGTGAGATTTGAGGCGATATTTTTGCTTCAAGGCCTTCTTTGGGCCGTGAGGAGTCAAAAAATAACAGCGAGCAGGGTTAGTAGAACAGCTAACCTTTGTTCTACATTTTCAGGAGCAAAAAGGTCATTGCCCTTAACCTTATCTTCTATTCCTAACCAGTGTTTTTGTTAACTCTTAACGTTTTCCGTGTGCATTTGCCACAGCATCCATCTTCCTCCCAATGCTTTTTTCCAAAGTCAGTGAAATAAAAGGGAGAGAAAAAAGATGTTTTAATTTCTAGCCAGAGGGGAAAGTGTTATCTCTAAGAAGAGTTTGGAGAAAGTAAAAATGTGAAATGAGCTAGCTTTGTAGGGGTGCTGGCTGCTTATAAGTTACTCTTTCTGCTTCTGGTACTCTCTGAGACTTAAAGAGCTTTACCCTAGAAGTGTGCACGTCCATCTAGTAGCGAGAAAATACTAAGTAGGCAGGAGCTGATGTTACAGGGAAGCGTCCTCTGCTCCTCCTTGGGTTGTGACTGTGTGAGGAGCGAACAGGGAATCTCTCTTCCTGGTACCCTACATTCCCTTCATCTCTTCCCCTTTTCTGTGGTGGCTTTAGTGGGGGCTTTACATCCCCAGACACTGAGTCCTGTGCTTTTCTTCAGAATGAGGACAGCACAGGCAACAGAAATGCACGTTTCTGCCTCCCACCAGAGCACCTCCATCCTTAACTAGAAGATAAAAGGTGAGAAGCTAGTTTGGTTTTCAGACCTAATTTCATTATTGGGTGGTAACAGTGGCATCAGATGACTGCACTGTTTTCTATTTACCTATTTTACTTATTTTCCGTGACATTGAGCTCAGTCTGTTGTGAAACTGCTAACTCCTTTCTCACAGTTGACCAAAAAGTCATTAAAGTGGAACAACTTTCATTTTGCTTTCATTTTGTGTTGAGATGATTTGGATTCTTTCCGGTGACCTCAGATGAAAGGCTTACTGTCCCATTACCACTCACCTGACCTGTGCAGTCACTCATTCTTATGTCATCTTTGTGGCTAGATAAAGGTTTTCTTTGTGTGAGGTGATGCTGTGGATGCAGAACAGTTACAGGGAAAACACTGAGGGTGAGCTCGTCTTCTGCTGCATATAACAGAGAAAAAAAGCAAGTCAAAAGAATGAAAAGTTCATAAACTGAAAAAATGGGGGTAAACAGGAAAGCCTGGGAATGGGTTTCAGGTTTTCCAGGTCCTTGTTGGGATTTAGAACAGGGTTTTCGTATGGACTTCTCTCTAGTGCGTTGTAAGAATAAGCATTAATATCGGGACATCTGCAAATATAAAGGGCTTAATAGCCACAAAGGACATGTATTTTGAGTTCTGGGAACTGAATTCTTTCCACTTTACCTTGTAGGACACTTTCATACCTATTAAGTTCAGGGCAATGTGTGTATAAAGCATTCTTAAATCAGCATTCCCTATTCCTCCGCTGCAGGCATTTTATACCTGCTTGATACTCACAATGTGTGGGTGCAAATCACTATACAAGGCAATCAAGCCCTGTACTGCTTGAGAATTACTTCAGTAATTCACAGTTTATTTCAGTTGCATTCATGGAAGTGTACAGGTTTTTACTTAACACCTTAAGATCCTCTAATCAATGTGCAACTCCCTGGATGAATCTGACTTTAACCTCTAGAAGCTGTAAGTTCACATCCTTCTTTGGGGTTGTCTTTCAGTCAGAGTATGCCACAAAGTCTGTTTTCCTCTGTGTGAAATGAAGGACTAAATTCCCCGCATGCTGTTATTCTTATCAGCACAAAACATGCTGCATAGGACTACAGCATTTCAATGGCTCTTTGTACTGAGGAAGAAAAACATAGGAAGTCAAGCCTGATTTTCCAGAAATGGTGCATGCATGAAGAGAGCTTTGCTCCATATGAAGGAAGGGGATATACTTTGAACTCTCTATCCTTTTGCTTGTGGAACACGCATCCTCTCATATTGCTGCTCCCCTACGCTTCTGTGTGGACCTTTTAAGCAACCGTTGTGCTGAGCTCCGTGGAACGAGAGTATTTGCCGGCGTATCTGCAGCAGCCCAGGAGATGCTGAGCAGTGGCGTGCATCTAGTGTACAACTGGCAGAAAGGAAGCAGTTAATTAGCCTTTTTTATGCCAATGTCAATATGTTTCTATTACAATCATGGGTCCATGTTGGTAACCTCAGGTGGCTAATTTACATGAAATTTCTTGTGTGCGTTGAGCTTTAAACAACATCCTGGGTAGCCTAGTGAAAAAGGTTGTCAATGGCTTTTATACAAAAGATTGGAAATTCAGCCCCTGTTGGGACTGTGGTCTCAGCAACAGCACAAAAATATTAACACCTGTCTGTCTTTCCCTGTTAATAAACAAATCCTTATCGCTGTTTTTCCCCCCTAAACAAAAGAAATGGTCCAAAGCATTTAAGACATACAAAGCCAAGCTGTGCTATTTATAAAAAGAGCCAAGGCAGATAAAGGATGATTTATGACACTCATAGAGCACCTTTCAGCCAGCTAGGTCACACGACGTTTTGCAAACTGATTATATACGTACTGAGTGTCTGTGTGTGTTGTGAGATAAAAAGTGTAACTTCTTCCAGAAGTAAGTAAAAGTAAGGCACATTACTACAGCAATAGTTTAACAAATCTGCACATTAATTTCAAGGAGGCTGAGAACAACTGAACAGCAGGAAAGATAAATGTACTGTAGTTGGGAGGGTCTTGAAGCAGCACTAAAACCTTTTACTTCAGTGAGCAGTGATGTGTTATGTTAGTAATGATGAATGTCTGGCACTTCGGGTGTACCCTGTGCTGAGCTTTGGCTACCCAGAAGTCAGGGGAGCTGCACCGATTTACACTGACCCAAGCATCTGGCCAATTCTGCATTAACCCAGTTTGGATATTAGGAAAAATTTCTTCACCGAAAGGGTTGTCAAGCATTGGAACAGGCTGCCCAGGGAAGTGGTTGAGTCACCATCCCTGGAGGTATTTAAAAGACGTGTAGCTGTGGTGCTTAGGGACATGGTTTAGTGGTGGACTTGGCAGTGTTAGGTTAGTGGTTGGACTCAATGATCTTAAAGGTCTTTTCCAACCTAAACAATTCTATGATTCTATGATTCTAAGTTTATTCAGACTAAATGAATTCCTGAAAAACACAACCTATAGCTGTTTTGGCAGGAGTGGGAAAGTTTTATTGGAGAAGATTCCCTTGCTATCCTTACTGCTCTCTCTGTTCATTTCACAACTTTTCTAGAAATGAACCACACTACTTAAACTCTTTCCTGTGGTGCCTCACCTCACTGATCTTCATGTCAAGATGTGATCCCAACTGAAAGAAGCAGCAGTTTCTGTTGTAAGGAACGTTGTCACTGAATGTTTCCACTTGAAATGTGGTAAGCCTCTTTCACTATGGGCCCTCCACTATGAATGTGGTGGTTAGAAATCCAAAGATGATGGATGGACCTGCCATCGCTTCTCCATGTTTCAGTTTTCTTCTGGCACTGGAGAAGTGCCAGCCTCTGCCCCAAGTGCTCTTCTTTCACTGTGAATTAAGGATCTCATATCACTGGTTGTGTTACAGCTCCTGCTGCTCTGCACCCCTGCCTTTTGCAGATCCTCCTGTTTCCTGACTCTATGAGCTTCCCCAGAGCATGACTCGCCTTTGGAAAGGTGTCTTCAAATGGTGCCTCTGCTTCTGCATCACTATGTTGCTGTTCTCCAGGGCCAGGACCCTTTACAGCCACAGAAGACTGGAGGAGCTTTGGCTTTTCTGTGCCAGGGTGATCCAGGGGCAGCAGGTACAGGGTGCCTCCTCTCTCTGTGCCTACTTTGGGTGAGATAGGAGTGTAGGAAACCTCTTGTCTTCCTAAAGTCAGAAGGATTAATGCCTTCAGTGCCTGCAAGACCCTCGTTCAGTTCCTGCTGTAAGCCATAAAGGTTTTCACATGCAGATTGCTGCATCCTGCATTTCATTGATGCTGGTTAGCAATGTCTGCTGTGCATAGTGTGCTTTAACACATCCATTCTGCAGGCTGAATAACCGGGACAGAGTAAGTCTGGATGTTTTTTTCCAAAGATGTATGGCAATCAATTGCAGAATGAAGAGGAGGACCTGAGAATCCAGACTCTGTTCCTGTAATTGCCGGACTGACTCATCGTTGGAGAGATGTGAGGTAGTTTGGGAAGCGTCAAAGTTTGATGATTGCTTTCTGGTCAAGTAATCCAGCTAAAGAACTCAGTTTACCACATGAACTACAATAAAAAGCAATGAGACTTGAATTGAGCATCTTTCACAGACCTTAAGTGTGGCTTCATTCAAATCCTTGGTGTTTGTAGTGAACCATGTGAATGCATTTATTTCCATACAGTACCTGAATGTGCTGCTAAAAATGACGAAGATGCAGAAGACAAGTAGAAGCTTATAAGGATCCTGTGATCGTTAATACTCATTCAGTCCAGAGAAACAGCTGATACATCTGCTTTTTTTGTAAGGTATTTGAAAGATGTGTCTTTCTTTTGTCTTAAGAGAGATAATCCTGAAAGAATTAAAGGGGACAGATGATCAGTTGAGTTATTGATCTGTTGATTAATCAAGCTATCACATGAATGCTTATATGACCTCATAAATAAAGTGTGCAAACTTCTGCTAAGGTATTAAAAGCGAAATACTATTAAAAATCTTTTTTCCCATTCCACAGACTGTGCATGTACATGCATATGTATCTGAGTATATTGCAGCAGGTAAAGGCACAACTTGCAATTCTGTAGAGAGAAAGGCAGTTACGGAGATGTGTTTTGTGTTCAGCGCTGAATGTGGGTAGAGCCTCCCACTGCTAGTCAGTGGAATAATTGCTTAGGTGCAGTGCAGTTATCTTGGAGGTTACAGTGATGTCCCTTGAGTAGCTACTGTCAGTACCGTGAAAAAAAAACTTGAAGAGAGGACAGAAAAATTGAAATGGTCTTAATCTTAATGACGAGTCTTTGTTGTGTACAATGACCTGATATAGCTAATAATAAGTAAGCTAATAATAATAAGGTTCATTTTACATGCACTGAAGCTTCTTCTAGTTATGTGGCTGGATAACTAAGCACAACTAGTTGTCACAGTCAGATATTGACATCATGGATACCTGAGCCATAATAGCCAGATATATCTGATGAGATGGGATGTAATCCTTATGGCGGCAAATGGATATAGGCTACATTTTTCCTGACTTCATTATTTTGGTATTCAGTGACCCTAAGATACACAAAATGCATACTTTAAAATCCAGATTGGTCCTCAGTCTTGTCCCCTGCCAGCAGGGAGAGGACAGTAAAGGGGATGAATGGCTGGGGGACAGGAAGGCAAGGCTGCCTGTTGTGGAGGTGGACTGTGAGATCATGTGGGTTTAACACGTTGGTAGAAGACTTGCAGTGTTAGAAGAAAGGTCTTTGATGTGTTTCCTTGCTTCTGCAAGCCTATGTTGAAAAAGCTGGGAACAATGCTATTTATTTTAGTTATAAGGAAGATAATACACCTTGGAGTCATCTGCATTTCATGCTGTGTGGTTTTATCACTCATACCAGCAGCCTGGGTATGAGGAATGGAGGAGGAATGGACCCAAAGGGGCTGTGGAAGTGGAAGGAAAAATTAACCATAGTGACCATCTGTCTTTCATCTGAGAAGAAGGACCTTGGGCCATTTCCGAGTAGTTAAAATAAGCAGTGGTAGGATTTCTGTAGTCATGATTGTCTAAAATACATAAGTAAGGCAAGTTTTACAGGGAGAGAATATCTTTTATTAGATCAACTGGTATAGCTGGAAAAAAACAAACGGGTTTTTCAGGCTGAAAGCTTGTCTCTGTGTTTCTTCCAGCTATATCAGTTGGTTTAATAAAAGATACTCTCTTTCTCTATAAACACTGCTTCAGGGATGGCCCTGTACACTCCTGCAACCTCTCACAGGACAACGTAACCAAGAAGAACAGAGGTGCACTTTGCCTGCCCTTCATCCCACAGTGCAGCAGGTCCTGTCCTCGGACTGCGCATTGGTCCAAAGGTGACCAAACAGCATCCAGCACCCTGACACGAGTTTGGGTTTGTGCCAGGTTCTCAAGTGACTTGCTTTAAAAAGGGAGGTTGGTGGCTTGAGAGGTTGCTAGTGTGGAGTATGGTTTCTGTGGTACCCAGCTGCCTAATGGTTAATACGAGATTCTTCAGTCGCTAAACCAGGTATCCATCATCTCTGTTGGGAGAGACCTCTAATATGTTCTCCATTCCCATCCAGCTAGGAGAAAAAGTCACAGATGGTGACCATGGTTAGCCACTCTCCTCTGGGCTAGTCTATGAAGCCCTTCCGGATGCTGTGACCCGCTTCATGAAGTATGACAACTACTTGCAATGGCACTTTCCAGCTTCTGGAGCTGAAAGGTGGCAGCCCAGGTTTATAAAAGGGTTTATGAATAAAAAGTTAAGTAGGAAAATGCTTCTCCTGCACTTTTGTCTAGATGTCACAGACTTCTAAAGGAGTTAATAGGAACAGTCTCTGATAAAGTAAAGAAGTTCTCAAAGGAAATTCAGACATCTATTTGGGGAGTGCCTTTGATACATCATCTAGTAAGCTCTGATAGAAACTTTTGACCTTAGATTTCTCACAGCCAGTTTCTGGCTCTCCAAAGAGTTTATTCCTTAAACTGTGTCCTAGCCTGAATCCCACAAAACCCCATACAATTTCAGGCTAAAGAGGGGCTGGGTGCTGTCAAAATGAGGGCAGAATTTCCTTACAAACAGGGAAATTAAAAGGGTCTGGTCAGGGTAAAAATCATGGGACTGCTAGTACACCACCGAGCTGTTCCAGCAAATAATTTGTCTCTGTATTTAAAAGTAATAATAAAAGAAATGTACTTACTTTGTTACTCAAAATAACCTTAGAAGATTAAAACTGAAGATTAAAATGATAGTCTTCATTTGTCAGTATTCATATTGTTTGACCACGATGCAGTTTTCTCCATTAATGAGGTGCTAGTGATTTTCATTTTTGCCCATATAGTCATTTTCTGCTCAGTTTCAATTTTAGATTTTATGCAGCATCATAGAGATGCAATCACCAGAGCAGACTGTTAATTTATATTTAAAATGTCTCCACTGTTATGTTTCTTTTTTTATTAACATATAACCCCATGGAAACAATTCTGTTGGGCTTGAGCATTGTGAAAGTCCTTCAGAAATGAAACTGTAGAAGTGTGGCTTCCAGTATTCTATTAATTTGGGAGATGGTTTGTTTCCTAATAAGCTCCAGTATTGTCAGTAGATAAAACCCAACAGTTGTGCCACCGCAAGTCAAAAGGAAATCTTCAGGTTTTCTTTGTACATTGAAAATTTACAAAGCATCCATTTGAATTTACTTCACAAAACATTTTACTTTTATTAAATGCATTAAAAAGGTTCTGGGCAGTTTTGAGATCAATACAGACAGTTGCACAAATACTTGAGAAGCCACTGCTGCTTGCAGATAGGCATCACTGAGAGGAGACCGGAATTAACTGTCCAGTTTGAGAGCTTAGAAGTGACTAATAACCTTCACCTTTACTTGACCCCAAATAGTTCTAGCCATTGGGAACAAAACTTTATGGATGAACTCTAGTTTAGGCCACGTGTATATATTTCAGAATTCATTAGTGACATACATATTTTGCAATATTGAAGTATTGAAGATAATGTAACAGATGTCTACTGCTAACGCCAAATCTATCCCAATTTACACTGAAGCACAGGTTGTTGCTTATTCCTCTCATCTTGGCAAAAAGTTGCGTGTTAGACAAATAAGTGATATGATCTGATGATCATGATTGAACTGGCTTTCAGGAGTGATGACTATGTGGAAAAAATATCTCTTCTGTATGGAAATAAGTGCTGGATGAAAACCTAGTTGCCTTTTCTATTGGAATAAATTAAAAATAGCTTCATGGAAATCATGGGAGTCTCACGCTTATTATGTTAATGCGAGACGAAGATAAAATTCATTGTTTTGAACAAAAAAATTTACATTTAGCAAATATGATGTACTAACAGGAGTTTTAAAGAAAGAAGGACCATTTTCCTACTGCAGGAAGGACAGTTTTGGTTCTACCATACATGGTCCTGTGGGATTTTTGAGGATATACATCCTGCTGAGGCATTGCAGATTTAACGGCAGGGGGCTAAAATGACATAGACTTGCTGATCCATGCTCAATTTTAAAATATCCATTAACTGTCTACTCTTTGCTAGAAATCTCCAGAATTAATGTGTTTTACATGTGCAGGTAAAGACTAGAGGTCAAGAAGTTGTTAAAAGGACTGGGTACATTTGTGAAAAAGTATAGGCATTGATAATTTGGGAGCAATCAAGACTGAAAGATTTACAAACAGAAGGTGTGAACAGTCAGGTACATGGCCGAGGATGCTGAAATCTGCTTGAGAAGCTGCCCTGGGAAAGTGCTAGAAAGATATACCAATTTATCCCCATGTGGAAGAGGTGCCAAAAATGCTTATCTGTTACACAAATTTTTGGGTAGGGCTGGGTAAAAAAACCTCTATCAAGGGCTTTCTTTGATGTCAAATTTGATTTTGGCCTAAACTATGTTTTTGGTTTTGTTTCCAGAAAATATACACTTCCTTACAAGAATATATCTATGTTTACAAATCATTAGCCAAAGCAAAGAACATGTAGACAAGTATTTAATCCGAAACTAAAATTTTTAAAGTTTTATTTTCTCATGAAAGTTTGCATTACTAGTAGAAGTTTCTGATGAGAAGAATTTTTTTTTTTTAAATTAAAAGTGTCCATAGGAAAAAAAACAAGCAAACAATGTTTCAGCCTCCTGCAATATTGTAGAACTTGGAGGCTAAAGAACTCAGTGAGGAGCTTTGCCTTGATCTGAGCAATGTGTGCATGGGACACCACGGTTTTGGGAGCTTTTGAAGGCTTGGTGTATGGGGAAACTGCCAGGCTGTGTTAGTAGATTGTGTGTGCATACGCTGCTGAGCTATGAAAAAGTCAGCATCTTCTCAGGATGCCATTTCAAACCTTCTGCATCACTGACACTCTAGTCTAGGCAGCGCTGTCTTGGGAAATGAGCATAAATGTGTTGATTCCCACCTGGATTTCAGCATGGTAACCAAGACACTGAAATAACCAAGAGACAAGATGCTATGGTCTTTGTCTCCTTTCCTGTCTTCCTTCTTGCTTTTTTTCATAGAACAGAGTTGGTAGGACTAACAGTGCCAGGTCAGGATGTGGGGATTTTATATGGTCGCTACAACCATCTCGCAATCAAGGAGCTTAGTGTGAGGTCCTCCTGTCTCAGCTCATCCACAAGGTTAAAAGTCTGGAATCAGACCCAACTAACAGACTTATTTTCAAAGCTCAAGGTACAGAGGCTGTTGGTACTGACAGTTGAATGTCCTGTGTTTGGTCCTTAGCGTCTGCAAGGACATGGCTGGGCATATGGAGCTCATGTTACCCTCTTCCTCCCACAGGTTTTCAGGATCAAGACTGTGAAAGGACTGCTTGGGAGGCAGAGAAGGGCTGGTTGGAAGACCAGGCTTCATTTCCCAAGGTCTTGGAGTTGAACTTCACATAAGGGAATGTTCTCTGTATCAATTAGATTGTTTTGATTACTGGTTATGAATATTATCCCTTGAGTTTTTGCAAAAATTTGTTTTTGCTGAGCCATTCCTCTGTTGAGCGTGCAGTTGAGACCAGTAGAGAGGACAAGGGGCACACTGCAGTTACAATCATGACAAATCTCTGTGTGCTGTGGTTGGAATTTAGGTGCATTTCTGTGTCTTGTAGGGGTGCATGGAGTATGTTTTCTGCATGTACACTTGTCTGACAGTCTGTGGCATGCCTACAAGACATGCAGTGTTAGTCTTGCAGACCTGGGAAGGAACTCAGAGCTTCATGCCTGATTTGATGCGTTTCCAGTTTCTGCCAGCAGTCTGTGGTGAACTATGACAATGCTGTGCAGAAACCCCATCACACAATGGGCCTGTCCACTCCTATACCCATCACTTTCTGCCTTCCAGCATGCTGATGGCTGCCTGGCACACTACCTAGGTAAAAAGAGTCCTCCTGTAATCTGTGACATTCAAGGACCATACCAAATGTAGAAAATCCAACTACAGACTTGCTTGCTGGTGTTAGCCTACTTCTTAAACCAAGTAGATTGATACAGTTACAGGCAACTCCAACCTGCTGAGAGCTGTATGTCATTGCTATTGATAGGCAGATGTAATAAGGGTTGGTAGGCTTTGATCTTACTAAGTTTTTACATGCCTATAGACATTTAGGTCCATTCCATCAGTTTTCTCACCAGAACCATTAAGAAGCAACCAAGGCTGACGAGGAATTACCCTTTTATTAGAAGTTAGCCATGCTGACCAAGAGCATGGACACAAGCCATGTTGGTAAAGCCTTCCTAGACTACCTCTGTTCTGAGGATGAAGGCAGCAATCTTGCAAACGGCTAAACATCTCTTCAGAGAGGCTCAGAACTCTCATATTTCACTCATGGCTCTGAGAAGGCTCGAGTGTTTTCAGGAGGCACTCAGCAGCTTGCAGAATTAAGCACAGAAGAGGGCTGTCTGTCAATCTGGTCCTGTCCTCAAGCAAAAAATTGTTTAAAAAGAATAGAGTGTGTCTGATTCTTCCTGTTTCCATTTGTAGATATAAATATATATATGTTCAAATGATTTTATGAGTCTGATTGTGAGTGGCAGCTGAGAAACCCTCAAATGCCTGGATTTTAATGTAGTTACTTCATCAGGAGAGTGCAAGAATAAGTAATGAAGCCTGTTAAAAGGGAATATCTCTGCTGCTTGTTTTGCTTCATAAATATTCATGAACACCCCCCTCTCCTTTCTTTGCCCTTTGACTGGTTCTATTAACTGGGAGCCATTAGCTGTGGATGAAGCTTGAACCTCATAAAACATTTTGTGGTCATCAGATGCATTATTGGAAGAATTTGCAGACACAGATACTCTTGACATTCACATCTGTTCCATCTAATTATTCCCAAATTGAAATCATAAACCCCTCTTTGTGACAATGCAGTATATTTCTGTGGAGTTGATTGCGTTATTAGAAGCAGGG
>NW_008825614.1:14088864-14108602 GCF_000699105.1 Pygoscelis adeliae | reverse complement strand
AGACTCTGATGAAATTTCAGTTTTTCTTTGCGGTGTTCCTAGCAATGTCAAATAAGTTTGAGAGAGCATCTATGATGTACGCATAAGCCTATGTAATGTATAAAAAAACATTATTTTTTATGTGAATATTTTATTGAGGAGGTCAGAAGGCAGTAGTAGAGCACTTATTTGTTGCTTTGAATAAGGGATGAATACCCCTCAGTCATTCATTTGGGTAGTAGAAAGTATTCTTCTGTCAGGAGTGAGTAAGCCATGGGGAAGGTCTAGGTTTTGAAGAAGCTTCATGCTTGGAGACTCCTAAGGAGCTATGCAAGGCAGTGCACTCTTCACTCCCTTGGTGCGGCCCAGGGGCTCTATCAGAGGAGACTGCACCAGTGTTCAGGTCTCCATGTTTTGGGTGGCCAAGTAGTCACAAGGAGGATAGGGACACAGCCATAAGTAGTTTAGCTATTTGGATCTTTAGTGGGAAAAGCAGTTGCTTGAATCACTAGGTCTGTTTTTTCCCTTTTCTCCTTTGTCCCACTACTCCCCCACCACCCCTTCAGTGTTTTTTTTAGCTCCTTTTTTATTTTGGCATGTCTCCATGGCCTGATAAATAATACCTGCTGTAAAGATTGCTTTTGTGAGGTAAATACCTGTCCAGCTGGAACCAGATGAAATCAGCAGCTCATTTCACAAAGGATGCTAGATGTCTAGTAAATGCTAACACAGTTTGATCAGCTCTCGACTAGAGAAGAAATGCTAAACTGGAGGTGAATGTTTTCTTAAATGGCATGTTATTTTACTGTGCTTTCACTGTCTCTGCATCCATTCTTTGCTTCACCCACAGACTGTGGGACAGATCACCAAAATCAGACATGTCATCCCAAAACATTGAGAATAGGTGGAAACTGATGTCATTCTTTGTTACAGCACATTGGCTTTGGGGATTTAAGGATGAAGCAATAAAATGACCAGCTGCTTGCCTGAAAGGAAGATCCAGTCCATGCCTCATTAAAAAAAAAAATTGTTTGTTTATTTATTGCAATTATTTACAGACTGCTGATTCACTGCCACCTGTTAATTTTTATTCTCCATGCGCGCGCGCGCGCATACACACCCACCCCCCACTGCAAATATGTTACAGAAAAGCTGCAAATTACAGGATGTCTAATTAGAAAGCTTTGAGGAAAAGATGACAAAGAATCATTCACCATGGAGACAGAAGTTGCTTGCTGGTTTATAGCCAGCTAAACAATGCCGGAGACTCTGATAAGCTATTCCTGGGGAGAGTAGGAGTTAGCCTGTGTGAAAAGCAGGGAGCTGGTACGCAGCGTGTCACAGAGGAGCAGACCTCTCTGCTCTTAGAGAGGGACCAGAGACAAGGGTACGTGAATAGAGTGGTGAACACACTGGCTACATCTTAGATCTGTTTTATAATCTGATACAGTGCCTGATTCAGACCTCTGAAGACAGCAGAAAACCCATATTTGCTTTTAGGTCACAAGCAAAACAAATCTGGTTTCTCTGTAGATCTGGTCATCAGAGATGATCTGGAGACAACAGATCTGAATCTAGATTAGAAGAGTACTAGATTTTTACAGTGCTCAGACAGGAGGATTTTTTTAACTTCAGCTGTGAAATCAAATGTTTGTTCTCAACCTGTATTCTCTCAGCCCTGCGGAACTGGCCAGAAAAAGGATATTTGGTTCAGGGCTATTTTTACATTCAAGATGTTTGTCACTAGCAGAAAATTTGGCATGATAGGCAGCCCCTGCATAAGGCAGTCTGGGGACAAGAAAAGCAGAAAATGCTGCAGATGAAGACTGAGGTATATTGACAGTGATCTATTATTGCATGTAAAAAAATTGCACTGTGCATGACTGGATAGAACATGTAACATAAGCTTCTCTATCCATTTCAGAGATACGCCATTCTGAAGGTTTCAGTCTTCTGCTTTTAGCAGAAGGGGTTCCAAATTGTTCCACATTTCTTGCATTTCAAGAGCTACATAGTGACTCCTGTTCAGAGCTTTGTGAGCTGTGGGCATGCATGTTGCCATCACCATGGGATGTCACGCGTGACAACATTGCACCCAATGCAGCATCACAGCAGCACTGCCACGAGGTGTCAGATCCCACCACAGTACTGCGCAAGACACTCTGCTTTCCTCAGAGACAAGGGAGGTAGGGAGACTTTTATTAACATTTTGATTTAGACTGTATTCAAGCTAGGGACCAATCTGATCAACGAAGACCCGCCTTGCTGCAAAAAACCCTAAAGCAACCAAACCAGAAAAGTCAAACGTTGCTGAGAACCTACCTGAATTACCGAGAGAGGGAGTAAATTTGTCAGGTCTGAAAACCTGAGAAAAACCCTACTGTGAAAACATTTGGGGTCTAAATTTATACCGTTCTGCTCAAAGTACATATCTGCCTCTTTAGAAGTAGGTTTTGATTTGCATCATCAAGCTTTAACTGAGTGAGATCAGAAGTCACCGAGGGTTAGGTAAAAGGGTTCTTATGAGAACTAGATGAAATTTGGGTTCTGTTTCAAATAGGGGATGTACTTCAGGCTGGCTGAAGGAATAAGTTGACTGTATTTTCAAAAAACCCACAACAATCCAGGATACTTTGCCATTCTGAACTGCTGAACAAGCATCATTAACATACAGAAAAACAGCTTTGATAATATCTACACCCAACTTTTCACTTCAAACGCTTGTACCCCTGGATTGCTTGCTCCTGGCAACTGTACAGAAAATTTTACTCAGTATAGCAATAAGCCTCGGAGAAATATTTTGTCATTAAAAAAGCCACAAATATTTTAGCTGATGTAAATGAAAACTAGGGCAGTGATGTTCCTTGATCACTGGGACCTCCTCATGAAAATGTGAGACAAACCTAGTAGAACTGAGATATACATATTTCTCAAGAAAACTTTGCTGACGTGTATCATGCAGGGATGACAGGACAACTTCTTTCAACATACCTAGACTACACTTCAGTTGACTTTGGTTCTGGCTTTTGGTGCAGAACTGCCATTTCCTCTGGTCCTCAAAGGGAAACAGTTTGCAGAAGTCACCCAGAACTTCTCAGCAGCATATGCGAAATGGGGTATTTTCATTCCCAGAAACCTGAATGTGAGTTAATTTATATCTGTGTGCACTGGTGGGTTTTCCTAAGTTTTGGAGCTTTTGGCTATTCAAAAGTCAAAGTCTGCACAAAGCTGTGTCAACTGTACTTGCTGAGACTCCTAGGAGTGTCCTCACATTCACATGCCACCTTCACTTCACGTACCTGTATTCAGTGGTCCATACCTGGTTCCTAGCACACCTTTCACTGAGATTGTACAACTTGGAGCAGGCAGCATGTAATAAGTGACCAAAGAACTTGACCTTGAAATGAAAACTCCCCAGCTGGGCTGCGTATTCATAAGAAGACTGCAGAAAGGCTAAACCAAAACCCCAGTTGGTGGTGGTGGTCTCTAGGATGGCATCTTAAGCACAGGAGGGGATGTCTTGCATTTGGCAAGGATGCCACATTTGGCAAATGGTAGTATGTACATGCTGAGATCCAAGATAAAAACAAAGGGTAAATGAGGGTTTAGATACTAAAAAATTGTTTTCAAACACAACTACCAGTATAAAAGTTGTGAGGAAAAAAATGGTGGATTGCTTCTATGTACTTAGGCTGCTCTATGAACAGAGGTCCTGGACACTCATATCTACAAAGCAGTAGTGGGTGATAGAGCTCTGCCAGTGCTGTTTGGTCAAAAAGTCCCACCAGGATAAGTGGTCCTACCATCAAATCAATGGCAACAGTGATCTGCTGAGCTGATTAAGATATGGGCTTTCTTTTCAGCACCCCTTCCTTTCGTAAAAACCCTTCAGGTGTTGGTAAGGCAAAGACAGAGCCTGTTCAAGCTGTGTGGGCAGGAGGCTGTTCCCTCCTAGGGTCAAACCCAAACTCACCATAGGATTGGAGGACACTGTCAGAGGAGAGTCTCTAGACTGAAATTTCTCCCACCCCAAGGTCCCAACAGATTAAAAGTCTGCTGTGTGTTTGTCCGCATTTCTGACTGGGCGTACAGTATTCTGTAGAAGGAAAGCACTTGAGCCAGGTAATTAAACATGTCAGCTCTTTATCCAGGAGAGTATTATATTAAATTATGTACAGTAAATATTTTTGGAAGGTGGAATTCTAAAGAGAACTTATTGATTTATGGCAAAGGGCCAAGCTACTGATGAGGCTGGCAGACGTGTTCAGCATCCAGGGCGAGCTTGGGTATGGTGTGTGCTTGGGAGATGCAGCAAGCTGGGCGTATTGGCACAGGGGAAGGCTGCTCTGTGCTCTGCAACTCTCCCTCCTTTTTGCAAGTGCACAGAAAAATTGTGAGCACCTCTCAGCTTTTCATACGCCTGTTGAATCGATAATGGCGTTGTAGAAATGCTTGATCAGCACTACTGTCTCAGCTGTTCTTGTAAATGGCAATTTTAGCAGGACTACCCGGCCATAGCAAGCAACAGTGGCGGTGAGGGGAAGGCGGAGAAAAATGTCAGCAATATGGATGGCCTTGCCAATGCTGTCAAGGGCTGGAGGCAATAAACGGGCAGCTAGAGACTCAGGTCTCCAGGGAGACCGGGGTCAGATGTTCATCATATCTCTTTATTCCGGGGGGAAATACTATATGTGAGGCTTAGGTAGTGTACTTCTGCATATTGCCTTCTGTCAGGGCTGATAGGTGCAGTTGGCTTTTTGATGTTTGTGGGCTCCCAGTGCTCCTCAGAGGTGCTTCTCTGTATATGGTCAGATGAGCCTGTCGGTCATCTACAATATAAGTAGGAAGTAATCTAGAAGAAGTCATGCTACACTAGCAGAGAATGGCTTGGGTAACCTGAAGAGATTTCTTATTTGTAATACCTTTCTTTTACTCCCTGGGGATTGTTTGCATGTGCATGTTCTAGCAAAGGGCACAGAATCCTTGCATGGCATTGTAGGAGTTTAATGCCACATATGTCTGCATGTGGCCGTGGTGCACACAGTATAATGATGGTAACTCACCTACAGCTATGTGATCACAACACGGTGTTCTACAGATGTGTGCGCGGCGTTAGGCGGAGTGCAGATGTATTATTGTATAAGCATGTGGAACATTTACCATCATATTTACTGGTTGTTAGGGTGAGGTGTGTGTTTCAGAAATAGGAATGTATCTTGGTCATGCATGTGTAGATATGTCCAAGTCTGTGCTTGTAGGTGTCCGAGTTATAGGTAAAAATATTGCATGTAAGATATACATATTTACACTATGCGTTGAATACATGTGTGACTTCATGTGCTCTTGTATTTTTCAAAGGTAAGTGCTTAGGTGGAGCAACCTGCCATATCTTGTGGAGTTGTAAAAAATATTGTTATGCATACGGGTGGAATTTTATTGTAAAATATAGAGACAGATGAGTATATTTTCCTAAGGTTGTTTTAATTTTCTTTTCTGCTGGGAAGTTAATAATGTTTGTGTTAGTTTCTCAAAGGAAGAGAAAGATCCGGTGTAGTACAGTGTATGGCATTATGTTCTCCGCAGGGAGCCATCAGTTTGTTACTTAAAGATGGCTCTTCATTTTGCAGCGTAAGGTCATTTCATGTCTAAATGATGAAAGTCCATTTCACCCATAAAGATTTTAATTTAAAGTGCCCAGTGTGTCTCCTCATCTGGAAAAGAGCTATCATCGGATCTTTCTGTGGCTATTATAAAGAAAAAAATGAACCAGAGCAAGCAGAGAGCCTTCTATGCTGCCCCTTTCGTGGATATCATGTGTATCCATGGGGGCTCTTCTCCACTTTGAAATGTTCAGAGATTTGGTGCAAAGAAATGTCCAACTGTTTTAGGAACATTTTTTAATTTTTCCAAAACTAAGGTGAAGTTTTGCAAAGACACACATTTGAAGAGATTTGTCAGTATTACCTGCTTGCGTTTGAAAAAATAAGCAACATCAGACTAGGCTTGAAATGCATGCAAATTTGGAGCGTGTTTTCACATACATAAATAAATGGTGACTGAATATGCAATTAATCCAAAGTTTGGATGCCCAAATACCAGTTTGCAGCAGCAAAGGAACATGCATGAAAATGCTGCAGTTTGGAGCATAAAATGAAATTTTCATCTTATGAAGTTTGAGCTGTTGCCTTGAAAAACATGTCCCTTTCTCCCATCTCATAGCATAATAATGTATGGTTTACCGAGTATCTTTTTCCAAAATAATTGTTGAAATACTTTCTGCAGTTTGATTGAACGTTCTTGGACACTGCCAAACAACCCAGATAAGATTTGCATTTCCACTCTCCCTCTTCCACAGCACAGTAGGTGAGTGAGTCTCGAGGTCATATTTAATCTGCTGACTTCACTGGAGTCGTGCCAGGTTAGGCCAGCTGTGAAAATTTGGCCCCAGGTCACTAATGAGAGCTCTGTCACTGGAGCTCCAACCTTGTAGCTGTCTTATTGACACTGCTGGCACTTCTCTAATGCAAAAAAGCATAAGAAAAATTTTGGTTATGATGCAGTTAAACCCTCTTTAATTTGAAAGTGATTATAATCAGTAGAGAAAATCCTGTTAATTAGGCAATTATATACTCCACTTCTCTTCCAGCCTCCCTCTTTCTTCATTCTCCACCTTGTTTCCTACTTTGGAAATCAGAAGAAGAGACATATTAATCTTGGCTTCTAATTCTAAGTTCATCTCCTGGGTCAACCTCATTCCAGTCAGCTCACCTCTCCCTTCAACAGCAGGACGATTTAAAACCTGCACCATACCATTGTGATTATTTAAAAGTGAAAGGTGACACTGTGTGCATTTGTGTGTGTTCCTGTCTTTCAGTACACCCTCTCAGGACATCTCAAGTGTCTCTTACAATAAAACCTTCCGATATAAATTGACATCTGTTTCCATTGCAGCTTGAGGATGCCTATAAGTGAAAGCTTTACTGACCAAACGTCCAAGGCTTTCCTATTTTTGAGGTTATTAACTGGTATGCTAGATGTCAGTCAAAAGCCATACACATGAAAAGGAATACCTCAGTGCAGCATGCACACACGCAGCTGTATAGTGAGGGAATAAGATCCTGTCAGCTTGTCACAATCCTTCTTATCCTTCATGTCCCCTTTCATCCCACCTTGTTTTTGTTTGATATTGGTTATCTTGAGGAAACAAAGCTATGTTTTACTTTCTCTAGCCGCATCACTGCCCTTACCCAAAACCTGAAAACCCATGCTAGCTATGGGGTCGTCTTGTCTTTAATACTGTAAAAGTACCTCTAGGGCTTCATGCAGTGACCTCTGGCCTAGGGAAATACTGCCTTTTTTAAAGCTTTTCCAAAATGTTCTCACAGTCTCTGCCATAATGGTTGCTCGTGAAGCAGAGACCAGACAGGTAATCAAAATCAGTAGTTATGCATGCTTGTTAGAGAAACGGGCCATCAAGACGGTACTTGAGGGGAGATTAAAGTATATCATCAATATAAATAGATATGTGCAAGGTTGGAAAGGGAGAAGGGAGGGGAGCGAGGAGAGTCTGCAATAGCTCAGCATTAAGGTTGTCAAGCCTTCCCCGTGCCAGAAGTGGGATGACGCATGGAAGTGGAACAGGAGTGGGTCGGGTGAGTGGAGACGGAGAGGAAGCAAGGGGGAGGCAGGTGGAAGCTAAGGAAGACTACGTGGGACCTGTGGAAGTGGAGTAGGATTGGTTTTGACATGTGAAAACAAGTTTTGGGGTGGGTGGAACGAGGGCAAACGGAGCAATAGTAGGTAGGGCCCACAGCTGCTTAAAGACCACGTTTGTATTTTTGACAGCTTTCCTCTCTTTTTGGTGTGGAGGAGCAGCGTCCTCCCTGGAGCGCATCTGGAGGTGATGAGAGGATGGGGAGAGGCAGCTGGCAGCATCTCCCAGCCCGGAAAGGGATGAGGGAAGGAGACATTTCAGAACCATTTAAATACTTTGCTCTCCAGCAAAGAACCAGATACTGGGATGCTATCAGGTACCACGCTTCTTGGCAGCAGAGCCTTGCAGCATCATGTGTGGTGACAGCGTTAAAAATGTTTGTTTCACAGTTTTTAGTCTCCCGCTGCCCAGGAGTGGTTCCCCGTCATGCGGACGGGTGACAGCTATTTGGGCTGAGGCTCTCCCGACTCCCAGCAGCAGCACCAGTTCCTCCTGCCCACGCCTGCAAGGGAAGCAAGGATCGAGGGTGGGACAGCAAACAGCTTGGCCTTGGAGCCGGGGCAGACCTAGACACATCTTCTGACCCCATCCTTCTCCGTAGCACCAACTCAAAATTGGCAAGAGGCTTCGGTAGGGATTAAGAGGGCTGGTGAGTTTATAAAAGGCAAAGTGGAAATGAGAGGGAAGGGGCGGAGGAGCAAGGGTGCAATTTAGCCACCCTCGTCTCTCCCAGGACTCTTTCAGATAAAGCAAGATGTTGAACAGCAGAGGGTGATGTGTTTTGGATGTAGGACTAATGTTGTTCCCTTATATTTATATTCATGAGTGCCCTGTGGTGACAGAGGTGTTCAGAAAACACTGAGCCATTTAGCCATTTATCTTTATGTCTCTGCGGTCTTAAGCAAAGCTTACTGTCAAACCCAAAGAAATCAGAAAAAGAACTGGGAGAATTTTTAACTCCAGATAAAAATATTCAGTGAATATGGTTCATTTCTGTTTGTGAACTGATTCTGATTATGGCTAATGCATTCTTTCTGAGTATTGTCCAAGTAATGTGGGACTTTTTGCTCAATGAAGGTTGTTGCTATCTGCTGCATGACTGACTCGTCCCTGGAATAGGTTTTCCAGTAGTGCTTTTGCTTTTAGACCAGATGTCTGAAACATTTTCAGTAGAAGAAATGCAAAAGGAGAATAGAGAATAACAAATTTCTGTTGTCAATTTAGACAATGTCAACTGAGCTTCCTGGGTTTTCAAACAAGGCATTTAAATAACAAGGCAACAAATAACAATGCAGCACTTATTAATGGCTCAGCAGTGCACCCCCTGCTTTTATTCATAAATCCAGTGTGGGTGCTGCTTGGGTGGCCTTCTCACAGCATGTTGCAAGGCACGCGTGTCCTGGCAGCCAGGCTGGAGCCCACTGTCCCGGCCTGGGTTTCTCTTGGCGTGTCTCTCTCACAAACATCCTTACTTGCACGCAATATGGCCGATCGGGCTGTCTGGAGAGACGCCTGAAAATAAAACAGATTTCTCTCTGCTGTTTTCTGAAGAAAAACAAGTGTGATAGCTTAGCCCCTGCCCAAATGCACCAAAAAGAAAAAAAAAACAAAACAGAAAAGAGGGCGGCAGTGGAAAGGAAGAGGAAGGAAGATGGCACGTTTTCTTGCTCTCCTGAAAGCAGGGGCTGCTTTTGACCCCTGGTTGAATTCGTCTGTGTTGGAGCCGGCGAGAGAAGGATGCTTCTGCCGGGCTGCTGTTGCCATGGAGACCAGCAGAGACAAGAGAGGCAAAAGACTGCCGGAGACAAGATGGAAAGGGGGAGGCAGCTCTTTACTTATCCCATGGAATGGTTATTTCCACACCTTTCACAACCCAACAAAACAAATACAGCTTTTTTTGTCTCACACTTGCCCCCCCCCCCAAAAAAAAAGAAAAAAAAAGAAAAAAGACAGTGTGAAATTGCTCTTCCCACCCCCAAAACTCTCCACCCCCCCGGAGACTGAAAGGAAGTATCATCATTTTAATTTGAACTATCGCTTTCATCTCCAGTGGGTGTGTGGAGGTGGGTGAGAGCTGAATTTCTAATTTCTCTCTCTGCCATCAAAAACGAGCGTGTGGATCAGGAACTGACAAAGTCTGTTACCTGCCTTTTCCTGTCGGGTGTGTTTGGGGGGAAGAGGAAGGAGGGAAGCGGAACAGGGTGTGTTTTTCCTTTATCTCTTCTTATCTGAGATTTCCCATTATTCTGGAGAAGTTCTTCATGTTTGGTTTGTTTTGGGTTTTTTTTAAACCACATGTATTTTACATGTATGCCTCTTCTGTCTTGTGCTGTCAGGGTTAGGGGGAACTAGGAGTTGCAAAAACAACAGGCGAAAGGGCAAAGTGACCTTTCGGCGTTCTGTAAAAATGATGCTTTCTTTTTCCATTTAGGCTTCTATACTGTTCGACCTTTCTATATTTATGCTTTTGCCACAGAATATCCCAGGTTGGTCCTTGGTTGCTTGAATGCCAGGGCTGGGTGGTGAGACTCAGTTACTGACTTGTGACCAGGCTCCCCCCGAATACCACGCTTTGCCAGCATTTCATTAGCATGCAACATCCCGCAGAAAAGGATTTTTAGTCTCAGCCTTCAGCCTCCCTGAAGCTGCACTCTGCCGAGAGTGCGGCCTAGACTTCCCACCCATGGCTTCAGCCAAATGCAGTCCTCCTAACCCTGCTTCTCCTGTTTTGATCCCCACACCTACGCATCTCTGAGTGGGTATTTCAGGTAGCTGACTGGTAGCATACGGAGTATGCATTAATACACATCGTTTTAATAACCCTGTAGGCCCTGGATCTAGAAGACCAAGAAGATAAGAAAATTGTTGTACAGGAAGGTGAAACATAGAAGGTCAGAAACAGAAGTCTTTGAAGTTGTCCCCTGTTTTCCCAGGCCCCCATATGACTCTAATTTTTCTCTTTCACCATTTTTGACAGGACTAGCTCCAGACCTATCAAAATACCGTATTTGGGTTGAAGAAAGATTTCCTTAATCTGTTTGAGATCTTCGTTTTTGCATTCCCGAGTCTGCATTTTCCTCTCCACCCCCAGGAATCCCAATCCCAGCCTTCTCTCTGCAGTCTCTCTGCGGCGGTCAGTGGTGGGGAGATAATCAGGACTGGTGACATTTGGTGTCTAATCGTCCTCAAGGCCTTCCTCTGAGCTTCACTGTCCGGTAGCGGTTGAAAACATTTGTTATCTCCCAGGCTTGGGGCCCAAGCAGGAAATAAGTATTTTTAAGAGACAGAGATGCATTTGTTATTGACATCTGTTCTTGTTTTAATGAGGAGAATTAGAAAGAAGGAAGACAGGTTTCAGATGGAATTAAGATTCCCTTTTCTCCAGCAGGAGACCCCATTACAAGTCCTTCCAGAGATGCTGCCGAGTCTTTAGTAAAGAAGGAAATCATTTACACACCGATAAAAATCCAAAGAGCAGTTAAGCACTGCTCCCCTCACCACCCCGCTCTCCTGCCTCTCCTTCTGCCTAGGTTGGTCAGTAATTCCTCCCGAGTGAAACAAGCAGTTTTCTTTTCTGGTGAATCACAGGTATAATTTCTCCACCTTGACTCACCCACTGCTTTGAAATGCAGGCCATTCTCTGGCTTCTTCACAGAGATCCTTCTATAACTGTTTCTCTGTAATAAAGACTGACCGAGGAGTGAGATTGATGTCTGACGCGATAATTCAATCGCTGGCCTTCGATGATCTATTAAACCTGTGACGTCTTCTGAGCTGCCTTTTGCTGGAAGGAGCCCTTGCAGCAGTGGAATTGCTTGCTGCCTGCATTAGTTTGTAAATAACCTGTATATTTGGAGGACAGTTTGGCATGACGTCCTCTGGCTCAGCAGGTGGCCTGCACCATTGAGCCCGTTTGATTTTTGATTTTTGGAGGCTTTAAGTCAGGAAGAATAATTTATAGAAGACAAAAAAAAAAAGAAATCCTCCCCACTTTTTTGTCCTTCCAAATGGGAAGTGAGGGAGTGAAACAGTGAGTCCCTGTGCCCTGTCCTTGCCCCTTCACTCGATTCCCTTGCTCTGTTGCTCCCATTCCTTTCCTTCCCCTCACATCTCTGTTCTGACCTTCTGCTAGGATGGGGCATATCTTTTGTAAAAAACCGTCATCTGAAGATAGGCTACTGGCTGGTACTCATAACTGTGAAATAAATGCCTTTGGGTAGCATGTCTGGAACAGATACCTTCCCAGCGCTGATGAGCTTGACAGCAAGGAACGGACTGTGCTGATTTTTCCACTTTCCAAGAGATAAATTCCACCTTTACCTCAGTGTCATTTCTGCTTCTCTCTTCCACTTTTGAGAGAAGTTTGGGCTCTGCTTTGCATGTTGGTGGGTGTTGTTTGGGGTCTGTCAGCGTGGATGGAGCGGTCTGGGAAGGCTCCCATTTCCCCTTGTGAGTTCAGTGTCTGGGAGAGCTCAGCCTTGCCTCTGTTGCTGCAAGATGCAGGGTGAACATGTAGGAAGGTGTTTCCTGGCTTGCTGATTATGCATGATTTGGATGTAGAGGCAGCCTGAACCCAGAAAGGTTATTAGGTGAGGCACAGTGCTTGTGCATGAAGCTGCATTACATCCAGGGCCATATCACCTCCACCAAGTGGGGTGTCTCTGGGGTGTTCTTGGACTTCGGGGTAGTGGGGAAGGGAGTGGTGGCAGGAGGGCGATTCTGCATGGAGCTGTTGTGGATCCAGCTGGTTTTAGAAGCTCCAGCTGCTCTAGCTCCAGCCCCAGCTGGGCTCCACATGCAGCTGACGCTGAAGGCATAGAGAGGCTCCATCCTCTGCCTGGTACAAGGATTCTGGGCACCAGGAACACTACGAACCATGACGGACATACACCCCACCCCAGAGGCTCTGTGGCAGGTGATCTAGTCCAGGAGGGATAACGTTCATCTGGAGCTAATAAACCTATTTGAACTTAAGCTGGGTCCATACAGAGACCCCAGGATGTTTCTGTATCACATTCCTCACTGATTTAGCAAGACTAATTTTGCGTTATCTGGGATAACCCAATCTTTCTCCCGCATGACTCCTGATAGCAGAACATTGACTGTAGTTCAGTTTCCATGAGGGATCATAGACATGGAATGGCCTCATCAACAATTAGGGATGAAAGGTGTCTCTTTTTTGGAAAGTACATCATGACTGATTTTAGTTCTCATCAGCTAGGGAACAGAGGTAGTATCACTGACATGCTACCGTGTGGTAGACAGATGAAAGTCCCCACTGCGAATATAATAAATCTGCCAGGCAATTTCACTTGCAGAAACTGCTTCTGTGTTCCACTCCTAGGTCTTGAGGAGAAGTTGCCATTCATATTAGTTGTGTTTGTCAGGTGTATGGGGCTGAGAATGAAATTATCAACTCATTGTGCTCAGTTAAAGTGGGAATTCTGGTTCCCACAGGCCAGTGTCCTGACTCACAGGGCCATCTCTTTTCTGTAAAATAGCTGTTGACGAAAATTCCCCACTAAAATCTGTCTTCAGAGAAATACAGTTCTTAACTTGTATTGAAACATTTAACTTGTCAAGTAAATAGGTTCTATTGAATGGAAAATAGTTTGATGCTGTTTTTTAGTGGTTGTGTTGTGCCATGAGAAATAACTTCCTTTCTAACTGTGATGCCTCCTGCAATACTACTGAAAATATGGAAACCCCCATGACACTAGTCCTGAAGATCTGAAAGTGGCAAGCTTGTAGGATCTCTATGTGGTTTGAAAAGCCCTTTGCCTATACAGTATAGGGTTTATTTAGTCTTTCTGAACAAAACACTGATAAGACGAATTGCTTTAAAACTAAGCATTATGGATTTGCATCAGTGTAAATAGGACAGAATTTGCTCTGCTATTTCTACCCCCCTCCATCTTTAGCTACGTTGCTGATTAGGGCTAATTACAAGGAACTGACTCACCACTCCATTACTGCTCAGGTTTATGCCACTGTAGCTACCATTTAAATTAATCAGGCTGTGTGGCTGCATCAGCCCTGCCCTTGTTCTCTTCCCTCCTACCCAGCTCTTTTTTTCTTCATTTTCAGATGCCATGTGCCTTCCTTTTTTTTTTTGACCTGTCCCATTCAGCTCTCTGCCCGTGGTCTTCTCTGTTCGGCTTCCTTCTGCAAAGCCCTTTTTCCCCGCTAGTGCTACCTACCACACTTCGCAGGAATTTAATGTTTTGCTGCTTCATCTGGGTTGCAGTTGTTCTTCATTTGTCATTATATTTGCAAGGCTGTCATAAAGATAATTTGTCAGACTCTAGGAGAGGGCTGTGCAGGCAATAGGATGGAAATTACTCAGCTTGGGTCAGTCCCTACTGAGCCCCCATCACAGGGCAGAGAGAGAGGTTTCACAGTGGGAAGCTGAAAATCTTTCTTATTTCACATGCAGTCCTTCAGCGTGTTTTCAAAGAGCCTTGCCTTGCATAGCATCCTCTCATGTTTCCTTTTGATATTCTCACTTCCCACCTCATATTTTATTCTACCTTCATATCAAGGCTGTGTGTGGTGCCGGCTCATTCTGAGCTGTCATTACAGTAGCTGGAGAGCTGACACCACAGGCCAGTATTTGTTGTTTTGATCATGGATTTTAGGTTACAGAGGTACGTTAGCAGTATTGAGTGGTTGGTCTGCTCTAGTCTGTGAGATGTGGTTTCTTAAGGAAGCTTCTCAGGTGTGCTCAAGCTGTCTTCAGGACAGCTGAAGAAAGGGGCAGGACATACTGCCTCTGCCTCCTCAGCTCTTTTGGGGGCTAATTGTTAGGGCTGCAAGACGCACATGCAAACTCGAGCTGCTCATGGTTGTTTTGGCAATGTCGGAACAGGAAAACAGTGTACTTCAGCTACATAAATGCAAAGCAGGAGCAGAGCAGGGACAAGCAGCATAAAAGTGACTGTATCACCTACCTACCAGCTTAGAAAGCACACAGTATGATGTTCTCATCCAAACACTCAAATTAGAGTGGAAATGGCATTTAGTCTTGTGTGATGCATTTTCTGTTGTGGTCCACTTGAGCTGGACTACAGCAGGACTTGTTATTCATCTTGGACTAGGTGTAATTTGTAACATCGACCACTTCTCAGCTACTGCACTACAGGTCTTCTCAGTCTCCTTCACAACTGTAAACCATATTTTAATGTAAAGAGAGTGGCTTGTGGACTCCTCCTTCCAATTTGCCATCCTGCACAAGCTCCCCCAATTGCTGAAGAGCGTGTTATTTCCTTGTGACAGCAGCAGCAACTGCCTACTGAAGAAAAAAGTAACTTTAAGAGGGCATGCAATGTATTTTTAGGTGGGGGGTATGTGCGCTCTGTGAACAGGCAGCTCTTTGCTAACAAAGAGCTGATGCTCAGCAAGACACGCATGGTTTGTGGCATGTCTCTGGGGAACCTGTGTGCTGGAGTTTGCCACCCAGTGCAGTAGTGTCACAGCTGGAATTCAGTGTTTTGGGGAGATTCACTCAAAAGCCAGGAATAGAAGCAATATTCACTGTAGCACTGAGAAGTGGAGCACTGTGGTGGAAAGGGAGTCCCCAGGCCAGAGTTAGAAATGCTGCGGCTGCTATTCTTAACCGCTTAAACTCAGCAAGATCCAAGGGCCAGGCTTCAAGAGAAATCCCTACATCGAAGGGCCTGATTCTCTTTTGAATTGGTCTGGCCTGAAAAAGAACTAACTCTTTTGAAGTGGATACAGCTAAAATAGTCAGGGGAACAGTACCGAAAGCTTACTCTATTACATACATCGATACATTGCACCAATGTATCAATACTAACGGTATACTGAAAACTCCCAAATATCTCGTTTAACACGAATGGTATGGAAAACCACAGACCATGTTACGGTTTCCATTCTTAAAAGCGAACCAACTCCAGACCCAGCTTGGGTGTCTGTGACCAAGCTTGTTGGTGTGTCCTGCTCAGTACCTGCTACCCAGGGACAAGCCAGTGCTTAGAGATGCACAGACCCAGTGAAACAGGAAGCCTGTTGGTGGATATCCAACCGCTGGGCAGGACTTCCCAGAGCAGCCGGGCTGGAAGAGTTGCCTAAAAAGAGCATAGTGAGTCTCGGGAAGGCAGTTAGGACTGGCCTCGTCCTGCAGGATGAACTTCTGGGCTTAAAGGTTTCTTGGCTGCTCCACCAGCAGAGACATGTTCTGCACAGAAAGGAAGGATCCTCTACGCAGCTGACAGGGCAGAGAAAACCTTGTTTTGAGCTGTGTATGTAACAAATGGGTGCTGAGCACACACACAGGTTCAGCGTTGGTCTGGAAGCAAGACAGTACATTTGCGTGACAGTTACCCCTGCCAGTAAGCTGGTTGGACTATATAGAGCTAGACAGAGCCAACTTGTGTCTCTGCGCTGTTGTCCAGTATGTTCGCAAACCAAGTAGTCTACTTGCAGGTAATTAAAGTGGACCATGCCTTTCTAATGACCTTGTCATTAGAAAGAACTGGAGCTGGGAACTCCTTCCCCAGTTGTATGGTCTAGTTAGGTCATTTCCATAGAGTTGGTCCCTCCTGTAAGCAGGGAACTCTCAGTCTCACTGTGTAGCAGGGATCCTCACATTCATGCACTCAGAGGAGGGAATTCCTATTCTTTGCAAAAAAATTAATGATGGTGTGTGTGTGCATAATATATAGCTATTTAGCAACTGAAAAATTGCTGATTTGGAACTTACTCGCTTGCAGTTGTGTAGAAGAATAATTTCAGTTTGTATTTTAGGCAGTTTACAAAGTGTAGGACCAACCACTTATATACTGGCTTTTTGCCTGCTCCAAGTCACCGTAACTGACCAGATTATAATTTTGTGATAGAATGTATTTACAGAACTGGAAAACCAAGGTAGCTGTAAATGAGTTAACATTTTAAGACAGCTGGGACATGCTGGATCTTTTCAGTATTATTTAAAGAAAATCACAAATTTGGTCTTTGGAGTTTGGTTCATCCTAATAGGACACAGCAGGATAACTTCAATGAGACTTTTGAGAGCAGTTTCACAATCAGAGGCTTCCATCTCTGAAGACCTAAACTGGAACGATAAAAGCAGTTGTTTTAATGCCCCCACAGGGTGTGATGCTGTTATGCTAATTTGCACCACAATGCCAAAGACTCTGCTTTAATAACAATAATGTCTTAGTTAGACCAGTGGCTTAGTAACTGCCTTTTAAGATGCAGTGGATGAATCAGGGATTTGGGAGCAAGTAAAGCAAATTAACTTTGTCAGCTTATCCTTGAGTGGAAAGTACCACTTCTCTTTGCACTCACAGACAACTTCAGAGGTGGGGGAACTTGGAAGAGGAGAAAGAGTCAAAATGGAAAATTGAGTGCTACTTACATGTGCTTTACAGACTCCTCTTGTCATGCCTGTCAGTGACAGAAGACTGATTTATTCCCTCCTCTGTTTAACTCCAGGCAATATAATCATCACCGTAGTCATGATGTGTCAATGCCATCTTCTTTATTTTTCATCATTCTCAGCAAAGAGACCATTGTCACTGACACCAACATCTTTCTGTTTTCCTCCTGCTTCTCCAACACGTTGTGGTCAGAAGGCAGAACATGGTGTCTGGGAGCCAGAGGAATTTGGACCAGAGATCACAGAGACTGTTCCTACCACTCTGCTTCCAGGAACACTGAGTCCCAGTGGCAATCACAGCAGGGATGATGGTGGCACTGGTGAAAATAAAGGCATTTTTTACTTTGTTGAGGCTGATGGTAACATTTCTGGAATCAAATGGGAGCCCTGACAAATTGCTTTTTTTCGTGTTCTCATCATTTTTTTTCTGTTACACACTCCACAATGCATGGGTAGGTGTACCCAGTTTTTCTACTGCCGACCACTGTTCCTCCAGCTGCAAGTGATCGCTAAAGTCTGTCCAACTACTTCTGTAGAGGAAAGGGGCCAGCAAGTCTTTGTAACCAAGTGACTGGGATAAAGTTGAGCTGGTGGCTCGTAGGTATTTACACCTCATATTTTAGGCACAAGGGACATAACCAAAAGGGAAGGACTATGGTCCATAGCCACCAAGTGCAGTTCAGAGCTATCTGGAGTTGCCAGGATTATGAAAAGGCTATAGACAGAGTCAGAGAAGTTCTTGGCAAGTCTCTCTCTCAGCTGTGCACAGCAATTTTGTTGGGCCAAACTGTGGATTGAATGCCCCTGGCATCCAGGTGTCCTTTAACACTCCCTGGTTGCATCATGAACCATTTTTTTGGAAGTGATTCCTTTCCCTTCTAGTTTGTTTCAGGCTTTTTGTAATGATCACTTGCCATATTGTGCATTAATTGATCTCAGTTCTTTTACAAATAGACAGATGCCAACAACAATAAAGTGCAAATTGCACTGGCTAGCATTTCTGGTGGCACTTTGAGCAGTATGACCATGGACTGAATGGTATGGACAGGGAGATAGCCCATAAACTTTGGTGTTGGCATCTCCAGTTGAGGGTACAAGCACATTGGCAAGGGAAAGGTTATAATGGTGGCATCTGAGAGTCACAGGAAAAAGGCGTGGATCAGATCTCTGCTGGCCAGGCAGGCCATCGCCCTGCACGGAGGCAGGACCAACCACACTCACACCTGTTCTGCCAGATGTTTGTATGACTTGTTCTGCCCTGGAAGCCCTGCAATCAGCCTAGATGGTGTGTTCCCATGGTGAGCCCCCACTGGAGACAGTTTCCTAAGGTCTAACCCGCATCTTGCTCACCACAATCAATTCAAACTTGTTTCTTGTCCTGTTCCTTATGAACAAGGAGAACTGCTTATGGCCTGTCTTTCTGCAGTCACCTTTCACATGTCTGAAGACTGCCGTATCTCCTTTCAGCTTCCTGGAGACTAAACACCCTGAATTCCCTTCAAACTCTGACCCCCTTGCTCAGGTTTTCCAGATGTTTGATCACCGCTGTTGCTTTTCTGTGTTACCTGTGATATGCAGATGGTGGACTTCTATCTCTAAGGCCGTCAGCATAGTGTTTTTCACCAGCATTATCTCATTTAAAATAAAAGACACAAGTAAAGCAACACACTGACCTGCAGCATCTGTATGCTTCTGTTGAAGGAGTGAGGGTCATTACTGTCACCTAAGGAATATTGGTTTTAACCCAGATTGCATCAGTCCCTCCTTGCTATGCATTGCTCACCGTGTTAATCATCAGAACTGGAGATAAACAAGGTCTCAAGTGAATAAGCTTCTTGGCTCTGTTCTTATGGACTCCTGGGAGATGATGATTTATCTTCCATATGATATTGAGGACTGGCATCTGTGAAAGATGAAATGACATGAACAACAAAAGGACAGATTTGTCATTGCATAGTTACCTCTTCCTATGTAAGTGCATTTGGGAATACTGAGCTGGGTGGTTAGAATTAAAGAAAGGAAATCAATGTTAGTAGTAGGACTACTAGGTGTATAAAGCTAGTTAGTTAAAAAAGGGGCATGAAGGCTTCAAAACCATAACCCAGAGTAAAACAGTGGGGATTTAGACCTCAGCTAGGCTGGCGATCTTGTCATAGAATCATAGAATCATTAAGGTTGGAAAAGACCTCTAAGATCATCGAGTCCAACCATCAACCCAACACCACCATGCCCACTAAACCATGTCCCTAAGCACCACATCTACAGGTCTTTTAAATACTTCCAGGGATGGTGACTCAACCACTTCCCTGGGCAGCCTGTTCCAATGTTTAACTACTCTTTCAGTAAAGAAATTTTTCCTCATGTCCAATCTAAACCTCCCCTGGTGCCACTTGAGGCCATTTCCTCTCGTCCTTTCGCTAGTTACTTGGGAGAAGAGACCAACACCCACCTCGCTACAGCCTCCTTTCAGGTAGTTGTAGAGAGCGATGAGGTCTCCCCTCAGCCTCCTTTTCTCCAGGCTAAACAACCACAGCTCCCTCAGCCGCTCTTCATAAGATTTGTTCTCCAGACCCTTTACCAGCTTCGTTGCCCTTCTCTGGACACACTCCAGCACCTCGACGTCCTTCTTGTAGTGATGGGCCCAA
>NW_008825614.1:14086225-14088652 GCF_000699105.1 Pygoscelis adeliae | reverse complement strand
AACCTGTAGTGTTGCATGAGGTTGTTGTGGCCGAAGTGCAGGACCCGGCACTTGGTCTTGTTGAATCTCATACAGTTGGCCTCAGCCCATCGATCCAGCCTGTCCAGGTCCCTCTGCAGAGCCTTCCTACCCTCAAGCAGATCAACACTCCCGCCCAATTTGTCTTTTGCCTCCTTGGCAAATGTTTCCTGTTATTTGAGGTTGTGACCCTGTGACCCCATAGCTTAATGCAAACAGCAGTGTTAATAAAAGGTTCTCAAATGTTTCTTTGCAGAGACTAAGCCTTTTCTGGAATTTGTCTGAGTGTGACTTATGGCTGTCTGTCCCTTTTCAGCCATATGGTACAGTTAGGAAGTGTTGTTATTTTGGAGCTACTTAGAGAAAAGCTATATAAAAGCTACACATTTTAGGACAAGAGCGTAGCATTAGGGTAAAAACTGGAGTAGGAATTCACTTAGAATTCGGGCTGCTTTAACAAAATGTTGCTTTTATGCAAAGGTGTGCTGTGCCGTGCTGTGTGCATGTGTGGAAGCAGGGAGCAAGAGCTTGACTCATGGAGAGAAAGAAACAGAAGAGGAAATGAGGGAATCGGCACTCGGTGCCAGTTGTATTTCTGCTGCGACCTTCTGTTTTGCAGTCAGAGGATTTTACACTAGATGGGAATGTGGTCCACACAGGCACAAAATAACTACCGATGGCGAGAAAAAGAGAAGCTGAAAGGAAGAGAGAAAAGAAAAAAGATTATTTTTTCCCATTTTGGAAAGGGGGAACAATAAACATACTTTCTTAAAAAGGGATTCAGTCTGTGAAACTGTTCAGCTGCAGGACAGATTTTATTCCTTACGTGCATGGGCAGTTTCTGTCCTCTCATTAACCTGGTCCACATGTTCCAGATGGCCATAGTCAGCGCCCTGTATTTTGGTTCCTTTACTACATTCAGAGGCAGCTGAGGGTTAACATTTCCTCTAGAAAATAATGCCCTTTTCCTACATCTGCTCCTTGTCTCTCAAAAGGTTCTGAAAGACAAGTTTTGCAGAGTGCTCCTGTGCCAGCGGAGAGCTCAGCAGTACTGGGATTTGCAGGTAATGAAACTGTATCCGAGAGAAAGCACCACAACAAACAGGAGTCAGGTTAAAGTCCTTGGATGGTTCTGGTCTTTCCTCAGTCGTCCAGTGTCAGTGCCACCGTCACACCGGTACTGTACTATAGCCGTACGTGGGTCTTCACAGAGGTACCAGAAAAGGCCCCGGCTCTGAGGGGTGTGCAGGCTGAGCCCCATGGCAGTGGCCGGTTGGGGATTGCGGGGAGGAGACAAAGCCACCAGGTGAAACAGTGCATGTCCCGGAGCGCGGTGGGGATGAGGCCCCTCCTGGTGTCACATCGCAGTGGGCATCGCTGATCTAACTGGGGGAGGAGGAGGAGTCCAAGAAGGAATGAAGGGACAGCACTCTTTGTTGTAGGAGTCCTCTCCATCCTGTCGTGTCCTCAGCAGCCTTTGGCTCTCCCACTGCAATTCCCTCCAATGATTCTGGTGATGGGGAGGTCATGCAGCCCAGGGTAATAAAGCAGTGTGCTTGTCTCAGCCTCTCACCATTTTACAGCCAGTAATGCATTTGTAATGAAGTGCCAGTAGGTGCCACTAACTACTGTAGAGAGGCTAAACTGCTTATCTGTGTTTTTGTAGGTCTCACTTAGGGAAAGCTTCTTTGGCTCAGCTTGCGAGGGGCTACGCTTCTGGAATCAGAAGAGCCCGGGCTCTGTCCTCAGTGACTTTGCGCAGTTTTGTGTGGCCGATATGTGTAGTGTTGGTGATAACGGTGACATCCCAGGAAGCTATAGGTTGTTTGGGAGGGGTACTCTGTGCTCACACAGTTTTTTACGGTCTGTAAAGGTCCTCCTTATCTGGCGTAAACTCAGTGCTCGTTCTCATGGGTTCAGCTTTCGTTTGTGAGGAGGGGGGATCTGTGAACATCCCAGTTCAAAAGGCACTACAGCAGCAAGCGCAAGAATCACGTGCAGTGAGCCTGGCCATAGTGTCTGTGTTGTTGCTCTGACAAGTTTGCTTACTGTGTCTGCCGACCTGGGAGCAAACCGAAGTGGCTTAGAGGCAGAATCCCCTGGGTGAGCTTGCCTACTTTCAATCTGATCATTTTTTATGTGTGGAAAAGCCAGCAGATCAATGCAGGGTATGTGAGGTCAAGCTCCTCCATCATGGGAAGTCTGAGGTTCTCTGGTTTCCTGGACTTGCACACCTGTACGTTGCAGCTGTCTCCCCTGACCTTCACCTTCCAAGAAAAACTTTCACTCTCGTCCTGACAGATGCAAGGAAGGGCAAAACATTGTTCTCTCTAATTTTGTTCCTATTTTCTTTATCTCTTTCACCCCTTCTCTTCCCCAGCGTTAAAAAGAGAAAATAAGACATCTGAG
>NW_008825614.1:14045478-14086211 GCF_000699105.1 Pygoscelis adeliae | reverse complement strand
GTGTAGGGTATTTTGTTTTTAAAATCCCTCCTTATTTCCTGCCTTGATTACATATTACTCAAGGGGGTGTTTGCCGTTACTTAACAGCTACGCCTTGAAGAGAGCTCACAGAAGCCTTACTCATTTGTTTAACCGGGAAATAAATTGAAGTAACGCACCAAATTATTTTTGAAACAAATAAAATGATATTTTAAAATAAAATGTTTACTAGCTCTTTCTCTCTTGTGCCTTCTTTCTCCTCTGCAGTTTATAAATTCCTGATACAATCTCTTCTTTCCCCACTTTTTGCAGGCACATAAGAAAGCCCAAACTACCCAGTGTTTTATTTTCATTTGAAGGCCTCTATAAAATTGCATGTTACAATATATGGTGTTGCTCTTGTGTAACTGTTTATAATCTGCTTTATGGACCTTAATGCCATCCAGTCCTCTTATTCCCTTAAGATAGGTGTTGAAATTAAATTGCCTCCAAAGGCTTCTTTATTTTTGAAGCTTTTTTAGGGAGAGCTTTTTTATTCTTTGCATTTGCTTAATTTTTGTTTTGCTGTTTCTTTTCCTTCACGTTCAGATGGCATAAACCAATTGCTCTGCTCTTCCAGATTTCCAGCTTTCAGTCCCATGCAGGGGGAAGTGGGACGGAGGTGGACAGCAGGACGAAACAGGGGAGAGCGTATGATTCCTGCTTTGTTTGTACAGCAAGGTATCACCTGTGAAAAGTCCGTAGCCATCTACTCACCGGGAATGATGTGCAACCTTCTCACTGCATGAAACAGCTCATATCATCCTGTTCAGCGGGCACTAAACAACACAGTGTGGGCTCCATCTCATGTTGTACGCTGGCAGCTAAACAAAAGGCCTCTGGGTCCCAGCTATGCCAGAGATGTATCTATAATGACTTTTTAAGGATGTGCAATGAATGAGAATGAAATCTGCTTAACTCCTTAGCTCCTGGGCAGCTCCCTGCTCTTGCTGTTGTCTGCTCCTGTCTTTTGAAATGGCTTGCAGCATAAAGGTCTCTAACTGTTGCTGTTCTTGCTCAGGCTAGGAAACTGTTCCTAGTTTATTGCAATCTAAATAGGAGGCAATATCTTCAAAGTGTTCTAAAAATGGACTCCTTTTCTTCTTCAGCTCCCTAATTAGATATGAGAAGCCCCAATGTTTTTTACTATGTTTTTCTTTCCTCAAATAGCTCTGCAGGTGGGCTTGCAGATTTTTGTTTAAAAATAGGAGGATATTTGCTGAATTCTTTGTTTAGACAAGAGTATGTTTGTTGGTTGAGGCACTGGACTGAGAGTAAAGCAGTTGGATTTTACTTAAGACTTTGCCCACACTTTGTTCTTAAATGCGTCGTTTGCCCTTTTTATAGGCACAGTTCAACCCTGCAGTACATAACAGAAATTTAGCTGTGTTGAAAACTTACTTATACTGTGGCCAGGTTTAGTGCTGCCTTGTAATTTTCTGATCTGCCAGCTAGGGATAAGAGTACTTGCCCATTAATGGAGAAATGTTCCCATTTACCAGCCCAAGAATTAGAAATCAGAAGCCAGCTGTGCAATAAGAGAATTGACTTTTTTTTTTTTTTGTTAAGTGGAAACTCTTTTTCAATTACCTTCAGATTTTTGAATCATAAGACTTGATTTTCACCACCCCCTGCCCAATTATATAGCTACGGATCTTGCATACCAGTGGACTTCCAAGAATTAGGGCTTCACATAAAACAGAGTAGAACAAGCAAAGTGGCAAGACTTATGATAAAATCAAGGGAGACGGTAACACTGATGTAGAGACAGGGCTTCATTTGTTAGTATTTATAAATTGTTTTGCGAGCCTTGTATGGCATGAACTATAGAAAGAAGCATTACTGTGCCATGTGCATCACCAAATGATGCACCACGTCTCTTCCAAGTGCATGTGAAGTGAGAGCATGGGGCAGTGAACTATTTCCATCTCCATTTGCTAATGATCCCTGATCTCCTAGGCTGCCTGCACACAGACTGCTCTGTTGCCAGACTAACTCTGTGTTCTGCTGTTGTGTTTTTAATTTAGTAACTGCAACAAGATGTAAGATTTCTCAAAAAAGAAGAAATATGAATAAGATAAACAGTTTTTGTTGCTTTTTCAAGTATTATATTCACATTTGAATCCAAGATGTGTAACAGTGATTTTCAGTATTGTAGCACTCTAAAGGTGCAGATTGTAACCTGGGATGTGTCTCCCCAGCTTCCACTACCACCAGTGAGATTTACAGAGTCAAAACTGAGTGTCCATTGACCTGTAAGAACTTAATCTTCTTTGCAGTCACAGTGACACTAATTCCTGTAATTCCTAATGTGGAAAACCTTCTTGAGGTGTTTTGCCCATTTCATGACTGAAGGATTTGTGAGCCCACACCTCCTGTATGTGAATTTTGGGAGTGTCAGGGGGAAACCTGTCTGTTATTTTCTGAGCAAAAGGATATGTGGAAGGGCAATGAGAAATAATAGGCTTCAAAAGACTTTGGGTAAGGCATTTTTTCTAGGGTGTCGCTGCTGCAGTTCATACAGATGTGGCCATACTAGCTTAAAATGGCCAGATAGGGTCTTCCTAGCATGGCATCTGCCTGGACATCAGTGTGAGCTGCAAAGCCTACCCAAGAGGCTGAGTAAACATTTTTTAGTTAACCTGTATTGAGCTACTGTAGGTAGGTGCTAGCATTAGCTAAGTTAAATTAGATATGTCTACACAAATGTAGATACACCAGCCTCTTAAGGAAGGAAATTGGCTCATGTTGATGTGCACAGGTGGCTTCTGATAATTCCTTATATGACTGTAGATTGGAATATGGTAGCAGCAGAGAAGAAAAATCTCTTTTCTTTTAAATGGAGGGCTTCAGGCAGTTCCCCCTCCCCTCTAGTACTCTCCTCCTCTGTTCATTTTCATGCCAGGTCACTTCTTGCCAAAAATCCCATCTGCTCATCAGTGGCATTCCAGAGCAGGAGGAGCTCTGGGGACTTGACGCTGATTAATAGACTCAACATCATTCATGAGCCTGTGTGTGAAAGGAGGAGGAGAGGGAGATGGTGCCAATCAGAGCTGAACTAGCAAGATCTAGGAGGTTCCTCTTTAAGGGCCAGTGATCACCGCACGTCCTTTCCCTAGGTAATCGCGTTACACAATTGTTTCCTCAAATACAGTCTTCACTCTAGTTTAAATGTCCATATGGAAGCAAGGGAGCTTCTGCCTGGGTCAGAGACAGGCTTCAGAGTCAGAACAGCTTCCATGGAAATCACTCTGTTTTTTATTATGCTCATTTTCATGCCACTGTTCCTAAATATTTGCTTAAGTGCACATGGTAGAAAAAAATCATGCAGATAGATGTGCACCCACTTGTGTCCACCTGGGGAATTTCTCTTATCCTCCACCACCCATTGCTTGCCTTTTGCACTCCCTACATGCTTTTTAGGTGGTCACCTTGTGTGTAAAGTCTTTTAAGGTCTGTGTCTTACAATGGGCTGGGCCCTCACAGTGGGCTCCAGGTACCTGACTAGCATCCTCTGTGATCCTGCTGTACAAAGGATACCTTATGCACATACCTTTTTGATTTTCCTTATTTAGCCATCCTATTTAGCTTTTTCAGTTTTCCCTACTAAATAAATTAGATTAGGTAATAGTCCTTATCTTTCCTTAATCATTCTATTGAACAACCCCAAATTACCTACTTTCCTGAGAGCAAAGTGCTCTATACCTGAGTATAAGAGCTTTGTCACTTTATCATCCTGTTTTCCATCTTTGCCTTTTTCCCATCTCCACTCCATTTTCTGTGTCACCTCTTCCCTTTCTGTCTCCTTGCATTCCTCCCCCTGATCTGAATGAGGCGTGGGGAGAGGTCTTGTTCAGCCATGTCAGTACATCTGTGACAAGAGACTTGAGAGCTTGGCCCACAACCAGTAGTTTTAATTGGAAGGAAAGGCACAGAGGGAAGTAGAGCCAAAGGGGTTTCAGTCCCCTCAGCCTCTCCAGGTAAATCCATGCCTACCTTCCACTGTGTTTTCCCTGAATGCCACCTGCAAGTGTTGCTTTCTGCATTTTCTCTCTATTGACACTCCCTTTTCCATCAGTTTTGTCTCTATTAACAGTGTTTTCCCCCCTGCTTTTCATTCTTTTCATCCTGTCTCTATTCTTGCTTCTTTCCCCTTGGGGTCACCTGCTTAGCTTGCTTCTCTCCTATCTGCTCCTACTCCACCCCTACTTTCCCCACCACCACCATCTTTTTACTTTCTGTCAGGCTTCAAAAAGCCTGCCCTTCTGGGTTCTTTGTTCTGTAATAATTTCATTTTCCATTTGCTCCAGGAAAATATAATCGGGTACAATGCGGGGAAATTTGAGGGGACAGAATCTGACACCATTACCTATATTTATAGTAGGACATGCGTATACAACACGGGTGAGGAAAAAAGAAAAACTGTGTTAATGGTCTCTTCTCTCTGAAGCTATACATCTGGAAAAAGATCACATCGCTTGGAATGGTAGATCTCTGTTGCTTCTTCATTGAAGGTGACTGGGATGAGTTGGAGGACACGACTTGGCAAGTTCTGAGTTGAGTCATGTTGTTCTTAAAGGTTGTGGCGGCGGTGTGTTTTAATCAGCAGATCAGTACAGATTATGCATTATTAATTAAGTAACGTGCCCCTTGACATGGCAGAAGTAAGTTGTCCTCAACTACTGGAACTGGCTGGTGAGCACGGGGGTGATGACACAGGGTGAAGGCAGTCAATGGCTGCGTGGGTGCTCGCCTGTCTCTCTGGCTGCTGACAACACCTTTTGCTGTTGTCATAGCTGCTAGAGCATGCATCACCCCTCCCTTAAAATGGTGAGAGAAAAGGTAAAACGAGAAAAAAATTGCCACAAAACACTAAATTATCTACACATATACATTGGTTTGGCCTCTTTCACTCAGCAAGGTGATCCAGCCCAAACACTGTCTCTTTTCTCCTCTTCCTTCTCACGCTTGTTCATTGTTGGTGCCAAATTTTTTCAGAAAGTTGCATTTAATAGAGAAATCACTGCTATTGTTTGTAATCACCACTTCCTTTGAAATACAAATTAAACTTGGAATGGATGTCTTGCAAGTCTTATGAGGAGGGGCTGAGGGCACTGCGGTTGTTTAGCCTGGAGAAAAGGAGGCTCAGGGGAGACCTTATCGCTCTCTACAACTACCTGAAAGGAGGTAGTAGCGAGGTGGGTGTCGGTCTCTTCTCCCAAGTAACAAGTGATGGGATGAGAGGGAATGGCCTCAAGTTGCGCCAGGGGAGGTTTAGATTCAATGTGAGGAAAAATTTCTTCACCGAAAGGGTTGTCAAGCATTGGAACAGGCTGCCCAGGGAAGTGGTTGAGTCACCGTCCCTGGAGGGATTTAAAAGACGGGTAGCTGTGGTGCTTAGGGACATGGTTTAGTGGTGGACTTGGTAGTGCTAGGTTAACAGTTGGACTCGATGATCTTAGAGGTCTTTTCCAAACTAAATGATTCTGTGATTCTGTGTGTCTCTGGGCTTGTGCGCATGTGTGCTTCTGCGCATGTCCACTGCTTGTGAGGCAAATTCTACTGTCCCATCCTCGTTCCTTCCTTTGAGATATTTTCCAGCCACTGCATTTCCTTCGAACCCTGGTTCTTCTTAACCAAGACTAACATTTCCTATACAAACTTATTAACACTGAATTAAAAGAAAGAAATGTTGTATTAATGTTCCAAATTAGTTACATGTTAACGTGATAGATTACATGTGACTACAGAGTAGTTAGAGGCATCCATGACTCTCATATAGTTTCATTTTATTGTTTTGTTTTCTTATGTACCTCCAATGCAATCTCTTTTATGGCAGAAAAAACATGAGAACATAAGAAAGTCATAAGCAGGGATTAATATACAATTACAGAAAAGTCACTTGTTTTTGATCACTAAGGCTATGGTAGGAATAGCACGCAGTTATGCGCACCAGCTAGTGTTAGAAAATGGAAACAACCTTCTCATTATGCTAAAATCAGATTGCCGGAACTCCTTATATATCATGTAAATGAATGCTGATCAAATTCAGGTTGGGCAGGGCCAAGGAAGAAGATGAGCTCCAAGGCTGAGGGTCTGCTGTTGGGATGCCCTCTACCAGCATCCCCAATTATGTCCTAAAGAAATCAGCTCAAGAGTCCTGATGTTCTCACTTGTCAGAGACCAGTGAAAAGGCAGCGTAGCTTAGAGGCTAGGCACAGGAACCAAACCAAAAGCACTCCAGGGCGAAGGGCTGTATTGATTTACTAGCCCACACGCTATTTTGAAGCTGCTATACACAAGTGAAGTAAAAAAAAAAGGCCAAAAAACACACTATACTGATTCTCTTTTGCGTTTTACATCCCCTTTTCTTCATGAAAATGGTCAGTCTGGAAATTGCTTGTCTTTTCTTTCTGTAGATATATTTTGTACTTCACAAGAGGTTTGATTCTTAACACCCCAGGTACTGTGCAGCAAATACTCTGTTGACCAAAAGAGCTGAAGAGGGTATCTCCATTGAGCTCTCCTCCCAGCCATCCTCAAGCCAGGATCTGGAGTTTTGGAGGCTGTAGGCCTCAAACATTTTGTGCATATCCAAAAGGCTTGATACAGTCAGCATGTAGGCATGCTGTTTTTAAGTCAGAGTCAACATTTTTAACACCATGTTACTCTCACTGCCTTTGGTCCCTCACTTTCAAAAAACAACGGAAAATCATTCCTATGCACTAGGTTCGGTCTAAGCCATTTATAAAACCCACAAATTTTGCAATGGTTTGGGATGTGCTGCACATAGAAAGCCTTGATTATTCACAGAACTGTTGGTAGCTTATGCTGTAAGTTTATGTTTGCCTCCTCCTTCCTTAATTTCATTAAAATTTCCATCTCCTGCCTGTCACGCTGTCTCCTATGTGCTGCTTCTGTACCCTGCCTGGTAGAGAAGCCTTGAATATGAACCTGAGCAGACTGTACCACTGGCGAAGCAGCACTGCACTAAGCTTCGCTCCGCGTTTGATGATTTAAATCCTGTATCTTCATATGCAGTGGATAAACACATGGAGACACCAAATCCTGCCAGCTGCAGAAGGCAGCACTGATCCCCGCCCAGAAAAGGATGGTGCGCTTCCCAGTTTTGGCAAGAGGCAATTTGCTGTGTACATCTCTAAAGCTAAATCGCTGACGCTTCAGCAGCCAGACGCACAAGCCTGTGTGTGTGTGCACATGCACTCCCTCTCCCTTCCGGGACTTGACAGTCCGTGCTGTCAGAACGTTAAATTATACTAGTGGAAAATGGTGTGAGGGAAATAGCCTGAGACAAATTTCTCAGATATTGAACAGTTTTCTGCAAGACCCGTTAGTGTTAATTCTCTGTTCTTTCACTCCAGTGTTTTCCTCAGTAGCGGTTAGGTGCAAAATGTAATGAAGTCAGCATTTTGGGGATGACATGTCCAGTGCATTAGCCGTGAAAGGCAAGTCTCTTAGATTAGTCCCTAGCTCAGGAGAGGTGTTAGGGTTCTGGCTTCTAGAAATGCTGAGCAGTCCAAAACGTGGGAGAAATCGATGGGAGCTGTGGGGCTTCAGCTTGTCTGCAACTCTGGCCCTCGATGTACTGCTGATGTAGCAGAGATTTTTTTTTTGGTCTGTCCACTAGTAAACGAGGTAGCTTTCCCATCTTTCTTGCTTTTCCTCCAGTTTCTGCCATTTTTCTGCCCTCATGCAGACTTCCCCTTCTATCTTCTCTATCTCAGGTATTTCATGTTACCTAGCTTTTACGGCCTGAAAGTTAGGCTATTAATTTAAGCTGGTTTTGAGGCTATCTTGACAGCCACCCCATCTGAGACAACTATTTATTATGGAATAATTCATTCTTTGGAAGTGCTCCCCCTCTCTTCCCATTGGCTATAGCACAAACATACAGCAGGGTTAGACAAGACACCTACCCTAAAGTCACCTGAAGTTAGGGGCAATGAATCCTGCCCAGTTTCTTCCCTGCACATCCATTGCAAAGCCTGGAGCGCTGTGTAGCCCCAGCCAGATTCTTGCATTGGGTCCCCAAAGATGCTGAACACCTGGTGCCAGAGGGTGCTGGTTTTTATTCCAGTTCTCTTATGGCTGTGGGAGCTGAAATTACTGGCCTGCAGAATAACGTGCCACACTGGAGGCTTTATAGGGCTGGCTGAGTGGGTTTCTAAATAGGCTGGCTGGCTCCCTATATGGCTCTGTGACTCTAGAAATACCTTGAATGTTATTCTCATGCACTTCTCTGGGTGCGGGTTGTAGGGAATGGATTGAGTGGGACAGGAGAGGTAGCAGGCAAAAATGGCAAAATAGAAGAATAAGGAAAAAGTAAAAGCAGGAAAGTATAGAATAGGAAAATAAGTGGAAAGAGGCAGGATGGAGGAAGAAAAAAGAGAAGTGAAGAAAAAGAATGAAGGTAGGAATAAGAAAGATGGAAGTGGGATACAGAGATCAGGGATGAGGATGAGGAAGGCATATGGAGGGAGTATATGAGGGAAACTGAAGAAGAGAGAAAATGGGAACCTGACAGAGTACAGGAGAAAAGCTTATTAAGCTTAATTTTCTTCCCAGTGGAATAGTCCTGTTAGGAAAAAACAGTCATGTAACAGACAGCATGTCATCTTGAAATAACACACAAAAATTAATATTACACCGCGTATGATTTGCTAAATTCCATCCCCCGGGGGACATCTTCTGGTGGAAACAAACTTTGGGTTTGTCAGAATGCGGCTTCCTCTTTGAAGGTAAATTGTTCTGTCTTTGTGTCGTGTACCTGGCAGTGATTCATAAGCTGACAAAAGCTCACGCTGGGGAGAGGTAGAGGTGAGAGGTCTTTCCTCTTATCAAGCCTGTGTGCTGGGGTGGGAGGGAAGCAGAGGGGCAGGGGTATAGTGAGGGAATCTGTGCAGATTAATGCTTCCAAAGAGAAACATCTATAAGGGTTTCTATAAGGTAAGAATAGAAGGAAGTGTATGAGAGAGAATAAAAGATATGAGACGTAATGGAGAAGTTATACCAGTGAGCAGGAAGGGAAAGATGTCCTCTTTCCTTCCTATTTTTTCTTCAATGAATTCCCTTCTGATGTTTGTTGTTTTACTTCTCTGGCTTCCCTGGCATTTCTTTATGTTCAGCTCCTTCTGTACTTGCCTTTTGCTTCTGTTTCCCCATGTTCTGCTATAGCCAAAAGCCCTTTTCCAAACCCCTTCCCCTTACATGTCCTTCCTGCCTTCTCACAGGCTCTCTGCACATAACCAGCATCTCCCTTTCTCCCTTACTTGCTTTTTCTCTTTCTCTCACACTTTCTTACCCACTTGTGCTCTTTTCCTGGACTTGTCTTCATTGTCCAGCTATTAGAGGTTCTTGCTTTGGCATTCCCCATTGCCAGGGTCCCACTATTATACATATACATATACTTATTTATATGTACACACAGATAGATATAATGTATATAACTATGTATATCCCAATAATGTTTTTTATATATGTATAAAAATTATTCTGAACCAGAGCTCATTAATCTGTCCTTGGGCGTAAGATGAAGCCTGGGTGCTGTTGTTACTGTAGCTGACGAGCTGCCTGCTTTAATTTGAGGATTCAGTCTCAAAGCCACGATTGAGTTTCTCCAGTGCCTTCTCACAATACTCCTTTCATGCCCAGAAACTGCCCGTGACTTGGCAGGGTGGAGTCACGGGAATGGCTTGGTTTACTTCAGCACTAACATCATGAGATAGGACTCCTGAAACCCAGCTGCCCCATGCTGATGAGTGCAATACCAGCATAAAGGTTGTCAAGTGGATCTAGCAGAACAGGACAGGGCAGTGTGAGTTGTCATGACGAACCATACCAGCTTCAGATACTCATTGCAGCCCCACTCCTCCCTCTTGCCCATCCCTCTTCATACTAACCTCTTCTTTGTCCTCACACCTGACAACAGAGAGTACTCTTCTCTGTACTGCAAATAAGACATCCTTTTAGCATATGTGCTGAAGGCCTGTGTATCTTGATGCTTTATACCTTGAATTATACTTGTCAAAACTGCATGTAGATAGCTTAATTTGTATTTGAGGAGATTATATTTACTGTATGTAGACACAGGTTGTTTCTAGGCATTTACAGTAAGAGTAAATTACATCTACGCTCACTCCTTGGCTACTTTACTTTGTTGGGGGCTTAGTATAGGTATGAAGCAAGACTATAAATACTGAATCTTTTGTACTCTGGTTTTCTAAGGAAACAGGGTTTACACTGGAGTACTGAGAGAGAGAGAGAGAGAGAGAGAGTTAGTGCCTCTTCTTCCTCTTAATTAAGTTTGAACCTTTTTGGCCAAATTGGTTAGAGAACCTGCTGTGGAGAAGGGTGCTGCAGGGGCTACACCTTCTTGAACATCAGAAAATCTGTTTGGGAAAATTGCCCTGAGATGTGCATCTGCTGCCGGCCAGGGTCCATTAGTTCCTCTGATTCTGGAACTATGCACTGACATCCTGCTGGGCTCTCCGCTGTGGGGCAGATGTGCTCTCCCAGCTGCCCCATGGCTCCTGTTTCCCACTCATCTGCCTCAGGTGGCCCATGCTCTCAGCACCTTTCCAAAGGCCACACTGCTGTGAGGGTACAGACTCAGTCATGAGAGTAGCAGTACTTCTCCTGTGCTTTCCCACCACACTTCTTTCTTGCCCAAAACAAAAAACAACCAAACCCAAGTTCTGTTATGATATAGCAAGAAGGCTTGGCTTACCTCAGCCCTAAGACCTGAGTCATGGCAGGTTAGAGAGGGTCAGGGTTTGCACAGAGCCAGCAGTTTTTCTGGAAGCCCACAAAGAGACCAGAACTGTGGGGAGCACTGACTTTGCAGGTAGCATCTGTGCTGAGACCAAGAACCCAGCAGCTTATAACATAGTCAGCCCACAGTGTGTGGAAAAATGTTTCCACATTCTGAGTTTGAAGATCTCTCCTATTCGCATTTTTTAGTTTGCTACCCTTTTGGTTCATTGAAAAGCCTTCTTTTGCAGCGTCAAAGAGCTCAAGACCAGAAGAGTCAAGACATTGTATGGAGGGACCTTCTGTTCAGCACAGGCTATTTCATTTCATTGACTTGCACTTCTATGGAGGCTGATAATTTGTGTTTGGTGAAAGCCTATCTTCCAAAAAGGCATCAACTCTTGATGTGAGGAGACTGAGAGGTGGAGAAGTTGCTGCTTCTCTTGGTAGGTTATTCCAGTAGTTAAACACTTGCACTGTAATTTGCACCTCATTTCTAGTTTGAAGGTGTCCTGCTTCTCTTTTCAGGCTTGCATTCACCCATTTTTCCATAGTTGTGCTGATCCACAGTGAACCTTAATCTTCTTCAAGGCCCCTGCTTTCCCAGTTGCAGTCTCTTGCTTTGTAGATGTGGTCTGCGTTCCTTGGTCCTTGATATACTACTCTGTATTTGGCTGAATTAAAATATATTCAGTTTGAACAGGTATAATTTAGAAGTGAGCCACTTTATTTTATATGTCTGCCTCTCTACCAGTCTCTGCAAACTTCACCTCAAGTATTTTGCATTTATTTCCACATCAGTGATGAGATGTAAAATCATGTTCTGTTTACTCATTGTCTATGCAGAACCTCACACCAAATCCTCCTACTAAATGATGATTCCCTGTTCATTGTTCCTTTTTGAGATTCCTCAGACAGTCCTCAATGCATTGAATAGGTACTTTATTGTTAATGTATCATGCAATTTAAATCACAATGATATGAGGTAGTAAGTCACAAGCTCTACAAAAGCCAAAATTTTTGTAGGTAGTCATTTACCTTTGTCAAACCACTTTGTAATTTAATTAGAGTATGAAAACTTATTGCTTTAAAAAGACTTTGTCCCCATAATGCTATGTTGCCTGGCATGAATTTTATTGATACCCATTAATTCTTTAAGTATTTAATATTGACTCAGCATTTCTGTGATCTTTCCTGGCAGTATTGTCAGGCTGAGAGCCCTTCCTTCTTCCCCTGCCCTTTTTGACTATTGACTCAACATTAGGAGTCTCCTGGTCATATCGAGTTCCTCAATATTCTACAATGTATTAAAAATTAACATGAGGAGGCCAGGGACGTCTGTAAGCCAGCTTTTTAAGAATTGTGGGTATAGACTGTCTGGCCTGCAGAACTTGTCCCTGGTCCCCAATATGTTCATTATTTACTAATGGAATTAATTATTGCCAACTCAGAACAGGTATATTACATAGCTACAGTAATGGTTATAAGACATTTTGCTACCTTGGCATTGACAGTTTTACCACTTTTAACTAGTATCACATTTTCACTTTTCTTCAGATTTCTTTTGTTCCCAGATTTTCAGACACTTGCATTTTTTCATTCTTAACTCTGTCAGCCAGGCATTTTCCCTTAATGTCTTCAGCTTATCAGCTTACGCCCCATAACTTTCATTTATGTTGGCTGCTACCTGTAACTGCTGCCTTACATTTTGCCATATGTTGCTTTTATTTCTAATTACCACTTTATTTGCCATCAAACCAAGCATTGTTTTCTTATCCAAGTTTGTAAGCTTTCTTGACTGTGAGACTAGCATTTTGACTAGTTAATTAACTCTTCTTTATAAAGTGCTTCCACTTTTCAGTCATGTTACCTGTCTAATTTTTGGTCCCTATCAGTGTCACTCAAATTTTCTTCAAATACCTTCTCTTGAAGCCTTAAGAGTATTTGTAGGTATTTGTATGCTCTGTATGCTTGTGGTATGTATACGTAAGCATTACTAGCAGGTGCTGACCTTTTGTTGCCTTTATTGAATGTAATCTGGTCATGATAGTGGGTTTCCAGGCAACTGTCATTTTTCAATTCAGTGATTAATTTATATTCTTCTCATAGGAAGAAGAGAGAGAAATATGATCTCTTAATTTAACTTTTCTTCACCATTTCTTGTTTTCATGCCATTCTCCCCTCTGGGATGGGGTTTGCTCTTCTGAACATAGACTCAGTCTTTAAAATATATTTTTTTTTCCCCTCAGTGTTTCCAATCTTCTAACAATTGCTCTTTCTGGAACTGACCCCACTGATTTTTTTCTTCCGGTCATACCCTTCAAAATTTTTTTTACTAAATTCTTCCCCATGCATGGTTGTCGTGGATTACTATAATGAAATTATAATATTTCAAGTGTTCTTCTTTGTTCTTTTCTTCATACATCTTGGTATTTAATTTGTCCTGAAGATTGCCTTTGTTGCACACTGAACTGTCCGTGGAGTTCATAGATAATTTAGAAGCCAGTAATGTGTGCGATGAGTTCAGATGATTCCTTCTGGTACCTCGCATTTGTCAGCACTGAGGTTCATTTCTCATCTGTGCTCATTCACATATCTTCACCAGGTTCAGCTGAAGGTCTTTATCATCTTCTTCACTCTTGATGAAACTGAATAAATGGCATCGTTTGGAGGTTTAATCACCTCCCTCTTCACCCCTTCTCATAGATGCCTACTAAGCATGTTGATGTGCAGTACTAAACAATATCACAGATCTCAGATCTTTTGCTGTGCAATGTTCCTGCTACTTCAAAGACAGAAAAGAAAAATTTTGAGATTCTAAAATGTATTTTGGAGCAGTGTAAACTCTGTTTGAAAATCCAGAGTTATGAACCGTTCTGCTGACCTGTTGTTCACTGTCTGGGTAGTGTTGAAATCCCCTTCTTAGCCACTAAAAGCCTCTCTCTTCTTCACTTCGTTTTCTGTTTGGAGAGATGTCCTCCTTTCACCTAACAGTTAATTTCAGAGGAGGTTTGATAACAATGAGATAAACAGTGTCAGATCAACCAAGAGCACTTTCCTGTAAATAAACTGAATTGACATTCTCACAGGAGGTCATCAAATATCGATTTGTCATTATGGACAATATGGACCAAATTCAGCTCTCAGTTACCTGACTTCAGCAAAGCCGTATTAAGATAATGGGAGTAGAATTTAGCTAAAGGTGCAGGTTTTATTTTCGCACGTGGCTGCCTTCAGCTAAGTGACGAGTAAGAAGCCTGCGTGAAAAAGTCCTGATTAACCGTGGTGTCGAGCGCTCTTCCCTGCCCTGCCCTCCCCTTCCCACCGTGGCTGCAGCGATCAGCTAAGTGGTGCTAGAGTGATGGATGTCATCCTTTGCCGGGAGCTTGAATTGTCATTCAGACAGGAAAGCACTTGCTTTCAGTCTTCATTCTTTCCTTGTTTGAATTTATGTGGGCAATTGTCAGCAGAACGCTTTTTGGATCTGAAATTGGGTCTGCGGAGGGCTTTCTCTGCTGAAAGCCGTGATGTGTACTCAGTCAATCACTGTTATAAACAAAGGACATCTATATAAGCTCGGCCTCACAGCTCAGTATAACTGATATTAAAAGGAACTTTTAAAATGTTTAATTTGAGAGGAGTGGGCTGTTTATGGGAATGAAGCCTGCACGCAAATAAACAGTCTGTGGAGTATCACCGTTGTTTGCTCCCCACACAGGATGGAGAAAGATAAGGAAAGGAAAGTGAGAGAAGTACCCCCTGGCACATCTCTGCCGGCTTTCAATTGCAGTCAGGCAGTAAGTCCCTGCATGCATCAGTTCTGATGAGCTGATAAACAAATCTATCAAATTTGCCAAGTCTGTGGGAATCCCAGGCTGTCTAATGGTAGATGGAAGTAGGGGTTACAGCAAGATGGAATTTACTATAGCTGGGGGCCGAAATACAATAATAATATAGTAATAAATATGTTGCTGCTCCAGCAGAGAGAGCAGAACTACTGGGGCTGCATGAAATTTGGGTATAAAAGGGGCAGCAGTGGGAGACCTGGAGGATATTTAGCATAAGGCAGCAGGAGATATCCAGGAGCTTAGGAGATGTGGAAAATAGAGGAGGTTGCAGTCTGTGAAGCACAGTAGTCCAAAACTCAGATCATACATTATATTTAAAATGAAAATGATACATGTTTGGGATAATGTTATAATATTATCATGGTGTTTAGTAACTGGATGAAATATTTGGCCTCTCTGTGGAGTAATACCCTCTTTAATTTACCATCTGCTGAACATGCAAGCATGTACACACATGTTGTACCAACCGTTCTCTTTTTGCTTTCAAGGGGAATTAATTTTGAGTCAGGGATGTTTTAGGTGATGTTGTATCACCTTAAAATTTTTGTAAGATGTGCTTTAAATTATGAATTGTCTGTGCACCCAGTCTGCATACTGTGTGGCAAAACCTGAACCGACATGCCTATCTGCGTGGGAACTAAAATGACACCATACAGAGGCCACTGTGAGGGTTTTCAATTCAAGAGCGTTTGGCACCGAAGTTGTTTTGACCTTCTCTCTAAATACGTATCAACTTAAACACGTGCATAAACATCTGAGGAGAGATGTGACATGAGCGTTCAATGCTTGGTAAGCCTGACAGGAAGGATCAGCGGCAGCTCCTGTGCACACAGAATTGCGGAGACAATTTCACTGATACGAGCAAACTCATGTTGATGACTCGGGTGAGAAGACAGAGAAGGAGAGGAATGGACAACGTGACATTTCAATTACATCAGCATTTTAAAAAAAATATTTAAGGAAGTAGATGGAAAAGTATAGAGAAAAATAAAACAAAACAAAAAGAAGTCCCCAGGAGCTCCATGGCGTTAATCTAACCTTCAGCATGACTGAAAACTGCACAGGCAGGTGAGCAGAATTATTGATGTTTGAAGTAATTACTTCAGCAGGTGCTGCTATCAAAATTCATAGTGATTGATTTCCCACTAGTCAGCTTATCTCTCTGAGAACAAGTTCACTGGAAAGCAGCTTATAACCCCTTCCTAATAAGCCATGGCACATCACTGGAGAAAATGGCGTCAGGCTCATTTTGTTTTGCATTCACTGCTGTTAAAGGTTGAATCATTCAAAATTTTAAGACGCCAAGCTGTTTTCTTCTCCAGACAGCCTAGGAATATAGAGATCTGCACTCCCCAGGCAACCCACCCTTGTCCTCCTAGGTACAGTGTGAACTGAAGGACACTTTCAAGCTGAATGTCTTTCAGTAACAACAGGGAAAAGTCCTATCTGAACACACACACACAGACCATAACTTTATGTTTAAAGGTAGGTCTCAAATATGGAATATTTTCTACAGGCTGACTGAGAACTGGTTAAATCAGGACACTGGAGGGTATCATTGAGGTGCCTACCCTTAGGCCACACCGATGATGTTGCTGTATATGCACTGAGCAGCATCAACTTAAATCCCTGTTCCCACAAGCTGTGGATCCAGGTCTGAATCTGGGGTAAAGTCTTTAAGGTCAGGTTGGATGAAGATACAGGCTCTGCTGGAGCTGTTTTCACCAGAAGACCTAGAAGACACAATCCATGTCATCACAGTTAGTTTCAGCAAAGGACCACAGTGTTGTGATGAGAACGTGATTAAACATCTCTCATGTCCCAGATATCCCGAGTGATGTTAGAGAACGAGGAATTACTGTCTATGACATTGCAACAAATATTCAGGCAAACGCAGCCTCCATCCCACCTCTGGACATTGGTGCATGACTTACAGAGAAGGCCTATCAAGCCAGAGTGGGAAGGGCTCTCTTTTCCCCCATGCATTTTTTAAAACAGCTATGGGCTGGAAAACAGCAGCAAAGACATGGAGCTCTAGCACTAGTTCAGCATCCAGAAGAGCTTGGACATTTACCTTTGCTTCTCCTCCAGCCTCTGTTGATTGGCAGTCCTCTACTCCCACAGATCAAAGCACAGGAAAAAATTAAATGAGGGACAAGTGCGAAGAGGCTGAACTATTGGTCTCCTGGATTTTCATCAGCCTGTGTCAGGAGGCACATCATCTGAAAGTGTTTTTCCTTTTCCTTTTGGCTCGTTTCCCATGCCTAGAGAGCCAGAACACTTCCTTGTGCAGATAGTTGTTGCACCCTGCCATCTGGCAGGGTGCATGCACACGGGAGGCAAATGGTGCTATTTGTCAGAAAGCAAGAGGATTATTTGCCGGATCAGTTTTATGGAGGAAAAGAGAGGGAAGAAGAGGGTGCAGGAAAACCTTTTTGTACAGTTGGCAGGAACAGGAGCTGGGTGAGATCATTTGTTACGGCAGAGGTGAGCTGCTCCTTCCAGGACCCAGCGGCTATCTGCCTAGAAGCTGTGCATGAGAGGGAGAGGTGAAGGCAGGAGGGGAGTTAGGAGCTGAACTTTCACAGGCAATTTAAATGACAACTTTTTTAGAGTTTTGGGCAGATTTGGGCTATTTTTTCCTTTCGCTATTTGCCCATTTAATGAACACTTGTGTTTCCTGGTCTTTGGTGGCTAATACATATGCAACACGTGTGGGTGGCTGACTCCCTGGAGGTATATCACTTCCCTTGACATGCCTGTGGGTTCCCAGCCTGGAGCCTTTCTGTTTGCGCTAGTGAAGACTGACAGGGTGACATTGCAGCAGCATCACGCTTCCAGAGGTACGCAGTATCCCACAGTACCCCATTATGAAACACCAGTACAACTACACCTCTGCTGTATGGTCAGTGCTAATCTTGCACCCTGCTCTGTGCCACCCTTTGGGGCATAGCTCGGTCCTACTTGGTGCAGAGTGACCCAGATGGGTCTCTGCCCATCCTCTCAGAGCTGAGGCAGCTGCTTGACACCAGACATTAGGAAGGGCTGGTGGTGGGTTTTCCTTCTACTGCCTCAGCAAAAAGCAGTACTGCTGTGTTCCTGAGGTCTCTGTGTCCAGGAGGGCAGTGGAGGAGCCAGTGATTTTCTTGCAGGGTAGGAGGCTGTGCAGAACAGCAAGGTCTCTCAGGGACAGGCTCTGGCCTCTTGGCCTGCAAAGAGGGAGTTAATAATTGAAAGGAGAGAGATCTCCACCCAGAGCTCCTCAAAATCCATCCAGCTCCTCATCCAAAATACCTAAGTGTGTCACAATACATAAACACATTGCAGTTCTTTTCTGTCAGCAGCAGTGTCCAGGGCTCCTTCCGCTGCTCATCTGCACTGTTCGGGCAACCAGGAGGGGATGGAAAGGTCTGTAAGCTCCTTTGCTAGAAAAGCCCTCACCACATGGCAGTCCTAGTAGGGGAGCTCTGGGTTGTACAAACAACACGTCCCGGCAGACCCAGGTGGCCTGTGACTCTTCAGGTGCTGTGACAGAGCTGTGTCAAGGCAACCCTTTCTTCTCTCAACTGTACCCAGCAGACTCTGGAGACATCAGAGGCTCCACCAATTCCTGTGTGTGCCTTTATTCTCATGGATTTCTTCACCTGCATTCTTGTGAGCTATAGGGGCCTCAGGCACTGTTGATATGTGCCACTGCACACGCCGCTGCTCTTTTGTGGGCCTCGTACCATGGTCTGAAAACCAATATGTCAACCCTGTTTTTTGGCCCAGTTTCCCAATAGGCTTCTGTGCTCTTTTTATCCTTCTGGGTTTTCAGTGCAGTGGGCTACAGCAGAGACCGAATTCCCGCATTGCCTTTCTGGCTTGTAACGTTGTGCTTCTATTTCAGTGTCTGGCTCCCTGCTCAGTGTATGGTGATCCTCATGGTCCACAGGAGCCCGGCAAGGGTGGGAGAGCAGATGGTCACAATAGCACAATGAGGTTATATGAAAACTGCCTCTGATGGGGGCACATTTGTCTCAGAGGCGCAGAGATGACTGCATCTTGTCACAGCTAAAGAGGAAGCTAGATGAGGATCCAACTGGTTTCTCTTGCAGGAGACCCCCGCTTTAGCCCCCCAAACCTTCAACATCTTGCCTGCGTGTTTGTATCTCTTTCCACTTGTCTCTCTGGACGGGTGCTGCGGCAGCTTGGCTCTCCAATTCCCGCAGAGTCAGGAGGTGAAGCGCAGAATGCAGACCGGATGGTTCCCCCGTGGGGCTGGAAAGCCTCTCTCTTTCTGTAATTGTTTCTGACGTTTCACCTGTCACATCCTGAGCTGCTTCTGGGGGGTGGTAAAATGTTTGGATCTCTGAATGTGTAGCCAGTACGCTGTGTTCCCTGTCGACAAGAGATCAAATATGTCAAAGCTCTGGAAAAGACAAAAAAGAGAGATTGAAAAGCAAAATATATAAAAAAAAGAGAGAGAGAGACATGGAGAAGGAGAAGAAAGTCAAGTAGAAATAGGAACAATTGCCTAGAGACAGGTGGACAAATGCCTCGCAAACCAGATAGACAGACGGCTGTGGCAGAACGACAGCATACTCCTTGCTGTTCTTGGGTTGTAATTATCAGCTATTTAGGCAGTAAGCCCAGGCAAACCAGTTATTATCAGTATTCAACAGCTCTGAGGTGAAGCCCAAAGCAATTAATGCCCTTTGAGAACTGGGGACTAACTACAATGAGCACTGATTTTAAGCAGAGTGTTTGTGGGGAGGGATGGATTAGGACTTTTTCATTATATAAGGAAGGGGAGGGGGAATCTGCTGTAGAGGAGGTCCCCGCGGATGAGCAAAACAGGTATGAACTCCAGCAGAGCTAGAAGCTGCGAGCAGGAAGCGACTGCTGATCACATCTTCTCTACAAGCAGCCCCTTTTCGTTAGAGGAGAAATTGCTGTCTGGACTGACAGAGTTCTTCTGAGAAAGCAGAAGCACTCAGAAATAGATAGCCAGGAGAGCAGAAAAACCCCCATGGTCTGTGAAGGGCACAAGCACCTCATTCCTGGGGTTTTTTTAGTCTGGTGTAACTGTAGCATCTGAAAAGGAGACAAGCCTCATACTATGGGATGGAGGGAAGGAGAGAAGAAGGGATGGATGGAAGGAAGGAGGGAAGTGCACTTTCCAGGGTGGAGGGCTGAAGTCCAGCAGCAGGGCTGACCCCTCCCAAGTATTCATTGCTTGCCTTAACTAGAAAACCATCCTCCTGCTGATCTGGTCCTATAGTGATGGAGGGCGCTTGGCATGGCATTACAAGACTCTGGCCACTTAGGATTATCAGGGAAATACAGAAGAGTATCCCAAAGGAAACCTTTCAAAGAAACTTCTGAAAGACTGTGTAGTCTGCAGTGTCATATTTCACCATTAATAGCTGCATGTGCACAGTTGCCGTATACATGCACACAGATCTAGCTGTGTGTCATGAGTCTGATGCTTGACTGCTGTAAAACACTCTAGCTCCGCTGAGTCAGTGGAGCTGTGCTCGTCTGCCCTTACTCAGGGTCTAACCACTCATGGTGTTAGTAACCAGCCACGTGCAGCATCCTGGCTTGCGTGATGGCTCAACAGCTGGTGCTGGGCGCTCCCGAGTTGGAAACCTTGAGAAAACATGAACTCCCAGGCACAGGGAATTCTGTCTGTCAAGGCAGCCTGAAATTCAGATTTCCTCCTGACACTGAGCAGCCACCCGCTGCTCTTTGGCTTGGAAAATAAAGTGTGAGCAACTGAGATGAGAACTTGGTGGAGTTGTTATGCTGGAATACTTTCTTCTAGATCTCAAGCATGCTTGGGGGTGAACAGCAGAGCCAGCAGTTTATGACTCAAGATATATAAATTAATAGTGTATTTTGGTGTTTCTAATTAGCCCCTCAAGCACAGCACAGAACCTGCTTGGAAAGCCTAAGCCTGTGAATTGCTGCTTCACTGTGAAGCCTGTTCTGATAGTGAGAAGGAAAGTGTTTTGAAGAAGCCACATATGTGAAACGGCTGTTAATCCTCCTTAAAACCCCCACATTTTTTGTTATAGTCTCCTGGAAAACACCTTCCTTTACACTTTGAGCTGTATTTTTTATATACACTTGCTCTTCGTAATTTTAGAGTACAGGAACAGCCGGCATGCAGTAAGAGTGGCAGGGGAGAGAGAAAAGAGGCAGGAGGGAGAGAAAATCTATTTTGCTGAGATGTGAAAAGATCGAGAAGTGAGAAGGTGGTTGAGTGAAAGGGAGCTGGTGGCCGCAGCTGCGGTGAAGGAGGCTCTTTCATCCCACGGCGGTGAAGCTGTGTAGAGAGGGGCCTGGTGATAGCAGATGTTGTGGGGGAAAAAGCAGTGAGGAAAATATTTCTTTCACCAATGCAAGTTTCAAAAGTTCTTCCACCGTCGCAAGCAAAGCACCCGTGCCCAGGAGGCCCACTTCGGATTTGGGGAAGCCTCCACTAGGCTCAAGAACAGGGCAGTATGCAGCCGCTGCATAGCTAACCATACCTCACTAAATCGGGTGACTGATACTTACTGAGTGGGGCATGAAGGGAGACACCCACATGTCGAAGTAGGGTAATTGAGGTAAATGTTTGAGTTCTCTGACCCACTTATTTATTTGTTCAGCCCGCAGCTTTTCTCAAGAGGTACACAGTCCCGAAGCAGAGCTTTAAAGTTGACTCAGTGAATGATGCTGAGATCTGTTTTCCTTTTAGATCTAGCAATGTTAGTAAGAACCAAGCAAACTGGGGAGCAGTAGAGGCACCGTGTTTCTTACACCACTGGCTGGCATCAGAGCTGCACTCTGTTCTGTGCAACCACTTGTCAGAAACCCTTAGGCTTTTTGCTACACAAACTGTTGGAGATACTTGAAAATGGAGTGTTTTCCCACACTGGTTTAATCTTTATTTTATTATTTTTATTTTACCACATGCATTGCTTTCCTCCAGATATTTTGAACACAGCTAGAAATTCATAGGGTTTGATTGCTTATCTTCTCTTTTACTTTAGATCCTGGCATGGCGTCAGTACACCAATTGTGATTTATTAGGTCCATGCTGTTGCCTGACCAGTAAAACAGCCCAGTGTGTTTGCTTGGGACTATTCCTCCATTAAATGGAGTCCTGCCCTGCACAGCAGGTGCATATGGGTGTTTTATTTCTTCCTTTGAAGTGCTTGCTCTAGTCACTTTTGAGGAAGATGGCATGGCAAGGTGACAGTTGGCTTTTTCTGATATAATAGTTTCCCTAATCACTACGTTGGGTTTTAGTTTGGCAATGAGAAAGCTTTTTAAAAAATACACATTTAAATGTCAGAGGAGAGAAGACCTGTGTAAGATGTTTGGAAGCGTGATGTCCTCTGGATGCCTCGCCAGACCTTCAGAATCAGCTGAGGCTGTCCTGGGTTAATCCCGTGTAGCTTTCTGCTGAGTCTGCTACGTGGGGAGATGGGGTTTGGGAAGTTTATTGAGTGCTGTGGGAATGCTCATGTGGTACAGACATGATAAATGAAGCTGGTGGATTGTGTTTCTTCTGTCAACTTTGTGTCTTGATTTACAGAGCTTTCAATGTTTTAGGGCCCCACATCATTATAATTCCAGATTGTGCAGAATTTGCCTACTTTGGGATTTGATCCAAAACCCTTCCCATGTACACTGAAAAGCTTGATATCTTTTGGAGCAGATAGTTTGAAGCATTTCTTATTGATTCATTCCTTTGCAACAAAATGGAGGGAAATCTGTGGTGTTGCTGTAAAAAAATTTTAAAAAGGAAATGTTTGGAGAAAGCCTTGCTTTTTTGATCTCTGGGGTTGTTAGAAAATCAGGCTCAAAGCAGAAGCAGCAGGTGCCTTTGTCTAGTCTGTGGCAAATAAGGAGGGGCACAGGGGCAGGAAAAAGAAATTTACTTAGAAAGAAAAGTAACCATTTTCCCCAAAATTCTGCTAAGCACTTTAAAAAACAATTTTGAAGAGCAAATCAGGAATGTGTCTTTGTTTAGCGGGATGGGTAATGATTTTAGATGCTGACTCTGCTGGCAGTTTGGCATCGTTTTTTCTCCAGCCTGCCCCACTCTAGCTTTGTTTGGAGGGAGGGAATGGAGGCTCCCAGTAGCATCTCTTGGAGCTCTGCTCTGGTCCCCGTCCCTCCCTGTCTCCCTCCTCTCCGCCACCTCCTCCCCTCTCGCTCTGCCTCTTTGTGCCTCATGTTCCCTTTTCAAAAAGTAATTTCATGGCTCCATGCACTTAAGATTCCATCAGAAAGTCGAGTCTTTGATCAGGCAGACAGACGCCCTGCTGGGATTTCATTGGCAAATCACAATTCCCTTAATTAAGACTATGTGTCTTTATATCACTAAACTGATTCCAGCTGGGTCCCTGTTCGTTTTACATCCAGATTTACCTAGGCTATGGATTCTTACCCCCTGCGACTCCAGAGGAACAAAAACCATTTAAAGACTTTTTGTTCCCAGCTTCTCCCCCCAGCTGCTTCTCCCCACTGGTGCAGCAGTTGGTGTGGGCTGGGAATTAAATCTCTCCCTCAGTCTTGTTTGCACTCTTCTCCGAATCGGGAGGTATGGTCATGCGAGGGATTTGCTCTGTTTCTCTCCAGCGCTTGGAAGCTGATAATCAGTGGTACAAAGGGAATTGAACTTGCCTGGTGTTTTGTTTTTTCTTTTCAGAAGCCATGTTTTTACTGAGAGTCAAGAAGATGCCAAAATTCAGCATAGTTTTCTCCTCCTTCCCGGCTTTCTTTAGCTATCAATTAAAGATGAAGCAGGTTAAGAGTGCTCGCTTACGGTAATCACAGGTCCTGCGTGGGAGGGACTTCGGTGACATTTCTGCTGTGCTGGGTTTGCTTGTTGTATTAGTCATGCCAAGGCGAACATTTCTCCGGAGACAAAATACACAGTCAATGAGTCCTGACTTTAAAGTGTGTGGTCTGCTCTGTCCAAGGAGATAACGCTCTGGAGGGAGTTTTGATGGGCAATGTTGTTTTTCCTTCAGTCATCTGCATTTTCCCTTCCTCCTCCTTAATTTCCTCGTCTCCTCGGAGCAGTGCCCTGACAACTTCTCCAGGGAGAAGAAACTTCCATAGCAACCTGCTAATGGCACTAATTACAGGGATGGCAGCTAGCATGGCTGCCGCGAGGCAGCACCCAGACTCCGACCCGAGAGCCCAGCCATTCCCCTCTATCACAATGCCTGTCTGGGGGGGCGAAAGAAATTCAGGGATGGGGCTTCCAACCCCAACCCCAGTGGTATGAGTGCATTTGCCATGCGCCAGAGAAAGAAGTCTGGCTCATCTGGAGCATCCTCTGCAGCAAATCCTTTAGGCATTTTCAAAACCATCTGTGGGGAGATGGCAGGGACTAACAAACATGCCCACAGTTTGAGAAATGTCCCCGTAAATGTAATTGCAGATGGGTGCAGTCAGACTCTGCCCTACATGTGGGCAATGGCTATCCCTGTGTGGGGCCCACGAGGTGCCACCCCTGGCTCTGAGCATCCCTCCAAGTGACAGCTCTGTGGCCAGAAAACCTGGCTGCTGGCTGAACAGTAGTGGATAGTGCTACAGCATGTGGGAGGCTGTTGGCTGCTTATGCAGTCATGCTTAAAATTAAGAAATAGCCAGCAAACAGGGCAGCTTTAATGACTAGCAAACCCTGACCCTGCATTTCCTGAAGCCAAGATGCCTGCTTAGTAAGTGAATCCAAAGTCTTGACTCAGGACGCATCCTCTTCTACAGACGGATTCGTCTTCAGATTTATCATACGGAATTCTTCACTTGAAAATGCCTACTTAATTATGTGCCAGCAGAGCTTCAAACCCTGTCTCAGGAATGCAGTGACTTTGTAATGGGCCATAGCAGAGCTTGACTTTAAAGGGGCTTCATTTTAAGGGTCTGGCATATTTTCAGCTGTTACTCCCAACAAGAGTGGTTTTGGTTCAGTCAAACAGGCTACAGCCTGAGATAAACCTTATTTAGCTCTTCACATGCTAATAAAAATGTTCACTGAAAACCCTAATAGGACTTTGCACTTAGGTGGGTCTTCGATTTGAGGATTCCAAAGCTCTTCTTAATAGGAATTGCTGATTATGACTTCATGGTAAGACCAGCTTAGATCAAAAGGGGTTCAGGATCTCTGTTTTGTTTGAGAGACAGAACAAACCTATCCCAAATATACAGAAAGTACATTCTGTGACTAGAAAATGAATTTTATGAGCCTTTATAAATAACTTGATAATTTTTTTTTTTGTTAAAATTAATTAAAAATCTCATACTTTATAGAATGTTAACATCTATGTTTGTCTTGTCCCAAATCATCTTAATGGCATGATAGAGACACATTAAACTTATATACAGTTAAAGTTAATTGAAATCTTGCTCATAGGCGCTACGCAAATAAATTAGGATGTAATTAAGCTAAGTTGTTAATGATTTCTGCATCTAGATGCTGTGGTTATCGAAGTCTGTGCCAGACTCAGGTCACTTGGAGGCGCAGACAAAGGAGCCCAAGCAGGTGCCGTGTTTCCTCTGTGGCTTATTGAACACAGCGGGACGGTGGGCTGCAGTGACTCGGTGGCATTGGGGATGTCCCTCCCCTGAAGGAAGAGGTCTGAGTTGGCAGGGGTATGCCAGGACCCAGAAACCCACCGTGGCTTGGGGTTGGCAGCCCCACGGCTGGGGCACGGCCTCTGGGAGAATGGAGCCTGGAGCACAGAAACACCAAGACTCAGCTGAGCATCCTCTGCACCCCTCGCTGTAGTGGTAGGCTCATTTATAGAGCCCCTAGATGAAAACGTTGATCGAAGGTGAAAAGCCAAAGTCAGTAGCATGCTTTGGGTGTGTGACACCACAGCAAAACAGTGAACATGTCCTAAAAAAGGTTAAATTAGGAGGAGCGATGCAAAGCTGGTACTTCAGGTCATCAAGCCATTAGAAATATCAGAAGGTAGCATTCTCTTTGGCTTTCCTACGCAGCTCATTGTATGTGATTTTTAAAAAAATAATTAAAACAAGCACAGTAAGAAAATTGCTAAGCAAAATGTCAAGTGGTGTTACAGTTACGAGTATCAGTAATGTATGGGTAAAAATAGTAGAGGACAATATCAAACAGCAGAAATCCAGGATATTCATAGCTGAGTTTATGCATAAGAGAAAGCAACTACATTAAGGTAAGAAATGCAGAGAAGGCACCCAAGCTTTCTTACCTCAGCCCTGGAGAGATACCACAAAGGGAGAAAGTGGAAAATCAATGATGTTGCATTTTACCAACAATTTAAATCTCATCTGGGACCATAAAGACTGATGTCACTCCTGTCCACACTGAACCGTAATCATTGCATCTGGCCACTGACTTCCCTAATATTTTCTTTTGACCTGATAAGGAATCTGATACCTGACTACTGCTTTTCAGATGTCTTAAAAGTCACTGGGAGGGTGTTAAGATGTGTCAACCTAGAGAGAGAGAGAAAGGAAATGGGAGGAAATTATAGGGGAACGTTAGAAAGGGAAGGGAGGTGTGCGTTAAGAAAGGAGAAGCGAAGGACGGTGAAAAACCAGAGTGCTACACGGCAGAGAAGAGCAGGTAGAGAAAAGGAGGGGATTTGCACCAGAGATGGGGATAGAGGGACAGATAGGAGGAAAGGCAGGGGGATAGCTGGAGGGGGCAGGTTGGCAGCTGTAAGGGGAAGGGTGCTATATTTTCTTAAAATACAGATATTTGCATGCATTGGACATGCGTCTCAGCTCCCTAGGTGGGCAGGCCTCAGTTAAAGAAAAGGAGAATGGGATCTTGGACTCTGATAAAATGAGTCCCATTTTTGGCGACTGAACATTTGACAGGATAGGCTCTTTTAAGGGGCATATCATTGTCATTTTGAGGCACAGCTGTCTGCCTTCTGCTCTACTGCTAATAACTAAGGGAAGAAGGGAGATAAATCATGCCTGTAGCCTAGCGGAGTGCAGCAGAAGTGAATCCTGGCCCCAGCGTGCATCGCTTCTGATACAGTGCGAGTTTTCTGGATTTTTTTCTCTTATTGCACATACATGAGCACTACACGACCGGGAAGAAAGCTGTTCTTTCCCAATCAAAAGATGTTTTTTCCATCTATCACAAGTGTATTTACTGTATCTGCCTCCTGCTCTGTACCGGGCTGAGGCATGTGTTTTGATATGCAAATGTAGCAGACCTGCCTACAATCTTTTCATTACCTTTCGGTATTTCGTACCCCATGATGAGATCAAAGAGGTTAACTGAATTAGGAATCTCCTAACCACAGCTTTTCAGAAACGTGCGACTGTTCGCAATGCGCAGTGGGCCTTTCCCTCCATTTGTTCCCCCTCCCTGGCATATGTACCCATCACAGCTTCAAATGCTGTATCAGATCTGGAGAGACCCATTAGGAAGTGAGCAAACCAGCCACTACAGGAGAACTGAAAAGCTTCTTAAAAGTGAGAAAATGTGCTACAAGAATTTCAGATCCCACATCAATTGAAACACTCGTGGGTAGGCACAAAAATGAAACCATATGTCATCTCAGAAACAAAATATTTGAGAATTAATTCCATTTTTACTTGCCTGTCAAAGCTTGGCTTCCAAGTTTAGCCTTCTCATTCTTGCCAGTGATATTATTAGCCCTCTGCCACTGCTCAGGTGCCACACTGATGGACAGAGCTGTTGAAATAAAGGGCTTTCTGGCTGGGAAGGCGAAGAGAATAAAACAGCATGGTGTAAGGGCTGCAGGTGGCTTTTAGAAGTTTTTCAGCAAAGTGAACAACAACTTATTTTGGAGCAGCCAAGAGAATTTTGGCTGAATTGAGATACTTTGATTGTCTTACTTAACCCTTTCAAATCCTTTCTCCTTTTTTTTTTTAATGTAAGTGCAATTTTAAAAAATGCTGTTTGAAATGAAAATTCAGAAGTTTTATTTTAAGAAAATGCCCATGTGAGACATTTTTTGTTTTTTTATATGGAGCATATCAACATTTTTAAAGTGATACTTAAATTTTCCTATTTTGTAACATCTCAAAACCAGCAGAAAACCAGAATTGAGCAGGTAACTACACAGACACTTTGTTGCACTGCTTTTGGGGTGCTCTGCTGCCAGGGAGCTGCAGGGACTGGCTACCCCTCGGGGAGGACAGCATCCAGGCAGGCCTGCAGTGGCCAGGCAGGTCTGACAGCCAAGAAGTCAGGTCAGGGACAGGGTCTGGATTGAGATTTGGGGTGTCCCTGGCCAGGCCTAGGCCTGGCTGTGATGTGGCAAGGCCATAGCACTCATGGGGCTGGGACTGTCACCCTGGCTGAAAGCAGCTCCCAAGGGCAGGGGGTCAGCCCTGGTGGGCATCTCCCTGCTCCCCACCAACAACAACCGGACTCTTTCCGAGTTGGTCGTGTAGATTTAATATAGGACCTTGTCTTCCTCTAGTTCTTAAGGAAGTTTTTGTCATGAGGGGCAGGAGATGGTATATCTGGCCAAATGGAGAATTTGGCCTCAGCCAGTCCTGACTTGCATGCTACCATCCTGGGGCCATGGCTGAGCCCTGCATCAATGAGAGCAGGCTCAAGGCTGCTCTGGTACCATGCAAGGGGGAATGGACCGCCTACAGCACGTATGTGCATGTCTCCACATGCAGCACCACAGCACCTGGGCAGTGTGGTGTGAGGAAAACGTCAAGGTAGTTTGGCAGTCAGCTTCCAACTTGTGTTAAAAACATCTCTGATCTACATCAGTACCACAGACTCAGCCTTTAAGGTGAACACATAAAGAAAGCCATGTAGTATGGTGAACTTTCTGACTTCCGAGTGCAGCCACCAGACCATCACCCAGTGAAAGAAACAGGACAGCTGTGTCTTCCACAAAGAAGAGTCCCTTGGGTGGAGAGGGATGCATCCTGTATCGGTATTTCTAGACTGGGAAGCTTACTAAACTCTCTTCTGGGGCACAGAAATCAAGCACATGTTTTATGGAGCAGGTTTTGATCACTTAGCTCTCTGGTCATTTCAATATGCTTGTGAGTAATTAAACGTTATATGGAGCTCACTGGAGTTGCTCTAGATTTTCACTAAGTCAAGAATCTGACTAAGTACAGGGATATTTCTTTTTTCTCAGTAGAACTAAAGAGTCTGTTTCATGGCAAGTTTTTCTAGATCATTGAGTAGTTTTGTGAAACTTCTGTCAAACATGGTATTTATTAGCATTGTGCACAAATACCTAATGTGAACACACTGCATACATACATTAATGCCACATTCTGGTCGCAAAACTTTTATAACTGTCACCTCTTTCCCCGTCTCTCTTTTTGTATGTCTCCACACACATAATCAGCCCTGCTCCTGGCTGATTGATGAGGTAGGTAGGGTAAAGTCAGATAGCACCCTTCGTCCTCATGTTGCTGTGCAGCCTGCAGACTTCAGAGTCTCTGTGCACAGGGACTTCAGTTTCTGGGTTGGTGGGTATATGGCAGCGACAATAATCCACCATTTGGGATGACAGTTGAAAAATACATGATATGAAGGAACACCGCCAGGGTCTGTTGGTGGTATTGAGGCAGTTCTTTGTTGGTTTTAGGTGATCTTAGATAATCTTGTAGAACATAGAGTGGTATACTCAGGAATCCGGGTCCCTTCTATCCTGTTTACCATGCAAGCATCAGTCCCTTCAGAGACCTCAAGCCACACACATCTCATGGCCTCACACCACTCTGTCAGACCTTGGAGCTATAGGCAGAGTGCTGCCTGCAGGACTCGGCTGCCTGCAGGACTCTGCTGCGTTAGCAACACTCACTGTTTTCCTTAGCAAAGACCGAGGGGTGCTTTCTGTGACCACATACAGCTGCAAGATTTTTCATCCTCCTACCCTGTCAGTCAGCACGCGGAGGCTGTTTAAACTGGCCAACTTCCACTAACATGCGGTCATTTCTCAGAAAATCTCTCACAGTTGCACCGGCTTGGCGTAGGCTTTTGTAATGATAGCAGCAGCAGGAGTGCTAACGCGTGCCGTGGAAAAATCTGCCGCAAACTGGTGCTTCCACTGCGGCTGCCATCAGGGGAGCCTGTGCAAGGATAGGCCTTTCCTGAAAAAGCGTGAATAGCAGCACAGCTCGTTAGCGGCTCGGGAAGTCAGAGAAGCAAATGAGGCCCTCTGGGGGGTGGGAACTGGGTGCTGGGGCAGGGAGGCCCTCTACAAAACTGGGAATGAGCTGACTTGAGGAGAAAGCTTTGGATGAACATCTATGGGCTATTCTGTGTCACCAGCATTGCTAGAACAAGGCATGGGCTCGCTCTGTCCCATGCCGTGTGTGGAAACCCTACCTGCTTGCAGAGCTGTGGCCAAATAATGACTAAGTCCCACTTTTTTTATTTGATGAGACCAGGTAGTCTCACATGCCAAGTTGGATCCTACCAGTTATTTTAGATGAAGGAATGTGTTGCCAGAAGCAGTCAGAGCTAAGTATGGTATACTGGCTTTGGAAGCAACTTCATGCTGTTTCCTGAAGTCTGAAAGGTGAATGACATCAGATCAAGCATGCCATGGTGAAATCCAGCGTGCTCTCTATCACAACTGCTAGACACCCTGCACTTCTGACCCCCATCATCCTCCCAATCCCATCAAGCATAACCCCTTACAAATGTCATGCTGGAAGCAGTCATCTGTATCCTGCAATCGCATGAAACACCCACGCATGGTCCAGCCTTGGCCACAGTCCCCTGCCTATCAAGTGACATTACTTCAGAAAGGTCTTAGGCTTCACATTCCCCATGAGCGTGGTTAATACAGTGATCTAGCAGCTGCCCTACTATTATTTCTTCAGCACAAAAACACTTCAGGGAAAATGTCTCAAAAATAGTAAATCTGACTTTTTCATCAGGCTTACCGTTCCCAGTCTGTGCAAAGACCCAGCTTTCTGAAGTTGTGCTTTCAATGTCAGATCATCTCCGTCAGCAGCTGCTGACCAGTGGCTCCCTCTACCCTTGCTTAGGGAGTGTTTTAGAGTTTATTAGAGCTCTTTTTAGCTCCACATTTGGCTCTGTGTTTCTGGAGATGGGAAGAGCATGCCCCCATTGCCTCTCAGTTGCAAGCTGGGGTATGCTTATCTAGACCCTTGTGCTGCCTCCCTGCCTGGTCTGCCCAGAGGACCCACGTTGTCATAACGAAAATTCAAATAAACCATTATATTTAAATAGTAATTTTGCATCACCGGTTAGCCATGTGCAACAGCTATACCATTACTACACGTGACTATTTATATATGCATATACAGCAACTACACCTCCACATTTTCCATCAAGGCATCAGTAAACCATGGTAAAAGCCACAGTCCTCTGATTTCAACAAAAAAGTTATTTCAGTGTTCCTGAAATGGGGATCAGAAAGAAAGGGGGTGATGACAGCACCATTTACCTCACCACGTAGCAATAACGTGAATGAAAGAATAGGATTGTCTGTCTAACAGCAGGGGTTAATTAACCACCTGAACACACCACTAAATGCAACATTTTTTTATCTTCATCTTGTCACATGATGAGTGGACCTCTTTCTGGAAGTTAGTTTTTAGCCAAATATTACAGGATTCAATATAGAAGTAATTTGGAGAAGATATATGGTGTGTGATATATGCGCCAAGTAGCTGAGCCAATCTGTGAACTGTCAGTGACATTTTGTGTGGCGATACCTTGAAAAGTAAATTCAAAGACACTCCACAAAACAGTGTTAGAAAATAGTCGTTTCCCTACGGCTGATCACATTGGCGGAAATATTGAAGATTCCTTGCTAGAGCAACTGCCGAGTCCTGTGACATTTGATGTTAACCAGATAGTTTGCACAGATTCAATGCCGTGTGCCATTTCCCTTCTGCTAGGAACAACTTTCCCTAAATTCGCCACGTGAAGAGAATCTGTTGGGAGGCATCTCAGGCTAGACTGGGCTTAATGGATGCCTAAGGCTTTTTTTCCAAGCACATGTTTGCTGGGGCACATCCAGCTGTGGATGTACTTTTCCTTTTTGCTGTGCATCACATCTGTGCAGTGGGCTTTTGTTTGGCTGGTTGGCAGTTTTCTCCTCCTTCCCCGAAGCTGCTTTGGCTGCTCACCCAGCTTTTTACCAAATTGCAAATTTATATTCCTTCTGCTTTCGGCAGGCCCATATGTGGAACTGTCAAAATGTCACTGGCATCAATTGTGAAAGGTTAGTGCCACATTATAGTCAGCGAGCTTATTAACAGGGAAATGATTGGGTTTTGGAGAGGGGGAGGGAAGGACAAATGGGAATCCATTCTCCAGGCACCTGCTTCTTCTATTAAACATTTCTTCTTGTCACGTATATATTTTCAGAAAGTGGTTGCCATCTGCATAGGAAAAAAAATAGCTACAGACCCCAGGAAGAACGAGGCTGTTCCTTGTGAGATCCCAGCAAGCTGGGAGGGGGAGATGGAGAGGCAATGAGAGCAAGTTGGCCAAATTCATTTGGGTGTTGAGTGACAGGAGATGTTCATCTTCATTGACCCAGTGACTAGAGGCAGGATCATGCTGCAAAAATTGGGTCTGATGGGAACCCAGTGTCAAACTGGGAGATTGTGGGTCTTGGTTCCACGATTTCAGCTTGGCCCGAGAAATAGTCATGACGTTCAGTTGCTCTCCCCAAGTTTACAGGTGTCTGAATACAGATGAGAGCTACCGTTTTGCTTATTTATATCTCTCTGCTTTTTCAGATTTAATCAGATTGTATTCAAAATCACCACTGAAAAAAATTCCCATATCCTACTGCAAAGTTTTTATCTGTCCAAGGCATTTTTAGGGGTTCTGTTACCATCATTGCAGAGAACCTAGCTCACAATCTTTAATGTATTAATCCTCAAAATGACCCGGTGAGGTGAGATTATCCCAGTATATGAGAACTGAGGGACAGAAAGCCTGACTTCCTTGCCATGCAAGTCTGTGAGACAGCAGCGAGTAGTATCTGCATCTTTACAGACTCTCTGCTAGTACCTGGATCACTGAACCATCCTTCTCATGCCTCATTTTTTCATTTGGCTTTTCCCCTTTGTTTTTTTAAAATCAACCCAATGTCCAGCTGGAAGCACTGGAGACATCCATTAGAGAAGCAGGAGGAGGAGGAGGAAAAGTGCCCAGACCCTACCAAAAATTTAAATCTGTGTTGTGCTGTTACTCTCTAAAAAAAGCCAAAGCACGGTGTAGGTACTTATCCTTTGGCTTTGTATGGAGCTGCTATTTCACAGGAACCACTGCCCGGCTTTTGGACTGTAGCTCACAGCCAGCGCCAACTTGACCTAGATTCAGACCAGTGACCTAAAGGGGAAAGCCACCAGAATCTGTAGCTGAGCCTCTGGGGCACCAGCCCTCCTTTGCTCCTGATTATTCCCTTTTTGACATGGCAGAAAAGGCCCTCGAGGTGGCGGATAATGTACTGCTGGGGGGTAGTATGTGTCTGACCTTTTCTGTAGGAATGAGCCGGAAAATGAGGCAGAGGAAAAAGGAATGAATATTAACAATCGGATTGTCCTGGGGATTCTTCAGTGGCAATGAGGCCCATTGTGCCCTGGAGTTAGAGCGAGCACCACGCGCAGGTGGCTCTTTCTTGCTCCCTGAATGCTGCTGGTTTAATCCCCATTTCTTGGTTTTTGTTGCAAGCGGTGAAATTAAATTCTGCAGCAGACACAGCCGGTGAGAGGCCACTCTCTCACGAGGCAGGAACTTCCCTGCTCCCCCCCATGCTCCTGCCCGTCCCTCTGTAAGCAAGCCAATGACCAACACGTGGGATGTGGGGCCCTGGCGCGTGGCAAAGCTGAGCCTCAGGTTGGTGAATTCGGGCAAAGAGGTAGGGAGGACATGTATCGGGGATATTGCCGTTATTCATTCCCAGCTTTCCACCTCTCCGTGTGTGCGTTGGGGATTTCAGCTCTCCCCCGCTCAGGAGGCTGCTCTTGCTCTTTCTTGTTCTTGCTGCTTTTGCTGCAGGAGAGGAGGTAGCGCTGTGCAAAACACTAGATCCAAATCTCATATGAGGTTTCTGGGATTGTGATGGACTGTACAGAGCCCCAGGCACCAACGCACACAACGAGAGCGTGACATGAAACGTGGATCAACCTGTGGACATTTCCTCTTGCTCCAGGACTTCTTTCCAAACACTCTGAGCGCAGCCTCCCAAAGCCCCACTGACTCCTCAGTTGTGAGCTCTCCTCCTATGACACCCTGCTCAACACCACACATAAGAGCCGTCCTTAGGTGGTTTTCAGGGAGGTACATGTCCCTGTTTTCTAGATGGTGCCCTGAAGGCACAGAGGTCTCTAACAAAAATGCAGAAAGTCTGATTCTTCAACTGGGACTGGGGGCCCTGGTGACATCCCCAGTGAGGTGGGTGTTGCGGTGGGAGTGTGCAGCCCCTCGGGCATGGGCACCGTGGCACCAGGACCAGGCAGGAGAGGACCTGCTTGGCCCCGTCCCTGGTAGCAGGCTGGACTGCCTCCTGCAGGCTCCAGAGGCCCTCCTGCAGAATATCCGAGCTCAAAACCGGGGTTTTGGGCAATTAAGCAGCCATCCCCCCGCCTCCTTCTCGTGCCAAGCAGAATTTTAATGTGCTTCCAATTTCTCTTTTTAGCACACACAAAGAAAAAAGAAAAAAATTAATAATCATCTGTAAGAGAAGTTCTTTTCAGACAAATGGAGAAGCATTCAATGCTGATATATGTTTTTCCCCACTTTTAAATGGTATCTATTTAAATGCAGATTTTCTGGTTTCCTATGTGGAGCTTGGAAGAAACGCCTTTCAATTTAAATGTTAATAGAAGAGTAAACTTCAAAATCAAAATTTCTCCATAAGGGAGAGTGTTTTCTCACAGCTTTAAATGTCTTTCTATACTTCCTCCCTCCTTCTCCCCCATCCTCCTTCCTCTCTTCCCAGCCTCCAGCCCAGCCTCACTTGCATTAAATGGTCTTTTTTAAAAACAAGAATACACCTTTCAGAGTTCCTGAATTAAAATGTTTAATGCTGGGGTCTGCGGAATAAGTATGTTTGAGCAGAGTGCTGGGGCACTGATAAAGCAGAGATACCATCCCTCCACCTCCAGCCTTTTTCATGCCAGCCATTTATCAAACCTGCTGCTCTGAATGCTTTATGATGGGATTATTCTCAGGCTTGTGCTGCATAATATTGCACCAGTGGTTGGGGCAGGGGCTGAAAGGGAAGAAAAACCTTTAGGATAATGTTTTAGTTGCTCCTGAATGTGAGCAAGGCTTAGGTGCTGGGCTGGGCTGGGCAGCAGAGGAGGGAAGTCAAATGCAGAGGGAAGAAGGTAAAACAGAGGAGGCATTACCAGGTCTCTCTTTCTGCATTACCCCTCCTGCTCCTCCCGTGGTCCATTCCTGCATACCTCCATCTTCATTTATCTTCAGGAGGAGCTTAGGGTAAATCTGCGTTTTACAAAGGCTCTCAACACTGCCTGATGCTGGGGTTTTACATACAATTATGTTTCTTTCTTCCTGTCATGCTCCATTTGTCATCTTTAATACAAACTTTTCTTTAATTTTCCTCATCACTCTCTTCCATTCTCCATCTGTTTTTGTCCTCTCTTCTCTTCTCACTGAAAGAAAAAGGGAGGAAAAAAAGTGTTTCTGGTTTTAATTCTGCTTCCTTCCGGCCCTGATGATCCCTGGCCACCTTTGCAAGAAGTGGTTCAAGAGATACTAACTGAAGATTAAATTTTAATAAACTTCCATGTATTTAGTGGACAGGTAGATACTGCGATGGTGGCTGGCATATAAAAAGCAGAGTGTAACAGAATCTGCTCACTGTGGAAGGAGACTTTTGTAAACTGGACAATAAAACCATTACTATATGTAATAGGATATAGGGCTTTCTGTATCCAGATTATTTTCGCACAACTCTTACTGTACTCTGTACATCATTATTATCTGAATACCTCTGAAGGAAAAGCGGTGAACTGGCTTCCACAGCACCCCTGGGAGACAGGAGAAAGTCTGATTTTCAGAGGAAAGCTTCGGAGCACCCAACCCTCCCACTGATTTCAGGGAAAGCAGAGCTCACTGGGCTGTTCACACTAGATGCTCAGTCCCTTGCAGATAGGGGTGCTGGAGAGACCGCTTGCCCCCGAGGCGTCTCTAGGTGCCTGTGACACCCTGGCAGGGCTGCGTGGTGAAGCTTGCCCCGGTGCCCCGCTCTGCATTTCCTCCTGTGCACTGCACCTAGAGGCGGGGGATAAATGGAGTAGTTCAACCTTCAGTGGTGTCAGAGCAGTGCTTCTCACCAGCACTGAAAGCACTTTACAATGAAGGGTGTCGCCTTTGCCCTGAAACTCAGAGCCAGCTTTCTTCCAGACCATTAGAGAATACAAGAAAACTTCCATTTAGAGAGCTGGGTTTTCCACCTGGCCTCTCCCACTGCCACTGGGGCTGGAGGTGCTGGCCGCAGGGAGATGGTGCCTCACATCCTCCAGGAATGATCCCTCTGGCCAGGCTAACGTGGTGCTGAGGGACTGTGTGGTTCTTCCTCCCCAGCAAGATCATACCTGTGGTGTGGTGGCTCAAAGGAGAGGTCACTTAAAGTAAAAGGTGACCAGCATAAAGAAGTGTGTACTCCCTGAGTTCCTCAAGGGAACAGGAAGGGAGAAAAATGCAAAAAGCACAGCTCTGAGCTGATAAAGTCCCAAAGTTCACACTGAAATCGAGCAGAAGCCATTTTATTGCATGTACTTCAAATTCTTCAACACCTGCATAGTCCGCAAAAGCTGTGTAACGAAAAGCCTCTTGGCATGGCTACAACTGGGAAATGTTTGCTTTGTGTGGCCTCACCTAGCAAGAGCAGAAAGGATTAAAGGTATGAATATGAAGAAGGATGGCTAAAAATGCGGGTGCCTCAGACTTTCTTCCCTGTTTCTAGGGAATGAGAGAGGGAGAGGAGGGATGAAAGGGTTGACTGAGCAAATTACAAGTGTACTCTGCTGGGACCAAAGCTTGGAAATGTTCCTAGATGATCATATATTGCAGTGCTAAAAGCCCAGATAGTAAATCTGAAGAGAGAAAGACTCTTCAAGATCAGTTCTTGAACGTCACTGAATAAGCAGAAATTATCAACTTCAGGTACTTTCTGAGAAAAAAGATCTCCTCTCCAGAATCAGAGAAGGGGAAGGAATGGCTTGGACTAGGGTAGGGTAGGGTATGGTAGAGTAGAGTAGAGTGGAATAATGCTTTGGCGTAGGCTCAGCTACTCTGGTCCACTACATCAGGGGTTGTAAGGGCAAAGCTTTTGTTTCCTTCCTAGCCTGCTGTCACTCACAGCTGAGTAGCAATGCAGCAGATAATAAAAAATCCTTTTTCTTCTCTGGCCAAAGTTTCTTTTTCAGCAGAAGGGGAAGTAAGATTGGAGCAAAAGGCTGAACCCTTCTATGAGATGGTATTCATAGCCATCTTTCTCCCAAGACCTAACATAAGTTTTTTGCCTTCTACCGTAGAACTGCATCTGATGTGTTAAATTTCTGCTGTTCAAATGCCTCCTTTATGTATTGACCTCTCTAATATCCATATCGTAAAGTCTCTTGAAGACAAATCCATCTTTTCAGCCTCACAGGACACTTTTTCTTGCCTTTTCCCCCCTGCACTTAAACAAGCTTTGTTTCCCTCCTTCTCTACTGCCTCCTTAAATCTCTCATTTATTATCTAGGGGTTCTCTTTTATCTTCGCTCTGCTCTACATGAGCAAAAGGCAAGAGTAAAATCAGGACTTGATATTCAAGCTCTAGGTGGTGCTTTCAGCCACTGCAGAATTTCTTAGGCCCCTGTAATTTTCCCAAATACTGGAGGAATTGCTTTCAGACAGTAACACACCAGTGTGTGACCTGGTCTGGGACACCCCCTCCTTCTCTGGTGCTTCATGAGAAGGTTCACCAGAGACAAGAAATTGCAGTGTCATGTGGAGTTTGCTGTTTGTCAGCATGAACCTCTGAAGGTGTCAGCCTTCGTAGAAGACAGGACTTCATTCCTCCTCTGATGAACTGCTCGCCTGACTCTGAAGTTGTGGGATTTCTTATGAAGGGAGGCAGGATGAAGTGCCAGCAGTGCACAGCTGGCACCTTCCTTTCGTGATTGTTTCCATTTTAAATAACTGTAAGAACACTTAAGAACTCTGACGGAGGTCTGGTCTGTCCTGACAAGAATAAATCATGTGTCAGGATGTCTATTCTACACCCTGTTCTGAGGGACATGTTGACTAGCACAGACCACAGCCAGTTTGTGAAGCTTCATATCAGTATTTCCATACAGGCGAGTCATATATGCTGGCAACCAAACACTTAACACTTCATCACACAACCAACAAACTCTAGTCCCTGCTCCAACAAACTTTAGGAGAAGTTATGCATGTATCTTATAAACACCATTGCACCTCTTGTGGTATGAAGGCTCACCTAAATCCTTCAGAGTGCCAGTTTCTCTTTTTGTGAGGGCCTTCTCCTGCTCTTTCTCTCAGCTTTGAGAGGGTTGTGTTTTAGTGTACGTGTTTGTGACATGCGCATTCCCGAGTCACTCTCTGGTGCAGAGTACTTACATATAAATATAATCCACTGTTACTTTTGTTGAAATGGGCTGTGCTCATTGTGATTGCGTTAGAGTAATCTCTAAACCGAAGACTGGGTTGCCACATGATTCAGTAAAAGGCACTCAGAGATTTTAACTGAGTCTCAGGTAGACTAATACATATTTCTTTTCTTATCTCTCCATACCTGAAGCGGAAAGAAAAGATTAAAACCTCACCCTCTACTTGCCAACCTCATCCAAAATGCAGTCTTAAGCTGTGCGGAGAGAATCGTGAGAGCCAGAAGGTGCCACTCAAAATCACCTGCATTAATACTCACTTGTTCATTGTAGCTGGGAGCTGCAAGGGCTGGCATTCAGTAAAAGACACATCTGTCCAATTTTACATCTTGCCCCCTCTGTAGTTTTGGGGTGAGGTAAGAGAAGGGATGATGTCAGAGAAAAGTACCTCTGTGCTGCTGATTCTTTGTAAGAGAAGTAATTTAAACAAAGCTTAGTGAAATCTGGTAAATTGTGCTCTTGGGCTGTGTGTAGTTCTTGAACAATCTCCAATACATATATTTGTTTGGAAAAAGATGAAAAAGGAGTGATTTAGACTCTTTTCAAATACAGATGTTTTTAATCCCACACTGGTAAAGACAAATGAGAATGAATCTAGTACAGGAGAGTATAGATCAAAGTGTCCTGCAATGAAGGATTACGCTGAAGAATTATGCTATCCCAGTCTATTTCTGCTTGTGGTGATACTATATTCTAACATTTGGTCCCAGAGTGGCACAGAAATATATTTATGATTTCCTTTTCAGTTTCCCTTTTTGTTGTGACATCTCAGGAAAGAACAGCGCCATACCCCAAATGTCTTCTAAGCTGTTCTAGATATTCTGGATAAGGCTTCAGTGTCCTTAGTCCCTATGCACCTTTCTCTGTTGGGAGAAGAAAGGAGGAGATGTAGGATGGACTATCTGAAATGCTATTTGCAGCAGTATTGCACTTTCTGATGGTCTGATAACAAGCACTGTAGTTTGATCTGGTAACAAACGCTTGAGAACAAGCAGTTCTGAAAGCAAAAGCAGTGCTGTGTGGTTAAAGGGCTGGCCAGAAAGCCCGATAATATAGATTCAATTATACACTCCTCCACAAGCTTTTCACATCGCCATGAGCAGGTTGACTATTCTCATCTTGTCTTGGTTTCCCCATCTTTCACAAAAGGCTCATATTTTCCTTCCTGTATGTGTTGTGAGGAAAGAAATCTCTAATATTTTGGAAGTATTATTAAACTCCTCTGTGGAAAGGAAGATGGAGAGATATCAACTGAAAGACCAAGCCCTTGCTTTAGAAAGATGACTTGCAATTTCAAGGAAGAGGACAGAACATCAGAAGTCAAAAAGGCATATTGAAATTTTCAAGAAGCAACGCTGATTCAGAACATGTTATGTTTGCAGCTGCTGGGGTGTGAAACTTCTTCCACGATGTGACAACGAGCATGAATTACTTTATTGCTCATAACAAATACAGATGGACAGATATCAGGGTGAAATGAAGGGCAGGGGCATTTGCAAACTGACAGAGAACCTTCCACCACATGCTGCTTGGAAATAAACAGATCTTAATCAGCTCTTCTGCCTTTCTTTATCTTCAGAAAACCTTTAGAGTTAATATTCTCCAGCGGAAGACTAAAATGCTTTTAGGAAATGTGTGTTGTTTTATGAGAATCTGTCTCTATTTTAAGGAGGTTGTCTAAAATGCTAATGTTTCTCTTTTCATCACAATTCACGAAGCTTGTGGCTTTCAAATTTGCCATTTCAGTTTCAGTCATGGGAATTGGATTACTTCATTCCCTGCCCCTTCTCCAATGTTATCAATCAAGAAATTTGTTGTTTCCAGCCTACATGAACATGATGTCTGTGTTCCTTGCCTGATGATCCACGTTGTTTTTGACATGCAGCAGCACCTGTAGCAGTGCTAGGCATGGAAAGTACTTACAAGGGGAAGATAATCACACATAGCTTTTAGTCTGTTAATATGAAAAAGAAAACGGGATGAAGACGGTGTCTCTAAAACATGAGTGGAAAGATAATATTGCACTTCCACCCACGAGTGATGGTGGTGTCTAAGTCCATATAGTAAATCATTGAAACTACTGGTCATACAGGCAAGGCATTGAAAATCAACTTCTGTATTATAGGTCCTACAGAACAAGCAATGTAATACCTTCCTTACTTGCACCCTGTAGCTACGTTTCTAAAGGTTTGGGTTACTAGATGGTGGAGAAGGGGGATTCATAGTACCCGTGCAATCTGTGCACTTTGCTACAGTGTGAGGACTTGGGATGGGTATCCAGGAGAGGATCAGCTGTAGAACCAGCTAAGCAGTGCACATGAGTGAGCTAAGATAAGGTATGTTTGCTGTTGCAGCTCCCATTTGGCTGCATAAGATTCAACAATGCATTTTGCTGGCATAGTCACTCCTTCAGTTGATTGGGATTGTCATGCCATGATCCTGAGATTCTGTAGTTACTCA
>NW_008825614.1:14036788-14045450 GCF_000699105.1 Pygoscelis adeliae | reverse complement strand
TTTCACAGTCAAAAAATAAATAAAAGCAATTTCAGAAAAATAAAAAAACAAACCCAGGATGTGCTCAAATGTCATAAAGTGGTGTTACATGAGAAAGCACGACCCTTTTTACCTCTGCAGGATGTAATCAGGAAAGGTTTTATCAATGCCAATCAAACTCAGACAAAACCCCATCAATTTGTACTGATGAGCAATTGTTTATTTATATGGCATCCCTTGCTCCTAAATCAGCAGAAGGAATTTATATATCGCCTCGAGTACACAATGCAAATCTTTGCTTTTCTGCTGTCCCTTCCATGTCGAGCACCACACCAACAGAAGAGTAATCATAAGAAGTGCCACTAATAGGGGTTTGTGTCCGGAGAATATAGGCTCCTGTTCCCTGGCCTTCTCCTCACTAAATAGCCTGAGGGTAATGATTCGGTTACATACATTAAGTACTTTCCCGCAAAAGAATCACTTTAAATAGACTTGTTCCCAGCACTGACCTTAGCTTCATGGGGGCTCTGACAGGTGAGGAGCACCAGGAAGATGCTGTTGGACAAGCGCAGGCTGTTTATGAAACCAACTTTGCAACCCCCTTTCCCAGCACTGCCATTTGCAAGGGCTGCCCTCGAGGAAGGTTACGGCAGAACAAAAACCAAGATGGTTTTGAATAGAAAAGAAAGTTTATATTTTATTTATTTCAGATAAGCCCTAATGGATGGACTTGCAAGGAGCAGATTTGCAACTGGCCTAAGCAATGGCAATCTTAGACTAAGGCCACTGAATTTGTGAGAAATAAGATTTCATAAAGAATTTCAATTTTGAATTTTTTTATATGTGGTATTAAGTGTCCATCAGAGGTTAGCTTTCTGTTTTTTTCCAGAGGTAATGTAAGCCCAGAGTTAAGATGCTGATGGATTTTGCTGTGTTGTTAGAAAGGGAATTTCAGGTTCCATCAGGAAGAGAAGTCAAGTGAAATAAACCTCAAAACTGGGCCTAGAACTCTTGGTCCTGCTACTTTAACTCTTCTGTTCAATGGCAAAACTCACATTGATTTTAGTGGGGTAAAAACCATTCCTTAGTTTGGTATATAGGATGTGGGGATGCTTGTGATCCCCTCTGGGACCTATGAAAACTGGCTCCATCAGCTCGTCATTGGGCTAGGCCTGAGGAGTTACTGACATCTTGCAGCTGAATAAAGCTATTTAAATTCAGCTCATTAAAAGCAGGTTGTCAGGGTATGTTTCCATTAGGACGAGCAAGTGCTGTTACCCAGAGTCAGCAGTCGCAAGTTAAAATGGAAGGGGTTTGTAGAGCTGACACAGACGGCTGTGCAGTGCTTCTGAGAGACGTGTTGTGCTGTTATTGAAGATCACACAGGAAACAGTAAACATTTTATGTTTTTATCTATCTTTCGAATTGAGCCCAGGCCTTCATGGACTGAAAAGTAGGAAGACACTGTGCCATCAAAGATGCTTACTAACATTTACTACTTGTTTTAGAAAGCGCTCCGAGACATTCCCAAGGAACAGAGACTAGCGTTGCCTGTGGGAAGTACGAGTTTCTGCAGGAAATGTATTTTTTTTTTCTGCACCAGAAAAACATATCGAACATATTGAACATATTCAAATGCTTTGTGGGGAGTTTTTGCTTGGTTTTTTTGGTGGGACAGTCACAAAACCTAAGATAAAAATACGAATTTTAAGATGTGTTTCTTGTTAAAAGGGCCTGGTCACTGGTGGGCTGAAGGCCTGGTAATCTTTATGTTGTCAGAGGGACTCCTTGCAAAAACCAGTGACAATTTAGAGGAACCGGCTACAGTTTCAAGGGAGGGGTTGCGTTCTGCAACTCGATCTTGCATAAGAATTGCTATAATGAACACAGTCCTGAGTAAACTGCCTTCCACTGAATCAAATCATTGTGTCCCAGCACACCTATAGACCTTGTGGACACTTAGCATTTTGGATTAGGAGTTTTATAAATCTCTGATGATGCTAAGTTGTCACAGTTCACAGATTTCACTGCATCTGCACTGCTGGTATTGGTGGTCCTTTTGATCCACTGTGGGAAAAGGGTAAAAAAATAACAGAAATTGAGAAACAGTCAAAGGCCAGCCAAGGAGAAAAGCTGCCACAGAGACTGGTGGATGATTCACCGTTTTCAAATCTTCCTACCCCTGTCACAAGCATTCTGTTTCTTGAAAGAAAGTGAAATCATTGCTATGAAAAAAAAAAAAAATTGTTTCAAGAAGGAAACAAATGTTTGGAGAGCTGACTTGGCTGGAATTTTCCCTGCACGTACACTCTTGACATACCAGTGCTTAAACTTTCTATGCGTGCATGAGGGGGGACAGGGAACAATCAAATTTAGTGAAGATGCCCCAATCTGTTCCGTTATTTGAGGGTGTAAAGATGCTCTTTAGCTCTCATAGTCCTTGCTATTTCGGTTGCCAGGTGGTATCCCTGCCCAGATTTCACATCGAAAACAGCTGTGAAGATTTTTTTTCCCAGCACATGTGGGAGGAGGGATCCCAGTAGTCCCATCCTTTTTGCAGAAGGCAAATATGTGATATAGCCAGCTCTTAATTTAAGGGTTCCTGACATTAGGTCTTGGGGAACTTTTTCCTTTATTTATGAAATAAATACAGGTCAACCCCATGAACCCGTACCAGATGTAGTACTCAGTCCCCACTTGCAGAGCACAAAATGCTTCACTCAAGCCCCCTGCCTTCCTCCTATTCTCAGTGCTCCCTGGAGCACTCAAAAAAATCCTCACCAAAAATCATCTGACAGGGTCACTATCTAGATGCAAGAGAGGGCAATAAAGTGTGCTGTGCCCCAGCCGTGTGTCTGCAGTGCATTTATTATCTCTGACACCAGAATATCTGCATACCTCACCATCCTGGAGGCACTGAGTTTCACACACACCACTGCTGGACAGCAAGGCACTATGGCCCAACTTACACATGGGAAGCCACGGCCCAGAGGGGCTCAGTGACTTGCTCAAGATCACGCAGGGGGTCAGAACTGAGGTGAATCCCCCGTCATGTCTGCGCTGGAGCAAAACACAGAGGCCGCTTCACACATCAGTTTGAGCAGGTACATCCATTGGATGCAGTGGAGTAATGGATGGAAGATGAGAAGGCAGGATTTAAACAGACGTTGTCCTAGTACCCAGAGCCTAGAGCTGTTAGGCACAGCGTTGCACTGAGGCCATTTTACAAGTTCTAATTCCTGAGCAAATTGTCACAAGTCACTTGGGTGCATCTGCACTGAGCTTCATTGTGTGGTGAAATGGTCACCTGCTCTCTCTCCCCAGCCCAAGCTAGTATCTTAATTTATGGGTTGTCCTCCCTCTGAACCAGCCTTACTCAAATGATCCCATGCCAACACACACCGAAGACCTTGCAGATCAGTAGCATTTTGGATTAAGATTATTATGAACCTCTGATGATGCTAATTTATCACTGTTCACACGCATGTTGTTTTTCTGTCTTCCCCACTGCAGATCTGCGCAGGATGACAGCTGGCTTCATGGGCATGGCTGTGGCCATCATCCTCTTTGGATGGATTATCGGGGTGCTGGGGTGCTGTTGGGATCGAGGCCTTATGCAGTATGTGGCGGGGCTTCTCTTCCTCATGGGAGGTAAGGATGCTGGTGTTTGAAGAAATGTGTTTTCCTTGTTGTTTTCATGTTCCTTCTTTCCACACGTCCCTCATTTTCTAAGTCACTGAAAACATGTTTTCAGAGTTGTTTTAGATGCTCTGGACTTGGTTTCATTCCGAGTTCCTTCTGGTGTACATCAAGGATAACCCAACCGTAGTTACATGTTACTTCTATCACAAAATAGTGTCCGTAAGTCTCAGGACTGGAAATGGCCTTCTGAGTTGTTTAGTCCGGTGCTCTATTGTTGCAAGTAACACTGTCACCCTTAAACTTAATAAGCTTAATAAACTTAGTAATAAAAATCTGAAGATAATGCAGATATTAGTCCTACCACTATCCTATTTCATAGTGGGACTCTTTGGTAACTAGAAACTGTGCTCAAAGTTTTAACCTGTATTTATTCCTCCTCAGTTGTTCTTGAGTCAAACGTAACCTTTAGTTTATGTGTCTCTTTTCTTTCTCTGATGTACCTATGAAGAGCAATGTTATCCTCTGTTTTCCTTTTCCCACTCTACATATGCTGTTTCTTGTAGACTTTTCTCTGTAAGACCAGTGATCAATCCAGCAGCCCCTTCTGCCACCTGTTCTTGTTTGTGCTTGCCTTTCTCAAATACGGATGAGAAGGACCATTCCCAAATGAGGTCTGATCAATGCCTTGTATAAGTGACGTGACGGTTCCCTTTCTCTGCTGGAAATCCCTTGCCTGAAGTATTTTGTGGTTGTATTTGCCTTTTTCATGCTGCATCACACTGGAGACCCACAGTCATCCTTCAGTTGGATAATACATCCAGGCCTTTCTCCTCCTTTGCAATTTCCTACTGATGATCTCCCACTTTACAGCAGAGATTCTGTTTATTACCCCCCAGGTACCTGCCCTGGCACTCTGTGCTTTTGAGCTTCTTCCCATTTCTACTACACCAGCCCTCAAGGTCATCCAACATTTCCCATGTAATGTTCCAGCCTTTCTTACTACAGATGCCATCCAACTTTCTGTCATCAGCAGGTTTCATGGCACACAGTTACTTGAAGTGAAGGGTGTGAGAGTCAAGTCCCAAACACAGCGCTGGGTGAATGTCTCAAAGTGAACAGCACTACCTCTGTTCTCTCCTCTTTGCTCTGCTGGTGGTTTTTGATTGGCTGGGTTTTCGCCCCCCAGGCAGATCATCACTTCAATGCATTTGGTCGCCTGTTCATCTGTACTGTGGTGTGACACAGCTAATTGTGTGAAATACAGGAAAGCTTCTGTAGTCCCAGAAGAGGAGTTAAGTGCTCGAGTAACAAGTATTTATGTTCCAGTGCTGTTGGTGCTGGTGACGTAGACATTAGCTCTCTCAGTGCCCACGAACACATTTGAAGTCTGCTAGTACCTTGTGCAAGCACACACTGGTCTATGTGTGGATGTCTGTAAATGGTTTGTTGTGGGTGTCAATACTTTATGGGCAATGGGTCTGCCAAATTAGCTTGGTATTTCTTATGAAATTAAAAGCTTAGTTTGCAGGGAGGGCTATTTTGCTCTAATATGCTCAGATATCTGTGTGGTATTTAACTTACTACAGCACAACATTTGGATTAAAACATTAGGACTATACTAAATAAATACAGAAAACAGATTTGTTAGAAACTAGCTAAGTCTTGCTTACTAATTGGAAATTATCACTATATATGGGAGAATTTCTAGTGCAGCTGCAGAGATTACTTATTGGCTTAATGTTATTTGTTTGTTAGTGATTTGAAAGATGGCTGATAAAAGTTTTCAGGTGAAACAAGACTCAGTGTAACCATGCATAATGGGATGGGTCACTCGTAGCTTACAAAGCCATCTTTTGGTATGCTCACACAATACGCGTTTCAGTGGAGACAGATCCAAGGTCATGCAGCTGGGAACAGTGTCAGTCATCCTCGCAGAACAAGAGGCTGCCTCTCAGAAAGCGGCGGCTCTGAAAAGGTCTCTGGGATCATGGTTGTTGGGATCATCCAGCTGCACAGGAGCTCTCAGCGCAATGCAGCTGCTAAATGTGCCAGTTTTGATGGGAATATGCAATAAGAACATGAGGTGGGGTTGTCTCTGGGCAAAGCAAAACTATTTCTGGATATCCTAATCTGGTGTCCATACTAAAGAAGGACATGGAAAGATAGGGAGAGGTTTGCGGAAGAGCTACAAGAATGACTCAAGGTCTGAAAAACAAGAAAAAACACAGCATGCCACAAAAAGCCAATTGCTTGAAACTGTTTAACAGAAGGTTTATAATTGACTTGAACACAGCGTGGAAGTACCTATGTAAGGAGAAGCCATCTGATAGTAGCATGCTCTTTACTGCACAGACAAAATAACAACAAGATCCAGCAGTTGGAATCTGAACCTAATTGAAATGAGAGGCACCAGATTATTTTATCTGCCAAATTCTGTCAAGTTGTGTGATATTTTTAATAAAGATGTGTTGGGAGGAGATCAAACTTATTTTCTGCTCCAGCACAGACACGTGGATCAGGGTTACAAAAGGTTACTCTCTTTCGTGTTTTGCACAAGTCACTGGCAACTGCTATACCTTTCCTGATTTCCTTTAACAGCAAATGTGCATAAAGTAACATCTACAAACTGAAGCAGGCAGTTAATAAAATACACAACTAGAGCCATCTAATCTAAAAGTCAGTAGCTATCAATGTTTTCAGACTGTGTCATATGTTACATAGTCATTCCTTCTACAGCCAATGAATCTTTTAATTTGAACCTTTTTATTGCTGGACGGTGTTTGAATACAAAGCTGTTACTTCTGTCATGATGTAAATGCTGTTAACATATCATCCTATTAGTCCTCAAAACGCACAGAGCCAGAGTGCCTCTTAGTTTTGCCTAACTTTTTCTCTGGTCCAATAATGGGAAAAATGCTTTGGGAGGCTTATGACATCTGACCTCATTGCAGATGAGAGGAGACTGTGTTAAATGGGTAGCTACATAATCAGCCTGAAATCTAACTTTGCCTTCCATTTGCAATGCTGCTTGTCTTGGCTATGTTTGTAGCATTTGCTCTGTTTTAATTTCTAGACAAATAGCTCTTCTGTAATGCTTAAACATTCCTGGCTTACCATATCTATGGGTTTTGTCCCTTATTGCCCATAATTCTTTCGACAGGAAATCTCAATGGAGCACTGAGAAGTGTGCTGTGATAATCTAACAAGACCAGACGTGGTTTTCTTGGACCTGTGGTTCTTTATTATATTTACTGAACAGTCTTCTTGCGAGCCCATGCGGCAGTGCCTAATAATGACTTGCTTTAGTGTCCTTGATCTAATTTTTCAACCAAATTGCTGAAATAAGTAATTTGTGAAATGCAGGCTGTTATCTGGTATTAGCTCATCTGGAACCCAGGACATGTAAACTGTGATTTAGAGTGTGTTTTACACTGTTATTCAGCACATTTTGTAACAAGTTAAAAATTATTAATAATTCATGTTCTCTGTTTAGTCCAAATGTATCTGTATCAACAGCAATCACAGGTCTCTTATGGCTTCCGAAGTTCTTTTGCATAATTTTCTGTATTTATTGTAGAATTTGTACTTGGATTCCTTATCTTGAATGACAGCATTTGCCTGCCCACGGTAGGATTTTTTTCAGTCCCTTATCTTGTACAGACCCAGATGGATACTGCAAATTATGTTTAGTATTTTTGACCTCATTTTGCATGATGGAACTATTGCATAGCCTCCTGTACCCAGAGTTGCACTATCTGTTGTAGTTTCAGTATTGTCAGTATGATTTTATCCTGCAAGGTGGGAGACTTCCTCTTTTCGAGAGTTTCTCCATTTGGAATTGTGCTCTTAAGTTTCACTAAGACTACTTCATTTTATGCATCTTATTTGAGACTGTTTAATTCTATTACAGAAGTGGGTCATACTCAAATTATACATGACTCCAAGCACATCCTCTTGCAGCTTCTTGCATTTTCTCTACATGCAAATTATTGAAAATCTGTGCACCAGTAAAAGCTCCATACTGGCTATGTAGTCCAGTAATTTTGTAATTTTATAATAATTTCTGGAACGTTAAAAGCATCTGTAACACTACTTCCAAATGTCAGAGTCCTGTGGCAAACTTGATGCTTTCATGCTCATCAAGTACATAGTAGTAGTCTAAAAGGAATTCAGTTAAACATCTACCTGAGGAAATGCATGTGAGGCATTTTATACATTGTGTTTTGCCCAACGTGTATTTACTTGCACCAAAACCATGCCTTTGCTTTTTGAAGTCTAGATGTGACCTCCTCATCAGTTCCCAGGAAGTAGTGCTCACATTTTCTGGCTTTGCGAAGTTCTTTTGAATGTATTCAAATCCTTGACTTGTTTGGTTTTATTATCATGGCAAACCTGTCAATTCATTTGGTTGGTGTCTTTACTCCCTCAACAGCAGCTAATATTATTGCCAGGTCAAGGTCAAATTTCCGTTTTACTTCCAGCTCCAAAGGGTTGGGATGCTGTGAATTGGCACACTGGCAACTCTACCAAGGCAAATTCCTGGATCTTCAGGAATCCCCACTTCATCGAGTTGTTTAAGAATATTCCCTGTATCATGATAAGCAGACAAGCAATACATCCATCTAACTATTGGGTTTTCCACCTGCTCTCCAGCGCATTCATTCATGGGATTTTCTTGTTTCAGCATCTCAGATTCTGCTAGGTTGACTGTGCTTCCACAACCATGCAAACCCAACCTCACCACACCTTCTGTTATTGTACTTGCTTTACAAAATCAGCTTTTAAAGACAATCTCTGATAGCCTGTTGCTTTCCCAGTTCAGCTCTGATTTAATTTCAGTCAGCTGTTTTGAAACATCATGTGGCTTGCTTTATTTCTAGTTTTGAGGGCAGGGCTGACTTTGTACCTAAATGCTCCAAAACCCTTTTCCTCCTCATCAGTGCCTGCCACGGGGAAATTGGGGTGGCAGGGCTGCCCCATGGCAGCACGCTCCAGTGTTTTGGGAGGGGGTGGATCCTCCCCTTTCCTACCCTGGGCACCC
>NW_008825614.1:14010804-14036761 GCF_000699105.1 Pygoscelis adeliae | reverse complement strand
AGCTGGAAATATAAAATGGCACTTCCAATCTCTTGTTCTGGTACTTGCTTCAGCACAAAATTATCCCTGGCCAAAGCTACATCACTTGCCTTTGTAAATGTATTAGAAGACCCACAAAGAACGACGTTTTATCATCCTTATCAGAGCTCTGTCCTTCAGCTGCACATTCATGTATTTTCCTTTTGTAAGTCTGTAATTTGTATCGAGAACACATTTCAGTGAAATAGTTCAGGGGTTTACTGCATGCCTAACAAGGCAGTCCTTCAGGGAGAGACTTCAGCGTTGTCTTATTTTGTTCCAAATTTACTGCAAATAAATGCAATAAATCATCTCTGCACTTGTTTACTGTTTTACCTGTTCTCTTCACTCTTATCTGGTCTCTGCCAGTTTTGTCTTGCGACATGCACTTTAGGATCACTTTAGGGTTTTTTCCCCATTTCCTAACAGTTTCCTTAGAGAAGCATATAATCTTACTAGCCTTGCAAATATTCATTATTCTTTGCAAAGTCAAGTGTGTTTCTTGCTGTAACCTTGCTTTGAGCCAATTATAAATTTTACCATTAATAATTCAGTCTCTAATTAGTCTATTTGGAAATTATTCCAGCTGCTAAATGCCCTTATTCATGTGATTTAGCTTCACCATGCAGTTCTGTAATAAAATGATCTGTAGTCTCACATAGCAGCTCATTTCTTGTTTGTGCCTAGTGACATTTTTGCATGAAATGCTGGGCTTGGGGCTTTACTTGGGAGTCTGAAATTCCCTTTTTCACTGGCACTGAAAGGCCTGAAAGTCTTGCTGCACACATACAGCAGTGCTATGGAGTTTTTCAACTCTGATTTTCTGTCCTAGCATTTACTTTCAGAAACACCGGGAATTTCTTTCATCCTCTCCTCCTCCCTCCTCTCCAGTGATGATCTGCCAATGTGGGGGATTTGAGTGCCATTTGCCAGCACCACTTCTACCGCGGATTTGGGTTTCTTCTGACGCACCTAAAAGTGCTGCGGAGACATTGCTCTTTGCAGCCCGTCCATACTCACAGGACTTAGGTCAGGGTTACGAAAGCTTCAAACCTTTTCCCACAGCAGAGGTGAACACCTGTTCTTTCCAGTGCTGGCTGCTGCAGCAGAGATAAGCAGGCAGGAATGACGTGTGAGAGGGAAGAAAAAATAAAGTTACGCAGGTGTGCTGGCACAATTTAGCACTTTATTTCAGATATGCAAGAAAGGATGTTTATTACAGAAATAAAGAACAACCCACTTACAAATGTATGAGTCCATTCTGCTTTTGTATTCTAATCCAGGGAGAAACAACCTTTCATAAATCATTTCCATCCTCCTCCCTTCTCAGAAGCATTTCCAAAATATTCCTTTCCTCAGTCCAGGGGTAAGTCAACAAACTGCTTTATTAACCCCGCAGCCAGAGGACGGACTGACCATTTACACTGGGTCACCTTCTCTTGCCCAGCCATGCCACGCTTCACATGGGTCTGTCGCAAGGCGCCGGGGGACAAGGACGCACTCAGGGGTTTGTGTCAACGTCTGTGCTAGAGCCCACCAGCTGCCAGAGCGCTACTCACTGTGTCCGGGAGCTGACGACCAGGCTGACACTGAGGGACGCAAACCCCATCAGAAAGGGGGACTTCAAAACAGGGCTTGGGAGCCCGTGCTGCACAGTTGTCGGTACAGATGCGCTGCACTCTTCTGTGTCTTCTTTCACTCCCCGCCCCCACGGAGAGTCTTGTCTTCAAAATCCCCAGGCCTGTGTGCTGTGCTTCCTTCGCCTGCGCTGTGCATATGTTAGTAGATGACAACTGAGGCATCTGTGTATTTGCAGCCATGGATCGTTACCAGCTGTTGAGTCATTTGTGTCCCAAATTTAACTCACTGTACTTTGAAAATAGCACATAGCGGTAGAAAATAAGAGTGTTTTTCCTACACAACTGTGGTCCTGCCATCTCAAAATAATCATTCCACTGCTGAATAATTTAAGAAACAAAAATGGAGCAATTTAATACAGCAAGTGTAAGGCAAAGCTCTGTGATTGATATCTCCTAGGCAGTTATGAAGTACCTTCATAGCAGCTGCCAAGAGGAGGCAAAGAGAAAGATAAACAGAAAGTAAAAGACATTCTTTGGAGTTCATCTGGAAATATGGTGGGTCTCACAGGGCACACAGGATTTCTATTTCTCACTAATGATCAAGGTCTCTACCCATTCTTCAGGATGTTCACTCGTGGCGACATGATCAGTCACGACACTGAAGATTGAAGATATTTTCTGTGACCACATTTATTTTTTTCTTTTCCACAACATTATTCTTTGAAAATCCAGTTTCATGTGCTTCTTTCCCAAAAGGAGTAACTTTAGAAAGTTTACATAAAATCTTCTTTTCCATATGCAAATGCACACATGTGCACAGTTGTATGCATACAGAGCTTAAGCAACATTATGTGATTGTTACTAAAATAGAGGTATACAATAAGTGGCTGCATTCTGAGCAGTGAAGCTTGGCATAAATATAGTTTTTGCAAAGGCATAATACCTTTTGCCAGTTTGAAAAGTATTTATAATTCAAAAAAAGTTGGATCACTGGAAAAAATGATATGCCAATCATGTTTTAATCCTGCAGGAGATACTAAATTAATGATCATAGAATCATAGAATCATAGAATAGTTTGGGTTGGAAGGGACCTTTAAAGGTCATCTAGTCCAACCCCCTGCCGTGGGCAGGGACCTTCTCAGGTTGCTCAGAGCCCCCTCCAACCTGACCTTGAATGTTTCCAGGGATGGGGCATCCACCACCTCTCTGGGCAACTTGTTCCAGTGTTTCACTGCCCTCAGCATAAAAAATTTATTCCTTCTATCTAGTCTAAACCTACCCCCCTTTAGTTTAAAGCCATTCCCCCTTGTCCTGTCGCAACAGGCCCTGCTAAAAAGTTTGCCGCCATCTTTCTTATAAGTCCCCTTTAAGTACTGAGAGGCTGCAATAAGGTCCCCCCGAAGCCTTCTCTTCTCTAGGCTGAACAAGCCCAACTCTCTCAGCCTTTCTTCACAGGAGAGGTGTTCCATCCCCCTGATCCTTTTTCGTGGTCCTCCTCTGGACCCGCTCCAACAGGTCCATGTCTTTCCTGTGCTGAGGGCTCCAGAGCTGGATGCAGTACTCCAGGTGGGTTCTCACCAGAGCAGAGGGGCAGAATCACCTCCCTCGACCTGCTGGATAGCTGCAGAGGAACTTTAGAATTCAGCAAAACGCCTTGCAGACCACTGTAAGAACTTATTTATGTGGATTGACCTCCAGATGGAGACAAAGGCTGGTTTGTATCAAGAGATGCCATAAATTTGTTATGAAAGTCTTTGAAACAAGCCTCAGAGGGACAAGGTCAGTCCCCCCTCTGCCATGCCTCCTGCACCACACGCGTATACTTGTCTTCCTACTTGTGCTTTTGGTTAAATTTTGCATTACGCTCTAAAGTGATTTAAGATCTTGAATTGGAATGAACGTGAGTTAATGTACAGCATTAATAGGTTTTGAATGTTTAATCCTCTCTAAGGCTCTTGATTGTTTAAAACCATCAAACACATTACAAAGGTGTTGGGGAAGGCAGAAAAGGAGCTGATGAAGGTCTTTATGGACCTGTGATGAGACCCAGAGCTCAGAGCAGCCGCACAGGCTTTGTGCCTCAGTGCCCATCAGGAGTAACATAACAAGGCCGAGTGCTGCATAGTAAGGTAATAAGGGTTAGCTTGTTTTTAAAAATGCCCTTTTTCCTCAATTTAGGATTTGTCAGTCCCTCTTTTCAAACACCTCTCTTCTACACAGTTTGTGGTATCCCTCATAGACAGGGTTGCAAGTCATGATCTCTGGTCCCATTTTTAGGCTATGCTTCTGGGGCCTAAAGAATGACCATTATTTTCTTATGTATTTCAAAACCTGGACACTGATGGATACGAGTCCAGAGAGAGAGAGAGAGAGAGATGGGTATAGGTCCACTGGACAGATAAATGTCCAGTCCACATATGTGGATAGGGCTGAAGGTGCTTCTTTGTCCTGACCGCCTAATCATTAGTAATCACCCTTTAGAAATTAGTATCACTTTCCTTTTGAATGTTATCTAATTTCCTATTTTCACTCCAAAAATAAACATTTAGGGAATCATCCACATCGATATACATCCTCTTCGCCATCTTTTGGGGTTTTAATATGATGTCAGGGTGGCCTTTTTAGCGTTTCCAAGCTAAGAAACAGTTGCTCAGCTGACAGCATGACAAGGCTTACCATACATTATGCTTAAAAGGCAGAGCTGAGGTAGCGTGTTACGTCTTTACTTCTAGTACTTCTCTGTGCTAACTGGTGCACTGAGAACACATTTTGCATTTATTTATTAATGCTGGCACCCATTTTGAAAACAAAATAGGAGACTCTCTGGAAATATGAAAGATCACCTACTTTCACTGTACAGGCTTCTGTGTGTCACTGCGTACCTGCCACTGAAATTCTCTTTTATAATTTAATGTTGTAATACTCCTCAAGGGGAATCATAACACCCGTGTCTTGGTTTAACCCCAGCCAGCACCTAAGCACCACACAGCCACTCGCTTGCTCCCCCCCAGTGCAATAGGAGAGAGAATCAGAAAAGTGAGAAAACTCGTGGGTTGAGATAAGACAGTTTAATAAGTAAAGCAAAAGCCACGCACGCAAGCAAAGCAAAACAAGGAATTCATTCACTGCTTCCCATCGGCAGGCAGGTGTTCAGCCATCTCCAGGAAAGCAGGGCTCCATCACGCGTAACTGTTACTTGGGAAGACAAACGCCATCACTCCGAACGTCCCCCCCTTCCTTCTTCTTCTCCCAGCTCTATATGCTGAGCATGACATCACATGGTGTGGAATATCCCTTTGGTCAGTTGGGGTCAGCTGTCCCAGCTGTGTCCCCTCCTAACTTCTTGTGCACTCGCAGCCTACTCGCTGGTGGGGTGGGGTGAGGAGCAGAAAAGGCCTTGACTCTGTGTCAGCACTGCTCAGCAATAACGAAAACATCCCTGTGTTATCAACAGTGTTTCCAGCACAGATCCAAAACATAGCCCCATACTAGCTACTGTGAAGAAAATGAACTCTACCCCAGCCAAAACCAGCAAACCCATCTTTGCATTCCCTACAGCATAAGTTTGAAAGCAGCTACGTCCTCCTTCTCACAGAATACTATTTTCATTAGATGCCATTTTTTGCAATACCTCAGGAATTTAGCTGATTCTTTAGGTCAATACCAACAAATCTAGTCCTGAAAAGCAGGGACCTACAAGTTAACACCTCCATAAGAGAATGGAGGTGGAATGGAATATAGAAATGTTTTTTTCAAACCAGTAACACAGCTGTACTGCAGGGTGTAGTCATTTAGGGAAGGTTGTTTTTTTTTTTCCTGGAAGGAACAGCACAACCAGAGAATTCATTGTCAACTCCATAGCATTTGATCTCCATGGAAACATTATCTGCTGACTTCAAAGTCAACCTTCAAATGTGTTGAATTTCTTTTCCTGTGGCTCATTTCTGATGCTCCTAGATGTGTACTTGCTCGCTGGGGGAGAAATACCAACACAAGCAATTCCGGCAACATTGTACTTGATCACAGAAGAGCACTGGCATTTAGGAGAAGAAGAGGAAAGGCTTCATAATGAGGTGCAGAGATCTCATGGTCTGGAGCAAAAGACAGGGCAAGTAGTGTATGTGCACCTATAAACTAATTGTTTTTCAGTCTTAACTCAAATCGGTGTCCCGATGGCATAGAGTAAATTAAGGAGTCAGCTCACTCCAGCTTTTCAGCAAAAAGAACTATTCATATGCCTGTGTGTGCTCATTTTAAGTCAGCTCTACTGACTTGTAATTTCTCCCTCACCAAGATGGGAGGTACTGACAGAAGTATCAGTACCTTCTAGAGTTACAAGAACAGAAAACCTAGCGTAGTCTATGAAGGGCATGCAATTTAGTTTGCTTCTGAGGATGTCAGTAGGTCTTTGGGGGGCTGACAGAGGTGAATTAAAGTAGAAGCAAAGTAGGGGAGACAGATCCGATAGAAATACAAAAGACTTTCCCACCCACAGTCCTGGAAAGCAAGTTATGTGTATTTCAAAATTCTGTGGTTGTTCCTTATCCCTTAATAATGTCACCAGGTCTTTGATCTGTTGCTGACTTCTGAATTTCAATGGCGAGAGGCATCAAGGCCAAAAGAAGACAAAGAAAACAAAACTGGCATTTATTATTGGGTTGGTTTTTATAAAAAAAAGTTTGCTGAGTTGTTTGCATGCCTAGCATCAAAGAGGAAAGACTGGACGTGCAACAGAAGGAAGAGCAATACTGCCACAATTTGCTAGACAGGAAGGATTCTTTACAGAGGGAAAGCAGAGCAAATTTCTATGTGTGGCAGATCTTGTTGTCAAATGCAGAGGCTGAAGCAAGGCTTAGATTCATCTCCTCGGCTCCTCAGGTTGTCAAGTTAGAAAAACAACATTCCCCTTGGACAAATCACTGCTACGCTTGCTTGGTCTAATCTGCTTGGACAGAGTCCAACTGGCCACTGGAAATTCCACAGAAAAAGCAGCTGGAACTGGCAGAAACTAGATGAGTGGGGCCTTCCTCGTTTGTGCCCAACCTGGCTCTTCCAAGGGTTACAGAGACGAGTCATGCCTATGTACTTGTATTTCCTCTGCAACAGGAAAGAAGATTTCAGCATGTGACCCTTTAAGGCAGTACCGAAGGGGTCAGGGTAGTTTGTTGCTTGCAAGCATTCACGTGAATGATGTAAACTTCATAGGGGTGGCCTGCATCCAGTGGTCCTTGTTGACAAGGCAATTATTTCTTATTTTGATTTCCGGTTATTATATCTGAATAACTGTATCACTTAGCACATACAGAAAGGATTTTTCTGTTCCTGGCAGGTCACAGGGAAACAGTAATAGAGCCCAGAGCCTTTTGCAGCAGAGATCCTCAGTTCACATTCAGTACAAACAACTGAAAGTTGCACAACCAGAGAGTCCTTTGGTCACTTGAAAAAATGAATGGATAGGCTTCTCTCCAGCACCTGAAGGGGAAAATGTCCAAATCAGGTAGCCACCACCATCACCCAGAGCTCCCAATGGCTTCTTTAGTAGTGCCTTTAGCAAAGAAAAGGATTAAAAAGGCATGCAAGTAACTCTACCCTTTCAGCCCTGAAAGTATTCCCTCTAAGAGTATTTTCAGTGGCACACGCTAGGCAACATGAAAGAAGGCTGCACTGAATTTGTTTGTGCTGCGTCTGTTCTCCAGTCTCACTTGTCTTGAAGAACATCTGTCTGAAGACTTTTCAGCAATTTAAGGTTTCCTACAAAAGAAAGATTCCACAAACCCTCTGAGGCTCCTTCTGAGGTTCCTTCTGAGAGAGGTTTAATTTTTTGACTGGAAGAAAAAGACCTTACGTGGAGAGAGGCAGAATGACCTGGTTGCTAAAAGACCAAATGCAATGTGGTGCACAGATTCCCCATGCTATAGGAGATGTCATATGACAAGGCAAACCCAACCTGACCCCACAAGTTTGGAGCAGGTTGGGTTTCAGCTCTGGCAAATGCTAGGCTGGGAAGCACCTGCCTGAGGTACAGTTTAACGTGTCTTGTCATCTGGTAAATCTGAGATATGATGGAGTCACTCGAGCTTGCTCAGACCTCCAGTGCCCCTTTCCATTTAATCTTTTAGCCTCTGCCTGGGCCGTCCTGGGAGGTCTGTACTGCAGGGGATGAAACAAACCTGCCAGCAGCCTCTGCCTGTTGCCAAGCATGGTGTTTGCCAGCACAGGGATGGGATAATTTCACTAACCTTTGATTAGGATGTTTCTTCATTTTGACATTAAGAGCGCCTCTTCCTTTCTCTCCTTTCCGCTCCCAGTAAAATACTGAATCACATCCCACTACTACAACCGGCACAATTTCTGCTGCCTCTTCTGTTGTGGCTGCAAGTTCATGAGCCACTATGTTTGCTTAATGGCTGTAGTCAAGTCACTTTATTATTGCTAGGTTATTTTGGGTGGGTCATAGGAATCACCATTGCTAAAGTAATCAGAGGGTTATTCAACCCGGCTTTGATCAACACCCCTATTTCTCTCTATCCCATTTTATCAAAACAATGTGCCTTTAGCTAAGTAGTGTTGCTTTTGCCTTACGTGCCAACTCATAACTTCAGAGGGTGCTTGCTCATAGCTGGTGCTCAACGGCTGTGCTAGTACACAGCATGGGTATCCACTCTTGGTGCAGTCCCATGCACCGTGGGATTCGGTAGCAGAAATGTCACCATGTGCAGATCTGCAGGGTGCTATAATGTGCAATATAGACTGACTGTCAGTTGTACCAGCATAGCAAACTGGAGATCAGCCCTCAACTGCTGTAATATTGTTCCGTATACTATACCGATTTACATGAGCCTAAGGGTGGTACCCATTAACTATTTGCAGTTGTGACAGAGGACACACAGTCCTCTGATGCCATAACATATTACGGCTCGTGCAGCGGCAATTCAATAGACAGGCACCGCTGCTGAAGTAACACACAGCAGGCGTACAGCTCTGGTGGGGTACGGATACCGCTGGTACATTTTGAGGTAGGAGGCCAAAGGCCAAATGCAAACCGCGGTCTGACAGTGGCTATAATGCTATATCATAGCACCGCTATAGACCCCGCAGTTTACTCTGGTTCTTAGTATAAAATAAAAATGTATTAAGTTCCAACCCAGGTGGGTTTATGGTCTCACAAGGACACCGCACTGAATCTCTATCACCCAGTGAGACTTCTTCCATCTCAGCTTTTTTTATAAGGGCAATTTTCCAGTGAACCCCTTGCTATTCTGCGACCTATCGGTGATGCTGCAAACTGCTTCTGCTGGAACAGTACATAAATAAGCAATAATTTATATTCTATGCATGTATGCACAGAGCAATAAAATGTTCTCAAGAGCTGTGTGCTGCTGAGGCGTTTAATCCATGCACAGAAGGAGTTTACTGCAAAGCTGCTTCCTCCAAAAAGCTTTTGTCATCACTGTGTTGGGGGGGAATTCGGTTTATTCTTTAATAATTTCATTTGATTGTGATATAATTTAAATAGCTAATGGTGCACACTCCACTTTAGGATCAGACCTCATTTCATTTGTTTGTTTGATGTACCTTGAAAATAGTAAAAGCTAGTAGGGCAGAGAGAAAGTAAAGATAATGTTGTTTCATTTGTGAGATTTTTTCCCCCTATAACCCTATAATAAAAAAGTGATGATAATTAAATAAACAGCACTCCTTCCAAAGACATTAGCGGCCACAAATGCCATCAATGGCAGCTACTAAAAATACTTTAGAAGGCAGAGATTAGCATTTATTTGAGAACTGCTTGGTTTCAGAGGACATCTTAAAATCCATACCTTTCTGTTTCTCTTTTTATCTACTGGTGTTTATAAATAATACTTGCCATTTCTATCTCTGCAAAAAACAGAAGGGGAAAAGAATCAGGGTTTTTTTTGTTTGTTTGCTTTGTACATCTGACAGCACAGTTAGTTCATGAGTCATTTCTGCCTGTTGTTGGGGGAAGGGAGAGAATGAGCGTCGTTCTGTCAGACATGGAAGAAACGTTTTCCAAATAATAAAAACAATTAGTTGTAGAGAGGGGGGTCTCAGAGGTAGGCTTTGTGCCCAGATAATTTTAATTATGGGCTTTTTGGATTTGGATTCAAATTGATGATGTCTTCTTCAGGTGAGGACATCCACCAAAGAGTATTTTTTCTTTTCTTCTTTTCCTGAAGGTGTAGTGAGGTGGACTCCTATAAATTGTGTTCTGGTGAGATAAGAAGTTTTGCCCTTCCAGACACAGCAGAGTGAAGGACCACACAAATGACCCGGTACCTTTCCAAGCTAAGAGAAGTCGTCACCTGCAATTGCCTCCAGTGGTGGTTTAAAGGAAAGGAGTGTCCGTATGGTCAGCTCCTGTGTCGCAGGGCAGGGGACGGCACCGGCCGGCTGAAGGGGTGGACACGGCTACAGTCAGACTCTTCATACCTAATACCAGGGACAGGGATGTTTAGATGAAGCTCCTGATTGCGGGGTCTGTTTGTGCACCAGCACCACGAAGGCTCACCTTCATTTGCAGTATATCTAAGAAAGGCAGCAGTTCTTGTCTCACAAAATGCCATGGACCCTGTGAAATCCCTCAAGTTCTGTCACTCTGGAAGCCAAGCCTGCAGGGTCTGTAGGCAAAGGACGTGGCTTCTGACATGGTTCAGGTGGGCACTAGCGTGAGGCAAAATTCAAACATATTTGGTATGTATGGTTTGAGCCTGCTTGTGTTTAAATTGGTTCACTCACAAGCAGTTCTGCTCTCCCCTGGAGGTGAGGTTTGAAAACTGCAAACGGAGGCACTGCAGCCCCTCACACAGCTGGGCTGATTGGAAAGAAAAGGGACATTTACTGGAAAAAAAAAATTCCTAGCAGCAGAGGCCCACAGGTCTGCTTGATATAATCAATGCTTAAAAACAGCTACAGCAAAGAGCTCTGACTCATAATCCACACAGAATTAGGCTTTGACCAACAATGATATTACCTTTCCCAGTCATCCCTCTCCTGACCGTGTCTGCCCCTGCAGCAAGGACGGCAGGACCCGAATCTTATACACATATATAGCAAATAAGTTCATCTCTGTCCTAAACAAACTTCCAGTCTAAATGGAGGAGACATTCAGTACAATGTTTAATATTCTTCTTCCATTATATATAAGAAGGAAAAACATAAGATAACCATGAGGTATTTAATAGCTCAGGTGCTCAAACCACTGTTGATCATCAGTCCATTAGCAGGACAGGCACTGTCAAAACCAGCCTGAGAGGAAAGGTGGCTGTCTGATGAGGAGTCAGGGTGGAGGTTTGACTACATGTCAAACAGCAGTTTCTGTGGCACAGACATGGCTTTACATGAAATCTCATCTCTCACCTGACTGAAGCATTTTGCAGTGACACATGAATTTCCTTTGTCAAAAACCCTGCTGTTGCCTTGTCTCGTTCATTAATGTTTTGCTTAGGATGATAACATGTAAATCCCAGCACAAAGAACTTAGCGCGTTCTGCTCTCCCCAGCTGCTGAAGGAGACGGTCTTTATCTCCCCCGTCCAGCCCACATACCAGCACATCCCCGGTGAGCTTTTATTACTGCCTGTCATTCACATCCTGTGTGCCAGTGCCATGGCGCAAGTGCGGAGCCATGGACCACCAGCCTTCAGGTCTGGTCGTCTGCTTGGGCCAGAGTTACGGGAAGCGTTTTTCACAAAGAAAGAGAAGTTTTTATTTCTATGGCTGCCCAGGGATCTGGGGCATTAGTGCACATGTAGGGGGGCACCTCACTGATGGCAAGAACCTACCAGGAAAGTGAATAAGGATTCAGTTTCTTCTCTGGGGAGAGAAAGAATCTCAGGGTTGGGGATACTCATGACTCGCTGCAATCCTGCTGCCTCTGAAGCGCCATGTCCATAGTGCAGGCAGTGTCATGGGCAGGAGCGACAGCCTCCCTCCTCCTGCCATCCCAGCTCCGTGTCTTACCCGGACTGGCAGAGGCTGCATTTCCAAGGGTAAGCTCAGTCTCTGCATCCCTTCCAACCATGACTTTTTCACTACGATGGCCAAGGATTGTGCAATTTGCAAGGATGATCCTTTGTGTTATGATTGCTAATTCATGAGGAAAACCTACCGAACAGTCCTAAGGTAGTAACCGTACTCAATTTTCATCAGTAGCCCTCCTGGTGAGAGGCCAGATTAACTACAAGTGGGAACTTCCTTGCTCGGCTGAATACAAACAACACATAGGACTTGTATAATGGCCATAAAGATTCCTCTAGGTGGTATAAAATGGCATTTTTTGTGTCTGTAATGAATAGCACTAGGGAAGCTGATAAACCTGTGCCGTACAAGACAGCCTGCAGAAGCACTAGGGGGTGACTGGCTGAGCACCGTGCTATGCATCCTCTAACACTGTGCATGGCAGTCATTATTTATCGTCGTGGGATTAGCACATTCTCCAGTGAAGGGGCAGGACGGGGGCAGCCTTTTTTTAAAGAAGACTCATGCTCATGATTTGCTTTATTCTCTATTGTTGTTACTCGTTCTTCTTTATTGTTTGTTTGTTATGGGGCAGAATACCCCCAGCAAGAATACAAAGAGTAAGCAATGCTCCTTACGTTGAAGAGCTTGTAATCAAAATAGGCAAGACAAAGCATGAAAACATGGGGAGTATTTGAAATCCAAAGTTATTTCCTTCCTTTTTGTACTTAGCAAATGCAGCTTCAGTCTGGCCGCACAGATTTTCCCACCCACCTCTCTTAACAGTCTTACATTTCAAGAGAGCTGAAATTATCATGTTCTTGCTAGCAAAGAGAGGCCTTTCATGTCATTTTCTAGCCACAGCCATCTGAAATGAGCCACGGAGCTTGGTTCAGAACACAGTGGCTCTGATGGATCCTTTTTTCCCCGATCCCACAATGTACTAGTCATGTTGACATGTCACACAGGGAACAACCGCGTTCTTGCCAGACACCTTCATGTTACCGGATAACCTAAGTGACACGGTAAAACATGGAAAGGGGTGTGTGGTTTCTAATCAAACAACCTGGTTTTTGAGCAAGGGATTCTGGCAGGGAGACTTCCCCATTTATCCTGTTCTGTGCTTTGAAGTAGTGTAGGACATCTCTGAAGACAGGTCCAGAGCCTGGGGTCTTACAAGGCTTTTGCAAAAGTCCAGAGCACTGACTGTAGACTAATTGGGTGCTAGTGAGAAGCAAGAAGGCTGTTTTTATTTAAATAGGCATAGTACCTACCGATACCACTCCTCACTGATATCCTGTGGCACTATCATAATATGAGTACTTATGAATAACCTGGGCCACCTGGCAGCTATATATAGCATTAGGGGAGGCATCCAGAGTTCCCATATTCCCTGACCTTTACAACAGAGAGTATCTACAAGTGGCATGCCAAAACACACTGGAGAAAAGACAGTCCAAATAGACAAAGCAGTGATCAGAAGAGGGAACAGAGAGAGGGCCATGACAGTGGTCTCACAGCAGGTCCATGATGGAGATCTGCCTGCAGATTCTAGACCTGTGTGATGTTCCTACTAAATAAAGGAGGTGGGTATGGTGGAAAGTCCACACATTTTTGGTGGTGTATATATGTTCCTACAAATGCCCTCAGTTTCTGAGCATCATTCCAGGCAAATTCACCACATAATCTTACCTGTGCCTTCAGAGTGGGGAGTGTAAAATCCATTTCTTTAATGCAACTGCAACTAAAAGAAGCAAAGCAGCAGAGAAACAACAGGAAAATTGTTGCAGAAGAGAAGCAGGAGCAGGGGCAGGAAGGGGTAGAAAGAGGGAAGGGCACCAGAGTGTGCTGGTTTTGGCTGGGATAGAGTTCATTTTCTTCACAGTGGCTAGTATGGGGCTATGTTCTGGGTTTGTCCTTAAAACAGTGTTGATAACACAGGGATGTTTTCATTACTGCTAAGCAGTGCTGACACAGAGTCAAGGTCTTTTCTGCTTCTCACACCACCCCACCAGCGAGGAGGCTGGGGGTGCACAAGAAGTTGGGAGGGGACACAGCTGGGACAGCTGACCCCAACTGACCAAAGGGATATTCCACACCATGTGACGTCATGCCCAGCATATAGAGCTGGGGGAAGAGGAAGGAAACGGGGAACGTTCAGAGTGGTGGCATTTGTCTTCCCAAGTAACGGTTACGTGTGATGGAGCCCTGCTTTCCTGGAGATGGCTGAACACCTGCCTGCCGATGGGAAGCAGTGAATGAATTCCTTGTTTTGCTTTGCTTGCGTGTGCAGCTTTTGCTTTACCTATTAAACTGTCTTTATCTCAACCCACGAGTTTTCTCACTTTTACCCTTCCAATTCTCTCCCCCATCGCACCGGGGGGGAGTGAGTGAGTGGCTGTGTGGGGCTTAGTTGCTTGCTGGGGTTAAATGATGACACAGAGGAAAGGAGCTTGACACTAAAACCAGGCTGGCTGTGACTGCTTTGGAGGATCATGCTATCTTAGGGATGGGACAACCAGGAAGAGTGGGAGATTCCTCGCCAGCAGCTGCTTGTGGACAGATGCAGGACATGCTGCACAGGTAGCACACGTAGCATGCTACTGATCTGTGCAGGAACAGCGGGATGACACATGGGACTGACCATGCGTGTTACTATAGCACGCATCCTGTAGGTTGCCTTCTGTGCCCAGGGCTCTCCAGGCAATTCAGAGAGGCCCACATAGGGAGGAATTAGAGAGGAAAAATAAACTACCAACTTTATGTTGACTTTAGTTGTTGTTATCTCTTGAGACGGGCGTGTAGTGTCTGTAGCTATCCATTATTTTGTGTGTGGGTGGCAACTGTGGCATTTCAGGAGTTCAGAGTTTAGCTTTGATGAAGCTGGAGGCCAAAGATCAAAATTAGACTCGTCTGGGTGGGCTAAGGTTCAGCCTCATCTGATACGTGTGTCTTTCCATAACACTTACCACCTGACAGAGTTATGAAGCCTGTCCTCGCAGTGTTCTCAGGAAGAAATGAAATATTGCTGCAGAGATGGAAAACGAGAACAGGATATTTTGAAGATTTCCCCAACACTGCAGAGGACATCTACATTGGGACTGGAGTCATGCAGAGGGTAGAATCTGAATTTTGTGAGGGATTTTAAGATTTTGACAGTGGTATTTGAAAGGGGGGGTGTATAATGAAAGATTTTAGATTTTGATATAAGAAAAGTCTGAAAAAAACCTCCCAAGTCATTTCAAATGTACATTTCAACAGAGCCAGAATATGTCAAATATTTTGTAATATTTTCTTCTATAAAATCCATCACTGAAAAATTGAGATTAAACAAAAAATTCAAGTTTTTTTCCCCTCCAAAAAAAATTGAAACGTGATGATTCACTCTGTATTTGTCTAAAGCAAAATTCCAGAAAAATCAATGGTTTCATGAAGCATTCTGGTTCCCAAGGGAGTGCTCGTATTGAAAAAAACTGTTCCTGTTGAAGTTTCTCCATACAGCTCTGTTCAGCATCAGATCAATATTCAAGGCTCTGGTGGAAGTCAGTACTTTCCCTGCGGAGCCGCTAGGCTAGGCCACTTTCTATACAAACGTCTTCCCTTAGGTATTTCCTTACTGCTTGCACCAGCTCTTCTCGGGTGACTTGGAAAGTGGTGTGTCTATCGCTCTTCTAACTTCTCTTTGTTTTTTTCCTCCCTCCTTCTCCCCTTCCCGCTCTCCTCCAGGAACCTTCTGCATCATTTCACTGTGCACGTGCGTGGCTGGAATCAACTTTGAGCTCTCCCGCTACCCCCGCTACCTGTACGGACTTCCCGACGACATCAGCCATGGCTATGGCTGGTCCATGTTCTGTGCGTGGGGGGGCCTGGGCCTCACTCTTATCTCTGGCTTCTTCTGCACTCTGGCCCCTTCTGTCCAACCTGTCCCCAGGACCAACTGCCCCAAATCTAGACCTGAGAATGGGACAGTGTGCTAAAACAAATAGCAAACAAATACACACACACACACACATACATATATATATATATATGTCTATGTATACCTATACATGCATATATATGTATATATAATTATATATATATATATATAATCTCAAATTAATGCCAGTGCCAAGGTAGAGCTGAGTCCAACATGGCACTCACATCTCCACCGGACTCTGTGTCGCTTCGTTCTTTCTCACAGCAATGGGAAAGCTTTTCTCTCACATGGCTCTTCCATCCAACTCTTAACTTCAGCATCATACCTTAGAGGTCGAATGAACATACAGTTGCACCTACCTACTGCCATTTGGGAAGGAGAACAGGGGGTCTGTGTGGGGGATCTGGAACCAGAATCTGTACAGGACATGGAGGGTGGGGTGGGAGGGACAAAAAGCCTGTCCATTGCAGCCAGAAGGGAAAATGCAAACAGCAAGCAAAGGAACAAATCAAGCATTTGAGCCACCTCGACAACGTACCTCCTCAAGGCCGTTATCAGAAACCCACCCACTTTATTTTTTTTTCTTAAAACAAAATGACAGAAGCCTGCCCTGTCGTTGGTTTTGGGGGGTTTTTTGTTGGTTTTTTTTTCTTAAAACACAGAAAACAAAATGGACAGAACATGTGGGGAAAAGCAGAAAAGCATTTTCTCTTTGCCTGCCAAACTTTAGAGAGAAGCAAACAAGTGAAAATAATAATAATACTAATAAACAGGTCTAACAAAATAAAAACAGAAAACAACAAAAAGAACTCCATGAGGACATCTCAGCGGACTTTCCAACAATGCGGTTTTAACCTTCCAGCTGCCTTACATCCAGGCTTACAACTGAGGCTGAACTGCTAACATAAATGCAGCAGAAGGCCTTTTGAAAATGCTGTGATACATGTGTGTATAACTTTTTCTTCCCTCTTCTTCTTTTTTTTTTTTTTAAGAAAAAGAAAAATTTAAAACATTGCAATGTGATTGTCCACTAAACCATCCATGCTGTGTTTGTGGCCCAAGACTGAGGCACTGCAACTGCAGAAGCGTGAGGAAAGCCGTCAGGTCTGAGACAGCATGTCCCCTCTGGTGGATTTCAGGATGTTTTTTTGTTTTCATGGAGCATCCGAGAGTTCAGGATGGTGGATCCAAGGGAAGACTGACCAGGGAGAAGGGAGGTGGGGGGAGCCCTCGCAGTTGCTCTTCCCAGTTCTTTGCTGGAGTGGGATTTGATCATCGAGTTTCCGTTTTGGATGTTTAAGACAAATGGGCAAAAGCCATTGCCAAGGAGAAAAGAGGAGCTAATTTTTGTAAGGGAGAAGTAAGAGATGCCTCTTGTTGTGTTCATGTATGCCAAATAACACCCTCCCACGTCTTGTCTTTGGAAACTGCCCCAGTTCACTGGACATCTCCACTCTCCATCTGGGAGAACTGTGTACAGATGGAAGCGAATGGGTCAGATTCAGAGAACGGAGATCCATTTCCCATGAGCTCAAGCGTTGTATGATATAATTGTGAATCCACAAATGGGACTCCCTCTTTCTCTTTTTGGTCTTTCTCTTTTTCGTGCTACTCCTCTTCCCGTTGTCTCCTTTTCCCTTCACTCTGCTCTTCCCATTGTTCAGGTAATAGGTCCCAGAAGAGCTAAATGAACAGCAAAGTCTGGAGAGGCGGGTGAATGCCATTAGGGGAAGCAAAGCATTTTGGCTGAGGGCAGTGGGTCCTTGCAGGGTAAGAGTGGCTGAGAGGAAGGTGGGGGAGGAAGGGCCAAGGGTGTAACCAAATGGAGTCTGAAGAGGCGATGACTGAATGGCCACATGCAGGAGTGAGGGTACCACTGACAAACGTACAGGCAAAGAGGAGACAGGGCAAAGAAAAAAGGCCTCCCCAAAACCAACCCAACCCAACATGCTCTTAATTCAGGGATAGAACCAGGAGTCCTTTCTTACATGATAGCTGCATGCCATCAGTCCTCATTAGTCAATAAAAATCATCCTCTGCATCTACAAAAACTCACCAGGAGAAGGAGGCAACCTGTTGAAACTGTGCCTATTGCACAGAAATGAAGGCATTAATTTCCAGGTCATGCCATTTACACAGCTGGCAAGAAACAGTATTTTGCTCCGTTAAAAAAAATCCAACCAATAAATAATGCTTATGCAATACGATTGCATAGCCAGCCATTCCCCTTCCAGCCCTGCTTCCCCTCCTCGTTACACCTTGTGTGATGATGTTGCTTTATTAACAGTGCCCAAAGAAATGAAATTTCTGGAGGGCATTTTGGAGTAGGGTAGATTTGGGTTTCTTTCATTCTTGCTCAAGTACCTAGTTTTTGCTTTCTCTGGTCTACAAATTGCCCAACCATGCCAATGCCAGCTGCCAAGCCGGTGTGTTGCCACTGAAGTGCCATCCCTGGCAACTGAAGTTTTGTCATTTCATCTTCCATTAGATCTGACTGGAGAAAGTACTTATTTATTCATGTTGAAAATGCCTTTTGAAGAAACTTCCTTTTTCAGTAGATTGGTTTATTTCTTTTTTCTGGCAAGGTTTTCAAACAGAGTCGTTTTGAAAAGCTTTGAAACTGTTTGACTGTGCAAGTGCCTACTAGGTAAGGAGGCTGATGAATTACTATTGGAATGAAGAAGGAAATTAAAAATAAAAACAGCTCTTGGAAACCTAAATGAAAACTGAAAGCAGAAAATCAGTAACTGAAAACCAAAAGAGACCTATAAAACAAATTGTGAAATTTTTCAAAATATGAAAAATTCTGAGAAAAAACAACTTCTCATTAAGAGATTAATGCTTTAGAAAAATGGTAATTGTTTCATTAAAACAGCTTTGAACGCAAACTTTCTTCCTCCTCTGCAGTGCTGAGTGCCATAGGGAAGGTTTTTCATGTGAATACAGATACCTGGAGTGACCCAGGTAAACTAAAGGGCACAGAGGTATCTAGCTGGAGTCCACCGTCAGGCCCTGTGGCATGGAAAGCAGTACGACAGCTCCTGTGACGATGTACAGTCTTGTGTGGTCTATGACTGGTCACAGGGTGTATTCTTTTACAGATACAGTTTTGAAAGAGGTATAGCAGTAAGATTTAAAGAAATGGAAATAATTTTGCTCTTTCATGGATTCTCAAAGCTTTCCTTTCTTTCTGCAGCTGGCATGAAAATAATTCTGCCTTGATGAAGTATTCTCTGACGGTGTTGGTTTACAAGCGGTATATGAGCCTGTGTGTTTGTCTGTGTGTGGCGATGGTGGCAGAGGGTTATGATTATTTTTATTTACAACATAAAAGTGTTAACCCTGGATCTTTAGGCCAGTTCTGTGATTTTCCACTCACTATAGCATAGGCTCTCTAAGGCCTTTGTGGCTACGAAGCATCTTAAAAACTACAGGAGTAAGTGTCTGAAGCAGTAGATGATCATATAACCTTAATCTCAAATGGGATGCCCAGAGGGACCATTTATCTAAACACCAGTTCTCTCACCTTTGTCTCAAATAAGGGCAAAACTCCTTTGGGACATTGTGAATTTCCCTCCATGCTACTTGCAGAACCGGGAGGAGCTCTGCGTGCTTTGATACCCTTGAAGGGGGCTCACAGCCCCACCACGCTTTCTGTTGGCTCAGACTCATCTTTAGAGCAGGGTTGACCCAAAATGCATCCAAATCCAAATTTGCAATGGTTAGTGGCTCCATCTACCCTGAGCTAAAGCACACTCCCCATCTAGTCTGAGTTTCTGCATTTTTGGGAGGCTTTGAAATATCTTTCTGAACAGAGATTCAAGCTTTTTGACTAGTGTCTGGTTTTCTAGTTTGAGGAGTAGTTAATTAGAAATCTGTTAGCTGTGGTCCCAGCATTAAGGGGCTTGACCCCGTCCTTCAGATCTGCTCTGGCGAAGCGCCTAAATATGTGCTTTACTTGAAGCATGTGACTAATCCCCTTAATTTTGGTAGACTATTCACATGCTTAAAGTTAAGAATGTGCTTTCCTGGATGATGTTCAGCTTCCTGCAGAGTCTAGCCCCTGCTCTTCTTTTCCTATCCCACCCTTGTAGATAATGTGACACTCTTGTCCTAGCCTCATGTACCAGCGGGTGTTCGGTCTCTCTTTCCATGAGGCTGGTAACGTGGGGTCCATAGCTGGCAGGCTTTCTCTCCCACGTGGCCTTTCATGTTGCACTGCTGAGACAACATGTCTCTGTGCTCCAGAGACCACAGAGGAACTTGACTGCAGTGAACGCAGACGACATGAAATGCCAGTCCTAGGGAAGCAGGATGAATTGGCTCAACCCACTGCGATCTGCAGGCTGAGGTTTTGTGTATAGCGACCCTCAGATATTGTACAGTGAAGTTGTCCTGTGACTGTAGCGAGTTAGCTACAGGAGGTTCTGCTGTCCATCCCTGCCGGGAGCACTGTATACGTGAGGGGGCTACATGGCAGGAGTCTGTGTGCTCTGTATCTTAGGTACTGTATAGGACACCTTCTTCTTCAAGCTAAAGCTGTTTGCGTGTTAAAATTCCTGACTCATATTGGTCACCTGTATATATCATCTCTCCCTTCTCCCTCTCTGCAAACACACAACTGATCTTCCCTGATCTAAATGGTAGTCCCTCCAGTTATATTTCTAGTTGGACTTTTTTCTTCTTTCATTCTACCCTAGGGACAGTCACAAGTGGATCACAAACCACCAGTGACCAGAGCAATTTCTTTGAAATATTGCTTTTGAAAAATTGCCATTACTTTTTAAAATGTTATTCCAGCTGCAGTAACAAATGAAAGGGAAATAAAAACCCTCAGAGTCCTCTAAACAGAGGATCCTCATCCTCCCAGGAAAGAATCGTGAGGGTGCAGGTATTCTGCTTCCCTGTAGATGCAAGTCATTTGGGACCACTTTTAGCTACGGCGTGTTAGCTGTGCGGTTCATTGGATGATGATACGGGTGGTGAGGCACTGGAACAGTTTGCCCAGAGAAGTTGTGGATGCCCCATCCCTGGAAGTGTTCAAGGCCAGGTTGGAGGGGGCTTTGAGCAACCTGGTCTAGTAGAAGGTGTCCCTGCCCATGGCAGGGGGCTTGGAACTAGATGATCTTTAAGGTCCCTTCCAACCCAAACCATTCTATGATTCTGTGATTCTGTGATGAATAAAACAACGTTGGTGAGGGAGAGGATTGATATGCAGGAGGTATCTCAGATTCCCAAGCATTCCTGGAAGACTGTGTCTCCATGGCTGTCCATTTACCCACCGTGCAGTGCCTCCGAATCAGGCTCATCCCTGGAGCCCCACTGATAAGCAGAGCTCAGAAGAAAATCACTGTAATCTGTCCTTAATTTTTGAGTGCCAAGCTAACTGCCAGCAGTGAAATGGAGAGGAAATAATATGTTACCAAGTATAGCTTAAATAAAGACATACATTCTTCGGGCTATTTCTTCTGTGTGTCTCTACATAGGCCTAGAAGGGCTCTAGGAGTGCTCAGGCACATTCACACAAACCAACACTGCATTTCATTGCCCCCAGGTTTTGCACTCTTTCATGGCCCATACTGCTGTGCTCATCCAGCCAGCAAGGGAAGACTCAAGGTGAAAAACTGAGACAGCTCTGAACGACTGCCAGGCACCACTGAGAGACAAAGAGTAAAAAGTGTGCATGAAGTACAAACGGCATGTAAAGATTAGCGATGGATGAATTTCCAAGGTCAGGAACTGAGTTTCAAACAAGCCTAAAGTTTGATTGCAAACTCCAGGCCAGATCCGTAAGATCTTGATTCTGGCAGTCTAAGCTGGAAAGCTCATAAAACCAGGGCTTAGCTCAAAACTTACAGCCCCACTGTTTCCAGTAAGAGCCAGGAACATAATGCATCTGTTCCATAGTCTGTTGAAATCCATAGAAAGCTTCCCCTTGGCTCCAGTGAGTTTTGGAGCAGGTGCCTTAGAAAATATTTTAGTGCTGTCCTGGCTAACACTGAAAATGAAATGCATGCTCACATACTCACAACATCTAATGTTTGGCTTTAGAAAGAAAAAGTCATCAGTTGTTACATTTTTTTTTTTTTCCTCCCTGATTTAGGGTTTCCATCCTCTCTGCCCCATTGCCCCCAATAATCACTAATACCCCAATCTTACAGCCTTCTTCAGAGCCATGGATAGAGATTGCAACACCTTTTAAAACAAATGACCTACTGCTGGTGCAAGGGGGCTCTGACAAGCTCCCTGTTGACATCCGTGGAAGAACTGGAGCCTGATACAATGCTGTCAATTTAACTGCAGTATGCCCTGCACATGTTTAAGATTTAACTTGGAGAAAGAGCCTAGATGACTGCCTCAAGAGGGAAATGAAATGCTGGTCACCTCTAGTAAAGCGCTCCAGAATCACAGAACAATTGTCCTTCCTTGCTCAGGGAAGACTTGCAGTGAAAATAACTGAGGCTCAGATAGGTTAAGGAATGCATTTTATATTTTTCCTTCACTGATTAACACTCCTGCAGAGTGACAGAAAGCGACTTCAAAAGTTTTCTTGTGTAGAGTGTATACACATGGACACCCTCACTCCCCTCCTTCCTTAGACACACACACATGGATACCCCACGTGATGTGGGTACTAGTAACCTGTAAATATGTGTATTATATAGAGAGAAAATACATGGCAAAATGCAGCATAATAGTTTGATTTCTATTCTTTTATACTTAACTCAGGAGTTGCAATGCAATTCAGATGCCATCTGCATCCGTGTTAGGTTGTACGTGCAGAGCGCATGGAAACTATCTGCTGAAGAGGCGTGGGGAGGCACAATACAACTGGCAGGAATTGGGTATTCGCCACCAAAATGTATTTGGATATTTAAGAAAGAGTTGCCAATGTTGTTCTGATCCCAGAGATGCAGGGAAAGGAAGCAGCTGAGACACCAATATGTGTTTCTTTCTGCCTATTTTGCCTTTGGGCAGATACATGCAGCAAAAAGGGAGGCAGTGAACAGCTCAGGGCAGTAACATCCTGAAACACCACAGCAAGACTCTCCAGAGCTGACCATCCGTGCTCTTCAATACAGGGTTTCTATGGAGCTACTTCTGATCCAATCAGTCCTGAGCTAGCCATCCTACCTCTGAAAACACAGTTGTGTCCACAAGTCCTTACTACCTTCTAGTGCCACAGGCCCTGGTACCAACCACTCATGCGCGATACATACGGGTGTCACTTTCTGAGTGCGTAAGGCTAAGGGAAAAAACCTGAAGTCCCATGAGAAGGACAGCCTTGGTATTCACAAGATTGGTTCTTGCAACCCACTGTTGCAAGGTGCTTCTCTAACACAAACGGCCTCAGTCACAAGAAAAAATATTGCACTACATCACCTCCAAATCAGAAAAGTTTATGATTGCCTCATGTAAAAATCCTGCTGTGCCGAGAGGCAGCACCATGGCAGGACACCGCCTGAGTCTTATTTCTGTCCTCTGCAGAGGGCTTCTGCGGGCTGTTGGCAGCGTGAAGACCGCAGTTAATGCTGCTTGGCACGGCAGGGAGCTTCACATCCCCCTGGCTCTGAGCCCTACCTGTGGCAGCAGAGCACAGGAATATCTCTGTAAAGGCAATTCCTTCAAGTGGCCTTGTTATTTTGCCTGCTGGTCAGAAATACCCAAACAGTAACAGCCATTCTGCAGTAGATGAGGTGAAGAGTCAAGTCTTCAAAAAGCTGCATGACCTGCAGGTTTTGCCCCAGTTTCAAAGTGATGTAGACACCAAGGAGCATGAATCAGATACGGCTCAGTCTCCTGGGGCCGGCTACACAAAAGAGCCTCAGCATCCAGTTCCTCCTTAGACGGTGAATAGGAGTAAAACACTAAATGCCTTTGGTGCCTACTTTTTTTTTTTTATAAAAGCTTATATGCTCCTAATTTGCTTAAGCTCTTGTGACATTTTATCTCAAGAATACTTTTCATCTGACTGTAGAGCATAAGGCTGTATTTTTTTATGAAGGGTTATTCATTAACAATATAGATCATAAGAAAAAGGTTCAAGTAATCAGAACAATAAAATAGAAGTGCAGCCTTAGACTATTCAGTTAGACTGTACTGAATTATTTATAACTCCTGGGCACCACCAACAATCACAGACATCTAATTTAAACTTACTATTTTTACTCGGCAATTTCCATCACTTAGAGTGTTTATATTCATGTATTTGTTGTTTGATCTTTTGCAGGACAAAATTTCCCCTACTTACACAGAAAAGCATATTTGAGGACTTTTGAAGATATTTTTCTGCAGTAACTTAAATTATTTTAAAGTATTTTGAGGCCTAGAATGGATGTTACAACTTTCAAAGCTGTAAACTGTACCTAAAATGGGCTTGAACTTTCAGTTCTTTCTCAAGCAAAATTCCCTTTGATTACAGGTCATTGGGATCAATGGGAAATTTGCCTCATAAACAACTGTGAGACTGGATCCTATTTAGGTGTATATGTGATGAGGGGACTTAGGTAAGAGGGCTGTACTTGTATGTCAGCCCACTTAAGGATCTTTTGCATAGACACAGGAACAGTCACTGCTAAGTCACTCCAACTTATACCAACCTCTTTTTGTAAAAACAACCATTATCCTTGTGTGTGGCTGGAATAACGCGGTGGTAAATCTAGACCATAGGCTGACACACATATACATGTATATATGTATATATATGTATATATATTTGTAAATTTATGAAAACTGTCCATAGCTTCATGATTGCCTGAAATAACCTGAGGTTGATGTACAGAATTTCAGGCAAAGGACTGTTTCTTTTTCACAATCCCCATGCATCTCAGATTTAAATCAAAACAAATTAAAAAGTACTATTTCCCAGGAAAATCCTCATTCTGCCATTGCGCCAGTCGAGGAGGGGTACCACACTAAAGTCAGCAGCACGCATATCCACACACGTATAGCCAGTCATAGGACTGGATCTCAAGGGCTTTTTTAAGGAAAAGAAATGGACTGAAAAAGCCACGGCAGAATTTCTGTTCCACATTAGCTCTCTCAATAGACTCACTTACCCTTTATTAGGAGGCCCTTTGTACAGATGCTGTTCTTCTGCACTAGGTGTATGTTTGTGAGGAGCACCTTTGTGGATGAAATCAAGCTACACGAAGGCCTGGCTTTTCTGACCTACATTTGTCCCCATTAACCTTAGGCGCTTAACCGAGCTCTTTATATTAATGGGCTCATCTCCCTTGGTTTCTTGTATAGTTAATGAAGAGAGACAATCGCTTCTAGATAGTGAACCAGTAAAACTGACATCTAAGTCAGCTTTAGGAGCTCCCTCTCGCTCCATAGAGTGACCATTCACCTATCTCAGGTGGTCCCATGATCTTAAAAGATCTTAAATCCTGGTGAGATGAATCAGGGACCTAGTGCAGAAGAGCATCCATATGGAGATCAGTCATGGCCCTGTGCTTCAGGTGCATGGCCTGGCTCACCATGCAAAACGCAGATGTTAATTGTGGAAGACTGTTGGAGCAAAAGGAGATGTTCACGGCAGCCTTCCCCTCCCAAACCACAACATGACTGCAAAGGACAGGGCTTTTCCCAACCCCTGGAGATTGCATTTGAGATGGATTCCTCATGGTGGTTTCCACCCACAAACTACTGGGTGGTCCCAGTGCTGGAGGTCAGAGATCTTTGGTCTGAACTCTTCACCTTTCTCTGCCAGTCCTGGACATTGCTGAAGCAGTTCAAAGAGTGAATTTACATCCTAAAAGTTTGAATAGCTAAGCTGTTCAAAGGTTGCTTTCTTGCTCCATCCCCAAACTGGCCTGAAAAAAGTAATCTAGCTGGTAGTGATAGTAAAAAAATTCTCCTCCAAGGTACAGTTTGGGCAGTTTCATATTTTTTTTTCAATGTTAATAACTGCTTTACAAACAGCTTACATGGAGATTAAAGAGATTGCAATTTCATCCCTTATTGTTGGGATTATAGTTGTCCTCAGAAAAACTAAACTGAGGACTCAACAAAAGAATGAACTGTAACTGTATTATTCAGAAAGCTGCTCTAAGAAGGCTGAACATACGTCTCCATCTCATGGTGAGATTCTCTCAGAGCCAAAATTTGGAATTGCATATTGATAGCAAGTCTGTCTGGAAGGACCAGCAATTTAATCCAGTATAAGAACTTTGGAGCTCTTGTATGTTCCCATATTTTACCTGAATAAAACAAACAGTGAGAGGAGTGGGAGAATTAAACTGATTTCTGAAAACTCCAGTGCTCAGTGAACTTTGGATGTTGTGCCAACGTATGGTCACTACTATTTACTTCTACGGCTAAATTTAAGTCAGTGACGTGACAATCTTCACCCATCTCTCAGAACAACTTTATTTTTAAAAATATTGTTAAGGTTATGGCAAGAGGGACTTCAGCTGGCCTGCAGGGACCTGTAAAGCAAAGATTCAATACCGCATAC
>NW_008825614.1:13994697-14010717 GCF_000699105.1 Pygoscelis adeliae | reverse complement strand
TAGAAGATAAAACTGAGTTCCAGGGATCAAAAGTTATTTTTCAGCATGGTACCTCCTTGACCAAGCTGTACTGTTTCATCCTGACATTCCTCTCCTGTTCTCCCTTTCCCTTTTTTGAGGAGCCAGATCTCGATCTCTCTCTCTCTCTCCCCCCCCCCTTCCTCCTTTTGTGTGAGAATATAGAGATGCTTCCTGTAAAGACGTTTTTCTCTAAATCCCATTCCATACTGACTCTTGCATTTGTGACTGTTTTGTTATTTGAGATGCCTGTGAAAAAGAAATAAAGGCTTTAAGAGTGAACTCTGGAAACAAGGAGGACCTTGAGAATAAATCAAATTGAAGGATGCAGCACCATTTTCTGCAAGACTTTTCAGATGTTCCTAAATTCTCATCATCGCCCTCCTTCTCTGTGAGAGGGATGGGGACAGTCCTGGGATGTGGGACTCTCAAAGGTTGCTCCTTCAGCTGTCGACTCACTGTGTCCCACAAGGGTTTTGCAGACTTTTCCGAGTTTTACTGTCAGAGGAAACCTCCTTTTAAAAGGTGTTAAAGTCAGTGTGCAACACCATGTGGGAGGAGGCTCTGAAGGGTGACTCTGTCCCAGTTTATCTTTCTTTCCCGTTCTTTACAACAGCCCTGCGTGTCCAGCTATGCACACTCTCCTCCCTGCTGGGCTGACTTTGCCAAGGGTGTAGCTTGCCAAGAGGGGCCTCCCTGGCCCCTCCTCCCCACGCTGCACTTGGATTATCTTCGTGGATAATTTTCTACTTTCTCTTAAAAAAAAAGTCTCGCCTCCTAATGAAAGCCATAACCACTCCTGTGACCCTGCAGCAGCGAGCAAATGCACAGCCTCCCATGGGATGGCAGCAATGCCTGGCACCGGGGTGATCCTAGGGGGTAGGCAGAAGGACGGGTGCAGCTCACATGGCCGTGTCACATCGGAGAGCTAGAGCGTCACCTTGCCTTGCGAGCTCCCACCATGCTCCTCATGAACCACTCGGCCAGTTCAGAGCTGGGTCTGGCTCCTCGCTGTCTCACACTTGTGCCATCACACACTCCTATAGCAAATACGTGCAGGCATGGCGAAACATGCCTGTGTGAAGGCACTAGCGTTTTGCACGAGACTCAGTGAGAAATCAGACTCACTGGACTCTCCTCCATCCACAGTAGATGCATTTCATGCAGATATTTGCTCTTTAGGATTTCTTCTGCCACAAGTAATGGCAGAAGTAACGCCCTAGCCATGAGCTACCGCACTGGCCAAACATTTTTGGAGGGTTCCCCTTCCTTGACTCCCTCATTGGTCCTCTTTTCCTTAAGGAAAAGCTCAGAATAAATGAAACAACTCCCATAACCATCCTTTGGTGATGACAAAAGTTGCAATCTCCACTGTCTCTAACTGACAGTTTGGGAGGCTTAGGATAACAATTCACTTAAATGCCTGTGAATTGATGTCAGCACTTTTCTAGGACGTTCCCAAGTAAAATAATACGACTGGTACAAGACGTTTGTCATGTGGATGCCTCTTGGCCAGATGTTTATGTTTCCTCTAAGTGCAGTACACCCGTATCAAAGCTGGACTAGAAAAGACCTAGAATACCACAATACTCAGGCATATTCAGAGAAATGCATTCATACGTTGCATTTATCTGGCATATTTTCTCTTCAGAAAATTTTACAAGTACAAGTCACACCAGACCTGTCTGAGGCAGGTAGGTATTACAGCCATTTTAGAGACAGGAAGCCAAAAGCCTGGGAAAAGACCTGATGTTTAGTGGTTTGATATCCCCTCACAACTTCCACTAGCTGCAGGTGGAGCCTTCTGTTTTCAGCACTTTTGAAAATCCAGACTGTAGCTGGTTTATCCAAATCTGCAGTGGTTGTAAATGTGAAAGCCAGGATTAGGACACTCAGGATCCTGACTTGATCAGAGCACTGCTAAAAGCTTTGATCCCACAAAGCACGTAAGCACTTGCCTAATTTCAAGCATGAATGTCCCATTAATGATACTATTGCCATGCTTAAAGCTAGGCACATGCCTAATTGCTTTGCTAGATTGAGAATTACATTAAAATATAGTAAAGTTTAGCGTATTTTGAAAACCCCAAAATGTGTCAATTTCTGATTATGTTTCGGGCATTGCCAAGGATCTTTCAACTGTGTATGCAGCCGCTCAACCAAGTGGAGCACTTTTTAGCCAATCCGCGCAGAGTTTAACGAGTTTTGGGTAGTAACATCCAGTTGTCAGAAGTAATTGAGGGTGGCACATCCTGCGAGGTTTGGACTTCTGTGCTGCTGCGAGAGGCAAAGTGGCTCCTGTGGCCATTGGTGCTAACAATACATCAACAACAACTGACAATTGCGTTAGGTCGTTCTGGCAAGATGTGAACGTGGTGGCTAATTTCACAAGAAATGCGACATCTTATCAAGTGTATTGTACTTTCCATTTCTTCCTGTAATCTGTTGCAGAAGAGATGAACAGAAGTTGTTTAAACAGGAAATAAACCCAAACTTCTTGTTCCGTTACTCCAAGGTGCTAATCTGCAGACACACGGGTGTTTGTGTGTGTACATCGGTGTTTGCAGGACCGTGGTCCTGAAGGATCATTTTAGTGGCAGGGTTGAGATCAGGGAACTAACAGGGGGAATGAACCCCTGTAACTTTGAAAGACAAAAGTCGCAGAAAGCATCACAGGACTTTGCCAAAAAACTGGCTACATCTTACAATTTTCCTTTTGTTTTGATTTTGTTTGGTTTTGGTTTTATCCAGATTGGCACAGAATACTGCATTTCCATTGATTAAAATCTTGTCTGGTAACTAACTAAGCAACTTGTTCATGGAAAATTAAAAAGTAAATAAGTAAACTGTCAATTGTGGAATGTAAACTGATTAAACAAATAAAAAAAATCATGTTGTGTGTTTTAAGCGGCTGTGTCTGCTTGTGCCAGGAGCAGGGCTGGACACCTCTCACTACCCCATTCCCAGCTGAAGGACAAAGAGCAGAACTGGAAGGTGGGTGGCCTCTGAGGTATGGGGTATTGGAAATGCTCTTTAAAAAATACTAATAATAATTATTAGATGGCTTCTGATCAGAAACGCTGTATAAAACATCACAAACACAACCAGTATCTCAACCTGACTATTTATGAGGAGGTTTTTCTGCCTGTCATAGAAGAGATTGATTCCTGCGGGAGCTTTGGGAACTGCATGTACTCTAACACCATCAATCCCTTTTGGAGCCACTTAACATGTTGAAGTCTGTGATTTGATTGAAATGTATGGAGACATCGCGGTAGTTTAGCCCTCACCTTCCCCTGATAAATAAACAAACAGAACCAAATATGAAATACAGTCTTTCGGGTTTTCAGTGCTCAGCTGTAAAGGCTTCAGGAAACCTGGCAGGCACAACACTGCACTGAGATATTAGTGCTTCCTCATTGCACTTGTGTCCTCAGGCCAAGAATAACGAATCAGACATACATTTTCTATACAGCTTTGAGTGTGCAACTAGAGTCAGGTTGCAGGTGTCCCAGGTTGAACACCCAAAGATCAAGGTATTCATAACAAATGTGAAGGTATAAAAACTACCCCAAATGTATAACTAAAAAATTAAATCTTGGTGATATACTAAACTCAGAACTCGGAGGATGTGCCTATTTTTGTCACATTTCAAGTGAAATCACTTGCACTACCAGTGCTTACGTCCTGCCTGCTCCTGCGAATAAAGTCTGCGGGGCAAAGCAGAGAGCAGGAAGGGGAAAGAGCTGGCCAGTGGGTGCAGAAGCTGGCAACCCCCCCTAAGGCAAATGAAGGGAGTGAAGGCTGTACAGTGGCGTGTTTGGCACCGTGCAGGATTAAAACCATTTCGATTAAAAATCTCCTCTTCTTGCCTACTCCTGCCCCTGTCGCCAGGCACAGCCGCCCACCCAGACATCCACATCTGCTTAGTGAAACCTCTTCGGTTAGCAGCAAATGCTGGTGGTAGGGGCTGCTCAGGTTTTTGCTCTCTGCCATCAGCAGAGGCAATGTGATTCATCGGTGCTAAAAATGGAAGTCTGCAGAGCTCACTTTGTGGTAGGGGAGAAAGCAGGTGCCCTCTCTTGGGGCAGCGATGGCAGGGAAAGCCCCAGAAGCATGGCGGGGGCAGAGGGCCAGGGGGGCAGAGGGCTCAGCGCTTGTACGGGGAAGGGGGAGGAAGAACGTGAACCAAAGGAGCTGGCTGCTCCTTGAATGTTAAGCTAGAGATGCCACCATGGAAGGGCCTGCGCTGCAGAAAGCAAGTGGCCTGACTTCGGGAAAGATTCGTGCGTAAAACACCAGGTTTACGTTAGCCACGTGAGGGCTGGATTTTAACCCCGCAGTGCACTGTTGCTCCCTGCAGTGCCCAGGCCACCCAGCCCTGCTGCTGCAGGCTCGATGGCGCTTTGCAGGCTGCTGCTAACTTCTTGGGGTCCTGCTCTCTGGCATGAGGGGAGACGCCAGGCAGTGCCGTAGCACCACGCAGGAGCCTGCAATCCAGCTAGACAAAGCAGACAGCGAGCAAGAGAAGGGAAGACTCATTAAATGGAGTTCACCACAGAGGAAATGGAGAACAGAGGGATTTGAATAACTCAACATCACACAAGCCGCCCATGGCAGAGCAGGGGCTTGCTGTGCCCTTGTGAGGCTGTCTCAGTTAGGAAGGCAAGGGCTGAAGCTGCCTCACATGGACTCTGCTTCCCTGCTGCGCCAGGAGCCTGCACTCAGCAGCTGGCAGTTTGGGAAGTGTAGCAGGAGCGCTCATCTCTCATGGTCCCAACTCCTGCTTCGAATTAGCGCCATCGCCTTCAAAGATACCTCCGTCTATTCAGGACTCCACCTGGTCGTGAAGGGAAGTAACTACTGACTTAGGAAGGAAAGTAGTGAGTATTTTGAGAATTAGGTTTAGTAGAGAGAAATCTACCCATCGGCTTCCTCTGCATCACAGTGGGGCCTCAGCAGGTCAAACGGAGGGATGGGGGCAACAACTCCAGTTCTTCAGATCAGTGAAATCCCTTGCTCCGCCCCTGAGCAGCGCCCCAAAGCACAGCTTTCCTTTTGCTTTGGGCTATCTGCTAATGCTTTGTGCCCACACAGGAGTGAGGACCCTCTCACTGAAATGCAACCGCTCTGTTTCAGAGGCAGGATAATCTCACAGTGACCTTTCCTGTCAGAAGCACATGATAACTGCAGCAGACCGGGGCTGCATGGGGTGAGGATGCTGGTAATGAAATGCTTTCATAGCTCGACACATTATTCCATTACATTATTGGGCTCTTCCCCAGGGGCCCTCTAAAGAGTCACGGCTGAGCTCTTTTCCTGCAGAGACCAAAACCAGACCACCTAACAAGCTGCATTTACTAAAATTTTCGCTCCCTCCTTGCTTAGGGGGAGTGTGGTCTTGTTCATTTGCATCAGAGAGAAGTGGAAGAACTACACCAGCTCAGTTATGAATTTATCAGCCTGCCACCCCACGGCTCGCCACACAGGGCCCATGCTGCCCCGGGGTCCCCAGCACGCCTCAGCCACCCTGCATCTGCTGTTGACTTGGAGAGGTTGACCACTGACCGCTTCTTTGTAAGAAACTGCACTTTCCCCTTGATTGCTTAATTCCCTGCTATTTCTTCCCATCCTCAGATAACCCCTTGGTCTTTTCAGTTCTGAAATTCAAAGCGGCCGGCACCAGCAGCGAGGACCTCACCTGGAGCTGGCTGCTCAGAGTGAAGCCTGTGTTGGCTGTGATAGCAAAGCCCTCTGACAGAGCTCAGCTCTTTACCAGGAAATGAGCTGGTGGCCCAAGGGCATGCCCAGCGACGTGAGAGCTGTACTGCCAGCAGATACAGTTGGAGAGAGATCACAGAGTCTAAGCTTTGGGCCATCATCTCCCCCCACTCATCTCCCTGGAGACCACCCTTGCAGTCAAAGGTGGTGGTGGGTATTAGGGGAGGTATTAAACAGGAGAACTGGAGGCACTAGGGATCTTGCTTTGGCTTTCGCTAACTTTTCACAGCAACGCTCAAAATGCATGCCAGGAACATAAAGGGAGAAATAAACCCTGCCATAAGGAGCATGCGATTTGGAAAAGCAGAGGCAGCCAAAGGGTGAGAGAAGGGAATAAAACACACAGGCGAAGCCTTCATAGCGACAGTTGGCACTTGGAGTTGGCCATATATGTCTGAAACCACTGCGCACAGAAAGCCGCTTAGTACTTCAATGCCTTCAGATGGCTAAATAAACTTATTTAAATTAAAGTGAGCACACACATGCATGTACACATGCATACATACACACATTCTCAACTGGTAGGTAAAACATGAAACAAAACTGAATATCCTTCTCTGCAGCAAGGCAGATTTCCTCCTTTTCTGTTGTGTTTTCTTAACAAGCTTCCTGCAAACCTCTCAGAGAAAAGGAGGCTGAGAGTGAAACAAGTTGCTCTGTGAATTGAACAAAGCCTCGACTTTTCAGTTTCACATTTGGGGTGTCTCTGACAGGCTGCAGTTTCTGCTTCATTTAACCTAGCTCGTTCCCTTTGGGAATTCTCTACCCACCGTGTTTGTGGCAAGAAATACCATGTGCTGAGGTTTATAAGGAGCTTTCAAACAGAACGGGTGACTGCTGAGTCCTCCCTTCCTTCCCTTCTGTCAGATGGAGGTTCATGCATTACCTTGCACTTCTTGTCTCTTCCCAGCTACTGATTTTCACAGTTAGAAATTTAAATATTTTTGAGACTTCTAATGCTCCATCAAACTCATTTGCAAGTAGCCAGCGGATTCAATAGTTGATGGGGAGAGATAGGCAGACATGAAGTGACAGAATCTTCATTTCCTTAGGAAACCAGGCTAAAAATATTATGCTCAGAGTTCAGCTTTTTCCATGAAGACGCAGAGTTTCCCGGGAGGCCCAGCCAAGTCAGTGGACGCAGGTGGCAGCAGCAGCTCTGTGTCCGGGGCGACACCTTTGCCCGTCGCAGCTGTCATTGCCATTCCTGCCAAAGGTGCATCACGTTGGCTCTTCCTTTCAGCTGGGAGGCTCTGCGGTTGCTGAGAGCTTTGCTCTGGGTCTGAGTCCTGAAGAGGAGCCCACCAGGGAGGATGATATGGAAACATTCACTGTCAGAGCAGAGATCCACATTGTCTGAAGTAGGATCTGAATGCTCCCAAGCTAAACCTGGCAACTTAAAACATACCTGCAGAGACGGGAAGATGCCCTGAGGGAAGCTGTGTCTCAGGATGGGGAGTCAGCCATGCTTCCCTCCCACCTCCAGCTGTAACAGCGCCATCCTGAAGGCCTTGCAGGAAACCTTGCAACGCACCTGCCTGCCTTGCTTTGCCCACCAGTAAGCAGGGATGGAGGCTAACATCTGCAAGAACTTACTGTGAAGGCTACTAAGGTAGTGCTGCTACAAATGCTGCCAGGTGGCATAGTCCCAGTCTGTATAAAACAGTCCCAGAGCCACCTTTTGCCATTTTGCCAGTAAAAGCAAATTGATTTTCACCAGCCTTGTGACTTCTCTGCAGAGCTAGGTCTGAGTCGCACATTTATTAGTAACGTCCTCATCTATTCTTGAACACAGAGTGTGCTCCTGTGGCCCGAGGGCTCGCAGGACTCGGTAACGGGGGAGCAGGAGGTCGTGCACCAGGTTCACTGCCTAGAGTGCGTGGGGAGAGGGGAGGAGGTGGAGGGGAGCAGTGCTCTACCCCCAGGCAGTGCCGAGGTAGCACAAGTGCCAGCACTTGGCCTCCAGGCGGTTCTCCCAACCGGCACTGTGGATGGCTCTTGATTGTCCTATCAGACCTTTGCTGACAAGTACTTAGTGAGTTCATCCCATAAAATTTAAGGAAGAAGAGAGAGGACAGAAAAATGAAAAGCAATGTCTTTTTCTTTTAGCACCTCTCTTTTTCTCATTTTCTCCTGAAGTGTCAGCACCTTAAATAAAAAGCCTTTTACTGCCTCACTGCTGCCTGCATCCAGTCACAAATAGCGCACGCTGTTGCAAACAGGCCAAGGTCTCAGCTAGCCAGCTCTACCTTCAAGGGTGTCAGCTCTGTGCAGAGCCCTTTGTTCTCCTTCCTCTCTCATGTCTCCTTTGCTGTCACATTCACTCCTGCCAGCTCAGAAAACACTCGCCTTTTGCTTGCAGAGATCAGAGGAAGTTGAGGGCACACCCTATTCCCGAGGTCTGCTGTTTAGCTTCCATCCCACCAAGAGAATGGCCAGGAGGAACCACGCTGCTGATTTCCAGTTTCTCATAGTTCATTTCCAAACTCGCAAACCACACTGAGAGCTGGCGAGGTATCGCTGTGTCCCTGCTTCCTTCTGCAGCCCCGGGGAGGGTTGGCTAGAAAGGGATCTCCTACAAATTCTGCTTCCTGGGGAGCTTCCATTAAGCGGTGTGAGGGTGCTGGAGATCAGAAACTCCTCTTTCAGAAAAAGAAACATCTCTTTTCCTCAGCAGATCCAGGCAGAGTAAGGGTACCCTGTCACTAGGCAGGAGGAGGATGAAACAGGGTCTTGATTGGGACCTGCACTCCTAACCACGTAGCAAGCGCTAAGCCAGGGACACTCTTTTTTTTTTTTAAAGTTGATGATTGCATTTTTGCGTCTCCTGACTGAGCCCAGACAGCATCGCAGCAGAACAAATGCCGGCAGCATGCAACGCAGGACATCAGTTATGGGGGAGCTGGGCAGAGGGGAAGCTTCGACCCCTTGTTCCTCCTCACACACCGGAAGACTTGCGTTGCTTCTAACAGCGTAGTGGGAGCCCCTGTGGCCTAGGACCCCTCTCGTTTCTCCCAGAACTGGCTGCGTATGTCATCTGTGATGTATTTCTCCACAGGAAGATAGTCATAGGCAAGTGTAGCCCAGGCAGGAGGGTCACACAAGATGAATGGGAAAAGGACAAGAGATTTACAGGCAGTTATACCAGCAGGGGTGGGATATTATCCTCCAACTTACCATTTTATTCTTTCTTTATGGATCCAGGAGAGTTCTGTATTTTTAAAGATGCTTATTTGTTATCCCTTTGCCCACTTTACTGAAAAAAGTAACTGGGTACCTCTATATTTCTATTCTTTTTGCAGTAGTAACACTGAATTATGAGGTAAATGCAAACTTGCATATTAAAACAAAAAGGGATTTCAATTATTTGGAGGAATACAAAGTAGAAACGGGCTGGGCCAGCACAAAAGGGCAATGGCCAGTGACCTCTCCCAAGTCCAAACTAAATCCACACACCTCTCTCTGCCTTGGCCCTCTCTCACACAGTAATTTGCACATACACACACATATAACATATAACATACCATCCCCTCATTGATTTAATGGGACCTACTTTACTTCAGGGGCTGGATTTCTTTTTTAGCCATTTGGCTGAGCTTACCAAAGAGGTCACAAACTCATCTGTGATACTCAGAAAAAAATTTTCCAGGCCAGAATGAACATTAAGTATAAGAGTAGAGTTGATAAAAATAGTGAAGTTGGATGAGGATATTTTTGATGTACCCAGAGAGGAAGCAGTCAGAAATGTTTCCATCAGGTGTGCAATGTACCCATAAAATGTTCCAAATATATTTTCATGCATTTGCAGCTGAAAAAAAACCCCTTACGTTTGTCAGCAGTTATTTTACCAGTGAGACAAATGATGATCTGTTGTTGGACTAGACAGTATGGATCAAAGCTAGGTACGGGAATTGTTTTGATACATGTTCAAGTGGCTCTGTGCAGGTGTAACAGAACTAAATATAACCTGGCACGGCTGATAGGCAACAACAGCTTGAAAATCTAGCCGTCTGCTCTTCATGAATGCATTTCCATTTACTTCCACGAGCTGAGGATCAAGCCCCAAATCTTTTAAATATGGATGGCTCAGAACTCCTCTGGGGTTTTGCTTCGCTCGGTGCAACATCAGGAGCTGCTACATGTCAAGAAGAAAGTGATGGCTTCCTAGTCCCAAGTAAGACCATCCAGTATGTCACCTGGAAGCATCTGACGTACCCAAGAGATGTTGGATCACTGTCACAGAGGTCAGCTTCACCGTGTCTCCAGCAGCCCCCGGGGCTGGCCTGTGCAAGGACTGGTGTTTGCCATGGGAATCCAGCAATGTTGTCTCTACTAAGAGGTCTCCCTGCTCACAAGGGGAGGGCTCTGCGACCACTTCTGGTCCTGACTGTGCCATTTTGTGGTAACCGGGTCACGTAAAATGGCCAGACTCTAGAAAAGAACCCTGTAATTGAAATAGGATTTTCTTGAGCTATTTAAACCTTTTTCAGAAAATAATGGGCAAAAATCTATGAGAGCAATCTGCTCCAGAATTATCCATCACTCACTGTGAGATTCAAACTTAATTTGATTGCTATTATTGTATGTATTTTTATTGTCCTCTGTTTGCTTAATGAATGTTGCAGTCGTAGTAATAAGATTATTGGTAATATGAAACAGATTTGCAGAATGATGAGAAGATAATTAGATGATACCTTGAGGGTGATTTCTGTTTAAGACACAGTAACTATGTCATGGAGTAAATAAACTTGGTGAGGGAAGTTATCAATGGCTATTAACCTAAGATACAATTATTCCCAAATTACCAGGGTACACATTTCATTATGGTGAAATACCTGGTGACTGATGCTTGGTCCAGGCTCTCCCATCCACTTGTGAGGCTGTGGGACAAAGCCCTGCCCAGGGTGTGAGCGGGCAAGCAGCTGTGGTTCCCCACAGCCCCAGGATGGGGTGGTGAAGGTGGGACTCAGCACCCACACCTGAGATGACCCAACGTATTTACGGGAGTCCCACGGCCAGCCTTACTGGCTGCAGGACTCCCATAAATACGTTGTGTCATGAACTGTGAGGTTTTGACAAGTGATCAAACTGTGCCTGGCTTTCAAGAGCTCTGCCTTACGTCTTGTCCAGCTCCCATTGCCCGTGTGTAATGGCAACAAAAGCCTGACAGCACAGCGGTGACAGGGATGCCTGGCTATCAAAGCCGTAGTCTTAAGACCACTCTTCCTTTCTAAATCAATGCTTACTGACATTTCAGTATCAGCATTAGCGCACAGAATCTGCTGCTGCTGCTTGGATCTGAGACGTGGGCTTGGGACAAAGCAGTAGTCTAGCCATGAACCTGCAGATCCTGCAGCTGCCCACCTCTCCTGGACAAAACATTGCTCCTTTCCTCCCTCCTTTCTTGGATTTGGAGATGATCATGTAACTAATCGTGTGCTGGAGATGACAGTCTCCCGTGAATACACAGCTGATCGTGTCCCACTGTTTTCTTAAAGCGATGGAACTAGCACATATACACACAAACAGATACACAGCTCTCCGGCTTGCCCTCTGTCATCCAAATGAACCATCTAAATTGCCTGCATATTCAGTATATATGGCGAGTTTTACCAGCTTCCTCAGTGCCTCTAAAGGTCTGTGGAATATTTTCCTGGCTCTTTGCTTAGATTTTTCAGTCCCTGAAGGACCTTCACACATCCATTTTGATCCTAACTAATGAGAGTTTCTACATAATTTTTAATAGTAATTCTGCTAATAACGTTATTTATTTTCTCCATGGTCTCACCCTCAACTGTATCCCTGGCAATCACAGTCCGTCTTTTGTCCAAAGTAGGCAGAGATATTTGGTCAGTTGTTTTTCTAAGTCAAATCATTAAACATAAAATCTAATTCTAAGCTGCACCTACTGCATTTACACACAAGTAGTTGGGAGTGGGTCTGGGCCCCCCAAATGCCTGCCAGCTGTGCATTTAACTGCAAACAGTAATTCCCAGGAGGAACTGGCTTGACCATCTCGGTGAGTGTGATGTGATCAATTTCAGCAAGCACTGTTTTCTGTGAATTAAAGCCAAAATCTCCTTGTTTACTAGAACATGCCAACATCACATTCCATTGGCATCTGTGGCACAGAAGTCATTGTTTCACAGCTTTGAGCATAGCTTTGCAGCACCACTAATAGTGTCCTTGGAGAAATAAGTGCGTAACTTAAGTCTTGTGCTGTGAACCATTGGAATAGAGTCCCCTAATCAACCCCTTCAGTTTCTCAGACTCTGTATTAATATCGACGTTGCACATCCATTAAACATCACCACGCAGCAGTGCTCCAGGTGGTTGCTGCAAGCAGCTAGATTAGGGGCAAATGTCTCTATATTACCGACATTCCCAATGTATCTTGTCTATCTTGTCATTTTCCTTGTCTATGTGAACAAACCCTCCTCTGTCATCTCACCCATGATCTACTCATTCGACTTTTTATGTTAATGTCATTTATTCATATGTTATTTGCACTATCTAGAATTTTTCATTTTGTTTGCTTAGCTTTGTCCTGGCAGTTCTGGCAGTGGAAGATACTATGCTTTGTCCCTGCAAAAGGAACGTGACGGTACCTGTTCTAACATCCTCTGGCCAATGACCCTGTTAAGATCCCCTCTTTGCCTCTGATTTAAGGGTAACTTTCCTAAAGACAAGAATTGCAGGGAGGAGGTGGTAGCATGAGGCTAAGGGAGGGAGACTCTCCCAGGTCTGCTCTGTATTCAGTTGAGAGCTTTCCTGGGTAACTATTACAAATTATGCCTTTTCCAATACATTTCCCATTTATTTTCCAGTTTTGTGTACATACTGCTATGTTTAATAAGCTTATCACTGTCCATTCTGTTTTCCATATTTACTTTCTGCTATGTGTGACTCTCCTACGAGCATCTTCTAAAAGTATTTCTGGCAACACATTTGCTTCTGTATAACAGTTAAAAAATAAATGTCCTATTTACTTCCAGTCAGACCATTTCATCTTTGGCTGCTGTGTTGTGCATTTTTGCTATATAATTTTCATCTAAGCAAGCGGTGCTGCCCTTGTTTTCTTTACCCATCCTGTATATTCCTTCTGTTGGTATTCACATGTTCTTGTAAAGCGATGTAATCCCTGGTACTCCTTGCGTCTTTCGTCACATAGTGGACATGGACATTATGTTATCTGCTACAGTGTGTATAAATCCATAGACTGTTTTACATGTTTGACGTCTCGAGTCTTCTCTTTTCTATGACTTGGGATTCTCCACATACCTGTAACGTCAGAGCCCTGTCCATCCTCTGCAAGATTCACTCTGAACCAAGTGATTTCTGTCTCTTGGCAATGAGTGAATTTATCTTCTCCGTTAATTCTTAATTGTAAATCTCCCATTAGTGGTTTAAATGCTTCATTCTTTCACTTGTGGTATTTCCTTAATTTACTTTACTCCAGGTACCTTATGGCATTCAGTACTTAAATTACTTTTCCCATCTGTTCTTAGAAAGGGAAAGCAAGAAAACAAAGCAAGAAAACATGTCATATAAACAGTCAATAACGCTGGTGCATTTGGAGAGCACAGCTAACAAGTAGTGGCTAGTAACTGTGGCTCAAACCGCTTTCATGTAATGTAAAATACAAGGCTGTTCTAATTGAGCCTAGTCAAGTCCCACAGTCTTACACTGCCCTCAACATCATCTTATCATAGATCCTTAAAGCAGCATATTAAGTGAAAAGAATGTCTAAACAGCACGAAAAGCAAAGCCAGCCTTTGAACTGACACCAAATCGCAATGTGATACGAATTCAAAGGAACTACACCGTACGCAGCGAAAGAAACTACATGGAATTCAAAAGCAATGCCTGTGTCATTATTAGCACATCAATTAGTAACACGAGAATAAAACCAATGATTCTTAAAACCGTATCACTTAGTAACTTTCTGGAAGATAAATGCAATGTAAAACTGTACAAAAACCAAACTAGCCACAGAGCTTGTTGAAATACATTTGCCGAAAATGCTACAGAGTTTATACAGAAAACATGTTTGGAGGAACTTTCAAATGTCTTCCAAAACCTAAGGAAACAGTATATCCAACAGGATCTGTAATTCCAGCAAGTTTTTCTCATGGGAAGAGTAAAAAGATGACCTTTGAAATAGTTGAAAGCTGGGAGACAATGAAAAAGCAGAATATCAGATTTTATTCTAATTTAACTAATTTAAAAATAAAAATCAACATACAGTTATGCATTCACCAACACCTGAAAACATGAAGACCTTTCTTTCACAGACCGATGAAATGGCCAGTAACAATTTATAAGCAAAGGTCATTGTCAGTATTAGATGTGGGATAAATCTTTTGCCAGGGACTGAACCAGACCAATTTATAGTAACTCAGCGGGATTATACTTTTCCTAAGTGGGCATATTTTGTGCTCCAGAATCCAAGTCAATTAATCTTCTAGCTTCTACAGAGGCAAAGTTATTTTCCTGGTGAAGAGGAATGGGAGTGGTTTGTCATTACAGTGATGGATTTTCTCAGCCCGCCTTCGCCTGCAACTGATTCTGTTGCTCCCCCAACTCCACCTAAGGACAAGGATAAAACAACTTGTCGTCACAGAGCACTGCCACTGACTTTGGAAGAAGTGAAACTTTGAGCAAACACAGTAATGTGCTGGGTATGCGATCTAAGATGTCAGCCAGATGTGTTCAGTGGGCCATGGTGATGCACGCAATTGAGTCAAAACAAAATGAAAACAGAAGCATTTAATAGGAAACCAACTGGGAATCTCTCTTTCCTTCAAACTGTGGCTGTTGCTCTTTGATTACAAGTGCCTAAGGCCCCACTCCATCTGGCCCATAGATTAGGATGTCACTGCCTCAGTGAGAAATGAATCATTGCTACAGACGTATTAGTCGTTTTCAGGAACTCTTCTGATTATAAGATCATCTGGCTATAGGATGTAACCAGGATGGTATGTAGCAGCAGCTGCATTTTCAGGTACGTGATCTCTTAATGTAAACATAGGTAAGTAGTATGTAACATCACATTTCTGGACGCACTGCAATCAAGAAACAGTATAAAAGCCTTAATTTCCTACCCTCTCTCTCATCCAGCTGTACAACAGGGATAAATGGAGAGAATATGAATTGACTTACTTTTTTTATTAAACAATGAGCATTAATCTCTGCCAGAAGCAAAATGCCTGAGTGGAGATTCTCACGGTTTAAAGCACCCACTCTGAGGTTCTGTCTGCAGAAGTGAAATACCTGCTTGCAGATGTAAGCCCAGGAGAGGTTAGGCGTTACCAGCATGCTGGATGACGGCTACCTCCCTTCCAAATAGATGCTGCTTAGAGGGGCATGCACATCCCCTGAGCACGTCTGCACTGTGCATTTGTCTCTCAGGCTCTCCCCCTCCCTGTATCATACTATTTACTATGAAAAGTCTTAATATGTAGCAGCACCATAGTAACAGCATCAGCTCAGACATAAGTGACCTTGGCCTGGGTCAGCAGGACTTTAAGGATAGGAACCCATACCGGTAACGAAACTGATGTCCTCAGTGTAGCTCTCACCGAGACCTTCACTGAAAATCAGAATGTAGAGCGGCTAGTATTAGCACAGAAGCTGCTACAGATTTTTCTGTGCAGTGGTTTGTGCTGCTGTGTGAATGGATCCATCCCAGTCCTGGGGGACTGTCCTTGTTCCTTCATTCAGAGCAGACCCAGAGGAGATCTAACTCTGCTGGGAATTACTTCATGTCTTTGGCCAGCTCTGAGACCACAAGCTTAGAGAAATTCTTGCCTGTCACCCTGCTACATTTAAAGTTTAGGGTGCAGGGCTGCTCACCCTAATGCCTCAGTGGCACCTGCGTTTACTGAATCCAAATAGGTTGGGAGGGAGCACAGAGCCTTCTGAAATGTGTCTCTGCTAAAGGAACAAGCTCCCAACCAACAAGATTACCACAGTGCAATTTAATGGGTTTCTGCTGCTGTTCAAAAGCTGTGAATATCTCTATTCCTTCCCTTGGAAAAAAGGTTAATAAACTCTGAGAATCAGGGAATATTTCTGTGTAATAGTTCGGTTGTGGGAAGAGGGGGCAGGGCATAAAGATGGTGGTTTCTGCTGTAGAAATATGCTAGACACGCTCCTGAATTTCCTTCTAGGGAGGGTGAAGCTCATGCTGTGTTCTGCTTACAGAAGAGCCAAGGAAGA
>NW_008825614.1:13990499-13994630 GCF_000699105.1 Pygoscelis adeliae | reverse complement strand
AAGAGCGTGGAGGGGAAGGAAGGGGAGAGATTATTCTCATGCAGAATTTCTCTGAGTTACCCAACCAAAAACCCTGCCAGTGTGATTCAGGTCTTTCTCCAAGCCAGTGGAGCAGGCACTGACTGCAGACATGACTACCCCGGGGACTCGCACCTCCAGGCAGAGCTAGAAATGAGGGCAAGAGAATCCATCATGAACTTTCTGTGCTCTCACAGGCAGGAACTTTCTCTGATCAGCTTCAGTGGCTGCAACACTCCCCTCTCTTACACAGGGCGGTGGCCAGGGGTGGAACAGAGAGGACCTGGGACACGGGGTGGAAGAACAGCTTCAGGCCCTGGACACAAAACGGGGAGAACTGAAGCAGAGAAACACTGACTGGGAAGCCCACCAGAGATTTCAGCTAGCACAGGACCCGGACAGGGAGAGAAAGGGCTCTCTCTTTCTGCAGCCCACCCTGTGCCCACAGCCTGGGGGGAGAGAAAAGCTGGAGGTGGATGCACCTGCAAGGCTGGAGCCCCCATCCCACAGCCTGATCTGGAGAGACACTCAGTCAGTCCTGCTCCCATCCACCAAGGAAAAGGGCTCTTCCCCACCTTAAATCATGCTTGGTGTTCAGGTGTTGTGGAATTAAAGCAAAGCAAATTATAACCTCCCTCGCTGGGCCAGAGGCATGGAGAGATTTGGAGTCTGGGGTTTTTCTCATCAGCTGCACAAAAGCTTGAAGATTTTGTGAAGATGCTCTCCACTGTCACTCTGGCCACAGTGATATTAATCACGTGTGAAAAGCCAGGGAGGGAGGGGGCGGGGGCGAGGTGCAGACTACAGCCAGAAACAACGCTGCCTCGGACTGGCAGGAACACGGACTTGCATTGGTGTGGCAAACACACAGCTCCTACAGAGCAGTAAATTTGGTCTCTTTGCAATACAAGCAGCTATTTGCATTTTACTTGTAAGGAAGCACCTGAAGACATACGATCACCACGATAGCAGGAGATGTGGTTGACAGCACTGCTATTTGATACCCTCAGCCCATCCTCAGCTGAGTCACAAATGCGGAATAACCAGCAGGCAGAGGGGTCTCAACTCTCCATTGTTGTAAGGACAACAGAATGACTACATTGGGCTGGGGATGTCCCTTTCTTTTATGCACACATGGGTACATATCCCTCATGTTACCATCATGCAAAAACTCTCCTCTGCCCTTGTACAGTGCTGATACAGAACTTACTGGAGATGTAGGATGGGGTCGTCCAGTTTGGCCATATGAGGATTACCTATAGACCACATGGCCAGGATTAGCTTTCAGGCCATGAAAGCCACTGGTACTAAGCGGTGGCTGTGAACAGGACTTCTGTTCTGTGCTGGACAGAAAAGAAGACTAAATCATTCTCTGTCCTGGTCAATTGTAGGGCATTGCCAAGTAGCAGAGAAAAATCTCTCTACTGTTTCATGCATATTCTCTGGCTAAGAAGAGAACTGAGATGGTTGAGCATGTGACTTTCCTAAAGTTACAAACAAATATGTCCCTGAAGCATGGTCATGTATCTGAGGCTTCTTCTGCTAACAGGCTTGGCACTGATGGTAGAGACAGGATGACAAAAAAAATTGCTCTTCAAAAATGGGTCAGACATGAGTAACTGGGATGAGGCACTCTCACCTGTCTTCACGCACAACTTGTGTGATAATTTTAGGCAACTCATCCCCAGTCAAGTATTAGAGTTCCAGAGCAGCTTTTCTAATGACTCTTTTTTACACAAACCATCTAGCAATCATAAGAAAACAAAACACATATTCCAGCCTCCTCTGGGCAGTTTTCTGAAAAAGGTAGCAGTCATTTTATTTGGCCTAAAAAATCACTGCAGTATATAATCTAGAGGATGTTCGAGATCAACCCTTTATCCTCTCATTTTCCATTGCACATGCTCTAATACCTTCTTCTATTGATCTGACATGCAGAAAACTAGGACAGCTAAAAGAGAAGTAGCTGGTACATGCAGCAGCATGGCACGTGTGATCTACCTTGAGGGTGATCAGATGGCCCCAGCCAAAAACTAGGACATAAGTGTTTGCCAGGAGGGATTTCGGAATGGACGCTGCATCCTAAGTAAAGCCAGGTAATGAGACAAGCGCACAATCTGTCATTGTTGTCTGCAGTGTTTCTGGCTTCTAAGGGCAGCTCTCTTCGAAAAGTCCCATCTCAAAATCACCAGCCCAAACTCTCGGATAACATCACACAATCCCAGAATGGTGGAGGTGGGACGGGACCTCTGGAACTCATCCAGTCCAGCCACCCTGCTCAGAGCAGGGTCAAGTCCCTCTGCTAGGCATGTTGAAAGACAACTAGTATTTGAGCTAAAATTTCTCATTTATACTAACTCTCGTGTTTTCACACATATGAACTCAAGAAAATTTCCATTCAGCCATCTCAGATATTCAGGTCTTTCATACATTTCAGCATTTTTCTGACTGCTCCGAACATGTATTGGCATACTAAAGAGGCTTTATTTTAAAAATTCAAGCTTGTTTTGGAAGCATCGTCAATAAACACAACTGTACTCAGTAGACTTGGTTGTGAAATAGGAAGTTACAGATGCTTGTAAATTATTTGTGGCACCTCATGAGAATTACAAATTTGAAAAGTATTTATCAGCACACAATCTTTTCATAAGCTAAGGAAAGCAGGATGAGAGTACTAGTATCTGTTGCTATCGTTGCTGTTAGCAGTTGGCCACACCACCCGAATCCTCACAAAAAGTAGGACAACACCAAAAAAAAAAGTAGGACATTTAATTACTCCACACCACCTGGAACATTCAGCAGCACATCAAGTGCATGTACTCAGCACACTGAGATGCACTGGACAGATGAACCTGGAATATTTAAGTGGGAAGTGATGGCTACTGGATGAGAGTGTGCCTGAAATATTCATCAGGAGCTGATCATTTAATGTTTTTCTTAGAAAAACAAATCCCAAATCTTCTACTCTACAATATGAAGGGAAAAGAAAATCCAAAACATAGCAGGGAAACTAATCCATAGGGTTTAATCGGCTTTCCTTATCACTAACAGCAGAGTGTCTTCTGGACCATCTTCTGCATCAACTTGATTTTTGCAGAACAGACTTTTGCATACCCAGAGTCCCAAATTTGGCCTCAAGCAGCCCCCTTATGTTACTATTCACATCCCATCCGGACATCATTAAGCAGATGGATTTGGGGAAGCTTTTTACAGAAAAGCCATTTTATTGACTTTGACATTTTTGTAAATGTTCAGATTTTGCTGAAAATGGCATTTTGTAAGAGGGAAAAAACATTCTGAGAAAAAAATTCTGTCCAGCCTTATGTTCATTATCCTGACCTGCTGGTCCCTGCCAGACTGTGTCCTTGTCGTCCCGGGTCCACAAGCCCGGCTCCCTGTCAAGAGGAGGGCAGTGGTCTACAAAAGCAGCATTGCTTCCTCACACCACTTATTTAGCCAAAGGTTCATTTTGAATGGCCCGCCATCTGTCTTCCCTTCTCATAGGACAGGATCTCTTTGAGTATTACCCATGCATGCCTCCACTCGGCACTTCTGTGAAATCTCTGAGGCTGTTCACCGTCTTTCAGGCGTCATGGGAAGCCATGGCCTGAGTTAATGCTAGAAGGGGCCACCATCACTAGGTTGTCCCAAAGCTTTTCCCATCGTGAGCTCAGGTCTTGCCACTTGGTCGTGTCTCCGCCTTTCCCTGGCAGGACGCTGATGCTGTTCACAGCTGTATGGCATCCTTGCAAGGATGGCCTGCTTTCCATGCATCGCTGGAGACATTTCCCTTGGTGCACATGGTCATCCCGTTGGTGGGGCTTAAACAGCAAACCCCAAACAGTACTTCCTAGCCAACTTTTCTTCTAGACGAATCTTCAGAAATATTTTCTGGTTGTTTTTTTGGGGGAGCACCTTGGATATTTCTATCAGTGTGAAAAACCACCTAGCCACTTTTGTCCTTTGCTACGCAGAAAGCCTACTGCTCCCCTTGCTCCTGGTGGTGGCTGGGGCTTGCTGCCAAGAGCCCATGGCGGCGGGTCGCCTCGCAGGCTGGAGGACGACCACGCAGCAAGGCTGCGAGGGCCGGGACACGCGTGGGTGTGAAAACAC
>NW_008825614.1:13977440-13989860 GCF_000699105.1 Pygoscelis adeliae | reverse complement strand
GCCCGGGCTGCCGGCCTTCTGCCTAAGGCAGTCTCTCCTCACGGCTGTTAAAATGGGGGTCTCCCCTCGGAGGGGCTCCGGCGCCCTGGGGGGGTGGCTCTCCCCCTCCCCTCTCCACCAGCCACGCGCTTAGGAAGGCTCAGTGCCTTTTTGTGACTTCCCACCTCGGCCTTGTTCCAAGTTTGGGGCTAGTTCAGGCGGTAGTTTTAACCAGAGGTGGTGTCAGGGTGGCTTGAGTCATTCTGGGGCCGGTTAGAGAGGAGAGAGATTTCTCTCTTCTAACTTAAAAAAAATGCCATCAGCCAAGTGCGTGTCATCGGTTTGCTTGCTTTTAACCAGTACTGTAAGGATGAATGAAAACAGAGGCCCTACGTCTGCAAATGGTGCCACTGGTACCGGGCTGACGGGAAGCCACCTTCACGCACGAAGGTGGCCATCACAGCATGGTGGTCGTGTGCCCGTGGGTTTTCCCACCTCCTTTTTTTCTTTTAGCGGTGTCGTACACCTCATGAAGTATGCCAGATTTCTTTTGCATGAGCGCTTGTGTCTGTCTTGGGGTGCAGTGCCGGCAGCGGCCATGCACTGTGCCTGCCTGGTGCGTGTGCTTTGCTGCTGTCACCCACCTAGCTGGAAGGAGCCCGTCAACTGCTGCAGCAGCAGTACGGCTAACGTAAGTCGTACCTAGCAGGGTGTCACTTCCACTGCTTATCTGTGGAGCGAATGTTCCTTACAGTAAGCAAAATCCTCCTTAACGATTTTTAAATAGCTAGGCTTATATTTTCATCCCTGTCCTTTAAGATTATGGTTAATACACTTGACTAAAATGCAAGTACAGCCAAATTATTTTAAAAAATTGTTACTTTTGGTGCTGCTGTTTATTCTGTCACTCTCTTAATGTCTTTTTAATTGTTAAGTCATGGTTTTAGCAGTGTTCTTTTCTTCTTACATTAAAATGTTGCCAAAGCCTCGGTGGAAAACTTAGGAAAATAAATCTGTTTATGTTGTTTGTTATACTTTCCTTCTTTATTTCCTTTTGCCCAGGGACTTTTGCATTAAATCAGTCTTTGTTTTGAATGGTACATCTGCTTTAGTTGTTTACTTCTTACCTGAAGTGCTAAGGCTCGGTTGACTGTAGGGCAAGCAGTAAAAAAACTCTCTCTCCATACTTTTTTCCTTGTAATTGCCGATTGTAGTGCAGGCTATGGTAAGATGGAGAATAACTGTGTGAAAGTGGTGGTAACAGGGTCATGGCTTTGTGTGCATGCCTACATGTACCAACAGGCAGAAAAGAAGTACGTAGGATACTGCCATGTTGTAAGCAGAAGTATCTGTGCGAAGCAGGTTGGGTTTTTTTGATGCCTTCATGTGATGTCAGTGGATCTTGAGCTTACATTCCACTTTTCCCTCTGACGACTTGAACTTTGAATTCAGATGAAATAGCGAAATGTAAATGAGTAATTATCTGAAGTTCTATCATTCTACATACCTCTTAGCCAAAAGAATAAACTTAATGTACAAAATGAGGAGGAAGAAATTGCTCAGTGGCATTCATATGAGGGGCTGGCTGGCAGGGCAGAGCAGCCTCTGACCTTCCCAGGTACCCTGCTTACGTGAGTGGCCTTTTTACTGGTCTTCTGTTGCCACAGATACTAATGACAGCAAAGTGCATGTCAGGCCTGGGTACTATAGAGAGCTACTGAAATAGGGCATTAAGAAAAAGGCTAAATCTGCTCCTTGTGCATATGGAGAGTGGGCACTGGAGGAGGCCTAGGAGCAGTGTCAGACACAACCAGTCTTCCTTCTATGTCTGTGGTTTCTGGGAATTCATACAGGTTTCAGCTGTATTCATTTCTTGTGCAGTACCTGTGAAAACACATTATGATCACGGAGAACGTGACGGTGGTCTCAGCAGCCCTTTCGTGGTACTCTGTGCACAGTGAAGACCTTACCTTGTGGCTGCTGGACAGCAGGGAATAGGCAAGGATCCCTCTCTGCAGCTTCTGTTTTGCCTCCAAATGTGGTAAAGGCTTCTGGTGGGGGTTTTTCGTACATTCTCTCTCCCCAGTTTTTTGTTTATGTACCAGTTATGCTGGGGAGCATGAGAGGTGCCTTTTGCCCCATGCACAAACTGCTGCAGGCAACACTTGAAGAGGTTAACGAGAGCTATGTTGGCTGTGAGACTTGCTGTTATCGACATCAGGGGCTAAATTACTATGCATGAGGCATACTTGACTAGACTTATATTTGCCCTTTTAGAACAGATTAAAGGTTTAGTGAAGTCTTGTGCTTCGGTTTCTGGCATCACTGGAGTTTCTGACGAAGGGGTTTGCTTTAGCACAGCATCAGTTCAGATTAGCCTCTGACTTCTTGGAATTAGCTGTTTGAGATGTTGCTCATTTATTTGCAGCTGAAGAAAGTTTGGGTTGGTTTTTTCCCCATCCTGCATCCCTCTTCTTGGCTTTTGCATCCTCGTGGATTTTCTAAGACATTTCTCTTGCAAGGAGAAGATAGTTTGCTTTTTCAACTTCTTAAGGTTCATTCTTCTTTTGGATGCAGAGGCTATGATGCCTGCATTAAGTGGAGCCATTGTAAATAAAAATCTGTCCTGCTAATAAATGGCAACTCTTTTATAGTCAGTCTCTATGTGCCTATAGGGACAGAAGAGCTCTGGAGTACTTCCTTAAGACTTCAGAGGATGCTACGTGGACAAATATGGACAAGAAGAATGTTACCTTTTCCAGAGTTGTCCCCTGTGGCTTTTCCCTGCCTGAAAATGGACCCGGGTGTCCCCCTCCTGCACCCTGTGCTGTGGGGTCTGATGTGGATGCCCTTGTGCTCCACAGGCTGTAGAGGAAAGAGGGACGCTGGAATGTAATGGTTCATCGCCGAGTTACTCTAAAGGTTGTGGATGACGATAACTGTAAAGGTCGAGGAGCTTCTTAGCCCAGTCTTGTATGATACTTTTTTCATGCAGCATTTAGTTTCTGGATCAGTGTGTTATCCTTTCATCTTTGGAGATGTTTGTTCATATACTGACTGATTTAACAGTAAGGGGTTTTTGGATGAACGGGAAGAGTAAAGAGGAAACCTTGTGCTGATTCCCCATCCCCCATTTGTGATTCAGCCCTTCTAAGTACATAATATAACAGAAGGTGCCTCTTCAAAAGAGACATAGATCAGGAGTTGGCAAAGGTTTTTCGTGGGTAAAATGATAGGCATTATGTCTGGTTGAACTACTGTTAACTAAAACCCTATTGCTATTCTTACAAAACTTAAGTGAGCCTTAAAATTCCTGTGTTTCTCATAAAAGAATATGTTTTCAAAATCCATTGTCTTGCATTTGGGGTAGCAAATATCCTTGTAGTGTTGGAGAAGTAAGAAGAGCACTCAGTGTTGCCACATGTGAGGTTGTCTCCCTTTAATTTCTCTGGATTGCATGAATTTATGTATTAGCATAATTTTAATCTATAGCATATCATGCTACAGGTATGAGGGACGCTGAATTTAATGTACTAGATCAAAGCTCAGAGGGTATGTAGATTGCCAGATACGTGCTCATACGCAGTAGCATACTTCTGTTTAACATGTACATGAGGTTGATTACAGATAAAGTAAAGATACCATATGATTGTTTTAAAACTTCCGCCAAGTTTGGAAGCCCCTCTCACCTTTATGTCCTGGGTCACGTCTCCTGAATGGAGCTGCTGCTGTTCTTTATATGTCCAGGTGGTGCAGTGAGTCGCCAGCTACATCAAATCAGCAGAAGTTTAATCTCTGGCATAATGGACATCAGCTTAACTGATTGTCAGGTTTGGCCAGACTGTTACAGTGGTGTCAGTGGGTAAGTGATCATCACTTTGTCAGGTCGGGGACCCTCTATGTTGTACTGAGGCAGTGGACTCCTCAGATACTCAGTTTTACTCTGTAAATGTTAAAGTATTGACTTTCTCTGTAGAAAATGCTGGCAAGGCATCTGGGCCTTTGACTGCTTGCCAGTAATCTGAGTGTTATTGTTATCTATAATTTGAATGTTAGTCTCTGCCTGTTTGCCAACTGATAGCTCACTTTGTCACCTTTCTGCCTATACTTCCTGAGTGGCTGACTTTATTTCATCAAAACTCTGTCAAACAAACTGCGTATAAATTCTGAGTCTTGGGTAAAGCTGATGCAAGCTAAGATTTGTCTTTCATTCCCTTCCAAAGCCAAGCTGGAAGTAAATGCTAATATCCAGCAAAGAGGATGCTGTGCTCTTGCTGTATCGGAAGCAGCCAAAAAGCTCTCTGCTAAGATAAAATCTCTTTTAGGAGTTCTGTTACAGCTCTTGAGGACTGATCCTATGTGCACAGCTTTGGTCAAGTTTCTCCTCGCAAAACTCTGTGTTTTGATGCAGACACTGAACTGGAGAGTTTTTAGGCTGCTTCTTGCTTGAATGTACTTAATAGTCTTAGATTTAATGCCGATAACCCTTTTTGAAATGGGATCTCACACCTGAGCTTCTTTTATACATTTGTAGTATGGTCACTTTTAAGGGACTTGGCTCTAAGATGAAGACTTACCCTTGCTGCAGCTGTGGGCCTCAAACACCTTCTTCGATTCGAGTTTGCTGTCTTCTCCTTGTTGAGTTCATTGCTGCCCTGGCTGACCTCTCGTCATGGGAACTGTCCTTTCAGCCCTGGCCTCTGCTGGCACTTGGGCAGAGGATGCAGTCTCAGCTGGAGGAGCATACGTACTAAATTGCATGGATCTGTGTGCTTATGTGTAAGAGTGTAAATTTCCCTATTCTAGCTGAAAATGCTTAGGACAGGAGCAGTGGCCACCGGTCCTGCGCCAGGGAGGTTGCAGACAAATCAGAACAGCCCCTGTTCAGGCGGGTCGTACGGATGTTGTGCTCTCACAGCCTGGTGTGTTCTGGCAGCCTGACACGGCTGGTGCATGGTGAGCTCTGGACAGTTGCTCTTCCTTTCTTTCTGCGTTAGTTCCTTGCTTTGGTGTAAGCCTGCTCTGTTCTCTGAAGAGTCCGTGCTGCAGTGGCTGCGGGCCTTGCAGGATTGACTGATATCTTTGTCGAACCAGTCAAAGTTCTGTCTGTGGGTTCAGCTTAGGACATCCTCTTTCCTCCATACCCCACTGCCACTGCTCGTTCGTCTCTGTCTCCCAATTTTTTACTGCTTAAGCAAGTTGGCCCAGTTGTAATCTGTGTGATGCTTAATTCTCACAGTGGGAAGGCAGCCCTGGGTTGGCCAGCAGATGCAATAGCCAGAGTTGTGTCTGTAAGCCCTTAGGGGAAATGTAAAGTTAAAATTGATTCTTAGTTTGCTATGGATATGGTGCAAGTCAGAAGAAATCTCTGTGTGTTCTTTAAGGCAGTGTGGCAATTTCCCTCAGCCTCCACCTGCTCATGTTCGAGTGTTGTTGAAAAGGCTTTGTTACTACCTAATATTCGTCAATAAAGTACAAAAAGTCAACAAAATCGTATGTTCATTATTAAAGTCTCTTCTTCTCTGGGAGCTGGTATGCAGCCATATTTTGATAAGCTAATATGTACCGAGACAGAAGACTTTAAGAAGTTACCTTTTTGCTGTTTTTAACATTTTTGAAGCTATATTTATTAATTGGTATGACCCGCAGAGGACTTCCAGACCCACTTGTGGTACTGTAGGTGAGCCGTATGAGATGAGTAAAGGCAAGAGCTGTGATATAGGAGGAGGACCGCTGTTCTCACAGATACGCCCCTGTGAGTGCACTTGTGCTTTATTTTCTTAAGTGTGAAGGTAGTTAAGTGTTGACGTAATGTTTTAAGGAAATAAAAATTTTCCTGTTACCTGGCATCTTTAAGCCAAACTCAGATGACTTTGAAATATATGTCCTAGTTGAATCAGCGGGAATCCTATGAGTATGGCTGGGATGGCATGGGATTCTGGGTGCTGTGCTACTGGAGAGGTGAGACAAATCACCTATAAATCACTGGACATCAAATGGTTCTTCTGGTCTCAGAACCTAAACCATTCCTTTGACACCAAAGTGATATGTGTCAGAGTAGACTTTTTCTATTTCTGTAAGTGCTTCAGTGCAGGAGAAAATAAGCTTAAATGTTGACATCTAAGCTGTCAAGCCTAATTTTTATGGTTAAGACTCCGTTGAGCTGAATCAAGCTTGCATCCTTGACAGTTGTTTTGAGGGTCTTTGCAGGTTGGGACAGAGAGCACAGTATCTTTTGCTTGCATTTGAAAAGTTGTGCTGGACTCCATTTTAAAGGCAATTAACACTGCAGCATAAGATTGCGGGCACCAGGAAAACATACTGGCTGACAATGTGACACAGCTTGATTTCTGAACAAAATAGCATCAATGTGAAGTAAACAGATAAGGTGGATTTGACTAGAATTTGTTAATAAGGTTAGGACAGCAATTCTCAAATACATCAACTGTGCAGCCATCATTTGATAGTGGGGTTTTCATGATATCCCGTAATATTTCAACTTTACGTATTGCAATTGCTTTGTGTTTGCTCTGGCCACACATAGTCACAGAAAGGAAAAAAAAACCTCCATATGAGGGCTCGTGCCCTCAGCAGTGCAGTGTGGACTTAGCCCATCATGCTGTCTTGATTGAACTGGAATTAGCTGTGACAATGTTGTTTAGCTTGGAACACAAACCTTTTCAGAGATAGTTATTTTAACTAGTGCACTTTCATTATATTACTGCAATCAAAAATGAGTCTGTCCCTCCTCTAAGTAGTATTTCAGGTGCTTAATACAAATGACATTCCTTTGGTTTTAAGGAGCAAACATGACAGTTAAAAATATGTCTCTGAGGAAATTTTTTTACCCATTCCAGTTACTTGTTATCCTGGTGAGGTATTATTCATATATTTTCTTTTTCCATGCTTGAATTCTTTCTTTGTCTTTTTATTACTACCAGGAATAAATCTGTGGCTTTTTTGCTGTAGAGTTATTTTCTCAGAACCCAACTTTATATCTCACCTGAAGTCACCCTACTTCTCCTTTTATGGCATTGCAGTATCTCTTGGTGATGCCAAAAAGAGCAGCTTATATAGCTCCAGTGACAGATAAATACCGTAAACTCATGGAATTGAATCGATCGCACTCGTGTTTGGGTCCAGAGGTCTGACCGAGGCCTTGCCTTCTCTTCTGCTGTTTCCATTGCAGGATTTGGCCTGATGAGCCACACTTTGTGGCAGGAGTGTGCTGCTTTCCTAGTCACTTGTTTTTCATGGTTGGCCTTGAATCCTTTTAATTGGTGTAGTGTATTCATTTTGGTATGCTGACTGTAATTAGGGTTTTTTGTACTTGATATTTTTGAGACAATAATATACTGTCTTGCCAGGTATTGGCAAGGACAAGCTGAAGGAGCTTTTTGGTTTTAGCAAGGAGGGGGAGTGTCTGGTATCTAGAGGACAGGTGAGACTTTGGGCACTGCAGAACAGGACTCCCTGTTTTGTCTGCAAGGGCCAATAGGGCATTTTTCGGTCTGGGGAAGAACGGAATTTTGTTCCTCACTCAGTGGCTCTATGTCTCCAGTTTGCTTGACAACTATACCCTGCTTTCCACCTTACTAATGCTGTTTGTCTCCAATGACAAGCACAAGGATTAGCCTGGAATTTATTTCTGAAATGACCGTCAGTGACATATTCGTTCTTCTTTGTTTTTAAACTTCACTTAGGTGAGTCGAGTGATTTTCACCTCTCTGAGTTACTGCTTTAGGCCATGCTCAGACCTAGGTGGGTGGTAAGTGCTGCATTAACGTGTTCGGCTTACAAACTGATGGAGAAGGGAGTTCACAATTATAATGCACAAAGATTTAAGTCCATGGAAGTTACACTTAAGTCTGCTCTAAATCCCTTCTATACTGCCGGCATGGTAAGTACCTTCAGTGTAAATAACAGGCGGTATTAACATTGAAAAAACCCACACCTTAGTTCTGGAGTACAGTTATGTAGCAATTTAAAAATAAATCAGTTTTACGGTGTCTCATAGCTTAGGTAATCTCAGCACATTTGGCATCCTGGTCTTTGTTTTCTGCTTTTCTTTACTATAATATGTTTGTGTGCACATGCAGAAAAAAATCATGCATGTGTACTTAAATGGTTGTGTTTCACCCTTAAAATGTGTTAAATAGGTCTTAAAGAACCTGTATTTTTTTTTATTTTAGTGCTGTCAAAGTGTGTGTGAAAAGGGTATGTACCTACATGTTAAAACCGAGCAAATTGTTTTAAACTTATACAACCTAATGTCCACTCTCTTTTCTGTCTTACCTAATAGCGATAACCTGCTACGAAGAGCTGCATGCCAAGAAGCCCAGGTAATACTGTCTAAAGTGATAAAATTAGATTAAAATCTCCCTCTTATCTTGGTTGTGCAGGGCTCCTGAGATTTTCCCAGCGGGCCCTCTCTACGTGACAAGCGTTGTAATGATGCCATCTGTGTTCTTTTGCTGAAGTGCCAAAGCGTGGATGAGGCCTCCAGCGTGCAGCTGGGGTGCTGTACCTTTCGTGCCCTGACTGCTGTTGCAGTGGACGGTGCAGTGTTATCGCTGGGGTAATCTTAGTTACTGCTGTAGCTACCCAGACCTCCATTTCTGCAGGTGTAATTACTCCATGTCTGTAAAGTTCTGGTGGGAAGATGATTTGTTGATAAGACAGGAGACTGAAATCTCAGATCCACCACGACGGGTGTAGTCTGGGCAGAAGCAGTGCAAACTGCTTCATGATCCTGCTTGGCTGGAGAGACCTTACCCTTGTCTATTTGAGCCTGAGTGCCTTTATTGAGGATACTAAGTGCGATGACTGACCTAGTGTTTTTGAGACCCATGTATTGGGAACTTGATGGAGGCAACACGTTTGCCGATCACTGACAAGAAAGCTGGTATTCAGAGAGAACGGGGTAGTTACTGTTTGAATATATTGACTGTTGCATTTTGGAGTTTGTGGTCTGCATGGGCAACCAGCCATGAACAGATTCCCACACTGTAGTAATCCCATAAAGGAATCTTGTCCTTAATAAGCAGTCTTTCATGGGTGCTTTCAACTGCTGTTGCCCGTGGATTACATCACTGCACAGGTAGTGCTTATTGGCTCTGATTACCTCAGTGGTGTGGTGTAGGATTTTAAGAGTCTTTCTACCTCCCATAAATAAAGTTTATTCTAAACCTGCTTCTCCATGCCAGATCTTAGAGATTTTGCAGGATGTCACACTGCTCCCGTCATTGCTACATACTGGGGCCTGAGAAGAATGGTGAAAATTGTTTTTCTCATTAAAGAACTTTCCTTGAGATTACCCTGCTTCTGTGGTGCGCCTGAATAATCCTAATTTTAGCCTGCCTGCTGTTGAGGGAAAGATATTCACAGCACCTTGATTTGGGCAATGGAACTTCATGCCAGAATAGATGTAAGAGAGCTCAAGTGTCATGAAAGAATAAGAAAAATCTTTCCCTGAAAATACTGCTTTCATAAATCATACTTACAGCTTCAGAGTCAAATGCATTTCCAACTCATAGTATCAGTTGTTCTTGATTTTTATGTTTTCAATATTCATTTTTACTGCATAATGTCGAAGTGATGGAATTTTTTTATATCGCCAAAAATAGCAGTTAATACCTCAGTATTTGAAGCATGCTGACCAAATTAAAAAAAAATTTTAAAAGGCACTGATGAAATTATATATAAGGAGAAGTTAAAAGACCTAAGTGTGTATGCTGTCAAAAAGGTGTAACTGCTAAGGAAAGACTGGCACAAGAAGATAGTTCTGTTGTGGAAATTCTGACTTTCCTGTTTCTTAATTCCAGTCATTAAGTGATGGGATCTATTCCATTATGGCTTATTCTTGTAAATGAAAGTGCAAAAGCACTGTCGACAGAGCTTTCTACAATTTCAGTAGTTAAAGCCTGGGAAAATATCCTGCAGAAGACTCCTGCATTACAAAGGAGTGAACCAGAAAGCCTAGCAATCAATTCTTGCTGTACGTTCCATTCTCATTGATGTGTCAGTGCCAAATACTGCTTGAAAACACACAGCAATACAGCAAGGAAGGCATTAAAAGTCTGATACGTTCTTCAGAATAATAACAATCCGTAATTGTTTGAAAAATGCTACTTGCGTTTATAGTGCTGTATAAATATTGGGAAAAAATAGAGGCAGACTCACTGAAGAAAAAGTTTAGTCTGACTCAAGTGGGGGGATTCCCTATTATTTTTACAACAGATTTTTAAGTTTTTAAGCCTGTTATGATACCAAATTGATGAGGCGTCCACCTTCCTGCCAAAGTATCCGCTGCAGCAGTATTTCATGCAAAGACTCCACCATGCATGTCTGAATTTAAGTATCAGTTTATGATGACAGCCTTGGGGTGGCAAATGATCATAGAAAGATTCTATAATAAAGAACCCATTTGTCGTATTTTAAACCTTTTACACCTCCTTCTCTGGAATAAGTCAGTGTCAGCTGACTGTGGACTTCCTTTGAAAATGTGGTCTCGCTGAGTGACCTTGTTACTGAACTCTGGGCATGTGTTAGAGGTCCTGTTTAGCTGGCAAACAATTTGCTCTGTGAAGCAGGGATAGTTTTCTGTAAAAGAATGTAGTTTCTCTGTTAGTATTCATAAAACATTATAAAGCCTTTGTATAAAGGGTTTTTCATAGTTGCCAAATAGTGATTGTCATCTTAGAAGTCCAGAAATGCAATACCTGGAAGTGTGCATTTGACAAGGAAGTGAAAAAGACATTGACTCTACTAAATTATACCTTCATATATATATTTAATAACCATTTTTAATGTCTGGCTTTAAGTTGTCTTTCCTTATGTTGTGCTCTGAAAAAAAGACTTCTAGAATGTTGCATTATTTTTTTTTTTATTCCTGTCTTAAAAATCAGCATTTGCTTTAGAAATGCCTCTGTATGTAACATAAATGTGTAAGTATATTACATAAAGAAGTGATTATGTCATTACTCATAAATTCCTTATGAGCCTTGTTAGGTTGTTTAGAGCAAGCAAATACATCACATTGTGCCCCCCAAGCAAATAATTAATTGTTTCTAACAGCTGTAGCATGCTAGAGGTCCCCTATATTTCCCAATTGCCACCCAACAGTTGCAATAAAATAAGTTGGTCTGTTTTCCAGCTGATTTGTGAGTAAAGCTTAAGAGCTATTGATTTGTTTCCCTTTCTTTGAAGATTCCTTTACTCTTAGCAACTTCTCTCATCCTTTTCCTTTCTTGAAGAAGAAATTTGAATGTTTTAAGCAACATAGCCAGCTGCACACTTCTTTTAATTGAGGTTTCCTGAGCAAAGTTGGCAAGTGGAATTAAGTATGAATTTAAACAGCTAATGTTCACTAAAATCTGCTGTGCTTTGTGTGCAGTGTCCACCTTCTTAAATAGAAAAATTCCTACTAGGGGGATTAACTTTCAGGATAAAGGGGGAAAAAACCCAGGGACAGTTGACTTTGTCTTTTTTTCAGCGCAGTAGTCTTTTCTTCCTACTTTATTTCTGGGGCTTCTGGATGGTATTGCTGAATACATTGTCATCCTTGTACTCAAAACCAGTTTAATTTGGTGTAGTAGTGAGGATTTGGTGAGCCTTTAGGTGAGCTAAAAGAGGTTTACAGAGTGGGAAGTAACATGCGTGGAAGCTTTGCCTTTTCTTGCCTCTCCTGTGCTGAAAGCTATGGAAATAGGTACAAATGGCTAAAAGGTACAAGAGGCTGTATGGAGTAACTCTCCAAGAATTTAAAATTGAGGCACCTATTCAGAATTGGATCAAAAGTTGAAGAGGAATTTAGTGATTTTTACAGGGAGACATTAGGAAGAAAAAAATGCCTGAGAAACAGTGAGCTTGCTTATAGGTCAGGGCAAATTCTCTGGTGATTATCTTTCATATCTTCAAAAACTTAAGCGTAGAAAATACAAAAATGAGCAGAAGAGATGTAAGAAATGAAGGACACAAGTGGAAAAAGATGCAGAAGGAAGGTGGCAGGCAGGTGTATGAAAATTACATAAGGAAGGATAATCAAGTAACCTTGGAGTCAAGGATAGTTCCCTGGATCTCTGCCTATGGCAGAAAACCAGAGGTTGACAAAGCGAGATGGTGGTGGAATTGTAAAAATGAGCTAAAAAGTACTTGTGACAGTGGTGTAAGCTGTGGCTGAGTGTGTAGGTCTTTGAATAGGAGACTGTACAATGGCTGAAGATGGAAGTCATTTGAATGTCATGAGGTTTGAAAGCCCATTGACATTTGTAGAGATGCATTATTTTGAACTGTTTTACCAATGTGCTTAAAAGATAAACTGAACTCTGCTCTTTTTATCTCACTTAGGCTTTTGGCAACCAGCTGATCCCTTCCAGTATGCCACTGAAGAAAGCAACAGTGTTTCTCAACCCAGCAGCTTGCAAAGGGTAAAATTGCCCC
>NW_008825614.1:13944565-13977352 GCF_000699105.1 Pygoscelis adeliae | reverse complement strand
ACTCTTTCTGTATTTTTGCGCTGCCATCCACTATAAAAGCCAGCCAGATTTTTGAGCTCATTTTTGCCTCCCTCTGATGCCAAGCTGGTGCTATGTAACTGTGCCAGACTTTATTTCACCAAAAGTATTGGGATGAGAAATAGAACTGGATGCTTGAGTTGAAAGAATAATTTCTAAATATATGTATGTTTTTAATCTTTCTTTTATCCTATGTTTCGGCCTTTGTCATTCCTTTGTATGTGGAATTCCTTCATATTCCTTCCACACTTTTGTACGTGATGTATTTCTGTCCTCAAAAACTATAGAAATAAGAGATGATCTTGATTGCTTCAAGACGTGAAGTTAGCCAGCAGTGATCTTACTTCTGTGGGAACCTGTCCTTGAAAGGGATGTGCCCACAAACTGAGAGGCTAAATATGGGCTCGGAGCAAGACTTCTGGAAGAGGTCGGCTGCTATTTTTGCATACTCATTAGCAGAAAAACAGTTATCTTGGATATGGTGTATGACTGTTTCTGCTGATCAGCTAAGCTTTGTATCAGTTGCATCTTGGGGAGGGGCAGGGAGTTGTCAGTAACAATATGAAAGGAATTCTATATCTGACATGGAGGTGTCTGGACTTATGTGCTTTTGTTCAAAACACCCATGACTGGAAAATGCAAAGTGTTAATAAATTAAGTCTCTGACTTCTAGTCTCATGTTTCTACTTGTAAGCAATTTAGAGTTAATAGGATAATTATTTTATTATGCAGTTACAGGCAGAAAATGCATGAATCCTATGACGAAAGTCAGATAAAATTTTGCTTCTAAACCTATTTAATAATATGTAACAGTAAATATTTTTTAAAAAATGTTTCTGAAAACCTAAATGGGCCTTCTTTGTGGTCTTAAAGCCTGGTGCTCTGTAGGTCATTAATTTTCTAATAAATTTCTTTCTGGAGATCTTGGTTTGTTTTTTTTTTTTAATTATTTTTGGAGAAAGCTAGATAACCTGTTCTGCATTTATTAAAACTGCAACAAAAAGCTGACATCTGAGATATGAGTCTAGAAATGTAATACATTTGAACCAAATGAAATCTCATCTTTCCTGATGGGCAGGTTGAGTGACTGATTGTGTAGATCGTATGCTCTGTTTTTAAGTAGATTTCTTCTTGTTGTTTGTTTGTTTGTTTCTTTCCTTTTGAATTTTTTCAGCCAGCAGACTAATGAAACAGTTTTTACTTTGTTTTTTCTAGCAAAGCCAGGAACCTTTTTGAAAAGAATGCTGCACCAATTTTGCACTTATCTGGCTTGGATGTAACTGTGGTTAAGGTAAGAACTGTTCTGTTAATATAGATGTATTGTCTGCTCTTGAAGAATTGAAATTCAATTCTGGATGCATTTGAAATTCTCAGTTGTCCCGTAGACATCTCGTGAGAAGAAATAAATACTGAGCTATTAAGCTGGTACTTAATCTTTTTCTTTTTAATTCACAGTTAATTTACAAACTGTGTGCTGAGTTTTTAATTTTCAGCTAAAGCAGTACATGTGCTTGTCTGTCTGTCTAAAGCAGCCCTTCTATAATTCATGTTTGAGAGAAAACTCTCTAAATATTTGAGTGCTGGCTAGTGGTGCGTGCCCATCACTGTTGAAATTGTCAATTCTGCTTGAAGTTGCAGAATTCAGAAGTGAGGAACTTGACGTGCAGCGGAACTGTTCAGATTAATTAAAAATAACCTTTTATTTTTACACTGAAATATTTTCAGTGTATCTCCAAATAATTCAACATTCCCATCACGAAAGCAGAACACTGAGCTCTAAATGGTGTGAATTAGCAGAGAGGTTTTCTTTGGAAAGAGAAGAAAAAGTAAACATGAAGGGATTCTGACCTTTTTGCGGGTTTTTGAGGCTGTGATATGTGGATTGTTTAATAGTCACTGTGTCCTAGCAGTGGAGTACTCTAATATGTATCTTTCTGTCTTGGAATCTTTTTCACAAGGTTTAGTGTTAAAATGCTGTTTTTATTAATGCCTCGCTCTGATCATTGAAAATACGTAGTCCCACCCTAAGAGAAGAAATTACCTTGCAAGACTTAAAACTGATGCTTTGTAGCTTCAGACCTGATGAGTTAGCAAAACAGGGCTGGGCCAGTAACTGAGGCCGAGATGTCCCTGTAAAAGACATTCATTTTGCAGGAAACGGTTTTGATGGTTTAGAAAGTCAGTATACTCTTTACTGCTAAACCTGTTGTCAACAGCTTGCTGTCGGACAGTAGCCTTTGATGTAGCTGATTCTGTGTTTCAGGAGACACACTTGAGCACTTTGGCTGCTAAAGATGTTGGGACTGTTTCTGCAAGAGCATGGTTTGCTTGTGGCTTTGTAAAACTACCTGGAAATATGATTATTGCTGCGATATTCTAGATCTGTTGAATAAGATTTACTCTGATACTTCATTTAGCCTTTGTGTGTGTGTGTGTTTGCTTGCATGTATTGTATTAGGCAGCAGACTTGTTTTATAGGTTAAGAAATTTCAGTGAAGGTAAGTAATATACAGTACTGTGTGCCTATATGAGAATAACTGTTAGGCAAATGGATAGATGATTCTTTTCTTTTTTATAGAAGAGAAATCCTAGAAATAGTCACTTAAGTTCTCATGTTTGGATTTCTGTTTCTTCAGACTGATTATGAGGGACAAGCAAAAAAGCTGCTGGAATTGATGGAAAACACAGATCTGATCATTATTGCAGGAGGAGATGGCACAGTACAAGAGGTACTGCAGGAGCTTTGTCCTGGTTTGTTGGGAATCATAGGCTGAGGGTGAGAAAATTGAGTCTGTGTAATGTAGCAATATCATAACAGCTATCACTAGAGATTTGTCCATTTTAGTATCTCTGTTTTCAGTCAACGTTATAATCTTCTGAGGGTAAGAAAACTCTGCTAGTTGTTATTAGTCTAATAGTGATGATGATGGGAGTGGGGGCGGAAAGAATGTGTGACATAACTATATTCCAGGATTTTATTCTAGAATGAGAAAATTATTTGGGGAGACATGATTCTAACTTTTTCTTTCTGTGTAATGTAGCTGCAATGGTTTAATTTTCAAAATTCATTCCTATCTGTACTCCCCAAGAGGAATGCACGTTTTGCTAAGTGGGAATCAAATAATTTTAAAATTACGTGGGAATGATAACAAAGCATGGTATATATTTAATAAATGCCTGTTGTCAAGATGATTAATGACAGGAGCAAACTACCAGCAGAACTGGGGGATACTCTATTTTTCAAGGAAGGCTGTATTTTATTAAAGCACTTCCTGGAATGCTAACTACTGGCTTCATAAGGCAATGGCTAAATGAAATGCAATGACCTTAAGAGAAAGTGGTCAGAATACATCTGCAAGTTTCTCCTGGCCTTAGAATTGATTATTGTTAATTACACACTGACCAGTCCTATTTTTGCATTATGCAGAGCATTATTCAGCGTTAAAACATTTACACTGGCATTGGTTGTGGTGCCAGCATATACTCATGCGCACTCATAACCCTGCTATTTCCACCATGTTTGCATACTGAACGTGCCTCCTTTCCCATGTAAGCAGCTGTAGCACCTTCCATAAAAGAGTAGCTGCTCCTTAAATCTTTTCCAAAGAGTAAATGTGGGTATGAATTTCGTAGCTTTCTACTGTAACTGAAAAACAAAATTCTCAGATCTGAGCATTTCCCATGTTTTTCAGGTCATAACTGGACTTCTCCGCAGAGCAGATGAGGTGAGGAAGTGTCATTTTTAAAATTTTGTTTATTTCGTAGAGGAAGTGTCTTGTGCATCCACTGTGACCCCTTGGTCTCAGCTCTCTTCTACAGATACGTTGCTTACTAATCTGGAGCCAGCTCGCTGCATAATAAGTCAGCCATGCTAGTGTCCTGCAATTCTGCCCGTTGTTCTTCATTCCCTTTCTCAGGGAGTGCAGTGGCTCCCAAGCCACGGCTTTGGGAAGTTTCCAGCGTCAGAGCAGGGATTGTGGAGAAGCCAAATGCACAACTTTCAAAGACCCATGGACCAGCTGTGTATGCTGCTTTGTTTGGCAGAAGCATCGGGTGAAAGTACATGTTTTTCTTGTATTTGTGCAGGCTTGAAACTGAATTCAGTTATGGCCATGCTCCTACTGCTTTATGATTGCTTCGCCATTTTTTCAAGCGGTGAATACCTACCTATGCAGATGGCTGCAGAAAGCAAATTTTAACCTCTCAAGGTGGATCGCTCCAAATGGAAATGAGAGAGATTTTTCTTTTTAAAGAGGGAGGACAGTGTTATTGAAGAAAGGAGGGAATCATTGTTCCCAAAACCTTCTGGCAGGAGCTGGCAAAAACTCAATTAAATGATCCAGACAAGATTATGATGATATCCTTGGCAGCTAGAATTGTATCTGTTTAGGCAGTTGCTTTGTCTGAATGTGACAAGAGAAACTCTGCAACCAAGCCAGTATTTTTAAAGGGGCACTGGCTGTATCAATTCTGAGCCATCAATTTCTAAAATTTAATATTATTATAGTTGGCCCCTGAGACCTCTATGATCTAAAGATACTGGAAAAAATGTTTTAGAGGCTTTACTGGCTAGTTTTTCTTTATTTTTTGACTTCTTATCTTGATGTAGCTTGGGTTGATTAGCAGTAGCGTAGAAAATTCTGCATCCGGCACTATTTCGGGTGGAATACTGCATTGTAGTATTGCCACTGTGTCACTTTATGTCTTTGGCCAGGCAATTCTTCTTGTCCTTCATATCACTCTGTCCTAGGAATAGAGATCTGCAGTTCAGCCCCCTCACTCTGCGCTCTGCATCCCTTTTTACTCGGGTATGTCATACCACTGTTGCCTGGATAGGAAGAGCCTGTGCAAGGTATTCCAGAAACGCTGTTCCTAGCAGCCAGGGGAGCAGAGCATGACTGCGTGAGCTGCAAATAGCCTGTGGTCTGCACGCTGTAAAACAATTCTGAAGAAAATGAGAGAAGGGTGTTTGAAATGTGTTAAGACTTGCAGGTGACACAGAGATAGCAAGGGAGAGTGGGTGAGCATGAAGTGAGAGGGATATTATTTAGTCAGTGCGGACTTGCAGTATCATGGCGCTGCTAGTAGCAGTGCCCAGGAGGGAGATGATACATTGTGATATATGGTAGTTTGCATTGATTTGCTGACATGCTTCAAGAAGCACAGTTTATTATGAGGTATAGTGTAATAACTTGCTCCTTCAACAAGCCCTTTTGCTGAACTGTGGTACAGAAAAATAACACGGTCAATGACTTCCAAAAATTAGACCTTCTGCTGCTTCATGATTTGGATGCCAGAGGAATCAATTAATTTCCTTTCCTTAACTGAGAAAATCTCTTTGCCATGCAAGGTTACGCTGTCAGAGGGGGATTTCTGCAATGGTAAATGAGGTTCAGAGCTTGTGATGCCACTATCAGTATTAAGAAAGATGGCAGATTGCTGACAGAATCCATGCATTAGTTAGGACATGGCTGCCAACCTGCATGTATCAATGCTCTTAATGATTACAGAGAGCTCCTTTGTACCCAGTTGGCAGTGGTGGGTTCACAGATTTGGATGCCATGTTCTGAGTCATTATGTATTACTGCCTCATTTAAGGAAGTGCCTGGCTGCGTAGTGCCAAAGGGGTGATATCAGACACAGCTGTGATCTCCACACAGGAAGCTTCATTCAGCTGATGCAAATGTTAATTTACTCTCCTCATGTGTCCAGGCTGTCTTCAGTAAGATTCCTATAGGATTCATACCTCTTGGGAAGACCTGTACTCTGAGCCACACGCTTTACCCTGAGAGCACGAACCAAGTCCAGTAAGTATGACGTGTTTCTGAAAGGGGGCTTTTTTTTGTTTGTTTTCAAGGAGCAGTGCTTCTCGGTAGCTTGATACTTTTCTTTTTCTTCTATGTTACGTAGAAGTTGGTAGTCTCTGGGCAGAGCCTGATGATTCTCTGGACTTGCCTGAGTTAATGGCTTCCAAAAACTGACTAAAATTAAAAGAAGGAAATGTATGTATTATTAGAACATGAAAGAATTTGCTTTGGCTAATTTCTCTGTGATCGTGTGATGTTCAGAGTTTTAAAAAAAAAAAAAAAGGATTAAAAGGATTAAGCCTCTTAGGAGTAATCAGAAAGGATATGACAAGGATATAGCAAGGGTATGACAAGATAAACCAAAAAAAGTCCTCCTTCCGTCCCTTCTCCAATTTAAGAATTCTAGAAACCAGTCCACATATAACCTGGTTACCACCTGCAAAGTAAGGCATACAAGAATATCTTTTTGGGAAAGGCTGGATCCCATTACTGACTTCTGCAGGGTTTCTCGCCCATCCCTGTGATGGGCTGATGCTGGCAACTCTCCAACAACCTGAATCTTATCTATCAGCATCCTGGATTTGATCCAATCTGGCAGTATCTGTTGCCTGCATTTCAGTTTGTTGTAAGTTTGTTTTGTCCACTTCTAAAGTAAAAAGGCTAGTCAACTAAGCTTTCTTTTCCCCACACTTCATTTCTTTTCAATTTTTACCTTCCTCTCCTCCCATACTAATGAATATATTTCTCCTTGCTCCTGAAATCTGTTCACTCTGGTTCTCCCAGTAACTCATTAACATTCTTCTTTGCGGAACCCTTGCTGGTATCCATCATACATAAAACCCACGAGCCAACTGGCACAACATCCTTCATTAAAACTACCAGAGTGCTTTGAAGCTCAGCAAGATGGACAAGGCTGTAATCAGCAGCTAAGATTAAAATAATAATTTATGTTTGGGTTCTAAAGAAGCTGTTTGAAATGAATGATCTTCTTGCCCCAAGGTAATGAACTGTGCAGGTGAGACTGCAGCATATTGGTGAAGTTGAAAGGAATTTGGTCAATAGGCTGCTTAACAACCCACGCGAGTAACAGAACCTGACTTAGGAAGTGCAGAAGTGATATTTTAAAAAGAAATATTTGGGCTTTGGTTCCTTCTGCACTATTAGATCTTACCTTTGGAGTGTAGGAACTGTAGAGGTCTTACAGAAAGATAAAAGTTAGGAGAAAAGAAGGCTGAGGGAAGAACGGCTTCCTTCTCTGTTTCAGTATTCTAAGCCAGATGAAGCCAAGGGCAATTTCTCCTGCTGATTCACATGAATATTGGGCTGGATCTGAAAACTGCATTTGGTTTTGGTTTTTTTTTCCCCTGTCCAGCTGAGACACTGGAAATGTGTGCAATGTGGAATTTAAATTTTACCCCATTTTGAAAACAAGGAAGGGGTTTTAATGAAATATATGCTTCAAGGTCTGAACATAGAGACTTCTTTATGAACTTGAACACTTTGGTTACAAAATCTTTAGTGCCACGCTTTACGACTTGAAATGAGAAAGTGCCTTAGCTACTGTCCACAACTTAATGGAGACCAAAACCACATGAGCACTGCTGATAGGTAGGTTTATGTTGCTTGAAAACTTCAAAACAAATTAACATGCTAAGGCAATTCAATCTTAGACACATGAATTGAGACCACTCATAACCACCCCCTTCTCTCCTGGGTGGTTATACTTGCCACCAATAAAATAAAACCATAATTTTGGCCCTTAGTGTGTTAAGTATCTGAAAGAGCAAGTAACAGAGTTGGCGTGTGATCTGCCAGATTAGCTGAAGGAGGAATCTCTGAAAAGCTTAGGCTGAGAACTTCCTTTTGCTTTTCGTGTCTTTCGCTGTTTGTTAGAATGCAGGCTTTGTCATGTGTTGCAGCCACCCAGTTTGCTTTCTGATTTCAAGGAAGTGCAGCACTTTGTCAGAGTTCTTTCCCTGGGATGGTTGTGTTTGCTGCAAAAAAGCCCCACCTGGACTTGTAGTGGGGTTTGCTGAAAAAAGTGTAATTTTAAAGCTTACTCTTTTCCTTCCTTCCTGTTTGTTTTCCTTTGCTTCTTTCCTGTTTGTTTTGCAGACATATTACTAATGCTACATTGGCCATTTTGAAGGGAGAGACTGTTCCACTTGATGTCTTGCAGATCAAGGTAAAAGCATCTGCTTATTTGGCACCCAAAGTTCCTAAAACTTTCCTATTCTCATGTTGTTCTGTTTACATGGACTGCTTTTCCTCTGTGTAATGCTGTCATGAATTTTGGTTTATATCAGCAGTTCTGGTAGCAGTCACTTCTCCACTGTATGCTATGAAATCAGATAGTCTAAACGGGAGAAAACACTAGGATGCCTGAACATCTTTTTTTGAGGCTCAGAGAGTATTGATGAATAAAAAACTTGCTAACACCGATATTTCGGTAGAAACGGTGAGAGATAACAATAGCTGTCTGAGCTGATTTAATGCATTCATATGTATTATGGAGTTAAAAGCTTGCTTTTACAAACTGAAAAATGTGAAATGGGAAAACCTTTGACTATGTCCCGTATGGTTTTTGAATAGTATTTTTCTCTTATGTTGTAGAATGGACATTTCTGCAGCAAGAACTTAGTGTCACTGTGCAGAGCTCCTTGCTTTTGGCTGACGATATCCACAAAATGAAATGACTATTACTGGGTGTGCACTCAAACTCAATCAACCTCTTCAAAATTTCACCTCTTATATTCCTCTCTGGGAGCAGATGGAATGTATAACACTTAAATTCTGCTTAGTTTTATTGCTGTTAGCTATTTATCATACCTCTTCTGTGAAATTTCACTTTTGGGATTAATCAGAAATCAGTTTTTATATCGAAATGATATTTTTCTAGCTGCAAAAAACAAAGTTGGAAACAAGATAAGAGAAAGCAATTTTGCAATGTTTATTTTGCTTTACAGGGAGAAAAGGAACAGCCTGTGTTTGCAGTGACTGGTTTAAGATGGGGATCTTACAGAGATGCAGGAGTTAAAGTTAGCAAGTAAGAAACTACTGTTTTTTGAAACTGTACCTTTTTTAGCATCTGTTGCCTAAAAGGACATACCCCTCTCTTGTAAAGAGGTCTTTACAAATGCCTGTAGGCATTTACCAGGCAGAGGCACCCACTCTTGTTAGGTCTCTCATTACACGCATGGGAGTGTAAGACATTTCAGCATTTTTGTCACTTGAAATAAACACTTATTTGGTGCTGACCTGTTCTTTTAAGTATTTACTTTCTGCTTGCCTTGTGGTGCCCACTTCTGGAACTTTATTCAGATTGTATCAGTGGGAAAAGCTCTCCCTTGGGTAAAGTCTAAGTAAAGTAATTGACTATTGTTTTTCATCAGTTGCCGATGAGAAGACACACGCAGACTCTGTAACTCAATTCCAACAAGGGACATCAGATGCGGTAGAAATGCCCTTCAGTTCCTGCCAAAAATGGCATGGACCGTGCTGGCTGATGACTGTTCTCTGAATGCTAAACTAATAATTGTTGGGCTTTCTCCAAATGGACATTTAATATGCCACTGTCTGTGTATCAGATGACTAGCATTATCTAGTGAAGGAACAGCAGGGCCAAAGCAGTTCACTTCTCAGACTGTTATGGAGGAATTGCAGCACATGCCTCTGCTGTACAGCTATAAGGAAATACCATGTGTTTTGGGAATGAGCTACCTTTGTCAGGAAACAAGAGGTAGAAGATCTCTGGAGTCTGACTGGCAGATGTTTGAGTAGGATTGAGAGGTGGTATGGAACGGGGGAGACGCAGTAAATGGCCAGGGTGTTTGTCCCTGGGAAGCAAGGGACTTGCTGCGTAGCTTGTGTAGGTGCTGACTTGGCTATGCTGCAGCCTCTCCTGCTGACTGCAGCACCAAGATTAAGGAAGTGCACTTCTCTTCCCTCTGCACTCTCACTAGGCTTCCAGCACATGCCCTGTTTTTTGTCTAGTGTCAGCCTTCACATCTTTTCCTGCAGCAGTTCCCTTTCGTAAGAGTCTTTTGGACTCAGTGCTGGAGGCATGACAGCACCTTTTGGACTTGGGGCAGTGTGAATGTTTTCAAACCTCATTCTCTTCCATGAATGTTTTTGAATGCACAGAAAATGTGCCCAGCTTGGAAAGCACTTCAGCCACAAGTGAATGGGTGCTCAGAATGTGCTTGGGATGAGGACCCTGTGTGCTTGTCCTGTTTTTATACTTCTCCCTAAGCATCCACTTTTGGTCCCTATCAGAGATGGGTTATTGGGCTAAATGAACGTTTGGTGTATTCCGGTACAACTGATCTTATACTTACAAGAAGGCACCTGCTATGAAGGGATTCGAGCCATAAGCCCCAGTTTCAGAAATTTCTCTGGCTATCCCTCTGCTAAGCGCCGTCCTGGTGGAGATATGGAGCTGTTTTATGTTTTTGAGGTTTTATTATTTTACAGACAATTTCACGACTTGATGGGAGTGGTGTGACAGTTGCACGCGTTGGTAGTTAATGATACGCTTAAATCTGCAGTACTCTTGAGCTGATGGTGTTTAATGTGCTTTGTTGACCTTCTTTGGTGGAAGACAGAGTGATCAAAACGTGTGCCAAGCCTGCCTAAATATAGTCACATCCTTAGATTCTATACAATGGATTTTTATTTTGTAAAACATTGATTTTGATCTGAGAATCCTTTGGGGCAAACTGATGTTTGCTGGCTCTGTTCTTTTGTCACTGAAGCTGTGGATTTTTGTTTGTTTGTTTCCTCCAACCTCATTCTTTATTGCATATTGTGGAGATGCATCCCACCAGCTGTTAGACCACAGACCTTTAAATCATTTCCAGTTGCGTCGCATAACTAGGTAAAATTCTGCTACTGAGATGTCACGCTGCCTGCAGTGAAGATTGTATACTGCATTTTGCTGATCTATAACTCAGGAAAAGGATGTCAGTGCTAAGCTGCTGGTGATGCGTAGAAACTATCTTACAGTATCACAAAGCTAAAGGTTGTAGGGGAGCACTAACTTCAGTGGCAAACAAGTCTGTGTGCTCTGACTTCATGCAAGATTTCTCCCTTTCCCAGTATCGACCCCTGGATATCTTAGAAGTTCTATCTGTGTTCTTTTTTTCAGGTACTGGTACCTTGGACCTCTGAAAACCAAAGCAGCTCACTTTTTCAGTACATTTAAGGTAAAGCGTAATTGTGAGGAAAAGTGTTTTTGTAGTTGGGAAATGAAAAGGCTGACTATGCTTTGTGTAATTTATCTGCAAGTTTTTGTGAAGGGTTCTGGTAACAATATAAAATGGGAGTGAAACTCGACTTGTTAAAAAACCTACCAATTGACAGACAACTTCTGAAGAGATGAAGGGGAGGAGGAATACTTTAAAAAAAAAAAAATTTTTTTACTGTGTATCTGTTGCTGCAAGATCACCAGGGGGAGCCAGTAACCACGTTTGAGACTGGAGAGCAGTAGTGGTGCTGAAGATAACCATTAAAGTGCTCTGTCACCTTTTCTCAACAGTCTTTCTTATGATGACATTTCATTCTGATTTATTCATCTGGCAGAAGTGGCTATAATTAGACTGCTCATGCACGTTGATAATCAGGCTTCCATGTGTAGCAAAATGAACATGAAGATTAATAGCTTATATGTCACCTTAAACTTATCTGTTGCTTAAAATTGATCCTGGAAAGATTAAAATTTGACCTGCCTGAAAGGTGAGGCATTTTCATTCACATGCTTTTCCTGCTCTCTGAACATATAAGGAGCCTCATGAAAGGCTGTGGAAGTACCCAGGAGCTGCTACGGTAGAGCAGATTGTGCAGTCCAGCCATGCTGTCTGTGATAGTGCCAATGCTTCCTTTATAGGAAGCTCCTGTATAGAGGAGTTAAATTGTAATGTGTCCATGAAAGATTTGTTTGCTCTGCCCCCATCTCCAGGAAATTTGAGGTGATGATTCTGTGTGCTGGCATTCTAGGTAGGAACCTATTCTTCACTTTTCTCCAGCCCCTTTCTCAGTTCTGTTGAGTCCTTAGTCTCAGTTAGTGGCAGCGATAGTGGATTTCACTGGTGAGCTATTCATTGTACATTAAAAAGATCTGTTTGACCTGCTGCAGGTTAAAGAGAAGTGCACACTTTTTCTGCTATTAAGATAGAAAAGTTTCTACATGATCTCCCCTAATAGTGGTATTCATTGCTTTATGTGCCTCTTATGTTATCATTTTGTTAATTTCCATAAGAAATGTCTCCAGCCTGTTGAGTTAATCTCCTCCTAGCTTGACTTTGCTGCTGTGCACTTCATCTTTTCTGGTTATAGATATATAGGCTTAAATTATCACAGCATTGCTGCTTTTCCCTTTAATCATTAATACTTATTGTTTGTGTATTGCCCTACTGATACAACCTCTGTTTGCCCTGTTTATTATGTAAGCATTCCTTGCTCTTAGAGGTGTGAGGTAAATTAGCTTAACCTGTGCTATGTGATCCAAAACTACTTCTCAAGTTTTGTGTATAGAAAAATAATTGTATTGAGTACATGTGGGCTCTTGGCTGGGTGGTTTTAGTATATACATTTAAAAAACAATCATATTATTCCCTCCATAAGTCCTATGTTCTGAGCATTTCAGAAATTATTTATAAAACAAAATGAGAGGAAATAAACTTTGTCAGCATCTGGAAGTATTTCAGGAGCTAAGGTTCTTCTGTAGCCCATCAGTTTCTGGCACTGGAGTCTGAAATATCACCGAGAATAATGTGTTACTACTTTTTTCTTTTTTTTTTTTCCCCTCAGATGCTTTATAAAGCTCACCTGACTTGCCTTAAGACCTGTTGTATTGCTCTCTATAAACACCTGACTATAAGGTCAGATCTTGATTGTTTGAGTTGTTGGAGAACAAAGGCCTGCCAGGTTTTAGTACCCCTTGGCTGCACACAGCACTGTAGTCTTTGCCTGTTTGCCCTAGACCCCGCTGTGCAGTTGCTCTTTGAGGTTGCCTTTGTGCCATGCAGAAACCAATTGTTCTTTCAAACATTAATGTTGACCTTGCTGGTTTTGGTTGTTCCCTCCAGCCAGAAGCAGCTGTGTCACCTTGCCACACATCAGCAGCAAAGAAAACATCCCTTTACCCTCTGCTTATAGAGGGGAAAATACCTCATTTCTGTGTGGGGAAGGAGTAGATTAGTAGACTTGGGAACTGTGGGTAATCTGCAAAAATGTCTTCTCGCATATGTATCTGGAGGCTGGAGAGCAATAAGGTAGGCTGAGGCAGTGGTGGGATCTGGGTAGCTCTGAAGGAGTACTTGGGAGCACAGAATAAATAGGCTGAAGGACTAAACAGAATGAACAGGTAAGTGCTCAACAAAAGGCCCTTTATCTTCTGTCTTTCCTTTCCATGTAAATCCAAGGAATGGCCTCAGAAACATCAAGCTGCTCTCATGTATCTGGGTCCAACTGAGAGACCTCCAGAAGAGCCAGAGGAGAAACCGTCCAGACCTCCTTTGTATGTGAGGCTTTACAGACGACTTTGGTTATACTGGTCATCTCCTGCAAAAGGTGAAGTGAGTGTATTTTGGCATAAACTCACAGGCAGGCTTTACTCCTCTGATAGATCAGAGAGGGGTGGGGTTCTGCTTTACTTTTCTACTTTCTCATATTTTTTTTATTATTATTATTGATTAAAACTGTGACTTTGTCAAGATAGTTACAGTGATACCTGCCAGAAATGGAACAGAGTAGTCCTGTCAGTGCTTGTGGTCTCATAAACAAAAATGCATTTGTAAAGAACCCAGGGTGTTCCCTGGGCTCACAGTTGCTTGCCATTGCTATGGAAGCCTCCATAGGTGATACTTGGCTCTTATGGGTGAGCTTCTTGAAATCTTCCCCCTGTAGAATGGCTTCTTAGTGGGCTGGCGAGAGAGGAGCAGCCCTTGTTTTTCTGGGTGGAAGGAGTTGCTGACACAGAGCAACAAATGTTACTTGAAATAGAACAATAAAACTTGGGCCACGCAGAAGCATTAAGTTTCTCTTAGTACGATAAATTTCTTTCTGTACCATAAATTTTCTTCTGTGTGCTCTGTGATCCTCTCTTGGGTTGCTTTGTTAGCTAGGCAGTGCATGTGGCAGACTGCAGAAGGGGAGCGTTCATTTTGCACAATCTTGAGTGATGCAAAGTCCTTCTCATTCCTTCTCGGCTAGTAGAGGTGATTTAGACAGAAGCGTGGACTAAGTGACTTGAATATGAGATCTGAACCCTAGGGTTTCTTCCTATAGAAAATACATGTTACCATTGCATCCTGAACATTGGATTCCTGTTTTTGTGGTAGCAGTGCTTCATGTGTTTTCTAAATGTTTCTGTAATACTAGCCCAGGAGATCTGTTAATCTCTGGGTATAAGGACTCACAGGGCTGCCATGTAATGTGCTTGATAGTTTTTCCTGCTACTGTGTGAATACTGGTGGTATTTTTTTCTTTCCTTCAGTATTCCATAGCTCCCTTTTCCTTTTTTAAAATTTTGACGTTTGAAAGAAACAAAGCTAGTGGTCACAATGGGTCAGAGTGATTTTTGCAGATTGATGTTTCATGCTTCATAGCAGTGAAATGATGATCTGTGTAATTAAATTCCACTTAATGATATCTTCTCTTCTGGATTCACAGAAATCCCCCAGGAGGTAACCCCGGAGGATTGGGAAGAACTGAAGCTATCCACTATTGAGCTTTCCATTGCAACTCGAAACAGGCAGCTTGATCTGACAGTAAGACTATAGTGTAACTGGATTCCAAATGCTGCCTGCCCACACAGTTTTCCTTTCTTGCTAAATTCCCATTCTTGTGTCTATATAAATAAAATTTACTGCCCTATGCAAGGAGGGGCCCATGACTGAATCCAGGAATGGGCAAGTTTCAGAGCCAGTGTAAAAGCACTGGAGACCCATGTAAAACTGGGATGTAGTGGGATCAGGAAGAATTTGTGTATCGAGAAGGTTTCACTAGCCAAACAGAAGCTTTAGGATTGCCCGAGAGAAAACAAGGCATCAAAGTAGGCACTCCTTTCCGTCTTGACCCATGGGAGAGTGATTCTATTTTATCAACTGGTGCTGGAAGGAAGCTGTGAGCCTGAATGTCTGCCTGGTATTGTGGCCTTTTCTCTGTCTTTTGGCTTGCAGAGCAAAGAGTTAAAAAGAACTGGGACGAGAGAAAGGACAGGGGCTACACTGAGTGAAAGGACAGGAAATGCAGGTGGTTGTGGAAGAGTAGAACGAAGGGAGCAAGGGAACTGTTCCTGTCATAACCTTCTCAACATGCTCATGCTGTTCATTCACTGTTTTAAAACCTGTCTTTGGCTTATGTCTGTGTTTTGGTGCAATTTTATTGCTGTGAAAGCTGTTTGGATAGATGGCAGTCTTTGATTTTACTGGAAAATGCTAACACAATGATGCTGTACTGGTGAGCTGCCCTTCATGTCTTCCTCATGGCTGCAGGAAACCACTGCCACTATACCCAGATTAACAGGAGGTGTTGAACTTACTGCAACGTGTTTCTTGCTCAGAATTCAGGGTCTTTAAGAACCTGAAAATTTGTGTTATATTGATACGTTATCTTTGTAGGATCAGTCAAAAAAATCCCCCAAAAGCAGTCAAATCTAGTCTTAAAATTTCCTCCTGTTTTCTCCTTAGAATGTACCACATAAATTTTAGTTTCGTCTTCATCAGTGGCTTATGATTTGGACCACCAGTGTCCTAGTAATGGTAGAAGCTAGATGGAGGCTACCAGGGTATTTGGTTTATTAGTGGTTTCTAGATGGCCCTTGAACAAAACAGTTTTGGTTGCTGAACTGGATTAGAGTCAGTGATGTAAAGTAAAAACAGACCTACCAAGAACTGAAAAACTATCTCATTGCCACAGACCTTATGCTTTCAAGATGGACTTTAATATTGGTATTGAACAAAGAAGTGATGTAGGGTTCTTAACGTCTCTTGCATAGCCTAGAGAAATGGACAACTTTATGTTAGGGCAGTTGTACTTTTCTGTTTCTAGAGCTGGAAGTAGCTTGATACTGCATCTTTTTTTCTACAGATATGGACCCCTTACAACTGCTTTTAACTCCTGCTCTTGAAGCCATTGTCCCTGTAGCCATCAAAGCTGAACAACAGCTCTCTCAAATTGATACCAGGGCATATCTGCAGAGTATTGGCAGCCACTCCTGTCTTTCTGTCTCACCTCAGATTCGTGCCTAGGCTGCCCTGTTGAAGAGAAGCTGATAAAGCCATACAGTTGCAGCTCAGACAGTGCCAAGCCTACCTCTGCAGATACAGCAAAGGAATAAAACAAGTTATACTGATAGATGCATTTATTTTTACTTTTGTAATTTTGATTGCATCTGCATGAGGACATTTGCCAGGACAGAAATGTTAAAATAAATAAATAAAATAAATAAATGAAAAATGAATTGCATCTTAATCGAAGTCGGTTTCCCGGCAAAAGCTTTACTCTATACTTGGTTTAAGGGCAGGCTGTAAATAGAAAAGAAGCTAAGTAAGGAGTTTAAAGGAATGATATCGAGAACACTTTGACTTCCAATTTGTATTGTTTAAAATTCTCTTACTGTAGTGCTTGGTGGCCAAATGTTGCATCATTGTACTATTGCTTAAAGTCATGAAAGACCCATTGATTAGGAATCTTTGTAAATAGAAGTAAACCCAAGCTATCTGCTATTACTGTCTTTAGTAAGTGTGTGAAATGTAACAAGAAGCCAAACATGTGAATCATTATTTCACTTCTTGTGGTATTTATTGTTGAATAATCATCAGTGAGAATTTACTATCTATAATTTATAATCCCAATCTCAAATCGAGAGTGGAAAAAAGCATGAAATGCAGAAATGCATCTTCTGCCTCCTTTTGTGGGACAAAGGACTGGGCATTTTGTGAACATATTGCTGTATCGTGGGTGTGGCATTTTGAACTGTTAACTGCTTCATTTCTGAATCTCTTTTTGCATAGCGCACTGAAGACTTCATGGATATTTGCATTGAAGCAGATACTGTCAGCAAAGGACAGTTTGTAAACAGAGGGTGAGTATGGGAAGGCTGCAAAAAGGTGATGGAATCTCTGTATGAGTCCGAACACTGATTCTGAGAAATGTGCTGTTTTTCTCTGCTCTTGTGCTGCAAAATTCAGAAGCAGAGGACTGCAAAGGACACCAGTCAGTAATGCTTCATGAGGATTACTGACTTTGTTCTTTAAAATTCTTACTAATTCTCTCTTTCTGGAAACAAGGCAGAGCAGTCTACCTGGAGTTCTTCCTAGCTTCTGAGTTTGCTATACCTTTCATCTTTTTCCCCATTGCTATTGATCGGTGCTACTTGGATTATACTGTCATAACCAAGTTTTATAGACAGCCATACAGACTTATCCCCAGAACCTGTTAGCCCTAGCTGCTCAGTGGTTTGAGAGGCAGGTCACAGAGCTGACATGTTTGTACTAGTGGTACCTAGGATTTTGGAACTCTGGTTAGACAGGCCCTGCTTCTAAGTGAAGGGCTCCCTTGGCTCAATAACTCTTGTGAGAAATTAGGTCTGAGCTGGAAGAATTTTTGGAAGATGAGAATTTAAACAGGGACTTTAAGCAAATGTATTGGTGCTGCTTGCACATGGACTAAGAAGGCTGCAGGTATGAAGAAGCAGCATGTAGAGAAAGTGAACATGTATTGCTTCCTTTGTGCTTGGAATGTTGCCTTGTAGTGCGTTTGTTCCTCCTGTTCTCACCAGACACACGTCTGAGCTGCTTTTTCCAGCTCTTCCATACAGTCCCACTAGCAAATACATTGCATCTTCAGTGCAGTTTTTACCAGCAACAGATTTTCCTACTAAATCCAAGAGTGCTCTTCTGTATGTTACCTTTTCTTTGCAAATACTGTTTTCTAGTCTTAGAGCTCCCTCTAGTGAAATCAGTAGAAAGATTTCAACACGTTTTTACCTGCTTGTCATCACCCTAATAATTCCTGCATGTATGTCTTGTTTATGATACTAATAGCAGCAGCAGGCCCCTTATTTGAGCATCCCATGAGCTTCAGTGGGTATAGGATCTTCTGACCTATGTGTACCCGGTAGGTCAGGTCACCACCTGCAGCTGCTTTTAAACTGCATGAGGTATGTGGACCGTAGGTTGCCTGGGACTGAAATCTTTGCTTTGAAGGCTACAGAAGGAAAGGAGGAGGAGATTTTCCCATTAGCAGCAAGAGGAATCTGGCCTCTTAAAGTAGGGAGACAAAGGAGATGCTATGCTGAGTTCTTGGACACTTTGCTAGCAGAAAAAAAAAGTGGATGAATTTGTGTACATCCGCTGTAAAGAATGTCTGCCATGTGGACTGGACATGCTTCACACAGTAGTATGTCGCATTTTCTGACTGCAATTACATCGTCATGCAGAAAAAGCCTCTGGTGAGAGTTAACATGCCCTGCTGGCTAGAGCTAATTAGAGGCAGTACCAAAAGCTTTGAGCTGCTGTTTAAGCAAAGTTCAAAGAAACAAGCTCTTTTGATTAAATAGTGCCCAAAAGTCTGTAGGTAACAAAGAAAGAGAAAGAGGGGTGTACGGGGTGGGGGAGCAGCAGGAGGGACTGGTTAGTCCTACAGAGAGGAGTCAGAACAGAAGAAATGTGCCCTGTTTTTGCAAGGCAAAATCAGGGTGTTCAGAGAAGCTCTTCACTGCACAGTGCCCTTTGGCAGCTAGGTTTGAATCAAGCCCATTATTAGAGGCTCCCCATCGCCTAGCACCAACAGGGTTTGTCTTTGGAAATGTGTGAAGAAGCTCTTTCTTTTTTCTTCCTTTTTAATGCATAGTTTTAAACTCCGCCAGAATTTGAGGGGTTGAAAATGTTTTTAGGGAAAATACCTTATCAGTGCAGATATCAATTTATTTTTTTTTTTATATTGACAAGGGCGCTGACACGAGCTGATCAGAACTGATGGATCACACAGAAGAAACTACACATCCAGCGGGAAACTACCATGCAGGCTCAGGCAGTGTGTGTGGGGGAGGGGGTGTGGTGGGGTGCATCAGAGTGCTGGAGGGCAACTGCTGTTGGTTTTCAAAGAAAGGAGTAGGTCATCCCAGGTGTATAAAAGTGCCCTCCGGCTGTGGATCAGATTTGTGTGAACAAGAGCATCTGCAGCAGGGGTAGAGCTGAATTTTAAGATAAGGTGGAAGAAGAACAGGTGGTTACGCTGCAGTGCTTACTAAGAAGTGCTGGAGCGAAGGAGAGCAGGGATGGTAGGTGTAGCATCAGTAGTCCACGTCCTGATAGCCAGCTTAGATTCTGTATATGAAAGTATGGAGAGCTGTCACTCTGGGGCATTAATACAGTTACCAGCTACGGTGCAGAAGACTGTTTTTTTGGTTAGAGAGTCTTACTCTGAATCATTTCATATTGGCGGCTTCTGGAGATGAGAACTAGGTTAAAATTATGTGTGTTATCTGCAGTAGGTGTGGTTCTCTCTCTGCCTGTATTTTTGTAATTCAGTGTATGGAGTGGGATAAAACAATCAATTGGAACTGTTGCTGTTAGGCTTGGTCTTGCTCCCGTTCCACTTTGCTGTCTTGTCTTGAGTAAGGAGCGGAATCAAATGGAAATTATTTCTGATCCTTTTATACTGGGTCTCTAAAGAGGCAATCACTGCAAGTGGAGTTGTGTCTATTTGCTTCTACCAGCGTTCTCCTTTGACTGATCTTTAGTTCCATGTCTTGTCTCTTTTGAGCTTCCCTTGACCCCATAATTGCACCTATGTAAAGCCTCATTTACCTTCGTGGACCAAAAAATCTACTTGCTTACCTGAGTGCAATATCTGGGACCTTGTATGTCAAACTCCGAGCAGGTTAAACCTTAAGCAGGGAATCTTGCTGCTTAAGGTTTGTACAGCATTGTATAAACTGACAGTATTGCATGCCATCAATGATTTATAACTTATATTGCTGGGAGGATGTTTAATTCCCTCACATTCACTCATTAATCTTTTAGTATATACACATTTGATTAAAAACAGACTTTCCACAGTTAATCTTGCTTCTGTCCTTCCCTACCCTTTCCTTTGGTGTCTTAGTTTTTCCTCCTTTGTCTTTGGTTATCATTTCCTGTTTCAACCCTCTCTTCTCATGTTCTTTCTCTGGGATTTTCTGTGATTTTAAGACGCGCTTGCATTCCTCGGGGCATAGAAGGCTTGGTGTATAGGGAGTTTCTGACATGTTTCTGTGAATTCTTTTCCTGGACAATATTTAAATACACTCTTCTTTCATAGCAGTCTACAGAACAGACAGAAAAGTTGGGTACAGCTGGCATTGCCTGTTGGAGGAATATCTGTGATAATTCTGCCTTGCTTGAGATCTGTGATACGTTAACGTTGTAACTCTCTGCTGTCCCTTTTGCTGTATGTGTGTTGCTGTCTGTCTGGAGAGGGGCCCAAACTGAGGGGTTACCACCTGGGGTGTGGTGTACCGTTTGTCAAAAGTCAGCCCAAAATGTTCTGTGTGTTTTCAGTCAGGAGGCCAGAGGTAGGTCAGCGTACCCAAGAGCTCGTGCTTACTCTGCAGCAGCACACGTTAGGAAAAGGAATCGCAATGCGCTGTTCTTTAACAGTTGATCCAGTGACAGGACAGCAACCTAAGTCTTGAAAAAGACCACATGGCACTTGCACAACCAGCTTTCTAAGGCAGGCATCTGCCTTCTATGTGCTCCCATTTGACATCCACAGAAGTAGGAAAGTAGCCCTTCTCTAAGCACAGTATGTAAATAAGAATCTCACAGACACCAGAAGGGAGTAAGTAACTGACAAAAACGGGTATATTATTTGGAATGGGTAAAATGATGATGTTCTGGGGGTTTCTTCACAAGAATGATATAAAAGCAGCTAGTAGAGACTTCATGCTGTCTGGTGTTGATGTGAAAAGAGGGTGTTTTGTTGTTTGTTTGGTTTTTAGATGGTAGTTTAGTGGTTCAGTATAACTAATTCTATCGGGTTTTTTGGCTTAGGGTTGCTTAGGTTGCTGGTAAGTTATGTGGGTGCATGGGACATGAGATGGTAGTCATTGATTGCGGGAATTGTACAGTTCAGCATGTAAGTGAGGAGCTCAAAACTGTGCTGTATAGTCAGATATACAAAACTATGTTCAAATGTATTCAGTGAGCCTCAGAGATGAAGCTGATTGGGGGTTGTCAGTGCATACTGTTATATATATTGACTGCAGCAGAAGAGGAAATGTCTGTTTTACTTTCTCACAGTTAAATGACAAATATTTGTATATACACATAACCTCTAAGTTTACCAAATGCATAGTGACTTACCAATCCATAATGAAGTGTCATCCCTAAAGATGGCTATTTCCTAGAGAATCATCTCCTTACCTTACCTCTCTTTTGGTTTGAACAGAAGTCAAAAGATGCGTGATCCACATACGTGCCCTGAAGGGAGTCAGTGCATCCAAGCCAGCAGATGCATCTTGCAACTTCCAGAGGTGAGAAGCTGAGGGTGTTGGAAAACTCTATCGCTTTATTTCATGGTGCCAGTTGGTGCTGCACATTAAGAAATCCATACTCCAAATCTGGGAGGTTTATTACGCTGCCAGTGAGACACTCAGTTTCTCAGTGCGGCAACTCAGTCCCTGACTAGGAGACACATACTGGAAAGTGGTCTGTAAACCAGAGGGGAAACTTCATTCTGCCAGTCAACAGTAACAGACCTTTTATGTAGACAGCGGTGGTGGTTGTAAAGGGTCTCTTACTCAGGTGCATTGCATATGCACACCTTCTTCTCCTTAGTATTGAAGACTGAATTCCTTATCTATATTTTACCCTAGAAGGGATTGTGCTGTAGAGAAGATAAATATTAGAAGCTTTATGGAGACCAAGGAGGGTGACACAAGGCAGTGGGGCTCAGATCACTACAGGGAAGTGTCTCGAAACTTTGAATAGACGAGACTGAAAAAGAAGCCAAAGCTGTGCCCACCTGTGTAGTTTAGATTAGTCTTTTGTTGCCTCTTAGAAAGAAGAGGCTGTTATTGCAGCCTTGGGAAGGACTGTTTCTTGTTTTTGCAAGGACTTGAAGTCAATCTCATAGATAATTTCTATCTTCAAATGATGTCATTCAGCAAAAGAATTTCATATTAAGAGAGAATAGAACATGGCAAAAGGTGAAAAAATCTGTGGCTACGAAGTGAAAATCATGAATTATGATGTCTTGATTAGCCAGCATCCTAATACTTGCATCAAGCTCATATCATGGCAGTTTTGTGATTCTGAAAGAATACTCTGGAGTGCTGGGCTAAGTACAGCTGAGCCGTAAGTAAGGGTTGTGATATAAAATGAGCTCTCCATACTGCAGCTGCTGCAAAGATATTCAGAGTATGTGTGCATGGCACAAAGCAGTGCTGTTCAATTCCTTGACCTAGGTCTTACAAAGGAACTGGAGGCAACTCGGATGAGTCTCACCAGCTTTGCAGAGAAGCGGGATATGTTGATCCAGGTGGACTGCTATACCTCTGACTTCCAGGACCTATGCTACTTTCTTTAATCTGTGCTGTTCCGGTGTACCAGTTCACTTGGAGCTAGTTTGAGTATCCGTGTAACGTAGCCCTACCTTGAGTCAAGTGCATGCAAAGCAGGCACCAAATTTGTTTAGGTTAACTCAACCTGCCATTTTGATGAATGGTTTTAATCATTGGTGACTTTATCAGCGTTATAGAAAATGCTCAAGAAAATTCTACTGCTGAATAATTCCTGACCCGTGAATTACTTTGCATCTCATGTTTCAGATCAATATAGTAAAACAATACCAAAAGGTGTTTGTAACATGGATTTAATAGGAGTTATTTAACAGGCACTTCTGCGGATTAGCTTGTGTCACCACTGGCAGACCAAGATCTAAGTGCATATAATTGTAGTTTCAATAGCAAAGAATCCTTCAGTATAAACAATGTGGGTCATTAAAGCTCCCTAGCATTTAATTATCACCAATTAGCAACTAAGTGAGGTAACATCTTATGCAACAGACTCTTAATATATTATGTGCAGTGAAGGATAGCTCTCACTGTGTTGTTGAGACCAAATGGCTGGAAGGCATAGGGAGGGGGTCATCTTGGTTAAGACTCGGCTAAGTGTTCAACTGTAGTCTATTAGTAAAACCGGGTATCAGTATTACAGCATTGCTGAAATAATCTGTGTGATGTTTAACCCTGATCAGCACTGTTATCTGTACACAGGGCACTGAGGGATCCTTTGGCATTGATAATGAGGAATATGAAGCTATGCCTGTGGAGGTGAAGCTATTACCCCGGAAACTCCGGTTCTTCTGTGATCCCAGAATGAGAGAGCAGATGCTCCATGCAGCAGTAGAATGAGAATTCATGTCAAAGGGGCCAGTGTTTACCAGTCTTACCAGGGTCTCTTCAAGGCACATGAGACCGCGCTGACTTGATTAGCCCCATCGGACTAATAAGCCATTTGGCTATTTTTATGCACAAGATACTTCCATTGGAAGTAGCTGATTTGGCTAGTCTCAAAGGGGTTAAAAACGCAAATGAAAATTCTAAGAAATGCATGTTAACTTGATGGCATCTTTTTTTTCCCCCTAAAGAAGTCATCAGTGTTCCATTTACAGCACTGCAGGCTGAGTGCTGTGTGCCAGATGCTACTGCTTTAATGCAATTGTATATTAAAGTAAAATGAAAGCACACTTGTCCTTGCGTTTTAAGAGTTTAGGTCTACTTTACCTATGTGTAAATCTCGCAAAACCTGGGATCTTGGAAAAGTTTGTTTCAGGGGAGTAATGCGAAGGAGGTCTACGAAATGTTGGAAGCACCACATTAAAACAGGCGGTTGGTTATCTACTCTGTCACAAAATAACTTGGAGATAGTGATACAAGGCTTCAGAGGAAGTTTAAAAATTCCCCATATGTATCTGGATAAGATACTTACATTACTTTTTTTTTCATCTTGCCAGATTCAACAGCACAGAGTTCCAGTTAATAATATAGTAGAAATATATTCCTCTGATCAAGTTTAGGTATGTTATACAGAAGCAAATTGGAAAAATCTCATCATTGACCCAAAGCTGTATGAAGTACATGTGGAAAGACTCTTTAACAAGCCAAATGAGTCTTTGTAAGTATTCCTTTTATTCCTGTAGTAGTATAACACAAATAAGGGCATCCAAATAACTTTTTTATTCATTGTCTGGTTGCTCTTCTCTTTAATGTAAACAGTGCTTGTCACTCCTTATGCAAGCTACATTCCCTGGAGCCTCAGTACTGTAATTAGTTTTGTTGCTTTTCTGAGCTTTTGTTTATAGCTTCACTTTAATTGCTGAAAGGAAATATTACTGACTTAGGCAAGGTTATCTGTTGCCCTTCTTATTGTAACTTACAAGTTCACATGATTCTGCCTTGCTTACTGGAAGAAAAAAATTTGATCCTTATTTTTCTGATGTGATTGCTGTTTGTACATAGTCCCCATATTATGCTGTGATATAGTCTTAAGTTCATCTGTTGATTCTTTGCTGTAATCAAAATAAGGACATAAAGTGAATTGACTTCCAGCAGCTTTGTTAAAGACTGCATGCTGGTGCAACAGCATCCTCTACTGGAAACTTGCTAAAGGAAAAATGCTTTGAAAGGGGAAGGAGGGTTGGTTTTCTGAGTGATGCCGGAACGAAACTGAATGCTGTCCTTCCCTTGTCTATAGTCTGGAGAAACTAATTACCTAAGCTATTGGGGCAAGCACTCATCCCTTTCTTGACTAAGATCTAGGGGAGTAGGAGCCTGCTAGTTCTTTTTAATAGTTATGCTGGTGGTAGGGCCTGTGTTGTGCTGTCTTTCTTCTGATCTGCAGCAATTAATAGTGCCCTGTGGACCCCTGGGATACTCTCTGAGGAACACGTTGGCTGTGCTCTGCTCTTTTTGCTTGCCACAGAGACACCCAGAACGTTGCTCTGCAGCCACTGGCTCATTCAGAGTCAGGGGCAGTTCTCAGCAATTGTGTTTTTCATCAAACTGATGCTTCTGTAATAAAATTAGCAATGCTTTTGCTCAAGTGGCAGGAAAGACAAGGCAGCAGCCATTTCAAAAAGGTAAGCTTTAATTGTATTAAAAAAATACCCACGTTTTAGTAAGCAGTTTCTCTACACAGCCAGAGGCCTATGGGAGCAACCACACATCTGCAAGATGCAAACAACATCAGAGCTGTTAGAGCTACAACCAGCCTGCTGCAAGGGGTGAGATGACAAGAACCAGCTTCTGGTTCATCTGTACCGTGTTACAGGGAAAATGACTAATTCTCTTCCATAGTATCAGACACACAGCTCCTGTTGCAATGTGATTCCTTGCTTGAGGGTAACCAAGAGCTCCCTTCAGAATTGGTATTGTTAATGCTGCTCTGATGTTAAAGTACCAAGGATCGTCTGAGACACAGGCTGATATTTAAATATTCATATCAGCATAAGTTCAGTAGCTTGTATAAATACTATTCAAGTCATTTTTCCCCTTCCTTTAGAATTCAGAGGTCTTCCAGTATGGAGTGGTTCTAGACCTCTGAATTGCAACATTCAGAGGGGAGGTGTGAAGAAACCATTACATAAAATAAGCAGGGGCTGAACCCGCTATCTACAGTGTTGAGGAAAGGACTCGGTTCTCATGTTTTTGTCTGACAGCAAGACAAACAACTTTCTTTGTATGAACTCCAAGACAGGAAGCAGGATTAGAATCCTAGGTCCCACTCATGAAAACACTTATCCTGGCTTCAACTTACAGTCCATTCTAGAAGGGCTTAAATACTGTAACATAAATGAAAAGGAAGGATAACAACCTGATGATGGACCAGCCCAAGGCACCATTTTTTATTTTAACCATGATTAAACATTCCCATTCGAATGGCATATTGCATTAACCAGCACCTGAACTCCCGGTTCATAGGCATTTAGTACCCTCTGTTTTAGACAGACGTATCATTCTGTTAAGTCAGTACATTCCAGTTCCTCGCAAAAGACAGATGTGTTGTCTTTTCCCATAATCACTAGTCCGCTAGCTTTGGAGGGGCAGAAAGGAGACAGCAACTAACTTAGAAGTAATAGCTATGATGAGAGAATTTGGGTTAGTATGCGTGCTTTGTACCTAGACTTTTGCATTAGGACAGAGTGCTCTTGCCTTTCCCCTCCCAGAGCAAAGCACGCCTGTCTCCTGCGTAGTCTGTCACCAAGAGGGCCACAGCTACTCCTAGCTTTTTGCCCATTAACTTTGGCTGTTCGTAAAATGGAAGTATTTTAGTAGCGCTGCTTTACAGAATAAACTGTACACTAAGCTACTTTCCCTTGAAAAGTGATGGAACTTTCTTATGCCCTTAAGGATGCTGGATAGGTGAGCTCATCTCCTGTGACAGGCATGACCATTAGCTCTAACATACATTGGAGTAACTACTTCATATATGCTAGAAAAGAAGGTATTAGCATGTCTCTAAGACAAATCTGAACTCTAATCCAGTAAAATGCCTTTCTTCTAGCATCCATTATAGTTCTTAGTTGTACTTGGCTCTGTGCAGCTTGGCCTAACCTTGCAGTGGGAAGACTTTTGCATGATTTAAATGTCTGGCATGGTATCCCTTGTTCAGATTAAAAACCTAGCTTTTATTTCTCTCCCAAGCTTTACCCTCCAATGCACATAGTACAAGTAATAATAATTCATTACTTAATTATACATTTCTAGTGCAACTTGAGTTAAGATGCAACTATGAAGCTCTTGCTCTCCTGTTTAAACTCAAGCAAGTACCAACTGAGAACCTGCAATGGCTGTGCTATGACTTGGGTGTTAGAGAGGAACATACCAGACTGTGTCTACCAGGGCACAGGATATATACATGGTCACTGTAACCACCATTCAGCCTGGGCTCTGATCACAAACAACTGACCAGAGACATCACACCAAAGAAATTAAAGGCACCACTGTAAAGGCAAAAAGTACTTCAAATGGAGAAGAGGATTTTTGCAGTAATCAGCAATATCCTACCTTATATGCCACACTTTTTCCTCCCTCTTCTAATAAAAATACACCGAGTAACTGTCTCCCAGCTGCTAGTATTCAAAAAACCCAACTATTAAGTGCCAAGGAGGGGATTTTAAATGTATGCACTTAACTGTTTTACCTTGAATTATGATACCTCCCTGAAAGATAACAGTGAAGTTGGTTCCGAACAAAACCAGCCTACTGAACAAGCCCTCATGGCCCAAGCTGCAGACATTTGTTTATATTATGTACTCATTTATCAAGGATTTTCCACGTGACAACAATAAAAGCAATGTCTATTAGAAAAGGGGATTGCAGGTGGAAAGTTCTTCTGCAGCAAATCAAACAAGGAAGGGTTATGGTAGAGAAGCCTTTTTGTTCTGTTTTCTGTCTTTTGTAGCAGTCACCTGCCAAGAGAGGCTGTAGAGAAGCAAAATTACGAGGAAGAGCAAAATAAGCTGTAGCCATCCAGCTGGGATGTAGCGTGGATGCTACTTTTACAGTAATCTGCTTGCTTTGATGCTTCTTGCACCCACGCTACTGGTAGCAACTGAAGACCTAGTTTCTGGAAAGCAGAGGTTTAATAAATGTCAAATAGTAATTTCAGGAGGTTCTGCTTGGTGGGCTCTAGCAGTGCTGTCTAGTAGACCTGATGTTCTGATAGCTGGTGAACATAGCGCTCTCATGCAGGGTGTTAGAAAGCCTCTGACTGCAGAGGCTGTAAAATTTCAATGACAAATTAAAGGTTTGTTTGTATTTAGTTCAGCAAAAGAACTACTGACATCAAAGAGAACAGAAAGTCATTAACAGCTGACCACAGCTAAACTATGTAGCAAACCTTCAAGAAAGTGAGAGGAAGAATTGCTAGAGACTAGTTTCAGTTCCTTTTTTTTATGTCTGAAGGAAGTTAAGTGACAGCAATACAGTGCCAGCTATACTTCCTCAGGGATCTTCACTGCAGACAGCACATTAAAACTAAAGTGGAAGTTAGAAAAAAGCATGGAGATTGTGGGTCACTTTTATACTAGAGGTGTCAATTTAAAAACAGAGCCTTTTCTTAAGGAAAAGAGACTGGTCTTTCCATTAAATTATATTCAGTTCTGTTTTTTCCTCTTTCTCCATTTTTCTTCCCCAACCTTCTAAGGATGATTATGTTACAGTTGTGAGCAACTGGCAATACAAGCAGCAGCATGTTTTCTCTTTTTTTCAATTTTTTGTTTTGATGTACAAAAACATCCCAAGCCCTGAAAAAGCAGGCAGGGGAGCGACTGCTCAGAGACAGGCACATCACAGGCACATAATATGCTGAAGCTCATACCAATGAATTGTGCAATAAGCCTTGTGCAGCCCCTGATCCCACACCTCATTAAAACCTCTGAATCCACAGCAAGCAAAACTACCCCTTTGCTGCAGATAGCCTTCAAGGAAAAACAGGACATGCCAGCCTCCTTCCTTCCAGAGGGAGACAATCCGCAGAGGGTCTACTTGGAGAACATTTGCTTCACCTGTTTTAAAAGGAATTAGCAGGTGAGAGTTTGGTGGTTCAGGCTCAGTCTCACCCTATAAAATGCTAGGATAAATGGATACATCAGCTACAGTTTGCATTTCTACAAATTGCAGAAAGGCTCCAAGAGTGCTGAAGTCTATTATGGTAGAAGCAGCAGCTAATTAGCTATAGCCACAGTTCAGGAAGAACAGTTAGCTTAAAGCTGATGCTGCTACTGGCTGAAGGATTTTGAGCAAAGCAGTATGTCACACCTAGAACCCACAATACCATTCTTGGATTTCACATGGCGAAGTGATTACTCTTTACCGGCACAGCCTTCCTGGAGGTAACGACTGGTCCTGCACAAACTGAATCCTATTCTTTCCACAGCACAAGAATAAGAAACACTCTTGATCTGGTTCTACAGCTTCTCTGCCCAGGGAAAAAAAGGCTTGCTCTTAGACATTGCTTCTAGCAGCTGTGCCAGTTAAGAACACCAAAGGCCAAGGGAACCTCCTGCAAACTGTGAAGCCATTCCAGCTGAAAGGTCACATACTGCCCTCTGTCTCACACTGAAAGCCAAGGACAGCAGCAGGCAGTGCTGAAGGCTGCTCGACAAAAGGAGGATCAGCAGACAATATTAAAGCAAAGTAGTGGCAAGTACCGTGCTACAAAGGAAGGGCTAGTGACATTAGTTAAAGCATACTTATTCAACCGAATCCAGCCCAGCACCATCTGAGCTGAGGCTGGAGAACATAGTGACTGCAAGGTGGCTGGCTCAGTGATGTTGGTCCCTGTTAAATGGGAGACCATCTTGCTGATTTGAAGATTCTAAACCAAAGCGGCAGGTGTGATGCAACTGAAAACCAGAGGAAGTGGTAGGAGGGATTAAGTAGAGATGGTGCTCTTCTCCAGCTATGAGATAGGTAGGTGTAGTCTTTGCCAGTTTATACCACCTCAAATGCTGGAAGTGAAACCGTGCCACTCTGGTAAGCAAAGTCATAAGATCCTGTAGCACCCCCTTATCCCAAACTTGCTTCTGCCATTGACGAGGAAGGGTGGCTTTATTCCAACTCAGCTGCTAAAAGTTGGGTGAGGGGTATTTAAAGGAGTCCTGTTTTTTATCATTGGTTTAACTGTCCCCACCAATAAACATGGTAGAACAGGAGATGTTTTATGAGACTGGGCCACTAACAGCCTGTGCTGAAGCTCTCTTCAGTCCCCAAGTGGAAGAGGGGGATGATAGGAGGGTTTTCCAGTCAAGTCTTGAGAGCTCAGCTACAGCATTTCACATTGGTCCCCATCAGACAAAGCGCTTTCCTGAAGCCTTCAGGTATCCAGGCTAGGCCAAAACCTAGCTATCACTGGCAACAGTGAGGATCGATGCAAAGGTGCCACTGGTCCTATCTAAGCAAAACAAAACCACCACAAATGAAAGAGAAAGGGAGACAAAACCAACCAACCAAAAAAAAACCTGGAGCAGGTACTCATTGGGAAGTTAAGGGGGAGAAAATAAAATCACATTTTGTTTTAAAATTATAAATACTCTCCATATAAAGTTATTAAATAAAATGAGATCCGTCCAGTGGCTGTGGTGAGTTCCAGTGATACTCCTAAGCAATGTCTGGTAGTCTTTAAAAAGTGATCTTTGCTCCCCATCTCTCTTGCCCTTGGTTTAAGTGCAGCAGGGGTTGTCAATGACTAGCATAACATCAATGCCATACACTTCCAGCAGGTCCATAAGGAAACTTCGATCCCCTTGGGGATCCAGGCCCATGCCTCGTGCGTGGTCAGCTGTCAGTGTCTTGTCCTGGCTGGCCGACACCTCCATCAGCGTCTGAAATATGCGGTTGTTCTGCTCCATGAAAAACCTATAGGATAAAGTCAGCTAAGACAATGGCATGGGACCCCCCAAAAGATAGCATATTTACCAAACAGGCAGCAGAGCCCCAGAACTGCATTTAACCCCCTTTAATCATAGATCCCACCTTCTTGGGTGACGCTGTACTAGTTTTCCATCCACCCTACGGATGACCCAGAATAAACAAAGATAAAGCAGTAACTTTTAATTTACAGTGGTGCTTCTGTCTGGCTGATTTATGGGAGGCTTTTCACTCTTCAGAAGCAAGCCACGTTATCAGCCTATGTGTACTTTCTGGTAACCGAGTGGGTACATCAGACCTAGAACTCCCACAATGCAAAGGAGGAAACAGTGTTGTCATCCATCTAGTAAGCCACTGAGTAAATAAATTCTCCATTACTGGCACAGAACACAGCAGTGTGAGCTACTTCTTACCTAGTACTTTCCTAGGAACATGCAAGGCTGTTCAGAAAGAGCTCTGACTACATCTGTGCAGCTCAACAATCAGAGCTTTGCCCTGACAGCCCTTCACACAGTTTCACCCTGTTACTTCTCACCTGCTGCAGACTGTGAACAGCAGCAGCAGGCAGTGAAGGTGGTAGAGGTGTGGTTTTCATCTAATTCCATACCTCATACTCTACACCCAGTTCTGGTTCCTCTGTTTGCCAAGTACAAAGCTAGCCACATCAATGGGCCAATCCTTCACACGCAGGTCTTATCGCCATACTGTACCTCCCTCAGCATGGTACAGTGCCTGCTTCCCACAGACATTGTCCTTTCCTGAGCCAAATGTTCTGGTGTGAAAAGTCCTATGGTGCTTATGTTTTCAAAAATGGGAGGGGATTCTTGCATTTCTAATTGTGTTTTTAAAATTCCCTTCTCCCTCCCAGCACTTAAGAGACTCCAGTGGAGACTAATATGGCTGCATGTGGCTACTCGAAAGGAAGATGATCTGAAGAGGAAGAACCCGTTTGGTTCTTGGATCCTTAGAGGGAGAGAGCTGACTATGGAATTACGTTAACCATGATGTTTCATAATATGCCAAACCAGTGCAACATGAAACCAGTGAAAGAGGTTCCCTAAACCTAACAGTGACCAACTAAGTATTAGAGGTAGCCACTCACAAGATGAAAAGGTCCTCTTCACAGGAGCTGCAATCTTCACCCACTTCTTGAGAATACATTAACATCTGCCTGAGAGAAGGGAGAGAGATTAAACGCACATACCTACAGTGAACCTCGAAGCATTATGAGAAGACAAGGATTACAACAAAAAACTTCACATCCATTTCTTGGAGACCAATCAGACTAACACCGTTGCCCCGATGTCTGAGGCAACAGGGTAGTCTTTATAAGGCATTGGACTAGAAATCAGGCTATGTTTTCAGTTCTACTACTGATCAGTGAAACCAATGGTGAGTCACCACCTCTGCTTCTCTTCCTGCCTTCTATCCGCTCCATCAGCTCACCGGCAGAGTAATCGTATGTGTGCAGAGTGCCCAGGGGCTCTCATACCAGTCAGCTACAGTGGAACCAGAATCTCAAAGAGATGAGTTGAAGCAGTGGGAAACTCTGAAAATACTAAGACAACAAGGAAAGTACAAAGGAGCAGTGTCCTCTTTATCTCACGCTGCACTGCTCCCCTATCAGGACCAGGACCACCCAGATGTCTATTATTACCTCTGGTCATTGAGCCGTCGGTACTTCTCCTTGTCAGCATTGTTAATTTTCAGGAGTGGTTGCAGATGCTCGTGATGTGTCTTCACATTCTGGTTGTCCACATAGACATCATAGAGATCCCGTTTCTCCTCAAAGATCTTTTCTGTTGTACCTGTCAAAATCAGAGAAGATTTTCAGAGCAGCATGTTGCTTTCCCAGCAGACCAACTGTTCTCTCCTGCTTTCGTAGTTAGTCATTCCATGCACATCCTATTTCTCATCAAATTTTATTCCGCAGTCTGGTGTCTCAAGACATTTTGCAGCCTGAAGTTAAAAACGTCATGCCTAATCCATCGTACTTACAGGCCACATATGATACTTCTGTCTCCAGCATTTCTATGTCTGCCACATTCACATAGAAGAATGGCTTGGACTCTGGGACAGTTCCTCCAAGACCAGGCAGAGAAACATTGGCAAGGCAACAGCAGCAATACACTGCGGACAAGAGAAGTACATCCTGAGACGCTTTCAGTATTCCCTCGAGGGCATTCTGAACCCCGCTTACCCAGTTCTCCCACAGGCTTCTACGAAAACAATGGTTAGAGCTTTGAAATGCCCCTGAACACCAGAACTTCTCAAGTGAGGACATCCTGTTTTGGATAGGAAATAATCAGTTCTCCCATAGGAATCCCATGTTCTAGATTCCACAAATTCATTCAGCACTCTTATTTTCCTGTGTTGACAGGAACTGTATTTGGCAGTGCCAGGTACATCCTTATCCGAGAGGCCTGAAGAAAAGCGCTTTGTAGGAAATGGGTAAATGCAGGCTGAATGGTGTCTTCACAGGGAATGGTTGCAATGGGTTTTGAAGACCTGCATGATGTCTGTCCCCTCAGTACCCACAGG
>NW_008825614.1:13936021-13944496 GCF_000699105.1 Pygoscelis adeliae | reverse complement strand
AGTGCTTCAGCCTACTAGATCAGAGCTCTGCGGTGTCCCTGGAAACATACCTCTATAGCAGACAACTCCAACTGGGGGCGGTGAAAATATCAATATGCGCTTGCGCAGCAGGGCAAACTTCCAGAGGACAAGGATCTGCTCACCAAAGAATTTGATGAACTGAGACATACAGCCAGCAGGGTGTGTGATCTGCAGGTGGAAGGAAAGGGAAGAAAACAGCTCAGAGGTGACACAGGGACACATGCACAGATGCTAAGTCTAAATGTGGGAGCAAGACCAGCACGCAGCAGTGACAGAGAACTGCAGCTTGTAACAGCCCAAGTAACAAAATCCTACCTAAAGCAGCCTACAAAGCACTGGAGTGACTGCTTATATAAAGAAGTATGAGACACCAGCGAGGAGCAGCAGCACACTGCACATTCCTGCAAGCCTCAGAGCACCTGTCTCACCTTCATCTCTGGGTACATGTATCTGTGGATGGATGGCAGCCAGTGGACAGGTTGCTGAGAGGTGGGGGTGCCCTTGCTATCAGGGAGAACTCCTTTCTTGTCGTCATAGAACGCCTCTAGATGGGAGTAGTGCCCTGGCATCTCCAGCTGGTGTCTGGAAAAGAAAGGAAAAAATGGGAGATCTGTAGTGTCTCCAGACTTATTTAGTGCCTTACCCACAGCCAGCATCTGCTTTGCCAGCTAGCAAAGGAGCCCTGGGTGCCTCAGTTGCACAGACTTATCCAGGAGGGCAGCTGAAGCGTCAGGAGTAACACCAGCTTTCAGTGCAGCCAGAGAGCATGGGCAGGACTGAAGCAGACAGCGAGCTGATGTACGCATAGGACTGATCCTGTTTTAAATATGCTCAGGTAGGAACAGCTTTCCCTTCTACCATCACCATTTTCCCTGCTAGGTCCACTCAACACAGCTGAAGCCCACACCTAGCCAGGATTACCATCGTAGGTTTAGAAGCCTTTTGTGAGCCCTTAGTAAAGTGGTTTTCAGATGGAGAAAAGGGGAACTTCTTGTCCTCTCGACTCTTCCCTTGACACTTTTGTCCCCACAAAATAAGGAGGGTTTGGATAGCATCTGACTAGCCTGTTGGCAATAAACAGACTGCTGCTAATCAGTTCCTTGTTTCCTTCCTGTTGTGAACTTGTAACTCTTTCTGGAGAAGTAGTCATTCAAGGAAATCGTAGCTCAGCATTGTAGCCAAGTTCTCCCTCACGCCTAAAACCGCTCTCCATTGAGGCAATGTTACCTCTCCCAGGCAAGGAGTGGCCAGTCCCATTCCCAAGGGAACTCACCTGACCTGGTTCTCCAGGAAGTGCATGTACCTATACAGCAGGGTGTAGGAAGGGGAGAGAATCCCCACGGACTTCATGCGGGCACCACGCTCTAACTCACTCTCCACAGGCATGTTGGCAAAGCAGGCCAGGCCAAAACAGAGCCCTTTCCGGAAATAACTGGGGACAAACGTTTGACAGAAGGATTAGTGTTAAAAAGAGGGAAGGGGAAGAAAGAAACGTAACTGACCACTAAAAATACTGATTCGGGAATGCAGTTCCTTCTCTAAGGAACGCCCCGAAATCCCACCCTGCTATCTGAAGGGCTGAGGGCAGGCCTCGGGTGTCCTAGCCTTCTCAGGAACAAGACAGGACATTTTAGGCAGGAGTTCCCAGTTCCCACTAAAGCCCCTACCAGCCACGTCACAGGCTGGTAAGGAACGCAAGTAAGGAAAGAACTTGGAAGGAAGACCAACAGAAGATGCAGGACCCAGTCAACGCAGTGCCCTTCTTCCAAGGAAGAAGAACCTGCAGTGCACGAAGATGCGAGTGTAGTCTAGCTACCTAGTCATATTTTGGGTGCCAACACGTTGAAGCATACTCTAGCTGAGTGCCAGGGTAAATTCACATGCCTTTGAGAAAGTAACTGTTATTCCTGACCAAAAGGAATTGTGACACTGCAATTCATTGCAAAACATTGCTGCATTGCAACACTGGGTTAGTAAAAGGATGGGAATGGAGAAAATTCCTAGCTTATGTCTTTCCACTGAAGGAAGGAGCTAGCAAAGAAGAAAGTGAGCAAGGACTGTTTATCGCAACATTTAAAGGATCCAAAAGCACTGGCAGAATTAAGAACCTTTTTCTAAGTCCACTTCCTGCAAAATCGTTCCCATTTCAGTTCTGCCATTCTTTCCCCTTCACCTTAGGCCTCTGCTGACAGTCCCAGTAGTGGCAGTGCACTATGATTTGCCCCATATGCATTAAAATTTGCACACCACTGAGAAGCTGGCCTGCCCCATTCATCAGTTGGCTTCCACAGCCAAAGTTGTGGTACAGCAGATCCCACACAGCTAGCTGGTACTTGATACGATGTTGAGAGTATCTGAAGAGTATCTTTGGCTCAGCAAGATACAGTTTAGCAGCACGTTTATGCAGGAACTTAACTTCATAGATGGTATTTTTCTTCTATGTTCTGAATTAAGGGATGGTGGTGTAGGTGTGCAGCTAAGAGAAAGAAGAAGTAATATAGCTCGGACATACTCACATGAAATCTGACTGGATTTTGTGGGACCCACTTGCCATGGATTTGAATTCCACGCCTTCCAAATCAATATCTTGGGGTAAGCACCACTCCACCATGTTGCCTGCAGAGAAGCAAATTTATTTGGGCAAACTTGAACACCGTACTCACTTCTAAAGGGCAAACACCAGCAACGGCAAGTTGTTGCTTTTACATCACTGGGATGCCAGTAACCATGCACTAACGCAGCTCCTGAACTCCTAAATCGTCACAGACAGTAGCTGACATACTATACTCCACACATCTCTTGCAAACGTTACTTGTTGCAGCACAACACCCAGATATTGCAAAACTTCTGGAGCCGTTTCTGAAGCTAGTGCTATTTTGTGGATTTGTCCTTTATATGCTTAGTCACAGAGCAGTTACAGTTTTACCTGACAGTAGATGAGTTATGGTATTAACGCTGTTCCATTCAGGCTGTCTGTGTGAGTATCCTATATAGAAAGAACCCAAAGTATAGACTGCTTCTCTTTAGGATGAGTGTCCGTGATAGCTCCTACCACCATCAATATCCTCTTTTGGCTACGCTTGGCAGGGCTGGTCAAACAGGAACCCCTGAGCCAGCATCCCAGTCATCACTACTTCTCCCTGGAATCTCTCATGTTTAGTTTAAGATAGGAGGAGTTAGCTTGAAGCTTTACATGGAGGCTGAGGTCATCCAAGTACTGCAACATGTTTGTGCGTGCTAGAATAACCAAACAAAAAAGCACATAAATTACAAGCTAGATCAAGATTAGCAAACATCTGTCACCTGCCAACCCAGCCAGAAAGCATGCAGTTGTTCACTGGAAAAGGCCACCTGAGGAGCCTGATCCTGGAACAAATTATATCAGAGAAGTCACAAAAAGTCCCTAAAGCTGATGAAGTCCTGCCCTGCCGCTGGCAAGTTTACCACGGACAGAAAGGGGGACTTCTCAGGCTTTCCCATGCCAGCACTTCAGAGCCTAACCCGCTCATCTGGACACTCCCTCTGCACCGAGACATGCTCCAGGTTTGCCCATTGAGTTCCTGTTCTCGGTCAGCCTGCCCATAGCAACAGCATTTGAAGTAATGCAACTTCATTTTAACAACAAAGCAAACAAACATTCTTCAGTACAATGCAATGGCAGATGCACCGTGAAGATGCTTTCTACTGGTACGGTCCTTCCACCGCCCTTTGGGGTAAGCATCCCAGCTGTGCTTGCACGGACAGCGTACATTTGGAAGGGCCTTGCACGCAGCTGAGACTTTTAGAGATATTTAAATATGAGGCCTCATTTCTGAAGCCTGTCTGTTGTGTCATTACTCATACTGCACAAGCATATGCATGCACTCTCGCACAGGAATTGGGCTTAGCTACTGACATTTAAATAGGCTATTTTTCTTCTCACATAGATACTGTATTCAGCAGAGCTCCCCCAACCCCGCCTGGCAAGGACTTCAAAAAACCAACAGCGTTAAGCGTGGCAACAGGAGAGGTTTTGCATCCAACTAACCACTTCTAGTCCACAAGCAGACCTCTCCCGCAGAGCCGGGCTGGCTGGGGAGCGGCGGCAGCCTCGCGACCCCCAGCACAGCTCTGTGCCATCACACGTGAAACCACAGAGCGCTGCTGTAAAGCATCTTTGCCTCTGAGGCATGTGAAAGGCTGGCAGAGAAAGCCAGTGACATCATGTCAGCCTGCGCGGTCCCCTGTAGGTTTTGCATATTATATATAGATGTTGGCTTTTGTTGTTTGGTGTTTTGTGTGTGTGTTTGGCTTTCTTTTTAAAGGCACAAGACCCTTCCTTTAAAGAGTGAGGAAGTCAACTCTTAAGACTGTTGCCTCTTAACCACAAAATTGTGTTTAAGGATGGATCCGCTTTAAGTCTTGCATTGCAGAGAATCACTTATTGGTCATTACCTATAGATTAAAAGATCAATATGCAAGAGCACCATCGAGCAAAGGAAACTGTTTGACTTTTTGTTCAGTTTAGTCACAAACACTACCGTCAGGTATAATATCCACTACAGAGGTGTTGAAGTGGACATGGCCCAAACAATGTCTGTTCTGCAGCAGTAAGTAAGGAAAAGATGCCTTGAAACAGATCCTTACCCTACGTGTAACCACAAAACCAATTTGCGTATCACACAGCTATTTTTTTTTCTGGGATCTGTCACAAGCAACCCACACCTGCGCTCCTGGCAGCTCCTCACACCACCTTGCCCTATGAATGTACAGGCGACGTGGCAGTCGGAGAACAAACGCAGAGATAAAAAAAAAAAAATTAAGAAAGTCGGTCTGGTGAAACAGTAGAGCAAACAAAGGAGAGACTTTACCCAGACGCAATAGCGACTGCCAGCCTGCCCGAGAAACCAGAGGAGGGAGGAAAGAGCAATGTTGTAGAAAAACAGGAAGCACTGCCCCTCCCCGTGCAGAAAGCAGCTCTCACGTGCACAGGAAATTTTCCAAGTGAGAGTCACCCAGCATTAGAGAGCGGGCAAGTAGTTTTGCCGAGAGTCAAATCTGCAGATCTGGAGATCTCTCGGGAGCTATGTCCCAGCTCCAGGCCAGGTCAGAACCAGCACTCTCAGTTTCTGGTGTGCAAAGTTAAGGATGTTCTTCCTCTTTCTCTTGTATTTTCTCTCCCCTGGATTTTCACATCCTTACAGAAATGATGATGGCACTAGCATTTGGTGGTCATCACCTGGCCCTCCTCACCATTAGATGTTTCCCAAGATCTTTAGGGTCCCCAGCTGTGCAATGCTACCATGTTGTGCCTGGACATGAGAAGCACGAAGTGTGACCTAGCCGTCACACTGGCTCCGTTTCCTGCATGGAAGAAATGCGGGACAGAAAAACAGGGTATTTGCATCTTCACTGGTGCAAAACGGATTACTTCCCTCTCTTCCCTCCTCGTCTCCCTCCATTACTCACATCACCCTTAAAGCCAACAGGCTGTGTGGGACCTCCGCAAGGTTGGCTGTCATCATCTTCATCACAGAAAAACGGCTAAAAAGGTTCAGCCTCTTCTTGACTATTCTGATCTGACAGAGTTGACGTGGCCGTGGACTTTGCTTCATCCTTCTTTATCTCCCTCCCAAAGCAAAATTTATTGTTCTATTTTTTTCCACTTGCTTTACCCAAACAAGTAATGAGTCTCGGAAGGCACATGTGCTCAAGCCTAACGCCAAGTAGGTCACACCTACCAGATGTATCCCCACTGCTGCCCAAGACAGTCTCGGGTCTTCTGTAGCTACCTGCCCAAGGGACCACCCGCACTAGGAAATTCAGCAGCCTCGTTAAAGCCCCTTGTGACTGTGCTCTTTAATGGGCAGCGTGTGCAAGGACCCCATGCTCACACTTTTTGAAGTGTCAAAACATTCCCAGCTGAAGGAGGGGACTGCCAAAGGGCAGGGAGCAACGAGAAGATGGCACGGTTGGCTCACGGGCTGCCACCATTCTGCACGTAATTTACAGTTCACTTTCTGTATTAGTGCAAGAGCCATCTTTGTAATAGCGGTGAGAAGAGCTCCTTCTCAAGTGCCACAAGGTTCACCATGCTGGAGGTAGGGAGAGCACCACTGATTTAGAAGCTGCCTCTGGCTCTTATGTTCAGCCACTCACACGAGCATCGACAGAGTCCCAGAGACACCGGAACCGTAACAGTGGCCTGGCAACCCCATAACCTACCTTCGTGAACTCATCACATGCAACTGCTAGATACACTGAGCTTGTCTGCTTCAAGCCCTTCTAAATTTAGGAGGAAAGCTGTTACGTTCTTTATTAGCATAGTAACCACTTCATCCTTCTACAGTAAAACATCTCTCACCCAGCTGCTCGCCTGTATTTGAGTAGACATTACCTGGCATAACTACCCTCCCAGCCACCACCAGAAATTCTGCTTTTCACATGCCCGAGCAGGCTACCAAAGGAGGTCTGCCGTGCTTTTCCTGGGCAGGATCAAGCAGGTTTCCAGCTCAGACACTGAGGGGGTGATCTCCTTTAAGTCACACACAAGGACCAGATACCCTTATAAACATTACAGAAGTCCTTCACGCCATCTGATGTGGTAGACCCAGGAATTCTCATATCCTCTTTCTGACCCTAGCAAGTTCACACCACTGCAGCTTCAAGATCTTTTTTCCGAGTCCACATCGTCCATAGGGCACTTTGCCCTCCAGCTGTGAAGCTGACGTTTGTTGAAGTGTTCCTCACAGTCCTATCGTGCTCCTTTTATTCAGCATCAGCGCTGAGTAGCAGTGGGAGGCTGAATCTTCCTGGACTTGATAGAATACTCCAAGGCTGATGACACCCAGCATTAACTGCACATCAGATGTGAGAAGAGCTGTTTCCCAACTTTCCCTGGACTTCATTCAAAGCAACAGCTGGTTCAGACAAACTCCTGAGAAAGCTCAGCTTTCTGCCAACCAAGAAAATCTCACCATTTCATAGAAGGCATATGCTCTCAGATTGAAAGACTGCTGTTGCTGCAGTCATCCGGACTCTTCCACGTTTTGGATACTTATGAGAAACACCTCCCCTTTCCATCTCCTGTTGGAAAGATGACATCCAATCTCGTTTTGGATTTTGATGAGGCAAGAGCCTCTGACCGCTAGACTGAAGACACCTCTCTTTGGTGCAGTATGAAACGGGAAACTTCTCGAAAGGCCTTTGGTGTTTCAGGACATAGCGGCCATGCTGTTTGGCAGTGTGCGTTTCTGACAGCACATCACACCTGGGGCTCTGTTCTCTTCACTACTTCCTTGGGATTTTCAGTTCAAGACCGGGATTCAGTCTTCACTATCAGGGCCCTCTTGCGAGCATGATGTCGGTTACCTCCCCCTTCCACTGAAGAACCCACCACGCTTTACAGAGCTCTTTCCTGTCTCTAGCACTTCTGCTAGGCATTTGCTAAGAAAGTGTCTGTCTACAGAGGGAAGAGGAGCTCACTCCCAGATCTGGATGCAAATGGGCTCCTGCATCTCCCAAGCGACTTCCTAAACTTTCTGATGGTACCAAGACTTTCAGCTATGCCCCACTCTTGCTTTTGCACCCCAGGTTGGCACCAGGCAGCCAAAAGACCCAACGATCTGCCTCGGGACATCAGACCCCTAAGCACAGTACCTGCCTTAACAGATGCGAGGCGGGTGCTAACTTTCTGTCTGTGTCATAACATTCCGTTTCATGGATACTGCTACAGCAGCAAGACTAACAAAACAAAGTTAACGTGTTTTCTGAAATGCTGATTTGCAGACTTGAAATGAGTAACCTCTGTCAGTAGAAGAAGTGATACAACACCAAAGTCCGACAGTGCCGAGGGAGATGGATATGGCAGTGAAAGGTGGAAAATACATTCCCTTGCCCCTCTCCTCTGCCCTCCTGGATCGCAGCACTCCAAAGCACTAAGAGTCTCAACTAAGAGTCCCAGAGATCCCACCAGAGGCTAGCCTCTAAACACACAGGTCACCAAGACGTACGTAGCCGAGCTGCTGCCGCCGCTGGGGATCACGCCCTGCGTGCCTGCCAGATTTACCCCTGCCATAACCGCCATCCACCGCCGATAGCTGCAGGCAGGTCTGTGCCACGCCATGGAGACAAGGATGCTCTCGAGATGCTGCTAACAGGTTGGTGCCCCGCAGGCACCGCCGGGCAGAGGCTCGGCCCGAGGCCTGGACGCTGTTCGGGGCGCAGGGGGTGCCCCAGTGCCGTCCCCAGAATCCCTGTCCCGTGTCCCGCTGCAGAGTAGCGCTACGCCCGTCCCTGCCCGGGCCACCGGCTCTCCTCGGAGCGGCACCAGGAGCGGCGCCTTCCTCCCGTCAGAAGTTCTTCTCGGCGGGACGGAGATCTGTCCCCCTTATACTCCGTTTTCGGCAAACCCCCGCGGTCCCCTGGCGCACGGCGTACCTCGGGAGGCCGGCCGGGGCACGGGGGAGCGGCAGC
>NW_008825614.1:13932221-13935213 GCF_000699105.1 Pygoscelis adeliae | reverse complement strand
GTGCCAGCTCCCGCAGGAGTATGGGGGGCTCCCTAAGGCAAGGCGCCCGCCTCCCCGTGCTTCGCCTCCTCCCGGAGGGCAGAGCCGGCTGCCTGCCTTCTGTCCCCCCCAGCCTGCGACCCCAATGTAGACCAGCTGCCTTTCTGAGCAGGAGCGCTAAGGGGGAGCCCTGTCGGGCCCATCCTACTGGGTGAGCCAAGGGAGTTGAGCAGAGCAGCCTCAGGGCCGGGAGCGGCGCAGTCTCCCGTACCCCCACATTGCTGCGGTGGAAGCTGCAAGCCACAAATCTGAAAGAGTCAGTGATACTGATCCAGTATATACTGGGGTGTGTGTATATATATACACACACATATATATGTGTGTGCTATAGGAGGATGTGAAACAGTTTTCAGAGGAACAGGCAGAATCGGCTTCAGATTGAAAGACGGAGACCGCAAGCGTGAGCAAGGCATCCACAGGCAGCCAACTTTTGTGTAATTGCCATCTTCATTACGCTACCACCAATGTCATTAAGTGTCATTAGGTTTAACTCGGTTCCCTAGGACTTTCTGATTAATTGGATTACCCAATTAAGCAGGCCACAATTAAAGGGAAGATATTGTCATAAAAGCCTTAATTGTCTAACTTTTTTCCTGTTGAGCAGCTCTGAGTGTTCAATATGCCATTAAGAAACTCATCATCCAGTTTCCTCAACAGTGGGTTTTTAACATTAGTGTCCATTTGCTGTAAGCTTCATTTCAGACAGCTCCAACACCGAGTAGGCATTTTGTTTCACAAAGCCCATGCACAAGTTTACTTTGCAGAGCTATAAACCGCAGTAGGTGGTGTTTAGCAGATGGAGTTTTTCATGGAAGGTGACTGGTAAAGAAAAAAAAACAACAAACCCTGCACAATATTTTGTTACTGTATAAAGAAAAGCCAGATTCTGCAAATACTTGGCCACATGCTTCACTTTAACTGTACAGACAGTGCCAAGCTTCGTTTTGATGAATATTTTTTTGTGTGTCGGTGATGCTAAAGTGACAGCTCGTTTCTCTCCTCTCCTTCATCCCCGCGGTGGTGCTGGCACAAACGTCAGTCTGTCCCTCAGCAATCCAGGCAGGGGAAAACAAATCCCGAATAAAAATTCCTCTGTGACCTGCCTGGCTATTTGCGGTGCAGAGAGGTTCCTTATCCCCTCTGCTGTGCAGTCGCACCAGCATCGCCCCAGCACACGGGAGGGGAGGCAGCGGGGAGAGCAGCCACTGACGGAGAGCAGAGGCTGCCAGCGCTGGCTCTGGGATACATGAAATGTCGTCACCCTCCGAGCTCTCTGCTTCAGGTGAAACAGCCCTCGTGGGACAAGAGACCTGGTGGCACCAGAGCTATTTAAACCGCTACGGCCAGCAATCTGGGCCTGCTGAGGGCACACCATTTGTTAAATATGTGCAAAAACCAAAGGCCACATCTTCTACTTCATTATTTCATCAAAATCAAAAAGACCTAGGGCAGGAGAGAATATGACCCTTTTAGGAGAAAAAGCTCTCCTTCAAAAGAAAATGAACACAATTTCCCTCCAACTGAGGGCTAAGAAAATTATTATCAGATCTTTGAGTGACAGTCCAGAAAAAATAAGAAGTGAAAATGTGGTGGCTTTTAGTTAGAAGATGCAAGATGAACAAGTTGGGCCTTCTTTACATAGCAAGTCCAACTTTTCTCCTTTACATATCCCATTCCTCCTTAGAAAAATGGCTACTGCCTACAGAGGAGAAGAACAACAACAACAACAACAACAACAACAGATTTTAAAAAATGTTTCAGAGGGGATTGAAAACTGAGGTCTGAAGGAGTCTCATTGCTGGGTTGTGAAGCGAAATGTAGTTCACTTTAGTTTTGGGGACTAAAAGCATTATTTCTTCAGATTCAAAATAAAATATCACAATCCAAGACTCCAGGTACCCAGCATCTGACTAATACAGTCAGGTCACTGTGGCCCTGTCACAGGAGCTCAGCGGGCCAGATGCTGCAGAGACAGCTTTTCATAGCAAAAAGCAGCCCGCGCCGGCACTCCCAGGCTTTTGGGCCTCGCTCAAGGTAAGGCGCAGGGAGACGCAGCAGCTGCGTTGCGGGAGAAGGGAGTCTGCACGGCAGCAACAGGCTCTGTGCCTGGAAGAAACGCTACAACCTCTGGGCCAGATGCAGCAGTAAAAGCAATACTGAGTTCCTGGCACGTCCTCCTAATACAGCTTTGGAGGCCTGTATCAAATGAATTGCCAGTCACAGTCTTAACAGGCAATTTCAGAGACACATATGGCCATCCTTTTCATTCAAAGACCAGGTTAGGAGGGCTGGGTGACCTCAGATTGACATGTCTCTTTATTTTCTGGTGGGAATTCCCCTCGATGTGTGCACGGGAAAGCACATGTTAGTTCTGACAAACCCCCATCTCTGGGCTGCGGCCACTTCCAGTTTCTGCATGTCCTTCTAGCGGCTCTCCTCGATGCTAAGAAAAAAGGCTGCCGTAACCTCGTTCCCAGTTAGTTAAAGCTCACTCTGGTCCCTCTTTGAAACGCAGGCTCACAAAGGCACGGAAAGATCCCTGTCTTTTACAGAAAGAGGCGCAGCGAGAGGAGACATTGACCCGCTCCCGGCGAGCGGCAGAGCGACCTTACCTGCGGGGCTGCCTTCACCGATGCAGCCAGCTTCTCCCTCCTCTCCCTTGAAACCTCAAGATGGGAACCCATACAAAGACCTGTGTATGGTCCCTAACTCTCTCCTGAAGTCTAGCACATTATAAATTGGGCTGCTAACCTCTCCATGCAGGCTGCAACACTTGTCCAAACTAACACACATCTAAATGCAGGAAATGAAATTCAGACTTAAAAGAAGGAAGCCCCATCACCACAAGACTAATTACTTATACAAGTAAAGCCCACAAAGACTGCATCTCTGATGGGATTAACGTGGAGCAGACTGGCTGTCAGCAAACATCACCTCTCTCCCTGTAGGCCCA
>NW_008825614.1:13926762-13932204 GCF_000699105.1 Pygoscelis adeliae | reverse complement strand
GAAGCAAGGAAATGACTCAGAGGGAGCCCTGGCTCCCTGCAGGGCTGGTTGCAGGCACAGCAAATCCACATCCACAGCAAAATCCCTCAGCCACCAGCTTTCCTTGGCACAGGCAACTGTGCACAGGTGCTGCTGAGCTCCAGATGTTTCCCATTAGCAATGGCCCAAGTGTGTGGGGTGGTTATAAATGTCCCAGGGCAGGAGAAGAGTTGTCTGTAGGCTATCTGGTAACTGCTTGGGGCACCCTCTGCTTTCACAGCTGTATGTAGCGTGGGTTCTTTTTGTCTGGTTGAGAAATTTAAGGTAGAAGGGGATGAGGGGAGGGCTGGTGTGTGGTGTTCTTTAGGATTTGATCGCTCTGTTTCTGTGTGTGATGAGAGTAGCGGATGAAGTACTGGTGGGTGGAGAAGTTGCCTTGGAGGCTTACTGGGAGAGGCAGTGACTTCTGAGTTGTATCTGACTTGCACCGACAAAGTGAAAAGATGAATCTGTTGTTACATAAACAGTAACTGAATGGATTTGTATTTGTTAATTCCGGGGTACTCTTCCTTAACCAATGCCATCAAATGACATCTATGAGTGATCAAGGCTTCTGTGTGTGAGGGATCGGGGGTGGGGGAGTGCACGTGGTGAGTGGAGCTAATACCTTCGATAAGGCAAGGAAGAGGATGGTTAATCTGCCTGCGTAATGACGCTATCTTCCTCTCCCTCTGCCCTTCTCCCTCTAACAAAGCAGGCCAGCATCAGCTATACCTGTTCTGTTTCATATGGTGAAATGGATGACTGGGACAACAGTGATGAATTCATTCAGCGACTGGACTTTTCCAGTTGTGGTGAAGAGAGTGAAGACAGAAGCGTAAATGAGGAGGACGCCCCGAGCTCGAGCACCCCCAGGAGCGGCAAGTTCCAGAAGTGGCAAGGGAGCAGTCCTCTGCCAGCAACCCCTCAGAGAAAGCTTAGTGAGATTTTCCTGAGCAGGACAAAAGCCTGGGTGAGTCCCACCCGGAAGCCTTCCCCAGCCGTGAGCAAGAGCCGGGGTAATGCCGAGACGCCGCTGCACATCACCTGGAAAAAGCTGCAGCTGTGTGACACCCCACACACTCCCAAGGTAATGGCATGTATCAACTCTGTGTCTGAGCAGGCAAGGTCTGCGGCGTTGTGGGAGCATCACTGAGTTGCGTGGTGAGGGGATCTGTTCCTAGCCCTGTGGAAAGCATTTTTTCAGTGTTACTGTTGTTAGCCTTCTACTCTTCCCTTAGAAACCTGGATCACAAGCTCCTTAGCTGTGGAAGGGTTATTCTGGGGGTGTGAATAGAAACCTGTGTGTGGGAGCAAGTGTCTTGACTCTTTCCAAGTTGTCGTTAAAACCAATTTGTTGGCATTGGATCAGTCTGACTTAAAAAAAAACAAACAACCCAACAAACAAGCAACTATGTGCCTTGGCTGCCCATGTGCCCCTCGCACTCTGCTTAGGGGAGTGGACATCTGTAGCAGCTCTGTAGGAAGTGTGCACTGCGCTCCCAGAGGGATAAATGCATCTCTCTTCAAGGAGCTTGTCATTCCAGGGGAAGGCTGGAGACAGGCAGCTGCCCTGACTCTTCTGTTCGGCACATTTTTGAAGGCAAGTGGGTTTTCTCTTGAAAGAGAAAGTTGGAAATGGTGTTGTGGCTGGGGTATACTTTGTCTGGCAAGTCTGGATCGCCTCCAACCAGCTTGTTGTCCAGTGATGCTGATTCTCTTTTTGTGTGAAAGTGAGCTGCTCAGTGAATTTGGGGAAAGCAGGACTCTGTTCTCAGAGTAGCAGATCCCCTGCGGAAGGGGTAACAAATCAATGTGTGCTTGTGGAGGAAGGTTAACCTGTCTTCCTCTATGTCACTGTCCTAAAAAGTAATTTATCTACTGAGCTAGTTTCTCGGGAGAATGATCCCAGTCCCTATTTTCTGTGAGACTTTTTGTACAGAATGTAATACAACTGCTTTTTGTCTTCTGTGAGCACAAGTGGAGTCTTGGTGCCAGCTCCTCTGTTCCTAGATAACTTCTGTTGTGTGCACTGGCTTCTAGCATTCAACACTTGCAATGAAATGTAGCTCTTTCAGTTCTCTGAATATTCCTGCTCTGCTGATAGACTGGTTGCTCCTTTGCTTAAGTGCTACGCAGAAGATCAGTCCTTTCGGTACTTCTGAGCTAGGATTTGACTTTCGTCCCCCTCCAGAAACCTGATTATGTGCAGAGAAGGATGACCCTATGGCCACATACGACCAACTGTGTGGCCACAGTTACTGAGGAATGGCCTGCCGCTCTCTAGGGGAAAGCGGCTCTAAATGGCATCACTCCAAGAATTTCCTGCAATGACTCTTCATAAGAAATCTCCCTGAGTCTCATCTAAAAATAGGTGAGAGGTCTAGAATCTCTTCCAGACCAGATGGGCTACTGGTAGTGCAGAGTGCTTCACTGTGTGCTCTTGTGTAGAAAACATGTTGGCTGGATGCTTCAAGACGTGCTGCCTGTGGTTTGTCACCTTGTAGTCCATGAGCAGCAGTTGCACTAAATCAACAACTTCTTTTCCTTTGCTGTCTTCTGGGAGAAAGGTCTTGGTTTCCAAGCACGTTGCAAAAGGTGGGCTCTAAAGGGCCTAAATCTGCTTGTAAACGCATCTGGGAGCATTGATCTTGGAACATTTGAAGGTGAGAGAAAGGATAAGAGAGCAGAGCCACGTCTAACTGCAGACACATGAGTGCTGGAGCCCCAGCTAGGATGCATGGCAGAGGAGGTAGATGATTGTATTTTGTAGACTTACCCAATCCTGGAACAGATTGCTAGAAGCTAGTTGTGGTAGCTGCCTTACTTACACTGTATGGCAGCAGCTACTCTCAGATGATGTTACAAGAGACAAGTCTGATTACAAAATAAAGCCCTAGTAGAGCAGATGGGAATTGCATGCATTAACAGCAGGCTGCAATGGTATTTTAGATCCCTTTCTTCACTTGTGGCTAGACTAGAACATAGCCACAATTCTACAGAGCTTCTAGGCTGCTGGGTAAATTGGGCTTGGACATATACTGCTTTTAATATCTCCATATGCAGAACTCTTCTATCCAAGAGCAAGGAGATGCAGACCAGAGCTTGAGAAAGTCATCAAGAAGCACTTTCAGGGTCATGGTAAACCAGTAGCTGAACATCAAAGTATGGTATAGAAAGAGGTGTCCCAGAAGTAGCTGTATCCATGACTGCATCATCAATTAGGTGAATGCAGGATACTGCATGCAGCTCTAGGTTTTTTAATCTTCAAAAACTTTCAGTGAGAGAAGGGAGTAACTCTAGCTATGATCCTGGAGCCACATGTCCACTCACCAGAGTGAGACCACTGTTGGATCAAAAGATATAGAAGTCCCTTGATCTTCATGACAGGGAGAGTTCTGGGCTTTTGAAGGGCTTTTAATTAGAAGAAAGAGATATGTTAAAAAACCCTTTAGGCCTTACACTACTCTCCTGAAGCTGAAACAAGTAAAAAACAAACTTATATTTCAAAAAGCTGATGGTTACTGCAGGGGTCAAATCATGGAAAGCAAGTAGATTCTTCTGTCTTCAGATCAAGACTGGGTGCTTCTCTGAAGTTACGCTTTACTCAGCCCAAGGTTTTGGACTAGTAGGTGAAACCCAATGGCCTGTCTTCTGTGGGAAGCTGAACAATAGAAGATCCAGAGGTCCCTTCTGAACTTAAATTTCTGAAACTCTAGTTCTGCCTTCTCAAGGAGAACTGTTTTCTGGTCGCTTTGCCAGTAGCCATATAAAAATATTTCTACCAACTTCCCCTATACTAATACTGCTTATTGCTGGGGAGCCAAAAGGAAACTTGAGTGACATTCTATCTCATGTCCTGACAAACCTGTCCTGACCAAACTGATGCAACAGTCCAGGCTTAACAGAACTGGGTCTTCCATGTTAATGCAACATCTGATGCAATTTCTGTGTCTCTTGTAGGTGGGAAAGACGAGCAGCTGGCTCCTCTTGAGGACTGTGCTTGCCAAAATGCTCTGCAGGCCTCACCCAAGCGAGCAGGGAATAGAGTCTGAAAGGGCTTAGTGAAAAATGTAATACTTTGTGGAAGGAGAAGAAAACTGTCAGGAGTAAATTAGGGATGCAGGGTTTTAATGATTCAGCTGTCCTGAAGAAGGGAATTGAGTTCTCCTTGATTTGCAGGAGAGCAGAGATTTTATTCTGACAAAGCAGCAACAAAAACACTTTGCTGGTTTATCTGCCACCTTTTTTTTTTTCCTCAATACAGAGCCTTTTATCAAAGACAGCATTTCCTTCATCTGGGACAAAGGTCCCACCCAAAGGCTTCCGACATCTGAGATTTACTCCTGGTGCTGACTTGGATGACTCTACCCAAGCTTCTCTTGTCAACATTAATCCCTTTACACCAGAGTCATATCGACAAATGCTCTTTCTTCCTAATGGCAAGCGGAAGACCAGAGGAGAGCTGTAAGTGAACTACTCTTAAATAACAGTTGGGAAGGAGACTGTTTGAAGGAGATAAGTAATGATGGAGATGTTTAGTATCTGGACTTATTTGCTAACAGTGAATCATTCACTTCCATAGTATTCATTGTTGCAGAGCAAACATTAGCAGACATATGAAGGTAATAGAAATGTAAATAAAATCAATCATTTCCTTTGTTCAGAAATGTAAGTGGGGGATCAACAGCTAACCTCAGTGCTGTGGCTGTAGGAGAAAATTGTACCTCTTTCTTTCCTGACCATGGGTAGAGTGGAGTTTGATTCAGTCATGCACATACCCACAACTTGAAAGAAATGAGGTGCGTGTTTGCATGTATTACAGCTGTTAAGGTGGGTGCAGGCTACTGCTGACCTGCAGAAGTTCTGGATCTGGTCTGGGTTAACCAAGACACAAACTTAGTCAAATACCTGTGCGCTACAATGACGTTCAGCTTCTTTTATAACTCCAACTGTAACAGATGCTCAGCTGGGTATCCCCCTTGACAGCACAGTGAGGCAGTTCTCTCCTTCGCTAGGAGCCTGTTGTGCGAGGTCATCTCCCATGTAGCTTCACCAGTAATAAGGTGGCCGGGAGAATGATGCCCCTGAATGATGCTACTCTGTCCTGCGGGCACGACTGAAGTTTGTATGTGGGGGCTTTCTAAAAGGAAACAGACTTCCTAGCCTGGGACTACAGTCTTTAAGCCTCAAGTAGAAACTCATTGTGTATTAACACTCTACAAAATACACCTTTAAACTGTGAAGCAAGGTTTGGAGATTCTGTTGAAAAATGTTTTCATTCTAAATCTCGGTTGGATTGCTGCACTGAAATGATACAGCCAGACTTTCCTAAACTTCTGTTATAGGAGGGATCCTGATCCGAGAAACCAGATAAAACAGGAGCTACCTACCAAGGTGAGTGTCTCTGTATTCCTGCCCCCC
>NW_008825614.1:13916268-13926747 GCF_000699105.1 Pygoscelis adeliae | reverse complement strand
CGAGGATAAGATGCTTGTAAAGATTTGGTGTTTGATGAAACTTATTCTGCTATTGGAGTATAATTTATGGCAGAGGATGAATACCTACAACAATAACTTCAAGCTGGATGTTTTATGTTAACATTTGAGACAACAAACTTGGAAATGATTCCTAGCTCTAAAGGAAACTTCTACTAAAGCAGATCTGAAACTTTGACAAGCAATCCTAAAACACATCGACTTTGGTCAGGAGGTCATTCTAGGAAATATAATTTGGATTCCTCAGGGGGAAAGTAATTACTTTATTACTATATTATTGAATTACCATAAATAGTGATTGTACCTTTGTGGTTTGAAGAAGCAGGTGTATTGCTGTTCCTAGGAATTAGTGTACCGAGCATCTTTGGATGTGAATAGAACGTGGCTTCTATATTGCAAATAATATACGGACCCGCACTGCCTAAACACAGACTGAGCTGAACAGCTCTGATGGGGCGAGTACTGAGGGCAGAGTTTCAGTTGCGGTAGTCACAATGGCAAACTTCTGAAGCAAGGCAGCAAATTCTGTACTCTCCTTCAGTAAGAAAACATGCAGCTGGTGGGGGGTATCTGTGTGCCTTGGGGTCCAAGGGAAGACCCCACCACAGCTTACGTAGCTACAGGACAGTAAACACTGTCTTACAACACAACCAAGTTCTCTTGCTGTTGCTGATGTCTGTGCTTTGCTGGCAAACCTCAGCACTGGGGTGTGTTGGCCTGGCTGCACGGGGCGGGCTGTGAGGTCTCATGTACCCCCAGCTGCACTGGCGGAGATGGGCGGCTGGTGTGGGAACCCGTGTCTCGCAGCCTTCTTCCTTCTTCCCAGTTTTATCTGCGGGGAAGCTACTCATCCAGCTGGCTTCTGGAAAGCAAGCCAAGCCTGAGTTAAAGATCTGTGTTCAGATGAGGTAAAAAAAAATTTCAATTTTCCTGAGCAGCCCCTTGAAGGAAGTATCTGTCTTGTGCAGGTAGGTAGAATTGTTCATTGTAACTGTAAAATAATTAGGCTTACTGGAAGAATAATGGTACCCTCTAGCCGAGAAGACGGGTATTGCAGAAAAACTGGTCTGGGTGGCAAAACTACAGCTGCAGAGTAAATCTGCTACCAGGTAACATCCGGGCCTACCACAATTATTATTTTCCTTAGAAGAAAGCTTCAAATAACTTGTGGCTTACTGAAATATTTTTCTGCTCCAGTGCTGAGTAGAATGAGCATATAATAGAGGCATAAAATTGTGTACTAGGAGGTATCTTTACGCCCTGAGCTTTTAAGATACCGTAAAATATAGCTGCCTTATGAAATACAACCTGTTGTGAAGGGCTGATGTTTCATATGGGCCACATCTTACTGGCTGTGAGGACCAACTCCTTGCCCCCACCCTTTAAGGTCATACACCATATACTAGCAGCAATCCTAGCAGTGGTTTATGTGGAATGCAGGAGGGTGAAGAAAAATCACTTAGTCCATTCTCTCATTGTTCACTTCATGCTCCACTGCTTATCTCTTCTGTACTTATCTCCCCTGCCAGTAGACATCACTTTACAAGCAGTACCAGCAGCTCCTATTTCCTTAGTGACCATTACTGTAGCAATAATGACGTTCTAGCTGTTCTGCAGGCTTTCATCCCTTTGTGGAAAAGTGGCTCCCAGTGAGAAATAGCTGGGAATACAGGGAGGTACACTGAGACCTGCTAATCTGCCATTAGTCAACACCTGGTGTTTCAAACCTGATGAGAGCCTGAACTGATGCAGAATGTCCTTGCTGCAGGCAACCTTAGCTGCCAGAGCAAAGCAGTTCTTACAGCTGAGGCCACCTTAAGCCAAGGCACCAAGCTTCTCTTCTGAGCTCAAAATAGGCAATAGCTCTTATTTAAACAAAAGCTCAGTATGTGAGTCTGGCTAATTCAGAGGTACTGGACTTCCACCTACCAAGGCTGGTAACAGGTCTTCTCAAGTCTGCAGTAGTTGGGCAAAAGACAAGTATTTTACTGTTGCCTGCTGTTCATCTGACTCATCAGCCATGGGTCTAGGAATTGGGCAGGGCTGCCAAGAGAAGAGATGTGATGGTAGTAACCCAAGGAGGCTTAGGCACATACAGCCAACCAGACTACAATTCTACTTAGCTGCAATTTCTACCTATGGCTAGTAAGTCATGATTTAAAAAAAAAAAACAAAACCACAAACCAAAAACCACACCTTGGCCAAACCAAGCCAAGATGGCCTTTGTTAGGGGGTCAGCAAAAGCACAACATCTCTAAGTGGAAGGTAGTGTTTCAAGAAGAACTGGCAGCACATCTGCACACATGCCTGGATAAACATCCAGGAGAGGAAGCAACATGGATGCTCTGTGAAAGCAAGTGCTACACAGCTCTAAAAACATGACAGATGTTATCTGAGTCTTTCAACTCATACTTGTCTCTGCTGTTTTTGTGACCTTCTAGAGATATCCTCTGAAAGAAAGCAATATGGTTTCCCGCTACAAGAAGGAGTTTCTGGAACTAGAAAAAATTGGTGTGGGGGAATTTGGCTCTGTCTACAAGTGCATCAAACGCCTTGATGGATGTGTTTACGCCATCAAACGCTCCAAGAGGCCTCTGGCAGGATCCTCAGATGAGTGAGTGTGCTAGCTAGAAACTGCCAGTTGAAATGATGGGCATGTTCTTGAGAGGTGTGATGGGGAAGGAGGGAGTGTGGATGTAAAGGTATCTGAGGGGTGGCATGAGCAAAAACTGGCTGCTGTTGCACTCCCAAGTAGCAGTTGGGAGAGTGGGTGAAGTTACTGCTTTCGGACTATTGAACATAAATATCTGAGAAAGGGAAGAAGCCACACGCGTTGCAGTGAGATGACGGCTTACCTGAACTCCTCAGGTCCATGCAGCCAGCCTCTTTAAAATAATACCTGTCAAATAGTTCATTTGTGGTATGTCCCTGCCCTGCTGTGTGGCCAGCACTGCTCACATCTGTATTGACCAGCTAGTGTTGTCCTGCATGCTGAAGCCAAGCCTTTGAAGCTGCCTTTGCCCCTTATATCACTGAGCAAGTCTTTTGTTATTTTTTTGACAGCTGCTCAGCACATTTTGATGTGGTATTCCTGAACATCCTTTTTAAGGGCAGGTTTTGCTTCAGCAGCTGTGAGAGCCAGTCCATTTGCCAAAACTGAAGAAAAAGTCCTAAACACCTCTGCTTTCCCTCTCTCGAGCCAGGCTACAAACCAGAGCTCCTCTCATGGTCCCAGGCAGGACCCTGGCACCCAGTCACCACTGCTTTTTCTGTGTGTGCTTCTCCAGGCAACTGGCACTGCGCGAGGTTTATGCTCACGCTGTCCTTGGACACCATCCCCATGTTGTGCGCTACTACTCAGCATGGGCAGAGGACGATCACATGATTATCCAAAATGAGCACTGCAATGGTAAGAGCTGTGACATTGTTAAAGGCTGAGATCTCAGGACGGGTGCAGTTCCCTTCTTTTGTGCTTAAATATGGGATGTTTTGGCTTACAACAAAGCAAGCTGCACTGGGGCTAGTTTCATGGAGAATCCAGCAAGTGCTCATAATAGTTAGACAAAGCTCTGAATGGTGCCAATGTCTTACAAGTAGTGAATACCTGCTAATTTGTGGGATTTTAAAACTGTTCCTCTGTGGCTGGCCTGGAAAAGTATTCCCCATGCCGATGCTTAGAGCTGCATCTGGGACTGCCCAGGTAAAACCTGATATGAGTGACTCACACAGCACTTAACTGCTCTTATCTTGGAAACAAACCCTTCTTAATGAAGGGGAGTAATGATTTGAAGAGTGGCTACCTGGTTGAGATGAAGGCACCTTGCATCTTGGCTAGAAGAGAGGGCTCAATAGCTGTAGAGGAATGGAGCTAAATAATGAGGTAAACTGTAAATGGGGTGCTGCAGGCAGGGTGGGACACTGTCCTGGTTTTGGCTGGGATAGTTAATTTCCTTCCTAGTAGCTGGCACAGTGCTGTGTTTTGGATTTAGGGTGAGAACAATGTTGATAACACACCGATGTTTTAGTTGTTGCTAGGTAGTGCTTACACTAGTCAAGGACTCTTCAGCTTCCCGTGCTCTACCGACTGAGAAGGCTGGAGGGGCACGAGAAGCTGGGAGGGGGCACAGCCAGGACAGCTGACCCAAACTGGCCAAAGGGACATTCCACACCATGTGACGTCATGCTCAGTATTGTCACTATTGTCACTATTGTCACTATTGTCACTATTGTCACTATTGTCACTATTGTCACTATTGTCACTATTGTCACTATTGTCACTATTGTCACTATTGTCACTATTGTCACTATTGTCACTATTGTCACTATTGTCACTATTGTCACTATTGTCACTATTGTCACTATTGTCACTATTGTCACTATTGTCACTATTGTCACTATTGTCACTATTGTCACTATTGTCACTATTGTCACTATTGTCACTATTGTCACTATCCACGAGTTTTCTCACTTTTACTCTTCTGATTCTCTCCCCCATCCCACTGGGGGGGGGGGAGAGTGAGCAAACGGCTGTGTGGTGCTCAGTTGCCGGCTGGGGTTAAACCACGACAGACACTCTTACTTGGATTTGCCCTTGGCTGTACCACTGTTTGGGAGACATTGGAAAAGACACCTCTGGCTACCAGAGGAGCTGAAAGCAAATATGTAGCTCTCATCTTTTAACCGCTCCTGCAGTCTTAGCGCTCAGTGATGAGCGATGATAGCTGTTTGGAGTAATGACTTCAAATCTGGTGGAGGTAACCATGAAATGCGGTGATCACTGCTGCAGCATTGATGTATTTCTTGCGTTCTAGTGGATGAACATCTGAGACTAAAGGAGAAGTGGTGAAAAGCAGGCTGATGGGGAGAGAGACCATAGTATTTACTAGTCCTGAAATAGCCAGTGCCTTAATGGAGACCCACAAAACTCTGTTTCTGTGTCAAATGTTACATTCTTCAATCAAAAATCTGCTAGTCGGGAACTTAATTTCCTTGGTCCACCATTCATACACTTGCTTTCTGCCTGTAAGCATGGCAAAAGTAATTAACTTTTTCTACTGTTCACTTGCAGCAGCAGCATCACTACCAGGTCAGCCCTTCTGGTGCTGTAGGTAGAACTGCAGTCGCTCAGTCCTCGGCAAGCAGGAGGCAGGGCGCTCTGAGGCAATGCAAAGGCTGGAGCCAAATGGTGATGTCCAAGTTTGATCACTAGAGCATATATAGCTGGTCTGGTCGGGGTTTGTCAATAGCAAGCCTGCAAGTGCTCGGGGCAATGGTTTCTACTAAGCTATTTCAGACATGCTGCTCTGTAAAATCTTTGTCAGGTCTCAGACTGACTGTTTTCACCTAGGTGGGAGTCTCCAAGATGTGCTGCTGGAAAATGCAAAGCTTGGCCAGTATTTCCCAGAAGCAGAGCTGAAAGAAATATTGTTACAAGTCTCCATGGGGCTAAAATACATCCACAACTCTGGCCTTGTGCACCTGGATATCAAACCTAGTAAGTATAGTGCTCTTCTCCTTTGTGGGTCCTCCAAGTGACCCTCCAGGGGTAGGACCTGTAATAGGTCCTTCTGACTGGACCTATTATAGTGCCTCAAAGGAAAGAGAATCTTGCCCTAAAAGGTGAATGTCTTGTGGGTTTTTTAATCTTGCCATTACTGCTGCTCTAAAACTGAGCCTTCTCTGATAGTTAGCAGCATTTTACTTCTGTCTCATGATCTTCATAATCCTGGCTTATGGGAATCACTTTTGTATGGGTGGAGCAAGTAGGGCTGCTAATGAAGACGGACTTCCTTATTTGCTGCTGTCTTGTTGCACAACACTTGACCTTTCTATGTGAGACCTGGAGTGAGACATGAATATTTATTGTACCTACCCTGAGGGATTAAGTTCCTGCAAAAAATAGTAACAAGCTTTCCTCTCTGCAGCTGAGGTTGGGCACCCCCAGGGCAATGCTCCCCCTGTCCCAGTCACGTAGTTACCTCCTTATAGGAGCTCCTCTTTCCAGCTGAAATCATGCTTCTAGCTTGGGGAGTAGAGGGAGGGCCAGAGAAGCTGATTACACTGGGATATTGTATGCACAAGGTACAACTGTCTGTCTTCTGTCAGCTGTATTGCTGAATATGTAAACTGGGCAGAAAGACTAACGGGTGGGAAGCCTGTGCAGAATTTCTCCGGCTGCAAAGCTTAGGTAGCTTGACAGGTGGGATTTCGACAAAGTTGTCCAGCTGCTGCAGTCTGGCTACCGATTTCACACTATTGCTAAACTTCACTGTCTTGCAGGTAATATCTTCATCTGTCACAAGCTGGCAGTTGCGGGCCCTGCTGGGCAGGAAGAGAGTGACAGTGAAGATGAATTCTCTTCTGGCGTGGTGTATAAGATCGGTAGGTTTTAGCCCACTTTACTACTAGCTTAAGATTAGGGCTGCTCATTACTGCTTGATATTGCTCTGTCCTGCTGGCTGAAGAGACTTGCATGCAAAACTGATAGCATAGTCCTGAATGCCTCTGCTGCTTACCAGAAGTAATTCCTCTAAGACGACAAGTCCTAGAAAACTCACGTGCTTGTTTCCAAGCCCAGATTCCTGAGTAGGAGCAAGCTTGCTCTCTTAATCGGTATTTCCTGATTGCTCTGTTGGTGCCTATGAAATGCAGGCTTTTATTGAGGAGGGGAAATCTACATCAGTTTGCTCCATTAGTTGCTCATTCTTTGTCTCAGGTGACCTTGGCCATGTGACATCAGTAACAGACCCCCAGGTGGAGGAAGGAGACAGACGGTTTTTGGCCAATGAGATTTTGCAAGAGGTACAGCTGCTAGTGGGATGGTGGGGAGAACAGAGTGGTGAGCAAGTGGGGAAGAGATCCACTGTCGTGAAATCATTGAATCATGGCATATTCCTTGTCTTATCTCCTCTTTCTTGTGTCTGGTCTGGATGTGAAATCGGCAAAATTAACACTTAATTAAGAATTAAGGTCTTGTCGTGTAAATATTTAATGTACTACATAGGTAATTTTATCATTAGAATATCGCAAGTATTCTGCCTGCAAGGGATGAATGGGACAAAACCTTCATCAGTTTGGAGACATTTCATGTTGCACACCCAGCTGAGATTAAACTGCTGGATGTGACTACTGAGGAATATATGCATCCAGACAAATGCCTTGTACAAGAAACACTGATCAGGTAGTGTGGAGGGGTGGGAGGCGCAACACACCTCTTAAACTGGCTGCAGTTTTGCCACTCTAGCCAGTAAGCAAAAAGGGAATCAGTATGTAACAGCCAGCTTGGATGTGTTCATCAACTCGGGTATTTACGTGACAGTATATTTTTGTGCTGCAAGTGGATTTAGGAATTGTTAGGTCAATATATCGCATGCAATCTTTAGTTTGTTGGGCATGGCTAGCTTATTGCCTTGTGGTGAAGGCTGGAGGCACATGTTTGTTAGGCTGTCCTCTGGATTTGCTGCGGTGATCCTAATGTGGGCTGCAAGCTCCTCATGACTGGGTGAAAGCTAACGTGCTATTAGTTACCAATACCACTTGCTATCAATGTTTTTATCCTAAACAGGAGAAAACAGCTAACTGGGATGGTGAAGGCAGTGTCATATATACTTGTTTGGCTGTTTCTTTTTGAGCTGGTATCCCAACCCACCTCTGTTCAGTGTAGCAAGACATTCCCTTTCTGTAACTCTTTCTTCTCTCCGCAGCAATACTGCTATTTGCCAAAGGCAGACATATTTGCCCTGGCACTCACAGTAGCTCTAGCGGCTGGCACGGCACCGCTGCCTCACAACGGGGCCATGTGGCACCACATCCGCAAAGGCAATATCCCGCCAATCCCCCAGAAGCTTCCTCATCGCTTTCTTGAACTCCTCAAGGTGAGGAAGTAGTCTTGACAGGATGGAGGTTTTTCCAGCTGGCATGTGACAGAGGGAATGTTAAACCCTGAACTCCTTTGCCTTCTAGCTCATGATCCATCCTGACCCAGTGGAAAGACCTTCTGCCATAGCTCTTACTAAACATCCAGTTCTCCGTCCTTCACGTGGAAAAGCTGTGCAGCTCCAGAAGCAGCTAAATGTGGAGAAGTGCAAGACTGCCATGCTGGAAAGGTAGGGCTGGCTTGGGCATGAAGGGGAGAAGACATGGGCACAACAAGTGCTGGTCACCAGGCTTGAATGTAGGGTGGTAGTGTTGGGAGACCCAGCGTGCAGAAATACCCAGTCAGCTCCTGTGCCTGGAGCTGGGAGAGTGATGGGGCTGCAGCAGGGACCCGTAGTGCCCAAGCAACTGTGGTAAGCAGCTGCGGTTCACTTCTAGCTTTGAGGAGCTGGCAAAGTTAGAGCAGTGAACTTGCACGCTTACTGCAACCACCAGTGATGGAAAATGCTGATACAATATGCAGCCAGTGGGCAGATGAGGAATTGATACTGCACCGAGATAGTGGTCTAGCAGAGAAGGAAGAGAAATATCAGGTGGTGGCAGACATCCTTTTTTCCCCTTGCTCCCTCTCACTACTGTTGGCAGTAATGTTTTGAGGTGCTGGGATCTAGGAACTGCCCCACCACCCCTCTTAGTCCTATAGTCAGCTGGGGAATTGGTTTTCCCTGTAGACAGGGGAGAGCACATGCTCTGGGAGAGCAGCAAGCATCAGGGAAAAAAGGCAATGGAAAAGAAGCATGTGCCTTTATTAGGTATTTGTGCTGCACGAGATGGCAATGATCTAAGTTCCACCATTCACAAATATCTGAAAGAATGGGAGAAAAACTGAGCTAGGGACTCTTCATACTGGTGCCAGTCTAGGTGTGTGGTGCTGATGTGATGCATAGCTTTCTTTTGGTAAACCTTCAAAGCTTATCTGTTCTGAAGCAGAAACTCTAACGAAACCCACAGTAATCTTCCTGTCACCCTCTAGTGTCAAAAGTCACCACTCTCCAGCAATGCTGGAGTACTGCAGTAACCCTCTTGTGCAAGACTGTTCATAGCTTTCTTCTGTAGCTGATGGGGATTCGTACATGACATGGTTTTCTTCCTCTCCTCTTCCTTCCATCTCCCCCCTGCAGGGAACTTAAAGCAGCCCGCCTTGCCCAGACCCTCATGAAGGACCAGCCCTTAGGAAGTGCCAAGTTGCAAGAGTCTGAAACCTCTTCTAAGCAGAACAGCAAGCGCCTGGTGGGAGGGAAGAGCTGTCGCTCATTCAGCTTTACTTTGGGTTACTGAACTTCTGTGTTGTCCAAAAAGCCCTGGCTGCTGAACGGCCCTGTGAAAGCAGAGGGTCTGCACAGACCAATGCCCCATATTAGCTCTCCCTGTCGTGGTTTTTGGTTCCCTCATTAGTTAAGATGAGATGTTGGCCGAGGGAAGAATGGCTAGCTTACAAGTGTCAGATCATGGGATTTAAGATTATTGTCCTCAGTCTTTTACCTGTTTAATTTCTTGTGTAACTGGTCTTGTTCTAGACTAAGAATAGCTTTGCCATACAAGGGAAAGGATGGCATTTCCTCTACTCGCCTCCCTCTCTGTTCAGTTGGGCCCTATTATTTATGGTGTTTGTGTGGTCTTAACACTCTGGCCACCTGCGTATCTTTAGAGGGGAGACAGTGGCTGTACATGGAGACAGCATGTACAGCTTGGGTCCTCCTAGAAGTGAGGAGGTGGAGACTATGATAGACAGTTTTAACTACGCATCAGGAGGCAGGCTGGTTACATAGCAGTCCTGGTGGACTTGGGATGCAGTTCGAGTGGCATTTCACTGAGGGGGACAAAGAGTAAAAGGAGACCCTTTGGGTTAAGGGGGCCTTACTTGTGGAAGTTGAAAGAAAACTTCCCCTCCTTAACTTTCAGCAACAGGCACGCTATCGCGTAGCTGATGTGGTTAAGATTCTGCAGACTAGTCCCTGATGCCTGACTTGTTTTATGCCAGTCGGCGAGGACTCCTGGCTTAAAGCAGGGGGGAAATGACTGTTGTGTGCTGGTGGGTGGGTCTGTGTACCCATTGCCCTTCCAGTTATCTTACACGTGGTGCACCTGCCTGCCTGGGAGCTGCGGCCTTGGGAAGTCAGAAATGGCTTTTTAGGCCTTGTCAGGTTTTTTTTTGGAGTTGCCTCTGTAAAGTGGGTGTGGATTTATTACATCTCCGGCCCCCTGCATGCCGCTTAAGGCACTTTCTGGATCCTTGTCGGCTGTATGTCTAGCTGTGGTAGTTGGACGTGACCGGTGTACTCTTACGAGGGAGAGTGTGCAGTTGGTAACTTGGCTATTTGCAGGTTTTACTGGTTTGTTTTCAAGTGTTGGCCAGTGCTGGCTTTTAAACTGTTAGATCCTACCCTTTGAGAAGCGAAACGTGCAAATAAAGATTTTAATCCTTTTACCTACGACGGAGTGACTTTTTCTTTTCTCCTTCGGGCCTCCTTCCCCGCCACCCGGGAGATCTCAGTCACCCGCCGGCGAAAGTCTGACGGTGGGTGG
>NW_008825614.1:13905536-13915331 GCF_000699105.1 Pygoscelis adeliae | reverse complement strand
AAGATCCGGTTTACGCGTGGAATGAGTCTTGGGTGATTTGCACGTACATCAGTGAGCCATACGGACGCGCCGAAGAACTTTTGTTTTGCAAGTTGCGTTTCCTCCGGTTCAGCTCCTCTGTTCCACGCAGGACTGTCGGTCTCGCCTTTCTTTAAGTTGTGCAGCCACTTGTGATAGGAGATGAGCTTTTCTTCCAGTTCCTTCTTACAGAGGCGTTCCTGGGCTTTGCTTTTCTCCTTTCTTCTAGGACGTGATGTTTGCCAGCATCAAGTCGGTTCCTTTTCTTTTTCTTGCTTGTGTTTAGCTGCAGCAATCGGGTTTTTGTGGCCTTGATTTGCTGTTTGCTTGGGAACGAGGGGTTATCAGTGCATCGTACTGCTTATGGCGGTGGGTAGATGTACATTCTGGGCACATCTTGTTAATCTCTGAAGTGAAGCAGAAAGTTGATGAAACCATCAAACCTGTTTGTTTCCAAAAACCGAAGCCCAGCCAACTAAACAACCCCTCCATTTCAACCCCCCCCCCCCCTCACGTATTACAGAAAAACAGCAGTTACTGCACGTCCCCAAAATAATTGCTGAGATAATGTACCTTTGGGCCATTCATTTTCGTAGGCAGCTTTTTAACCCCAGTTTAACTAAATATTCTTTGAATAATCCTATTGGCTTCATTTAGCTGAACGGATTTCTTCCCTCAGTTCCCCCGTAAGTTACCAGAAAAGAACGTACTTGCAAAACCTCTGTAAGTGTTCGGAAAACGAGGTGTAAAAGCACGTGAATACTGTTCATAGTTTGTGTCTTGGAAACTAACATCTGTCTGTTCCTTCAGGTGCTTCGCCAGTTTGTAAGACATGAGTCTGATACAGTTGGCTCGTTGGTACTGGAAAGATGTAAGTAGCTCCTGAGATGAAACTTAGCTGGTACTCTTTGGGTTTTATCTTGGTTTTAGAATGGCTGAAATATGCCGGGAGAGGAACAGTTAGGAATGGTCGCTCCTGAACGCAGTAACTTAGAACGTGTTGTTTCAAACAAACAGACTCTTAAGTAGCTTCCTGTCTGGTCTTTGTCAAGTCAAGCAGCCCTTAAGGGGGAAAAGAAAAAAGCCCTGACATGGAGTACAGCCTGTAAAAGGCAGGTAGTCCTGCTTTATCAGTGGCAGTGAATCGGGTACGCTACTGCCGTGTTTTCTAATACCTGCATTTAGGTGTCTCGTGTGCTTGTTTGTTAGACTCCCATGTGCCTGGGGGACTTGTTTGGGTGCTGCTGCCCCAGCATGATTTGCTCCAGGTGTACGCTTCAGACCTTGCCATTCAGTTCACGTGCTCATCGTGCAAGAGTGATGCTCCCTTGACCTCCTCCAGTTGTCCTTCAACAAGGAGAAGGAATAAATTGTGTCCACCCAGTCCTGGTACCTCTGTAAAAACTAGCGACCCTCTAATTCAGAGGATGGGGTGTAAAAATGCAACTTTATTGTTTTAAAGGTATTGTTTTAAGGACAAAACAATGCAATACTATGGTTTTATCATAATGAAAAAAAAAGTCAAGATAAGTAAATGCAAAATAGTCTCAAGTGACATATGGATGTGTCTGAAAAAGATGACAAAGGAACAGAAAGAATAAAGACCCTTTAGCTTTCTAAATGAGCTTACTGAGCAGTGATAACGATAGTACAGGCACAGTCAACCATCTGCAGGGCCTGAATAAGCCAGAAGTCATCAGAGCTTGAAAAATGGTTAGGAGATGCAGAAAGTCGTTGTTCTGGCCCTTGAGAAAAGCTGCCGACTTACAACTTGCCATGATTAGAAGAATCATAATTCACCTGTATATGTATTTATTCTCTCGCGTTTCAGCCATGAATCGCGTTCAGTTACTTGGTCGGGTTGGACAGGACCCTATCATGAGGCAAGTGGAAGGAAGAAATCCCGTTACCATATTTTCTCTTGCAACCAATGAGATGTGGCGAACAGGGGACAGTGACGTTACCCAGGGAGGTGAGTCTGCAATTAGCAATGTGCTTCTGCCATGTTCCGAGGTCACGTTTGCATATTCAGTAGCACCACGCTTTGACTTCAGGCTGCCATGTAAATCTCTTGGGTGCAGGGAAGTTCCTTTGAGGTCAGTAGAGATGCGGGTGCATTTTGTGTGTCTCTTACTGATCCCCGGCAGCATGTACTGAATAAAGATCTGCATGTCCACCTTCCTCTGGAGGAGAGGAAAGAGCATTGAGTTGGCAGTTTTTCGCTGTTGGGGTTGCCAAAGGTGTAGCAGGTTCCATACTCTAATTTCTATTCCAAGAGGGGGAAAAAAAAAGAACAATACATTTTCTCTTTGATTTTTCCATCAGTCTGCAGCTACAGATGTCTCTCTTTCTCTAACTTTTGTTCAATGCAGAGTGTGTGAAGGGAAAAAAATTCTTCTAGTATGAGCACTGGCTTCCAGGAGAACTGATCTCTTGGTTTGAACTTTCAAGTATCAAACTTGGTTTGATACTTTCATTTGGGCACAGATGAGTGGAACATTGAGTTCTAGTATGGAGTGGGAGGTCGAGTGCTAGTATACATCCATTTTCACATCACTTTTCTTAATTTGAGACCACCAATGCGTTGAAACTAATTTCTGAGGCTTGCGTCAAAAAGAGGATTTGGCATCCAACTTTGTTATTTTTATGTAACTTAGGTGATATCAGTCAGAAGACGACATGGCACAGGATTTCTGTCTTCAGACCAGGCCTCAGAGATGTTACTTATCAGTATGTGAAGAAGGGGTAAGTGAATAACATGCGGTTGAGGATTTAATGCCTTAGTAATCGATTGATGTAATAATTATGGCGACCAGGAGCTATACTAAGATAGAAGTGCCATAAGGTAAGTTAGCAGACATGCTACAGACAAGTGAGGCAAAAGCCTGTGTATTCAGCATCAGATATAGAGGGGAAAACAGCCATACAGTTCTCTGACCAGAATCAAATTCTTCATTTTTTCAGTGCTCGACTCTATGTTGAAGGGAAGATAGACTATGGTGAATATACAGATAAAAACAATGTGAGGCGGCAGGCCACAACAATTATAGCAGGTAAGGAACAACATACCGATGCCTACCTTGCCCTTTTAAAATGGAGAGGAGGTGGAGGACCTTTGAAATAGAGCTTGGTTTGTCTGCATCCTCAGAATCCCCACTTGGGGATTTCGAGAGAGTGAATAGGCCGTACCACTGGATGTCCTCTGGCACTGCTTGTGAAGACACAGAAAATGAGAGCATATAGTTGCAAACTGTTGCATAGTTTGTTCAGACAGACCAGTTGGTGCAGCAGGTAGATACCGTGTGTTTTTAGGAACACTGGTACGTAGTACTGCAGGTCAGGCAGATACCTTCTCTAAGCAGAGTTTGTTTAGTAGCTTTGTCCCGGTTTGGCAGGGAATTTTTTTCTTCCTGTTTAAGACTGGAGGCTTCACGAACTTTAAGGACCTCTGTTTGTGAAAGATCCTTTATGCGGGGATAACTTGATGGAGAATTTAGAAGGACCTCAGTCTGGTAGCCAGTAGTGGTAAGAAGAGCACAGAATGGATAGGGAGTAGACTTGTCCCTTGGGTAGACACAATGAAGAAGAGAACTGGGAAACTCAACTTTTTCCTTGAGCCTTTAAATAGCGTGAGCGCCCTACATCTTTACTGTGGGTAGAGCCACTATCTTGTGGCTTTTGAGGGAGGGGTAGAACAATTGGGTAGTAGAGCAAACATTTCTGTTACACAAGTATATCTAAAAAAAACTGGGCCAGAGGAGAAGGAAAAGAAACCAACCACAATTCTGGATGTTTCTGCTGTGTAGCCTCTTTAAAACAATAGTAATCAAACTTTCACATGAGCAGTTCAGCTAGCAGTGCCGTAGGTTGCCGTGTATAAATAGCTGGAGGGGAGAAGCAAGTCTCCTTTTTTTAATTAGTATTTATCCTAATGGTTTCTTCTTTGTGTGCAATATCCTCAGTCTCAAGATGCTTTAGAAATTACTGAGGCTTGATGAAATACGAGCTTCCTATAGTCCCATAGACTGATGACATGGTAGTGCATACTGAAAATGATAAAATAAGAAGGAAATAAGCTGTAACTGATAGAGATCATAGTCAAAGAATTAAACCATTAGTTTAAAATGTTTCTGGTATCTTTGACTGTGATCATCAGGTTTAGCACACTTGTTTCATTGTGTATATATATGGTCACCTTGAATTGTCAGTTTTCTGGGGAGAGAGAGCAAGAACCCTGTATCGGACACTGTTTTATTTTACGAACTATTCTTCTCTGAAATACACGTCTTTGCAGGTTATTTTAACACAAATAGGTTGTCTTTGTGGGTATGCAGCCTTGCAACAGGGCAAAATGGTCCTGAAGATTAAATGTTCTTTATTTCTTTTCAGATAATGTAATTTTTCTGAGTGATGGTGGTACGAAGGAAAAGGTGTGAGGTCGTTAGTGCTTGGACCCAGGCCATTTCATTCCTTGTGTTTAACAGTGCTTCATAATTCTGGAATCACGTATATTGCTGTAGTTTCTTGAAAAAATAAATAAAATGTTTGATACCTATAGGGTATCTGTGTGTGTTTTGTTTTGTTTTTCTGTGTGCTTTCTCTCTGTTCATCATGGTTTGGATTTCTTTCTTTTTTGTTCGTTCTTAAGAGAAAAGGTAACCCAGGCAGCTATATTAATTCTTGAGCTGACGAATATGTAAATGGAAGTCACCCTTGGCATCTTCAGCCATTTTCAAACCTTATCTCCTTGGCTGCCTTAACAATCTCTGTTCTGTCTCGCGGGGCCTGACAGCCTAATCACCTCTCAGTGTTAACATCCCTCCTGTTTTATCGGTGTCGTTCTCTGTTTTTCCTTGGCTAAGTCATTAATTAGACGGGAAGTTTAAACTCAGCTGGTGCTCAGCCTGAAAAGGCCTTCTGTGCCTTTGTGTCTGCCCCTCCACTGACCATAGCATTTGATCAAATCGGGTGCTGTCTTTCACCACACCCTGTTTTGGTCACGTGCTTAGGTCTTCCTTGTGACGGCATTTGACATACGATGACTCCATGATGACATCAGCGTTCTCATCCCAGTACCTTGGTAGGGTGTTACGCCCATCGTCTGCCATCAGGAGGAGCTGGAGGAACGACTGCCTTGGCTGTTCCTTTCGAGAGGCCTGCAATAGCGCGTGAAAAACATTCCTGGTCCGGGATTCTCAGTTAATGTGGGAGTGGCGTTTATTTTGCTTTAGCTTTGTTTTGTCATCAGAAAGACTGAGAATTATTAGTATTGCTAGTAAAAAACTGCGCAACTAAAAGGTGTTTCATTCTGTTACACGGAGAGGTGGTGAAATTCCCGCTGTAGTATGGCGTGATGTGAACAGGGAAAGAAAAACGTTACAGGTGACAATTTCCTGACTTCAAAGCTGGTGGGATTTTGTACCTCATCTCTCTCTGAGCCCAGCACTTATTGGGCATGCTTATTTATAGTTTTTGCAGCTCTTCCCCCTACAGAATGGTGATCTTGTTTATGCTTCTCTCTGAGCATTGTCAGTACTACCAAAAACTTTCAGTTTTTTCTTTCTTTTCCCTTTTTTCTTTCAGGTCAGCATTTATTTCTGGTTGAAGTTAATGCTTTAACTGGCATCCTAGCCCCTGTCACTGGCATACTGAGGTGTTGGATGTACTGGAAATGCTTAGCTACTGAAACGGGTTGTTATCCAGAGGAAATTGTGGTATCTTTTTAAATAGGAAGGTCTGACTTTAATTCCCTTAGCTCTTCTTGTTCAACCTGAGCCCGTTGTACTGCTGGGAGAAGTTGTGGCGGTGCGTTTCTGTAGTAGCGATCCAAATACAGTTTGTCTTTGGTCCCCACAAATTTTTCCCGTTAGCTGAAAGCTGGGGTTTGTCTTAAGCTTTCTTCATATCTCGGAGGCCTCGAGTGAATGTGCTAAGCCTGTTTGTTCAGCGGTTACCTCCTTTTTTGCACTCTGCTGTGGTGGTGGAGCTCAAGGCAGCTTATGACAGTGCCTGCTTCGGAGCTTGGGAGCTGGCTTTCCGCTCTGAACTCGGAGTAGAAGTGGCAGCGATGATTCCCTTCACCGCTGCACGTGGAGTGGCCAGAACTGCCGGAATTCCTCTCGGCGCCTGCTGAAGGGCTCGTGCTAATCTCCGCCCCTGGCTCAGGATGGGGACGGAGCTGAGCTCGCACAAGGGACAGGATTAGGTGCCAACAAAGAAAAATATTTGCTCAAGAACTTCAACTTTTCTTGCTTTTCCGGTTCTATTTAAAGTTGCTAGTACACTTTTAAAGATTGACCTGCTACAAAGACAACGCATACCTACTTTGGGACCACGCTGTTTGAAAAGCGGTGCAGTATCTTGAGTGTCCATCACAATTTTGCATTAGGGTAGATTTTCACAACTGATTCTGCATTAGCAATAGACATAGTTGCAGCAAAAATAAACTAGTGGCAAAGGTATGCTGTGCGTTCCCCTCTTACGTCTGCTTTGCTGCTATGGGGCAACGTTAATCTATAAGCAGTTTTGGTTGTGAGAAAATCAGGTGTGAAATCAGCATTCCTATAGCATCTGGGTCGGGGTTTTTTTATGGCTAGGTACTTGCTCTGTGATGAAATGTTAAAGAATGGAAGTGGCATCTGCTGAGTTAAATACAGTGATACCTTGTTTATAACTCGGCAATGAGTATTTTTCCACGCTGTCCCTTTCTAAATGGCATTCAGCTTTTGCTTGTCCGTGTTAACCTCTTGTGTAAACTGGATTAGGCAAACCCTGATTGCTTGCATCAACTGGGACATTTAGAAGTGTTTGACCTTGATGAGGAATTTATTTTATGTATTTATGGAGATAGATTGGAAGAGATAAAAAACAGACATGATTTCTTTTTAAAATGACAGAGCATTTTAACCAAGTATTTGGAGCATTTCTTAACAGCCCTGAGACAGAGCTATTCTGGTCTGCAACGCAGCTCAATGCCACTCAGTTATTTCCCTCAGTCTGGTGTAAGGTGTAGGAAACCCTCTTCTCCTGTGCTTGTTTCCGTGGCTGTAGTGCACTGGTTTGAGGAAGACGCCATGGGCGTTGTGCCTGTGTCACAGAGCGAAGAACACTTCCAACTTTAATTGAAGTGTGACCTGTATTTGGGAACACGGACACAGTTCGCCCAACCCCGCGTAACGCGGAGGGTAACGAGACGGCTGTTTCAGTGAAGTGGGACTTGATTTCTTTGGCTGAAGCGTCTTCTCTTGCTTCTGTTTCACCGCTCATCATTTCCGCGGACAGAGTAAGAGGGTGAATTAAGAATGACCAAGGCTTGGACTGGTACAGAATTACTAGAGCTTTTTACCAGCAGGTACCTGGCTTGGGTTCTAACCTAGCCAAAAGACTTGCATCCTGGTGACTGCGCGGTGCCCTGCATGAAGGGGGTAGCTGTTTGAGCCCTGTCCCAGCTCTGCTGTGAAGACCAGCAGTGCCTGCAGGAGCCTGGTAAAAGCCCGTGCAGAGAGGCCATGAATTGCAAAGGCAAGAAAGCTGAATTACTGCTTTGAGAAGTCCCTGGGTACAAGAGGTGGGAATATTCTGGTAAAGGGAACTTGTGTTTCTGTCAGCGTACCGATTATGTGGTTTTAGGAGCAGGCTGTCTCCAGTACTGGCGATCCCACTTCTTTCACGAGTATTCATGTCAGAAAAGGAATATAATGCCAGGATTGTGGGAAGAACACTTCACTGTTCTCAAGCACACCTTCTGGTTTTAACTCTGAAATTTCTGTGGTGGAAGCCTTTTTGCCAAGTAGCTGAGCATGTCTGTACATACAAACTAAGACTTGGTGGCCGTTTTATCTTGGTGATGGTGAGCTTCTTCACACAGCAGTGTGATTTAGATCTCATTTACACAAGAAACTTGCTTTGTTAGTGCATTACCAGGTACTGGGTAGTGCAAGTGATGTGTTTGCACATGACACACAAAGAAATCCACTTTCACGGTGTTTCTACAGAGACATCCTCTTGTGGGAAACGTGTGTTAGTGTGTGTGTGATTTCTTTCTTCTGCTTGTTGCTTTATGTCCCAGATAAAAAATCAGCTCATTACCATACTTTGCCATGTCAGAACAATCTCCAGCAGCTGCTGTGATTAGAAATTGATCGCTTGGTCATTCTTTGTGTTCTTAGTCCTGAAATTTGTGCCCTGTACCCTTTAAGAGGTGCTAAGTTTGTTGAATAAACCTTCTCTAACTACGACCACTTTCTATGGCGTTCAAGGGGTAAGATTTTTCATTTGTAGCCAGCCGGTCAAAAACCTAGCAATTGTTATCCTGTAGGCTCTGTTGCTATTTGTTCTTTTCTTGCTGGTTGACTTTTCAAACTTACTTGAACAGAATGGCTGTAGAAGATGGATGGTTATCTTGATCCTGGTTGTCGCAAGTCAGAAAAATGTCACCTGTAAATATTTAATGAGCCTTTGTGCAACTGACCTGATCGAGAACTGAGTAACGATGCGTTCGCAGCAGTCGCGGCTTCTGTAACCCGGATCTGCAAGGAAAAGAGAGCACCTGTCCTTTGCCAGGCTTGTGACTTATTAACCTTGTATTATTGCTAGCTTTTGTCTTTGATATTTAAAGTGGTGTTTGTTTGGAGCTCTACCTTAACAGCCTCCTCTTTCTTAGCTAGTTTGGTTTTCTGTGTGGGTTTTCTACATGTTTTTCCTGCGTGGGCTTTCTGCTCCTTGCAGAAAGGTGACAGAATGCTCAGTAAAAGAAAGCTGAGCTCTCACCTCCTCCCCTCAGCCCTATTTCTGCAGACAATAAATCCCCACCTTTTTGTCTTCTTGTAGATTGTCGGTCAATTTTTGCACTGTCCCCCTGTGCTGGAGAGTGAGTTCAAACCCAGTTCAGAGGTCTGTGGTGAGGAAGCGATCTTACGCAAAAGGAGAAATCAAAATGCTCTCAGAATTGGATGAGTTGGAACTTAAAAATACTACTAAAGCTGCGCTAAGAGGAAAGTTATGAAACACGGAAAAAGCGCCTTGATTTTCAGCATGCTAGTAACTATTGAAATCTACAATTTAAAATCCTCCAAGCAATATGGGAAAAAGTTAGGAGGACAGTTGTGTCTGTATCGTGTTCTTGCCGGTTTTGTGGTGCTTTCCACAGTGCCTGATTTCTGGTGTAGTGTCAGTTTGTGAGCAGCAACGCATAACACGTTAGACTGCTATCCCATGTGTTGTATCAGGACACTGAATAATTAATATTCTCTGGAAAGGATTAATGTCCTCCACTTTTGTCTCTTCCTTCTTGGTGCCCCATATGTGCTGCCAATTTTTAGTGGAAACTTGCTAATACAGATTTCTTTTCCCAAGAAGAACTGGTGCTGCAGCACAAAAACTTCAGCGTGGTCTGTATGCTGTTAGTTGCCACCATACAGGGCGGATTGGTCATATTTCCTTACAAAGTCTCATGGAATTGTCTTAGGAACGTTGAAGCTCAAAAATGAGATGTAGCCTTGAACACAAATTTTAATAATATGGCAGGAACTGGGCAGGATGCCCAGTTACCAATGTCTAGTCACTGGTTACCGATACCATGTTTTGTATTGGTGAGTAGCCCCAGAAATGGATAGTCTCTGTGTATCAACATATTTCAGTGGCCAAAGAAATCTTCCAAGATGCTTATGAATTCTCAGCAGCACGGTGTACCGCAGCGGCAGCCGTGCCTCAGGACCAACGTTACAAGAGAGCCCTGGGGAAGCGCAGAGGGGAGAGGGACACAATTTTACATGATGC
>NW_008825614.1:13903816-13905517 GCF_000699105.1 Pygoscelis adeliae | reverse complement strand
AGAGCGGAAACCACTGGGAAAAGCAGCATGGTTACCCCAGGGTGCCTCGTTTCCCATCGGCACTTCACCCAAGGGGGAACAACAGACATACGTACTGTGCAGCTTCTTTCCTAAATAACTATTTTTTTCCCGAGAAACGTGTTAGGACGAGAAAGTTCAGCCCCGTACTCTTGGTCAAATACCAGTCCTTACGAGACCCTCATCCTCAGCACGTTCAGCAAATGAAGTAGCAGTCACCCAGTCAGCACCTTCTTTCTTCTTGTGAGGTGGCTTTTATTTTGTTGGCTTACAAGGCAAACACGGCTCTCCCTTCGGGCTTCTCACACGGGCAAAACATTAATGTAGTGCCCCAGCCCAAAGAAATTCTCTCGTCACAGCAGTAATTTTAGGAGGATCTAATGTCAGCCAACAGAGTGATGGATTAACGCCTTTCGTTAAATGGATTATCACAAGGGCCACAAAAGCTTTGAAAGTAAGGACACATCCAGTGAAAACACGGAGGTTTCTGGATAAGGAACTGACCTTTACAACTTTCACAATCTGCATCTCCGGACTGGCACGATGGAATTGCTTTGACAACAGTGCCTGACAGTGCCAGCACACAAGAAGTTTGTACCTCCGGTCGGGTTTGCCAAAGTGGCAGGTAGCAGTTCAGGCGCTAGTAATTTGGCTTTTGATGCTTTCTGTGCTGCTGAGGGCATATACTGGACTGACTTGTTTCACAATGACTTAAAATAACTCATTTTTGCGGGAGATCTTTGGCCGGGGCAGTTAGGGATTTTCCCTCCATATTCTTCACCGGACGGTGTAGCTTTTGTTACACTTTTTTGATTATTTTCTTTTAATCAAGTCAAAAAGATTAATAAATCTTAAAGGGTCAACCCCCAAGAAGTCACCGTTATTTTTTCCTCTCCTCATTGCCGTTGTGCCTGATGGGTGATGGGATGTCCGTACGACTTTGTTGTCCTCAGAGGGCTAGTCTAGGCTCTCCTTAGCGAGGACTGTATCACTTACGACGCAGAAGGGTTTGCTCTGCGAGTGGACAAAGGTGGTGTGTCACAAGAGATGGAGTCTAAATGGGAGGTCCGACCCGTGGAAGAGAGAGAACTTATCAGGAAACCCAGCTACGATTCATGCACAGCGCAGCATGCAAATGCCAATTAGCGTTGAACTGCCTTGAACTGACAGCGAATTGCCTTGATTGAGTTCCAGGAGCTGAAATGAAGCCCTGAAGAATGCCCAGTCTCTTGAATCGTAAAGATTTGGCATCTTTCATTTTTAAAGAATGATAAAATGCCTGCGTTGTCCCGGCTTGGCGTGGAAGCAAGTCTTAAAATAGCAGAATTTCCCATTGACGGGGATTATTTTTGCTGCTGGTTGATTAGCGCTCTGGGAACGGTGTCAGGCAGTCAACAGAGTACTCATCGCTGCGAATGTCATGGCTGCACCGAGTTTTAAGTGCGGTTTATCCTAAAGCCGCTGTTTTTTACAAGGTATGTTCTGACGCGTCTTTCCTCTGACGAACAGGTGGGCCGTGCTCGGCCATATCAAATCACGGGCCTTTTCCGATTCTCATGCTTCCTTTTTAACTCAATCGAAAGACCGAGTGGCCGGTACCTCCCGACCGTAAACCCCGTAAACCCCCTGACGTTTGCGTGACCCCAGCAGCGGCAGCGCTGGGGCTGAGGGGACGGCGGGGGG
>NW_008825614.1:13899813-13900591 GCF_000699105.1 Pygoscelis adeliae | reverse complement strand
GAACCGAGGGACTATTCTTCCCTGGCGCTTGGAGCCTGGTCGTGGGCTATCGTGCCAGTGTCGGAAAAGTTAACTGTCCCCTAGGCATGCTGTGGGGGGTCTTGTAAAGACATTGATGAAATCCTTGCTTGAGTGGCTTTGAGGGCCAGCACATGAAGTTTTGATGTTTCGGTTTGGTTTGTTTGGTTTTTTTCTGGACTCCCCATATTTTTGCTTGTGCAAAATGCATAGTTAGGGCAATCCCGAGGAAATGTGTCTCATTACCTCCGCTGTGTTGTTTGTCTCTTGATCTGGAGGCTTTTTGCAAGCACAGAGATACAGCTTTATAAAGCTGTGTAGGTGCAAATCCTAAGTGGAAGTGAGCTGGACCGCTTCGGGACAGCGTGCACGGCAGACTCCTCTAGTCCGCTGTTTGTGCAAAGCACAGGCTGGTCAAGCTTGGTGCAGTCGTCGAGTGGAGACCCAGTGTAATGTGGTGGTGGCGACGACTAGCACGTGGCAGAGTGCCTGAGGAAAGGTGCTCGGCGGCTGCTGGCGCGTGCTCTGCGTTTCTTTCTTGCACCGAAGAGAGTGATGTGCCAATTCAGTCACCCCACAGAGAGGGACCGACCTCTTCTCGCAGGAGCAGTGGTGACCCCACAGCGCGATGTGCGGCGAGGCGGCGTGCTGGTGCTGTGCGGAGATCTTGGTGTTAGTCTTGAAAGGCAAACAAGGAAAATCTTATTTGTTGTGTGCTGTACACGGTGGCCTTACTGATCCGGGTTCGTGTCCGTCACAA
>NW_008825614.1:13889906-13899790 GCF_000699105.1 Pygoscelis adeliae | reverse complement strand
TGCATGCGTGACTCTCTTTAAACATTGTTTGGCTTCTTTGTCTTTGAAAACTCTTGGGCTTTCTTGCGCAATGTGTATCTTCTGGTAGATCCGGGGAAAAGCGATCGTGTGTTACGGTGGGTTGTTTTTTTTTTAAAGAGCCAGCGGGAACACTTAACAACGGAAAGCTCTTCCTTCAAACAGCTGTTTTCTTGTGGTTTTTCTTTAATAAGACACAGTCTTTTTTCTTTAACAAGGGGAACGTTGTGAATGAAATGAGAGGCTCTTCAGAGAGTGCTCCCCCTCGGATTTTACAGTTGTGCTGGGATACTTCCTTCTGCTTTGTTTGGATCCCTGTGATGAGAATGGAGTTGCTACTCTTAACTTTGGTTTTCTTATTTAGTATTCTCATATTTTTTTAGTTAGTGCCCTTGAAGGAGATCTCGCGCTTGGGCTAGAACTTGTGGCTGCAGCGACACAGATATGTGTGTTTTCTGCCCTATTTCAAGGAGCCTGGGACTTGGTTTTAAGTGTAGCTTGACAAACAAAACATCCTGGTTGTCTGGTAGATGGAAGTGTGGTGCTTTTCCCTCTGCTGTTTTCAAGTTTTATTGGGGATTTTAAGCTTCAAGTGCTATGATGATGCGTGTTTTGCAAGAGGCAGCGCATAGCTGGATCTGCAAATCTTTGGGCTGTGACACCCCCCCCCTCCTTTTTGGGAGTAACATTCTGCCATTGGTTTGTTTGTGCGGGTTTTTTTAGGAGTTTAAGACTTCTTTAGACCATTTTAAAATCAAATAGAAAGTGTGAAATCAGTTTATCTTTTTTGTTGTTTTTGGAATTCTTCCAAAAGAAGCTATCAGTAAAAAAATAAAAGCAACAAAATGCTATGGATAAAGTAGGTATAGTGGGGTATTAGGATCTTTAATTTCAGAAAACTTCCCTTTTTTTCTTTATCATTCTTTGGGGGGGAAGCACATGTTTCTGACTGTTGAACGTTCTCTTTTGCAAAGCGAATCCTGCTGTGTGGAGGAAAATACTGTGCTTGATACCATGAAACGCAAGTTCTCCACTTACCTCTGGCCAAAGCTTCATAGAATCATTTTTAAAAACAAACCAACCAAACAAAAAACCCCCCTCCGGATGAAACGTTTGTTCTTCTCCTGGCTTATGCTTTCCATCTGGGAGGACTGGTTTGACCCAGCTGGTTGTGCTGTGTTTGTAAACTTATTGCAGGGTGTTTCTGAAAAGGTCAAGGTGATGAGCGGACCCTCCTACGCTCTCTCTGCATGAGTGCCCACCACCCGCGCTGTCATCCTCACGGCTGAGGAACATGTGCTCTATGGCACCTTCTGGCCTTTGCACGCTCCTGAGGTGTCCCGTAGCTGGATGTGCGAGTCTGCATTCAAGAAAACTTCCGAGTGGGCTTAGGAAAGGCGCCTGGGATAGTCACGCAGCCCTAGGAGCGTGAGCTGGACTGGCAAGGGGGAGGAAGGAGAAGACGACAACTGAGGGGAGAGCTCACAAGCAGGAAGAAGGATCCGTGTCCTTCGGCAGTTGGTCCCGTGTGCGCAGACAGGCGAGGGTGAGAAGTCTGTGCCAGCTGCCTCTTGTGTATTTTAAGTTAAATTTTAACCTTTTTACGACCGTAAAGGTTGTTCCTGGGTCTGGTTGATTTGAAGCTAGTAGACAAGTGTGAAAGTATGCATACACTTAAAAACTCAACCTCTATTTTAAACTGTTCCAGCCTGCCTTAATTACCAGGGCTGAAATCCAGCCTCCCTGGGATTTACATTTCTCTTCAACAGCTGATGATTTCACCAGTGCCTGAAGCAGTGTGAGGAGCGGTTGCCTCGCTCCGCTGGTGCTGTCAGTGATGTCATCGGCTGTGCCGGGAGAAACTGGGACCTCGAGGAGCTCAGCTCTGGCGTTGGCAGGCAGCAGTCCTTGAGGTGGCTCATTAAAGTCTTTACGGTTTAGAGTAATCACCTGGATGCCGGATAGCTTTATAGCGGTTATTTTTCCAGGGTGGCTTAGTTTCCCATCTAAGCAGAGGCTGAAAGGTTTTCCAGAGGTGTGTTCATGGCGTATGTGACGTGTCTGCATGTATAATCTTCATATGCCCTGTAGCTTGTTATGATTGCGGGTCGGTAATACCGTACCCTGGCATTGTCGAAGGTATTATTACTATTATTATTATTATTACATGCTTTTTCTTTTTCCTGGCAGTGGAGCAGAAGGGAAGCGCAAAGCCTGCCGCTACCCAAAGGGAGCAGAAGTGCGGCCAGGTTGCAAACTCTTCACCTTTGTGCCGCTGCTGTTAACTTCCCGTAACACGCAGGCGGGCTTGAAGTGGGAGAGCTCTGCTTGCGGCCGTGGGTCTCCGTTGGAGTTGATCCGCGGTTGTACGCGGCCCAGCTGGGACAGCATCTTCAGTGACAAATGCCAGACCTGATGCAGACGGATAAGTCTGTTGACAAACGCGGTGTGAAATGCCGACTACCTGTCCCATTGCTGGATGGCAGCTGAAAGGCAGATGGTTCTTATGAACCTTTGACATTTAAAAACTCCTTATTTAAGACTGAGGAGGCCCTTTTTTCCCCCCATTTTCATGGTTATTTTAACACATTAGCTGCTGGCTGCTGCTTCCAGATGGTAGCAAAATGCAGCTGAACGTAAGTATGACTGTGATCTTGGCATGGCAGATGTAGAACTGCACCTGCCCTACAGGTACGTGGGGGCAGCGGCTGGCTTAAATGTTCAGGACTAAATTCCCAGATGTCGTGTCCTGAGCGTCTTGATGATAAGTGGTTAACTGGAAGATACTTCAAATGCTGAGTAGCCCAAATTGCTTATTCTTTAAAGAGCTTGATTGCTGAACTTGAAGCTTATATAAAAAAACTGAAATGCCTCAAATATCACATTGCTGATGCCATTGAGCGGTGTTTGAGCTCAGCAAGCCTGCTGCCGTGTCGCCGGTGATGCTCTGGGTAGCTCAACCCTGGAATATGGGTGCAGTGTAGGCTGGCATGAGTGGAGGAGGCGTCCCACGCCTCGGCTACCAAATTGCTATCTCCCTGCAAGAACAAAACCAAAGCGATCCACCCCTGAAGGTTAGCGTTCGGTGATGCCGGACTTCAGGGTTCTGATCATCATCTAAGACGAGCTGGGGAAACTTGGAGCCGGCCTTCTTTCCTCAGATAAAAATCGCCCATTACAAGCCTCTGAACCTCACCGGGAGCTTGCCATGACTCACTTCCTCTGCCACAAAAACGATGGTTGCTGTTACTCTGTGTTCTGATGACTTCTGCAGAAATGCTGCCTCTGAACAAGCTGCCAGGGATTGCCTCTAGTTTTCGGAGTACGGCAGTGGCAATAGTTAATTTAAATGGAGGAGAGTGCTTGATTTTTACAATCTGTATGTATTTAATTAAAAGTTGCGGTTTCCGCAGCATGTATAGACAAAGAGCTGGCTGTATCTTATTTTGTGGTGGCTGCATGTAGCTTTCTGTAAAATCTGGTGTCAATATAGTCTGATCCATTTTTTTTATTTATTTTGGTTGGGGGAAAGTACTTCATTTATTTAAAAGCAGGGTTTGGCCTGTTGCCTTCTAACAAGAAAGCTGAAATCTCTCATTCTTTCTTCTCTATACACCTGCATATGGAGGACCAGACAGCTAACTTTAGGTGAAATATTTGTAAAATCAGTACTTTCAAGGATTTTGCCAAAATCCTTCAGTAAATAGGGAAAAATACGAAAGTAAGATTTTAAATAGTTGTGTACAGACTTCATACAAAGCAGCAGTGTTGAGTTTTGAGAATGCCTTCCCATATAAAAAAAAAAAAATGAAGGTCACAACTGTTGAACAGCAGAACTAGTTGTATTCAGTGCCTTGCACTGAAAGCCATTCCCCACCCTGCTGCCCCCATTTTCTTCCTGAATTTAAATAAGAAAACCACTCCTGTTTGCCAAGGGTATGTTAGGTACCTGTAATGGGTCTAAATGATCTACGGTTCTTCTAAAAGCTGAGATAAACGTAAGTGGGATACTTTGAAACTTTACCCTCATATTCTCTGACAGTTAAAATTAGAAAAATAAGGGTATTGAGTTGCTGGCTGGCTTCATTTGCACCGGCTGTAACTGTATAGTGTAGTGCTTGATGCACAGTGAGGACGGGAGCTGGAAAAAATGTTAGTCTGTCCTGGGACTGACTTTGGAGCATGGTGGATAAGAATGAGCCAGCGTTTACTGTACAAAAACGCTAATTTTTTTTTTCCTGATGGACGTGACTGATCTGCACTGTCTTCTGTAAGTGTTTCCTTACTTTGGAAGGCCAGTCGTTAAGTGTGGAGCAGGTTGTGCGCAATAGCTGGGATAAAGGAATTTCATTCACAGTGTTACCAGACAGGGTTTTCCTGTGTCTGGAGTTGCTGAACTTATCTACAGGGATGGGGGGAACTTGTGGTCTTTGCAGGTCTTTGTTCGCGCTGTAAAGAGTCCCTTCTTTGGGGTCTTTCATAGCTGGGGGTTAAGTAAGTTTCCACTATCCTGGGGAGGGTGACCAGTTTTTTCATTAAACCAGTCTCACTTTTTAGGATCATCTGTGTCTGTGGAAGAGGCTGATCTGACTAGCTGCAGATCCCAGCTGGGGATGTGCAGTTTGATTTGATCTTTTTGTGTCCCTCTTGCTTTCTGGTGCACCGACTTCAGCTGCAGCAGTTAATACATGCTGTATTTCTCCTCCCTGACAAGTCTGTCTTCATACTTTTACTTGTATGCTGTGAGATCAGGTCATCTTCATGCCAGCTGTGACAAATAAAATAAATATAAAATAAATATAAAAATAAAGCAAATGGGCCTTTGACTGGTGTACCACCAGCTCTGGCTGTCTCTTAGCTTGTCTCTGCTTCTTGCTGCGTGGCTGTCACCTATACCACCACCTGGCAAAGCCGCTTCGTATCTGAGCTGTCTGGCAGATGTGGGAGGGAAGTAACTACTGCAGAATAAAATTGCTTCAGCGCCTTAGGAGCCACTGTGCTCAGCAGTACTGTGCTGTGGTGACACACGGGGGTGCCGCTGGACTGGGGGGCACGTAAGCCTCCCTTATAGGCTTTTTTGTAGAGCTAAGCTAGAATGGATGTGCTCAGCTTCACTACGGCAGGAGCAGGGGGATGTCTGCCTCGTGAGCTAGCACCTTGTCAGCAGTGCGGCTCCCATGGCCCTGCTCATGCGGGGGCTGAAGACCTAGCCCGGGCTCTGAGTAAGGACTGAGGCACCTAGCTTGTGCTGCATCTTGCTGGCTACTCATCCCTCCAAAGCGCTGTGCGGTCTTTGTCACTGTGGGCTTGTCTTCTCTTGGTGCCTCAGCCACCAAGGTACCTCTAAGATACTTGGTTGTTGTTTTGAAAGTGAAGAGACAGTCCTTTGAAAGTAGCCCTCTGTCTCTGACCAGGCAAGTTATCTTTCTGGCTTTGCACTTGCAGATAGATGCTGCTTTTTTGTGCTGTATCCAAATATCAGTTATCAGGCCCTACTGTCCTTCAGTGCTGTCTGTACTCCTTCCTCCCTGCATTCCCAAAAGCTGTTTTCCGGTCACTTTGTAATTCTTGGTTTAAACATCCATCATCTGTTTCCTCGGTCTGGCTGCTTCTCTCCCTTTTGGAGAAGGATCATTTTGTTGGTGAGACACCAGCAATTATTGATAGCCAGTCAGATAGGGTGACTAACCTAGCTTGGGGGCATTTTTCACAGGCTGCACTGGCTGCCTACCCTGAGCTTATGAGGTCCTCCCTTTAATTCCTCCGATTCCCTAGTGCAGCTCTCCTTTTTCCAAGGGAGATGGCTTCTGGGTGGGTCCCTGAGGGGCCCTCTCACGATAGAGCTCTGCATCTGGTTTTTCAGGGAGAGCACATTCATTTCTGCTGTTGCTCCCTATTCATCTCTCTCTGAATCACGGAGATGAGAAATCATGCTTTCTGGATGCCCTTTGGCTGAGTTTTTTCTGGGTGACAAGACCTGACAGTGCGGTTCTGCACCTGGATGTAACCGCAGGCTGTTGTGGCAGCTGCCTGGGAGCTCATCCAGTTGTAAAATTACTTTCTTGCAAGAAATTTAGCTTTCAAGGGGTATCGGTTCCCTGATGCAGCTTACCCTGTGGCAGCCCAGGTACTGGTGCTGACGTGAGAGGGCAGGTAGGAATATTTGGCTGGGGAAGGGGTGGTGGAACTGCATTTTGGGCTAAAGGAATGTGCAGTGGGAATAGTCTGGGTAGCTTTATGGGTTGTGCTTAGATGTAATCCTGATGTGTGTGTGTGTGTGTGTGTGTGTGTGTATTTATTTGATACCAGTGGTCTGTTACTTGGATGTCACTGGAAAGAAAGGAGATGAGGAGGCATTTGTTCAAGGATCAATAGGAAAAAGGGTTGTTTGAGAAGAGTGTGGATTTGTAGCAAAGAAATGGACAGACTGAGCTTCAAAGAAGGACTGATGTTGGGTCCAGTCGGTGGTACCACCACCCCTCCACGATGCCGAGTGTTGGTGAAAAGTGGAGGCTGTCTTGGATGCTAAATTGTTTGTCTTGTGTAAAAGTGACAGAAACAGCGTGTGAAACATAAGCTTGGCTTAGGGCCACATTTTTACTGGCAGATACATTACCCTTTTACCTCACTTAAGCGAGTAATAGGCAGTAAAGAAGACAGGTAAAAAAGGGTGAGGTTTAATAAGGCGTAGCAGAGGTGGGCATTGTGTCAGCTGTCTCCAGTCTGAGATACTGAGCTCTTCGAAGCAGGGACTGTCATTCTCTCTGTCTGTGAGCTGTCAAACGTAGCTTGTGACCGCAGAAAAGAGAGTCACTGAATTGAGTTATATCAGTGCTAAATGCGTGCAGGAAGGATAAAAATCCTCTGTCAAATAAGGAGTGCTCCCTCTCATGAGGGCAAGCTGGGAAGCAGAGAAGGCAATGTGAGAAAATAAGGAAAGGTTGGTTAAACGGGATAGACCTGAATTACTAGAGCTGTCCCCATAGCTGCCATCCATCCAAATACGTGCCACTGACCTTTCTGTGCCTTCACTGTATCTTGGAAACTACTCACCTTTTTTTTTTCCCCATCTGCTGCTAACCGGCTTTCAATCTTCTGTATGTGATCTGGCTCTGCTGTGGTGACAAGCAAAAATCTAATGGAAAAATGTGACACCCACTTCATCTCTTTCCTCTCTGCCAAGGAAAAACATTCCCCTGCAGTCGCACTGGGGCTGGCTTTGTCCTTTCATGCAATCTGTTAATCATATGGGATGAGAAATAGAGACCAGGCTGCTCTGATAACCTCTTAGGGAGCCTTGGGCAGGCACGTGGCATGGGGAGCTTCAGCCTTCCTTCCTTGCAAAGTCTGATGTGTCCCAAGCAGAGATGCAGGAGGGAAGTGAGTTGATGTTGGTGGAAGCTTGCCCCCCTGTTGCACAAGGGCAAAAAGCAATATTGCTGATATGCTTTAGTGGCTCACCTGGAGCTGTACGTGCTGGGTGAGCTGCTCTCCTGCAGGACAAGCCCTGGCTGTTTGGTGACACCCTGGACCACTCATCTCCCAGCTCTTTTTGGAGTGGAGGTTGGCTGCAGAGGTAAGGTGTGTGCTCCATTGTGTGAGATGGGCTAATCTAGAGTAGAAAGGGAGGAGGTCACGTGCCCTTGTTCTGCACCAAAGCTATTGACTCCTGCCCCTGATTTTGGATGTAAGCAGGGTCTTCAGCTGTCGCAAAATGTTTTTAAGCATGTGGTGGCTTGTGAAGCGAGGAGAGCTTCTTTAAACTGCTGAGATCTGGAGTATCCCGTTTCATTTTCCTTCTCCAAAGTTTGGATGCTGTGATGCGAAGGTCTGTAGAAAAGAGTGGGAAAAAAAGCCAGGCTCCTTGCACTACCATATGAAAATGGACAACAACTGAAGTGAGAGAGGTTCAGACTGGTAAGGAAAAATGTCTTCGCTGTGAGGATAGCACTGGAACAGGCTGCCCAGAGAGACTGCGCCGTCTCCGTCCTTGGAAGCTTTTAAGACCTGACTGGATAAAGCCCTGAGTAACCTAGTCTGAGCTTAGCACTGACCCACTGCAGGAGGCTGGGCTAAAGACCACCTAAGCTCCTTCTAGCCAGAGCTGTGCTGTGGTTCCATGGCAGTCCTGGACCCAAGGCACTGCCTTGCTCAGGTCTAGATAACTGCATTGCTAAGCAGTAGTCTGATCCACAAGTTTTTCATGTCCCGTGATTGAGTTTTGCTGATGTTTTTTTGTTGTTGTTGTTGTGGTTTTTTGTTAGGAAACTATTGTTTCTGATGACCATGGTTTCACAGAAGCAATACTTCTGGGTTTTTTTTGCAGTTCTGGTTTGGATTTACTGAAATGGGAGAAGGAAAACTGGACCAAGTTCCAGCCGTCCTGAAGAAATGCTTGTTCTGTGCGTACGTTTTCCTTCTGTGCAGCACACATGATGTGCAGAGTTACATGTTGGACTTGTGGTTTGTTTATGCACCCATAATTTTGTTCCTGATAAAATTCTGGGCGTCTTACCTGCTTGCTCTTCTGTCACATGATATGGCCGAATAAGAGCCTACACCATTTGCTTCAAGGCTGTTTGCCTTTGTGCAACTTCATATCCATAAGGATTGGCTACTACCTGTGTTATTTCCTTTTTGTGGCTAACCCTGGAACTGTAGGTGTGGGAAGAGACCACCCTGTGTAGTAGCTTGTGTGACTAGCTTGGAGGAGGTGTCGTAGACCTAAAACCTGAAAAACAGCCAACAAAAAACCCCCACCAAACCCAAGCCCTGAATACCAAGCAGGTCTCTGTTCCTTCACCCCTGCAGCCCCGCAGTGAATTTCGTACACAAGGGGAACTTAACCCAAGGCTGCTTTTTTCCCCGGTCTCCTATAGGTTCTTCTGTTGGCTTCAGTAATCCACTTGCCACTGATTTGATTTTGTGTGGGTTATCTGAAAATGTGTATTCTCGTTTCTGGAGCTCCTGGTACCCACAGAAGAGATTTGTGTGAGTATGTGTAGAACCAAAACTTAGGAGCAGTAAAGAGCTGATCTGCTCCTCTAGCTCTTCTCGCAGCAGAAGCAGCGACGTCACTATTGCCTTTGGGGAACATTTGTAATAGTACAGACAGGATGAGATCTTCAGGAGGAACCAAGATGAAGGAGGTCATTATTTCTAGCAAACAGATACCTGGCTTTCTTGGATCTGTCCTGGCTAGCAAAGGACGAAGACTGAGGAAAATATGAGGTCTAAACTGTCCGCTTTCATACCTTGTAATATGAGGCAGCAGCTGACTTTCTGCAAAACATCTGTCTTTCTCATTGCGGGTGTAACTGGCCTAGTCATCAGCACTGATGGTATGTCTTGCTTGAGCTCCTGCGCCACAGCTCCCTTCCCCTCCTCCTCTCCGCTGCCCCCCCGCACAGCTGTGTGCGTAATTCAGGGTTGGGACTGGTGTGGTGTTTGGGGCAGGCTGGTAAGCTGCATTTTTCAGAGAACAGACACAAAAGCATGACGTTTTTTAAAAAAAGAAAAGAAAATCAAACTGACCCTGCCTACATATGGCTCTGATGCACTCCCTGGTGAAGTGCTGCGGGGGCTGAGGGCTCTGCTAGGGATGTCCATTTTGGCTGGCTGCATGCCATCTGCCCTTCCTCTTGTCCGGAAAAGCGTTTTCCCTCTCGCCTCTCCAGACCGATGCCTGCTTGCCCCCTTCCCTCCCAGCACCCCTGAAGGAGCCGAAGCAGAGACTCCCTGGGAGGCTCCTGCCCATGGTTATCAAATCAATGACAACAGCTCTCCAGCGAGCCGGGAAGGGCGGGAGCTGGTGGCTGCAGGAGGGCTCCAGATGTGCGAGGGTGCTGTGCCGCAGCCCTGCCCTC
>NW_008825614.1:13872722-13889885 GCF_000699105.1 Pygoscelis adeliae | reverse complement strand
CCGCCCCGCCGGCAGCTGGAAGGTGTCGCTCAGGCGTGGCTCCCTGAAGTAACGGGCCTGGCAGAAATGAGCTTTGGCACTGTTTTTACAGGCGCGAGCTTTCTGAATGTGAAACTTGTCTCCTCCTCGTGCCTCGGTGCTTTTGCAGTTCTGTTTCTATTCAGCTGGTTCACTCCTCATGGCTTTCAGTGGATGCTGTCGCTTACAAGATGGACTAAAAGAGAAAGAAAAGTCTTACTTTTGTACTTGCCCAGAGTGACTTGTGGCTTCTCATTTGGCCATACCAATTCAGAGCAGAATTTCACCTGAATTCCTATTGACTATTATCTTTCTCCGCTGAAAAAGCGCAGCAGGGAGTCTGCTCTGGGACTTGGGAATGTTTCCCTATTGCTGTTGCTTGTTTGTTGGGTTGTATGTCGCAAAACCACAGAGGAAAGATGGACATAACTTATGTTGCTGTTTTTTCTCAACTACAAACAATGTCTACAAGATCAAAACCAACAAAAGTGGCACTGACCTTGAAAACTGTCTGGTAAATGTCTTTATTTCTTTTCTAAAAAATTAAAGGCATTTCATGTCCAGAACATCTTTTTTAGCTTTAATGAAAAAGATCTGGAAGAGAGGCATATGGACAACCCTCTCCTCAGTACCTTGCTTGGAACAGCTTTCTGGCAAGATTAGTTGGGGATGAAAAAACCTACTTGGTTTTAAGATGTGGCTTCAGTGTTTAAGAGGGACATTATGTGATACGGTAGCTGGGATGGAGCTACAAGGAACCTCTGGACTCACTTGATTTTGTTTCAAATTTGCAGGCCATTTGAGGGGGGAAAAAAGGAGGTTGGAAAGAGACAAGAAATGAGAATCTGCAGAAACTTGCATTGCTGAAGGCCAAGGGAAGAGACAACTGAAGCAGTTATTCACTGCAAAAAGCTGTAAAGTCCGTGTATCAAAGGAGCCAGGGTTATGACTGTGGATGGCCAAATAACTGTGCCACTGCCATCGTGGTGATTAAGGTGTTGAAAAGTACAATTTCGGGAGATGCATGGAAACCTGGGGCTTGTAGGTGTCAGTATGCTACAGTTTGGCTGTGGGCTTTTCAATTCTTGACACCTGGATATCTGGAAGGGAGGCTAATTTGGGAGAATTCAAAGAACAGCAGCAAAAGTAAGTGGTTGAAGTAGCTCGTTCCTGAGGAAAAATTAAAAACATTAAATGCATATTGCTTTGACAGGTGTTTGGAAGAGGATGTGGAAGTGATATGATCAGAACAGTTTATGTTAAGCTCACATTAATATTGTTGATGCTTCTTTCTCAGTTTCATATGATGTATATAATGTAATTTTCGGTATCAGTACCAGAATAGAGAGTCTGCAAAAAGTTTGGGTTCAGCTGTAGTTCTCATAACACACAGATAATGAATATAATTGTAGTCGCAGCAAGATCCCTTCAGAGCTTTGTGCTTGGAATAAAATTATCATTATCGTGAAGGGGATTATGAATCTTAAGCTATCATTATGCTATTCCTTTTTTAAACTGCTAATGTCCTTTGAAAATACCTTTTCTTTTTTTGCCCCAAGTAATACTTACAGGTTAGAGAAGAGTAAAAAAGAATCAGTGTGAAGTAGAGAGGAGCTGATGATGATGATCAGCTAAGAATATCCAAGGGGAGAAGACAATGTTGGCAAGTGTAAGTGTAGAAAGGGGACTTTTTATGGTGTAGTATGAAAATTAACCATTCTCAGTAATCAGGTTACAAAACTTCTTGGAACCAACAAACCTGGATAACTGGAAATCCAGATAGGCTGCAAGGTCCCAGAGGAGAAGTTTGGCTTGTTGACGCTGATTTTTGTTGGGTCATGACATCATGAGGAAATGTCTGAAAACATTAAATTGATTAAGAAAGAGTAAAGGGGAGGAAATAGAAACTATGCACTGGAGATCCTGGTACCAAACATATTTAAAAGTACAGAAAAGCTCTTGTAGGATTCCATAGTTACGGAGTGGAAGGATATAGATATGATTTAACCCTGGTAGGTAGGGTTTTATGAAAAGCAGCTATAGTCAGACAAACCTGATTTCATTCTTTGAGATGAAAAAAACTTGAAAGTAAATAGAGACATTTTGTAAGTAACTGGATATTTATTTCATTGTATTGATTAAAAAATTGTACCACAAAATGTGTGAAATTAAAGGGTTGACTCAAAGTAGTTTCTAATGGACAAGTGGTGTCAGAGGATAGATTTCTTTTTTTCTTTGCAAAAAGGTACCAGACAGGAGGCTTCTCAGGATTTTCATCCATGATCCAGAAGCAAGTTATGTGTTTAGGAACAAAAAATGTGTCTGTACCTACGGGACAGATGAATGCATATTGGAAATCAGGACTTGGAAAATGGTCTAGAGTTCAGAGTAGACAAGCAACTCCAGGTGCTCTGCTAGGGTGATTCTGAAGTAAGAAGATTTAAAACAAACAAACAAAAAAAAAATCCATAACCTCAGTATACAGTGTTGGTGAAACCAGTGCTGCTACACAGTGTCCAATTCCTGAAGTTCAAGTCTTAAAAAAGAATATAGAGGAACTGGAAAGCATAACAAACAAAAAAAATGGGGGGGCTATAAATATACTGGAGCTGAGAAGAAATGCTCATTTCTCGGTCTACAGCACACCCAGGTTCTTTCCTGGAAGTTATATTTCAACAAAGGACAAATTATGAGACCCTATAAAAGGGTACATCAGGGAAACACAGTGTGTTGGGACGTGTGGAAAGGTCAGATTAGGAAGGTTTCATAGTCCTTTCTAGCTTTAAATGCTGTAAAACTTTATTGCTGGGCCTGTTGACTCTCTGGATACTGCAAAGCAGCACATAAAGCAGCCCCCTACGTGACTCTTTTAATCTGTCCAAATGCATTGGATGTCCAAATGACAGCATTTGGTCATTCTCCTAAACTGCGTTGATTTCAGTGAAGTTTAAATAAATGCTTTAATCTCTTCAAGCTATTTTGAACTGCTTGTGTTTATCGTGACACCTCTTGGCACATATGAAAGGGGACAGCGCACAAGGCATGTGGGAAAGGGTAAGATTTCTGGTAGAAAAAGGCATTTGTGCCAAAATACAAGATCACCTTTATGTATGTTCCCTCTTGGAGTCGAGTACCAAAGGTGGCCTTGTATTCCCTGTACCTCTGTTTGGGACAGACTGGCTAAAACACACCTGATCGGTGTCAGTTTGTCCAGGGTCTTCAACCCTGGCAGGTGACAGAAGGCAGAGGAAAGGAAGAAAGCAAAGCGGTTAGGATGAGGCATGAGGAAAAACCAATAGACTGAACGTATGAGGAGGTGGGATGAATATCCAGATGAAAAAGGAAAGTTTCGAGCTTTCATTTTAAAGGTAGAGCTAGTGGAAGGTGGTGGCTAGTTGTGCCAATGGTACCGAGTTTTACCCAAGTTTTTAACAGTGGAAGACTGTTGTCCCTCTGCCTCTTTTGGCATGATACTACATGCCTGTGCTTGTCTACACCACCAGCTGGAGGAAGCTTAAAATCCATTGCCTGTGGCAGGCCATACCTTATTAATGTCTATCCAGAACTTTTGCAGTATTTTGACGAGCCTGGTAGTTTGTTTTTGATGCAGGGTCAGTCCCCCATAGTTTATAGGGGACTCATGTTTAATTTTGGCACGCAGGTTGAGACAGGAGGAGGAGGATGCCCAGGACTTTGGGAAGGGTGAGTAATTTTTCTTCCTTGACGTGCTCTGTATTTAGGTAGCTGGCAGACAGAAGATGCTGCCTTAAACTGGTATGGCATAACCTTCTTTAGTACTAGTGCTGTTTTGGTTTTTCTTTGGAATGTGCTAGCAGGAAAAATATTCTATTGAAGTGTAGCATGGACAGCAGATGTGGCTTGAAAATGTCTAAAAGCTGTATTGGAAATGCAGTGATCGCCAGGGGAGTGCCCAGCTTCTCTAAAGCAGTGTTGCTTCTCCTTTTGGCATAAAGCTCCTAGCGCACCTGTGATGTGTTTTGGGGGGGGGTAGGGAGCTGCTATGCTCATGAAGTGGCTCCTTCTTGACCTGCTACTCAGCATCAGGTGCCTCCTGGAGAAGCACTGACAACAGGTCTGGGTGGGAATGAAGCTCCTCAGCTTGATGATCCCATCAGGCTGGTCAGGCTCTGCTGGGTCTAACAGGAGAGGCTGAGGCTATGTGTGCTGCTGGGAGTCACCACTCACACCTGTCCAAGGACAGAATAGATGAGCAACCCTGGTCCTTAAGCACTAGTTAATTTGTGGAACAGAGGAGTACTCCCGTGACCGCCTTTGCCATTCTGCTGCGGAAAGATAACCTGCGGCAGCGGAGCAATAGTGCAAGACATGCAACGCCTTAAACCGCTCTAGGCACCTGGAGCCCGGATGTGTGCTTAGCCCGCTCCTGCGATTGACGCACAGCAGGTTTATCTTTGCAAAGCTGCCTTATCTCATTTCTGCTTGGCATATGTAGTGGAGCTGAGGTCCTTGCGACAGTAGGCACTGCAGTGCGCGGTTGGCAGATTAGGAGCAGAGATCTCTGCTTTGTCCAGATGTGCCTATACAGAAACCACATGGAGGGGCAGTTCTGCTCTTCCAGGCTGCTGCCCTCACCAGTGAAGCAGCCTCTGGGGAGCTGGACACTTGTATTATGGACAAGACACAGAACAGAAAATATGGAAATAAAAGCAGAAGTGGGATGTAAAGCTCCCTTCCTAAGAGCAGGGAGTGATTTTTAAAAGACCCTGACTTTTCAGAGTACTGCTAGAATGCCTTGGAGGGGACTTTCTTCAATTATGTGTCCTCTCTTAATTGAGCCCTTTTAAAGCACTTTCGGGCAGGTGTCCCAAAAATCCAATTCACACTTCTGCGTAGATCTCTGACAAGAAGTCTGGTGTTTGAGCCAGGCCGGCTGTGCTCTGTCAGTTTAGTCTAGCAGCATGGAAGGAATGTAAGTTGAAGGCCTGGCCGGGGAAATGATCTGAAGCGAGTGAGCAGATGCCAGAGAAAATCTGGACCAAATAGGGGTGTGGAGAAACCTGAAGGCAAATGGGGCAAGGAATTGTAATGAGTTGTGCACAGAGCAGGCTGTGACTTCAGTGGTCTGCAATACGTACCAAAGAGAAATGGCTGTGCAGGACTGGTGCTGGGAAATGGCTCTTTCAAAAGCTTAGTCACTGGCAGATGCTGCAATGTCTGTGAGCTTTAAGGTAGCACTGTAGCTATCCAAAATGTGTCTGTGTGATGCTTTGCTTCAGAGCTCTTGCATTAAGCAGAGATATTTGAAACATCTCAGACTGGAGTGGGTTTTCCCCATGACAAGTTGTACCCATACAGGTGCTGATCTCTTCCTCGGGACTTTGGAGGGGAGAGGGGCCTGGTGTAGAAATAGCCCTGAGGTTACATACAGCTTGGTGCAGTGTCTCATAGCAGTAGGGAGGAGGTAGCTGTCATGGTTTTCTTGTCTCCAAACAGATTGTCAAGGATTTCTGTAAAGTACAAGGGCACAATTAAAGTAACCAGCGCTTTCAGGCTCCTAACCGCGGCTCTCAGAAGTCCTGTTTGCTCTCTGCAGAGACACCTAAGCCCCAGCCATCAGTAAACATACAGACAAAACTATATCACTTTTCCCAGAACATGTTGCAAGTCAGTTTATCTGGGGACCCAGCAAAGACCTGATTCCTTGAGCGTCCCCTCTTTCTCCCTTGCTTGGTTTGAGGGGGCGTGCCCGTGTTGCGTCGCTCTTCCAAGCCTCCTCTTGGAAGCTCCGTGCAAACCCGCCTGTTTCCAGTTAGTGACGCAGTGCTTCAGGAGGCTGAGCCAAGCCAAACAGGGATGTTCCCCGCTTAGGTAGTGAACGGTGGGGCCGCTCTACCAGGACCTTATGGGCAGTGTACTGACAGACAATATGTTTAAATGCTCAAGATCAGTGTTAACTTCTCAGAGTCTTCTTTTTAGGAAATAATCTTTCTTTCCTGGTGGTGATGTTCATTTAAAAAAGGCAAACAAAAAAAAAGGTGAGGGGGAAGGAGAGAGTTTTTCCATCCCTCTCTGACAGTGAGGGAAAACAAGATTATAAAATGTTATTCTCTATAATTTTATATGAGGAGCAGCTCCACTCCATTTAGGTCTTTTCTCCACTATTATCTGGACTGACCAGGTAGAGGTTTAAGAAAGTAGAAACTGGCTGTAATCTCACTTAAAACAGGAGTTATTGGTAAGTGAGGCTGGATTCCTCTTATTCTGTATTTCTAGCATGTGCATGATGAACCTGTGACTTCGTAGCAGAATCTTTATCTACAGATTGTGCTTTCTTTTATCTTTCTCTGGCAGACATCACGCAGTTGTGTGTATTGGTGCCACTTTGGAAAGCTGGGCCTGCTGGTTGGAGGCACCTCTAGGAGGTCTTTGTTGCTTGCTTTGGTCAAAGGCTGACTGATAAAGTGTAGTGCAAGCTGGCTCAGCCACTTCCTTTCGTTGAGATTCTGGCTGGGCTTAAAGGGGTAAGGAAGATGAAAGGAAGAAAAAAAGAAGATAAAATGTGCCTTTACCAGAAAGAGATGCAAACCTCAGAAGATCCAAATTTGATTCCCTCTTCACCAGGGGAGGGTGTGCACGCGGCCTTGGCAAGAAACTTTGATCTGTCCACTGGTGTGTTGGTTTTGTTGGAGGTGTGTGGTATTTTGGAGACAACTTCTGTGATTTGGGGAAAGGGTGGGAGTGTACAGTCCAAAGCAGAATATATCAGAATGTGGCACTTGCACGTTAGCAAGATAATGTTTAAATACTGTAGTTTAGATAACTTTAAGAAATTTTGGAAGGTGTAAGTGGAAGGTGCATCTTTTGCTTAGTTATGATTATGTGTAGCAATAAGGGAAGGTGAAGATCTTGCTCATTAATATTGTGGAACTTCGCTAGATGGAAGCATATGTGAAGAAAACATGGAAGCATGAAATGTTTTGCAGTCTACCCCTGTATATGCAGTGCTTAAAATGTGACTTAACTATTTACTAAAATAAAATCATTCCTGTTATGAGTTTTTGGTGGTTGTCAGTCAGCTCTGATCCTACAGTGAGCTTGAACAACGCAGGAAGTACACTGACCTCAGATGCCATCCAAGTTGCTCGTCCTATTGGTTAGGCATTGCATAGGTACTCCCTTTGCTCAGGAGAGCAGATTTGGTATCTTGTGGGAGGGCCAGAGCACTAATGCTGCTGCAGCGGTGACATCCCAGCTTGTCATGCTGTGTAAATAGGGAGGGAGGGATTCATACCTTCTGAATACATCTGCGGTGTGGTTGGATGGTTACAGACTCGGCTGGCTACGGGAGGGCGGCCGAGTGAATATTTTACTGCAGTTGTCACAACTATATATGGAAGACCAGAGAAAAACACTGCAGTGGTCAGGCTGCTTACCAAAAGAACCTCAGCTGAATTTCCTTTGCCAATTGCTTCAGTGTGTCTGGATTTTTTCTGTAGTAAGACACAAGTTGGGTATTTTGTGTCTCATGGATGGTAAATAGTCCGGAGGTCAGTAGATACTCCAGTTTGAGGCTGCCCATGGTGATCATAAACGATCATAAAGTACTTTGCCCCCTAGTGTAGTGTTTTTTTGATGGCATTTAGAAACATCATATGCCAGAAGTAGATGTTCCCTTCAGTAGGAAGACTTGAATAGTCGTGTGTGTGTGTGTCCCAACAGACACGCATGCACATGCTTTGGAGGAAGCAGCATTGCTAGTGCCCTCCCAGGGCTTGCAGTGCCAGTCTTGTAAATACAGCCTGCAGGATTGGTTCTGCTGATTTATGGTAGTTCGACAGCTCCACCCATCAGGGATTTCAGGGTTGTGGTAAATAGCCTGCAGAATCCTACTAGGCGCTTAAATTTTGTTGTTGCAATATTATAAGAGACAGTACGTCCTGGTCAGGATGCACCGTAGCCCCAAGACGTTTCAGGCTGATCCATGAGCTCATGAGGATAGGGAACCACACAGTCTTCTCTAAGGAAGAGCAGTTGACCCTGGAGATGTTACAAGTACGCAATACAAACTCGGATAACATGTCCAAGTCAATCTGTGTTTTTTCTTTGTATGATCATGGGATGACAATTCAGTGAAATTGGTCTTTAAAGTGCATCTTCACACAAAGAAATTTTGTGAAGTCTTTGACAGAGCTTAAATCGCTCATCCCGTGAATGTGAGAAGGATGTATTCATTGCAGGGAACCTTTAAAGATGTCTACTCTCCATACTAGTTCTGGTTCTTCCTGGGGCTGAAGACAGAGCATCTGTGTTCCAGTCTTATACATACGGATAGGTAGATTTACATATCCCAATACAGGAACACTCAAGTTCTTGTTGCATTTCCAATGCCAAATGCTGCTGTAGTTTGAGGAGGTCGCTTCTTGCATTGCCTTATCTGGAAAATAAATACTAACACACCTCAGTGGTGTGTTTTATGGAATAATTACAGAAAATGAAGAGTTTCCCATGTTGTTGAAAAAGATCTGCTGCAAGAATATGGGCCTTATTTCTTATTTTCTTAATGGAAGTGCATTTTTCACTTCAGTGAAGTTCTGTGGACCTGACCTCAGCCAGAATGGGCTAATTGTTGCAATTAAATTACAAATTATGTCATTCATAATATCTGTAAAGAGAGCAGTGCTCTGTGCAAGGTAATGCTATTTGTAGGAGACAGCAGCTACAAGGGCATCTCCTGTGAAGTTCTTCCTATCCACTGATCTGACTAGCTCTTGGAGGAAAACTCCTTTTGATCAAACAATGCTCCTGTTAAGAGGGTCTGCTAATGGGTTTGCCTTGATGGGAGCCAAAGCCTGAGCAGACAGAGGCAGCCCTGTTCATGGAAGCTGGTCTCATCTGGTAGCAACATTGGTGCAGAGGCAGTGCTCGTGCAGGTGGTGGGTTTGTGAGCAGATGTGGTTGAGCATCTGCTCTCAAGGAGAACAAGCCATGCAGGATTTGACTAGATTTTACCCTGTTGCCAGCATTTGCACCACTTCCCATGAAGCAGAGCTACACCTTCTTCGGTGTCTTCTGGATTTGGTGACTTTCTAATGAAGGATTGCTGGAGGGATCGAACTTTGGGGGAGTGCTACAGCTAGAAGGCAGACCTTGGATGCAGCACAGTCCGAGAAGAAATTCTCTGTGAGGCAGGCTGCTGCTGTAAGCAATGCAGTTTTGAGAGATGGGTAGAAAAAAATCCCATCTTTCCTGGAAGAGCTTGAATTGTGCAGGGCTTGATGCTTGGGCTGCTGATGACCAACTGTTATGAAGTTGGGAACCTAGTTGACCTCTTAAATGAGGGTTGTCCTGATTGGCCAGACAGGTCAGAAATAAGGCAGGAATCACCCTTGGGAGAGAAAGCAAGAAATTAACAAGTGACTTTGGCTCTGGTTAGGTGTGCTCTGCTGGGAAGGCTAGACCCCTGGCTGGCCCCTTTAGATATGCTAGCATAACTGAACCTGGAGTAGCTCCCTCGTACTGCTCTGCCAAGGTGGTCTGTGTTAGCTTGAATAGCGGACCTCAAATCCATCTTGATGGAACTGGGTTGGAGCAGCAGATGTGGAGTTAAGCCATCCTCTCTGAGCTAACCGTGACCTCTGGGAAGGATGGTGACTTCTCTTGAACATGAATAATAATCCAACACAGTTTCTGGCAGAAAGGCACACATCTCTGCAGGTTATGCCTGTTAAACATTTTTATCTCAAAATTTCCAGTGACCCGGCAACACTAGGATTTTCTTAGTGATGCTCTTTCGTGTGGAGTACTGATGCTGAAAAGAGGCTGAGACAGCTGAATGACACCTTTTGGTGAAACAGATAGGATGTAAGGTCAGGGTGTAAGAGATTGCATGTTTATGAACTCCTTTTGCATTTGAAATCTGGTGTGATGGCTTCAAACTCAGTATTGCAGTTGGAACGTGCCTCTTTGTGCTCGATCTGAGTATTAATGATAGAGCTGGCATATCTGAGTAGTTTGCATGTGATTTTGCCAGGACTTGCTCAGTTTTCAAGATGTGCTCTCCTCCATTGCATATGGGCAGCATTTAGCCTCTTGAGCTGTAAAAGACAGGTTGCCAAAATATGTTTCATAGCTTGATATTGTTGTAACACTCCTCCCCACATGCTGGGTTTTCAGGCACATCGGGGTTTTCGGAAATGTGTTCCTTCAGTTTTGTTCGCACTGGTTTGTCTCGTCTAAAAGCCCTACTTTCTCCACCACTATCGACAGAGAAAACTGACTTCTCGGAGTTTGAAAAAAAACAACTGTTACACAAAAATGAGGGTAAGATAAGAATGGGGTCATTCAGCTTGGAGGGTGTCCCTTCGAAGCCAAAGAATAGGCAGGAGAGCATGCCATTGCAATAGCCTGCCTTATAATTGCTCCCCTTTCCCCTGCTCTGCCCTGTCCACTTAAAAGCAGAATGCAGGAAAGAAAGAAAGAAAAAAAAAAAAAAAAAGACAAAAAAAGAAACAACCCCCAAAAATACCCAGCCAGGACAGACTGAGATGGTGGAAGCAGAAGCGTGCAATTAAAAAAAGCTGCACGCACCCAGTCCCAGACATTCCTGCAGCTGCAGGCTCCCGGCGCGGCATCCAAGCGGGCTGGACCCCCGCCAGCCCTCGCCCTGGGCAGGGGCTCTGCCGGGGAGCCGCTGGTGGAGGCAGGGAGGCTAGGGTTATTGCTCTTTCTCCGCAGGGCGATGAAATGGGGTTTCCAAGGTCCTGCCTCTGCTCAGAAATGTCTTGCTTTCTCTGTTTATGTGCCTTGGACTGGCTGTGCTGAAGGAAGAAAGAGCCTCAGAAATCTGTCTGAAAGGGAAACCGAGCGCACCTCCCCTCCAGTGGGGAGCCCACCTCTGCTTTACTCCCTGTCTGCACAGTCCCCGCTCTGTGCGCCTGCGGTGGAGCAATTTTACAACAAATGTCTCTGTGTTTCATTTTGGGTTGGTGGGGAAGGAGCAGGGGTCAGCGCCAACAGTCAGGCTTTTGAGACCCTGGGACTGTTGAGCCTTGCACGCGTGCGTAACTTTTAACCAAAACCCGTTGAATCCGTATGGTTTTATTCTACCAAAGGGATGATGTTAACCGCCCCCCGGATTTACACGTCAGTTACCGGCACTTAAACATAAAATGTGAGAGCAGGGCTGGGGCTTTGGTGGGGTGAATTGTGGGATGCTCTTGCCTCTTTCTGAGGACAACAACTCTATGTCAGTGCTCTGGGCTGAAGTAGCCTTGAAGCTGCTCTGGGCGCATACTTGCTCTTTCTTTGCTGGTTTCCAAAATGCAGGTTCTTCCAAGGGTGGCACTGGGTATGAGAGAAGCTGTATTTACTTAATTTATTAAAATAAATGGCTTGGCAGCACAGCTCTTGGTGTTGCTCTAATGGCTGAGGAAAGGTGAATAGCTGTATCATTTGGGCATTGAGAATTTTTTGATTTAAAATATGTGTTTTAAAGCATGCCCAATGACAGCTGTGACAGGGGAGCTATGGCACAGCATTGCTTTCCCGTGCTGCTGCCTCCAGTTGTCTGTCTTGCGTCTCTGCTGGAGGCTGCCACAGGAAGGGGTGCCTGGGCCTTATGCACCGGTGTTTTAGCTTACACTGCTGAGGAAGGCGAGCTGGGCACCTTGTCCCTTCCTATAAACAGAAATGGCTGGGGTGAAGGCCTGCTCCTCCCATCGTGAGAGAGCAGTAGTCCTGCAGGGAGCCAGAGGGCAATGTCGTCTTAAACCAGGGCTGTTTTTCTGGATTTCTTTTCCAGAACTTGTTTGTCTGAGTTTTCGGGCAGTGACTGAAGGGTGCGGGTATCCTAGGGCTAGATGGGTATCTTATGCAAAAAGCACCTGGGATGCTCTGGGTGGCTCTTGGCGAAATGTTGTCCCTTTCCCCAACATCCCCAGGGCTCTTCCCATCACAGGCAGCGTGCTCTTGTGCCATCATTGGCAGAAGCTGAATGAGGTGAATGACCGCACGACCTTTTTGCTGCTACAGGTTATCTTGCCAAGGACGGAGCTTGGATATATCAGCAGAGGAGGCTTGCCTCTGGCTGTTCCCGCACCGGTTACACAAGTGTCCTCTTGTTTTCGGGATAAGAAAAGAGTCATTGCCATGGGAATTTAAGTGTTGAAAAGCAAGATAAGGAGCTGTGTAAGTTCCTCTCCTGCTCCCCAGTTCTGTCATTGTGCCTCTTTTCTGCTTGTCTCATCACTGAAGGCTTTAGCAGGTCAGTGCTGTGGTTCTCTTAAGTCGTGGCAGGGACCCTCTCTGTAGTCCTCGTTAGCTGCTTGATTTCTTCCCTAAACAAAACACCAACTTCAGAGTGTACTAGGAGAGCATCTGAGTATGCGCGTGGGCATCCCTTAGCAATGAGAGATTTCACGCTGTTTGCCTGGGTCTATAGCCAATTCGCTAATTATTGCTCTGGTTGCCCCTCTTGGAGGTGTATGGTAGTGGTGTTGTCTAATAATAGGAAGCTTTATTTACAATGATGTGGTATGAAAAGTCCTATTAAGTTTTTATTCCTGCAGTTACAGCTCTGTGTGTATGGCCTCTATCTTACCAACAAAAAACCCATGAATACAGATTTCTACACACCAAAAAAGCTGCTGCTCAACGTGTATCTCTATTCACTCCTTGAACCTTTAAAAATGGGTTTGCATCAGGATCAGACAAATTATCTGCTTAAATAAAAATGGCTAGAGCACTCAACCTTTAAAAGCATATCAGATTGTCACTGCTTTTATTTAATATTTTCACTTTAGGTGGGGAATATACGGTTTGAATTACTATTAACATGGGCATCTGGTCTAAATCTATATCCATGTTCTGTCCTGACCTTTCCTGACTGGCTTAACAAATCCTGTCAAAAGGGGAATAGTTTTAACTGCATCTGCATGAGCCAGAGATTGGAGCAATGTAGACAGGGTGAGGAGATTGATGATCTCTTCTACTCGCCCCTGCTCCCACTCACCTGGCAACTGATAAAATACCACATATGGTGGTTATACTGAAAGCTGGATGGTCCATTTAAATTTCTGTTATCTTCATCTGTTTGCAGGCTTTTCTGAGTGTGGCTGGCTGTCCCTGTAAAGCTCAAACTGGAGGCTTGTGTAACTGGATCCTTTTGTGGAACAGGTCTATTGGATCCTTCTGTAAAATGGTCTAGTGGGCTCCTTTTACAAAATGCTACCCTACTGGACCTTTTGAAGTGTTAGTAGATATTTTTATTGTAATATTGGAAAAATAAAGATGACTGGTAGTGGGGAAAAGATGGACAGCTGCTCTTTCCAAAAGAAGAGTTGTTATTTCTCTGTATTGTCCTGTTTGAGTTCCCGGTGTGTGCATGCTAGCAACTTGCTACCGTTACAGGACAGGAACAATTCAGCTTATGGAAATCCCAGAAATGCTGAGTTACCATTTGGCATTAGTGCCAACCATGCTCATTTCGACTCTTGCTGAAGACGACATCTTCCCAAGCCATCTGGAACCACAACTTGTCGGTAGAATCAGAGCAGTGATTTTTCAATCCCTTGTTAGGTGTGCAAAACTGACAATTTTCTGGGGAAGTTTGCGGACTCTGCAAACTTGAGCTTACTTCATGTTCTTTAGTTTCCTTTGTTACCCTTTGCAGATCTTGCAACCAGAAAAAAAAAAGAGGGGAGGATGCTCAGCAATTCTGAAAAACTGACGATTGTAGTTTTGGCATGTCTGAGTCTTTGTATCGGTTCTGCATAAGACATGGTCATTGTGAGCCTTGATTTATAAAATCTTCTAGTTCATAGAATTTTCCTGTAGTCTTTGGAGATATATCTCCATGTGTGCATATACATTATGAATATGAAGCCATCTTAGTCAGAAGGATGTCAGAGTGCTTTACACATGAACCATTTGTTCTTGTATGTTAATTTAATGAATAAAAACTCGCTGTGATTTTTATGAGGTTTTATTTTTTGATGGAAGCTTAAGATACTCCATGGTAACCCACTGAACGTCAGGTACCACTTTCAGTTCATTGGGGTAACACCAGTCCAACGCTAGATCTTCACCCATACTGATGCATATCCTGACAACTTGGTTTTGTTTCTTTTAATGATGCTGAATTTCAGTGGCTTGAGGTCAGTACTGTCGCCTGCAGCCAGCTCCCAACCCCCGCAGGAAGCAGCAGTTTCAGGATCACTTCTCTTTCTTTTTTTTTTTCGTGTTTTAGTTAAAGAACCTTCCTGATATCACACATTTGTCAGTGTACCTTACACAACAGTTTTCTGTGTAAAATCCGCTGCAAGTTTCAAATTCCTCAAGAGTCCCATAGCATTTCGCTCTCCCTCCCTCCCAGTCCAGATGGTCTGTAGCAGATGCTCATCCGAACTGTTCCGCAGCCAATGGTGCTGTATTAAAAACTGAGCTATATTTAATACACACAGACACAGCGCGCACACACACGTATATATCTCTGTGTATATATAGCCTTAACTGGCTCTGGAGTTACACATTGCCGATAAGCAGTACAAGGTTCCCCTGATTATTTTTCTGGCTGCGTACCTGTGTTTCCCTAGAACCGAACAGACTCATTTAGCTCCGGGAGAAGAGTGTTTTCCCCCCTCAGGTGCCCTCTGCTTGAGCTGTGTAATGTGGGGGGCTGTGCTGGCTTGGTGCTCGGCAGCCAGGCTTTCATGCGGCCATGCACCACAGATGGCTTACAGGCTGCATGGAAGAAATCACAACACCTGAAATTTGAATGCAAATTGTACTTCCAGAGGTCCTGAGCTTGCTCTTTACCTCTTGGTAGCCCTCAAAGCCTAAAGTGGCAGTGTGGGTCCCTCCCTCCAGGCCTCCGTGCAGTGTCTGGCACCGTGCCCTGCAACAAGGGGCTCCCTCTACGTCCCAGCTCTCTTCAGCATTTTTATGATCCTGATAATCTCGACACGGAATATGATGCAATATTCCATGCCCTTACCCTTGAAATCCCTTGTTGATAGGAGAGTATCACTTCATTATTGCCCTTAGGCATGTGGAATTGAGAGGTGAAGGGTGCCTTAGCGCCAGGGGACGAGAGGCCCGGGCCTGCTCAGGCGGTGTGGGAGAGCACATGGCGCGTTCAGTTTCTGACTGGCCCTCTAACCACAAGGCCGTATTTCTTTCCTTACAGCAATGTTGACAGAGCCTGGAAAAAACACTTCCCCCCCGCCCCCTTCTTGTAAGTTCTGGGCTAACAGTTACACAAGCAGGGGCTGAGGGGCCTCCGGAGGCTCAGGGCTTGAGCTAGCTAGGTGCTGGGACAGGCGTCTGTGAGCAGGCCCTGAGTCCCTCCCCACACGCAGACCCAGGCTGGGCCTCTCCCTCCCTTCTCCGCCTGCTCACCGGGCACCCAGTCGCCTCTGAACAGCTCGAGTAGATCCCGGCTGCGGCTCGCAGGGGTCTGAGTTAGCGTCGGCTGGGATAGCGCGAATGAGTGGTTACGTCTGCCTGTGCTTATGCAATGTCTGAAACTTCCCTCCGCCCATCTCTCTCCCCGGGACACTGGCAGGCTTTTTTGGCAGTCTCGGGAGAGTCGTCGTCCGCACCGCACAGCGCACTCGCTCAACGTATCCGATTAAATTGCAGTGCTGCAAGTGAAAGCAGCTTTGTTTGAGCATAAGCGTTTGCGGGATGTGAACTGGGAAGATGCTGCACAGGGATGCGTGCGTATGTGGTGGCTGGAGGCATTGGCTAGAGCGCCCTTCTGCTTGTAGTGCCAGAAACTCGCATTGCCTGGTGGGATTAATCTTGTAATTAATCTTTAAAACAGGATGAAACTCCTCCTTTCCTTTAAATGCTCCCTCTCCTTCCTTTCTGTCAGCTGTTTGCTTTTAATGTTATTCTTTATCAAACTAAAAAAAAAAAAAAAAGGAAGCTTTTTTCTAGCATAAAATAAGAGCCCAAGTTACCTTGTTCTCTCTGTGTGTTTGAATGGGGTTGCGTATTACATGCTTGTGTTTGTGCTCTTTCTCAGGTTTAAAGCAAGGCTGAAGTAACTTGCCTCTGGTATCTCTGCTATGCGCAGCCTTCTGCTGCTGCAAACTTAGCATTTGGAAAGGATGATAGGTCATGGAGGAGATGCCCAGACACGTGCAGCTTTGCTAACTAGAAGACATTGTAAAAGAGACTTGGGAATGAGCAACTACTAAATGACTTCTTTTGAAGTCAATCCCTCCACGTGGAAGCTCCCTTTTAATTCCCCCACGCACCTTGGCATTTGCCTCACCTGGGCTCGTGGGGAATCTCCTACCACCACTGAAATCAACCATCTATCGGATGTGGTTTGTTTGGAAATTAAACGTGGACTCTGGAAGAAATAATCATGGTGCTGTGTGCTTGTGAGTCCTCAGTTTGTCGCAGGTGTTTTCTTGTCCTTTGGCATGACTGCAGCTTCCCCTCCGTTCCTGAGGAACAGATCGGTATCAAAATGATAGGGAAGTTTCAATGTGTGGGTGTTGCTGGGTATTTGTGTTTTCAGTCTTTTTGATTGAGAAACCCTGAACTCCAATGCAAGCCTGCCAGATTTTTCCTCTGTGACCCCTCCCACCCTATTGTTGAGGTGCAGCTTTCAGGGTAATGGCAAGCAGTAGGGGCTCCCTCTCACAACCGGTGCTAGGGTGCCTGCAGCCCTCACCAGCCCAGCTCGGGCATGGCGGGGAAAGCTGACTCACTCGTGCAGTAGGGCTTGAGAAACCAGCCTTAAAACTAAACAAAGGGAAAAGGCTTTCAATGGGCTAGTGCTGTGGGATGTGCCAGCCGCTTGGAGTTGATAGAGTGCTGTGTTTGGAGCTTGCTTGTGAGCGGGTGGGTTGTGTCTAACGTGAACAACCTTTGGTCTTAAACCTAGGTTCTTGAACTGTGTTCCCCAGCTGCCTTCCTGATAAGGATATCGAGTTCTCTGGAATATAGGAATGCAAAGCAGCATCAGCAGCTTTCCCAGTTTGTATCGGGTTCTCCAGAACATGCTGCTGCTCTAGTAAACAGCCTTGTTTTGCTGCAAGAAGGCCAAAGGAAACAATTATGATTAATTAGTTTAGCCTTATGTAATCATGGGCTATAAAACATGCCCAGATTGTTTCCTGTTTGAGTTCCTGCATATCTTTGTAGGGA
>NW_008825614.1:13855867-13871540 GCF_000699105.1 Pygoscelis adeliae | reverse complement strand
CGCTCAACGTATCCGATTAAATTGCAGTGCTGCAAGTGAAAGCAGCTTTGTTTGAGCATAAGCGTTTGCGGGATGTGAACTGGGAAGATGCTGCACAGGGATGCGTGCGTATGTGGTGGCTGGAGGCATTGGCTAGAGCGCCCTTCTGCTTGTAGTGCCAGAAACTCGCATTGCCTGGTGGGATTAATCTTGTAATTAATCTTTAAAACAGGATGAAACTCCTCCTTTCCTTTAAATGCTCCCTCTCCTTCCTTTCTGTCAGCTGTTTGCTTTTAATGTTTTTCTTTATCAAACTAAAAAAAAAAAAAAAAGGAAGCTTTTTTCTAGCATAAAATAAGAGCCCAAGTTACCTTGTTCTCTCTGTGTGTTTGAATGGGGTTGCGTATTACATGCTTGTGTTTGTGCTCTTTCTCAGGTTTAAAGCAAGGCTGAAGTAACTTGCCTCTGGTATCTCTGCTATGGGCAGCCTTCTGCTGCTGCAAACTTAGCATTTGGAAAGGATGATAGGTCATGGAGGAGATGCCCAGACACGTGCAGCTTTGCTAACTAGAAGACATTGTAAAAGAGACTTGGGAATGAGCAACTACTAAATGACTTCTTTTGAAGTCAATCCCTCCACGTGGAAGCTCCCTTTTAATTCCCCCACGCACCTTGGCATTTGCCTCACCTGGGCTCGTGGGGAATCTCCTACCACCACTGAAATCAACCATCTATCGGATGTGGTTTGTTTGGAAATTAAACGTGGACTCTGGAAGAAATAATCATGGTGCTGTGTGCTTGTGAGTCCTCAGTTTGTCGCAGGTGTTTTCTTGTCCTTTGGCATGACTGCAGCTTCCCCTCCGTTCCTGAGGAACAGATCGGTATCAAAATGATAGGGAAGTTTCAATGTGTGGGTGTTGCTGGGTATTTGTGTTTTCAGTCTTTTTGATTGAGAAACCCTGAACTCCAATGCAAGCCTGCCAGATTCCTCTGTGACCCCTCCCAGCTCTCTATTGAGGTGCAGCTTTCAGGGTAATGGCAAGCAGTAGGGGCTCCCTCTCACAACCGGTGCTAGGGTGCCTGCAGCCCTCACCAGCCCAGCTCGGGCATGGCGGGGAAAGCTGACTCACTCGTGCAGTAGGGCTTGAGAAACCAGCCTTAAAAATAAACAAAGGGAAAAGGCTTTCAATGGGCTAGTGCTGTGGGATGTGCCAGCCGCTTGGAGTTGATAGAGTGCTGTGTTTGGAGCTTGCTTGTGAGCGGGTGGGTTGTGTCTAACGTGAACAACCTTTGGTCTTAAACCTAGGTTCTTGAACTGTGTTCCCCAGCTGCCTTCCTGATAAGGATATCGAGTTCTCTGGAATATAGGAATGCAAAGCAGCATCAGCAGCTTTCCCAGTTTGTATCGGGTTCTCCAGAACATGCTGCTGCTCTAGTAAACAGCCTTGTTTTGCTGCAAGAAGGCCAAAGGAAACAATTATGATTAATTAGTTTAGCCTTATGTAATCATGGGCTATAAAACATGCCCAGATTGTTTCCTGTTTGAGTTCCTGCTTTTTTTTTGTAGGGAAACCTCCAGTCTTCAATTAAGAATGTCTTGGGTCGAAGAATTCACGCTATTCCTTCGTGATTGATTGATCTCCCTTTTTTTAATATTAAGTCCCTTTATATCCACAATGAATGGATCTGGCTTCAGCTTGTAATCTTAGCTGCAAGCTGGTAGAGCCGTTCTCTAAGTCTTATTCCCTGTTTCAGTACTTAAAGAAAGTTCATGTTCTGCATTTGTTTCCTCTTTGACAAGCTGAATACATTGGCTTCTTCTTTTGTTATTTGCTTTTATTTTGAGGCAGGGTTTCCAGCTCTGCAGTGATTCTTGTGATTCTCTGAACTTTCTCCAGTTGTTCAACATCCTTTTTTTGGAATTTGGCAGTATAGGATTGGAGCCTGGCTGTGGCCAGTAGCAGCTGCGTCCGCCATGAGCATGGAGAAAATGCTTCACACCCCTCTGTCTTCTGAAGACTTCAGACCTGTGTACTTTGCGTTGTGCAGGGGACACAAACTTGTGCAGCGAGTTGTGCGATTGGCATGAGGCTGTAGTGCAAAACTGTAGCTGGGGATTGTGCCTTACAGGGCGACTTGTTTTAAATATGAAGCCTCATTTAAGAAAAAAAAAACAACCAAAAAAAACCCTAAAGAAAGAAAAAAGGCAAGATGTCAGCAGTACCATTACCTCCCTGCTGTTCTTCGGTTGTGTGAGCCCGGCACTGGCCCCGCAGCACGGGACGGCTGTGCGAGGGTCCCCAGCGCTGGGCTGCTCCTGGGACTGCATGAGACCCTGCTGCTCTGGCTGAGGGGCTCAAGCTGGGGTGCAGCAAGGGGTGTCTCGTGCTCGGAGCGTGAGCACGCATCTGCAGTAGTTCCTCCCCAGGCCGTCCTTCGTGCACCCAGCACTTGCAGTACCTGTCCCACAGACGCTCCTTCAGCCACATCTCTCCCAGGGTCCCAAGTCCTTTTTGAGATCTCTGCTTCTGATTGTCAGTCACCCGAGCGTGACTTGGGGCCTTTTGTTTTCAGCAATAAGTTTTGGGGTTTTTTTTAACCTTCAGCTTTATTTAAAACATGTCACTTGTTGACGGCTGCTTACCAAGTACTCTGTGTTTTGGTTCTGTGACCTGACCTTTTTCTTACTTGCTGCTCTTGCTGATGCTGCGTTATTTGCAAACTTCAGCGGTGGTGACTTTTCCTCGCAGGTCATTGATAAAATATTAGAGTCTGGGGCCCTGTGGGAACCCACTGAAAATGTGTGGTGCAATCAGCTGATCTGTGTTTTGCATCTGGAGATTTCTTATTTCTTTATCAAACTGAATGTGGCCTATTGACTTCATATCACTCTGGCTTCATTTTGTATAGCACCAAGTCAGTTGCCTTAGAAGGGGCAAGGTGTATTAAGCTTGTAATATTATTACAAAAAGAGATAAAATTTGGGAAGCTAGATTATCAGTTATTGTGGAATTATAAGCATAAATTAGATTTCTCTCCCTTTTATTCTTGGACTGTAACTACTCTCTTCCCTTCTCCATCTCTTCCGTTAGTCAGGAATGAACAGTAGGTAGGTTAACTTGCTGTTACTTTGGTTGCCTTGTTTACACTTAAATATTTTCATATTATTTTTTCCAGTCCATCACAATTGTCTCATACTGAAAATAGCTTCAAGAGCTCCTTAGAAGTTCTGTTTAGACTTTTCACATGGAGGTTTTCTAGGTCTGCTAATTAAAATGGCCAGCTTTGAGTAGCTGTTGTTTTTATATTCTCTTCCATTATCGTTGGTAAGAAAATAATTTCATTACCATCCTGTGGGATGGCTATATCATCTGTTCTCATATAAAGAGCAGTAATTCAGAACCACCCCCTCCCAGGAAAATTGAATTAAACATTTTGATGTTCTTCCCTCCCCCCCCCAATAACTGCAGCCAAGTGATGGCCTGATCTATAATTAACATTCCTCTGGGTCCTGACAAACTCAGACCCCCCCCCCAATAACTGCAGCCAAGTGAATGGCCTGATCTATAATTAACATTCCTCTGGGTCCTGACAAACTCAGAAGCAATCTTTTTTCCCCTCTGAATTGTATATTCTATTAACTCTTTCTAGGTTCTGATTTATGTTAATTCTCATTAATTTTTCTTTTCTTCCAGTAGCCCAAATACGTAATACTTCCATGGTAAGCAGGGTTGCTTGCCCAGTGTGGCTTTCTCTTCACCTGCGATGGTGAGATGGCAGGGGTTTTGGTTTTGTTTTTTAAGCATGTGCTGAAATGTTCATAAATGATTTACAATCAACAGGGATGCTTTCTTGGTTAAAGACCTTCCCTCAGGTTCTCCTGATCCTCTGTTTTATGGGGGCAGCTTGAAGAGCTTGACCATCTCTTTAGGACTGCAGAGCATGAGCTGGAGGAAGTTTGTTGCAGGAGAAGGGTAGGGATGTGCTGCCCAACATCATGCTGGCACCACTCCTGCAGCAGCGTGCCTCCGTCTCGCTGACTCGAGAATGCAGAACTCTAGTGCCGGCCCCTACTGAGTCTCCTTTCCTTCTTGAACCTGCCTTTCGGGTAGGAAAGAATAAATGGGGGTAAGTCCATAGCAGTCGTGAGAATGACCACTTAGGATGGGCAGTTTTAAATAGCAAGGCACAAAAGTCAGTGACACTTGGCAAAAATACACAACTGGAGATGGAGAGGAAGTTCTTGCACAACCTTAGTATGCTGCTTATCTTTTGCAGGTTTATTTTATCCCTTTCCAAGCACTGTGACTTTCCCTCCCCCTCCCATTGCTTTCCCTCTGCACCCTTGTTCTTCTGGCTCTGCTCCTCCAGGGTCTTCACTTACAGCTTGCGGCTTCCTTCCTGATTCCCCTGATCTTCTTTAGGTCCTACAAGGTGATGAGTAGCTTAGGCCTCTCTTTCACCTGCTTGGGAGCAAAGGTGAAATGGAAGGTACAGAGGGAGGTACAGATGGAGGAGGGAGATGCTCTGAATGGGGGGAGGGCTAGCTAAAGAAGCTGAAATGCCTGTTCACAGCCAAGTGAAGGCAAAGCAGGTTTGAAAGTCTCCCTTGTATTACGAGGACTCGTGAGGGGAGAGAGCCAACACACATATTACTAAATGAGCTGTTTCACTAATCCCTGCATCTCTGGAAAGAAGCATGTAGGAGAACTAAACACACAGCTCTGTTTTTTGTTTTTGTTTAAGACCTTGTCTTAGGATACAGATGTTTCCATCTACTGCTATTTTGGGTCCTGAACCTTAATCCAGTACTGCTCCTATTTTTTTACTTTATAAAAAAAGTTGACTGAAGTAATGTTTTCTGGCACTGTGACAAAAGACTTGTCATAGGAAATTAGAATACCAGCTCTCAAGTATGGGGTGCCTTAAAATAATTTGTCTAGACGAATGCTATGCATACTTTTGAGTATGTATTTATTTGATCTTGTTCACGTCCTGTCTCCTTGTTTCCTTTCTCTCTACAGCTTTCAGTAAGCTTCAAAGCTAAACTGGCCAGCCTTTGACACAAGTAAAAACCAAGTGACCCCCACTGCTCTCGTGGTGATGTAAAATGAAACGCATCTTTCCTCAGAGGGAGGGTGCCAAAGTACCAGTGCTGATGGAGGTACTGTTCCATACAAAATGAGGTGCAAAAACGATTTCTGTGGGTTTTTCTGCAGAATTAAGGCTGTACAAGTGCAACGTGGGCGTATTGAAGTATCCATCTCGTGGTATGGAGGACCACTGGAGGCGGCTTCAAAACACAAAGCTTCTTGCTGTGGGATGGGTTTGGACAGGGCTGGCTCAGCCAAAGCAGCTCTAGCGTCACGGCTTTAGGTACAAGGTAGAGACATTCTTCCCTGGTGTTGTCGTCAACAAATACTATTGCTCTGCTCTTCTTTAGCTTCCTGGGGCAGTAGCTGGTTTGACATGAGGCGTGCTGCAAAGTTGCAAGCTGGAAATGTTTTGACAGTTTGGGATGGAAAAGCTTTGATTATACCTGCTGTTGGCAAAGTATCAGCTCTGTATGCGTCCGCAGTGTTTGGGCTTAGTGCAAGGTTATGGGAAGGGTGAGAGGTATGTCAGATCAAAACCCAGGATGTTTCTGCTGAAAGCAACGTGTAGGACTTATTTACTGGAAAGGGGTGGTTCTTTAATGTAGTTATTTGTTCCACTATCTGGTAAGATGACATGCTGGAACAGGATTTGACATTAAACTGACTTTTTTAGTCCATGGTACTTAATATGTAACGCTCAGCGACAGAAGCACTGAACACAAAGTCCTGCCAGTGTTAGTTTCTCTTTCTGCCCTGATAGTAGATATTTGTCTGATAGAGGGGGCAGCAGTTTCTGCCGGGCAGGGTCTAAAACCCGTGGCAGCTGAGGTCATTGCTAGCCAAAGGCTGCTGATCCTTGAGCTCTGAATCAGGCAGGGGAGTTCATCTCCCGGGTAAGGTGATATGACCTATAGATTTTTTCACTTTTGTTTTGCAAAACCACTCTATTTTTTTTTCCCTCCTTCCTTTGTGCTCAAGCACCTGCCTCTTGAGTTCAAGAAAGAGTTACATGTTTGTGGTGTGTTTTTTCTTTTAAAAACTTTACAGGCATCTGCAATTTTAACCATTATGTCTATGAATATTAGGCAGCATTTATAAAAGCTAATTCATATTTCCCATAATAAACTCGGGGAGTCTGCATTTAGGCACTTGAAGAGACAGTCTGACTCTTCGAAAATTAAGAGCACTTAAATGTTTAGGAGCTTAAGTCTGTGACCTTTCTTTTCAAGCCTCAGCTTCCATGCTTCTACTCTTAAAAACAAAAAAAAACACCCAGCAGAACCCCCCCAGTACTAAAAATATATCTGTAAAACAAAACCTACTATCTCTTTAGTGAAATAAAATGCCCAATCTCTCCTTAAGCTGCCAATACTGATAGCAAAGCCTTACTTATTTTATAATAACCAGACGGCTCTAAAGAGCTGAATTTTGATGAGTGGTGTATAGGTTTGCAGCCAGTGTTCGGAAAAAGAAGGAACGATGGCTCCTGCAAGCTGGAACCCTGCCATTTAAACTTTGCAGCAATTAAAGAAGTAACATTGTTGAAGAAGAAAATAGCGATTTTTATTTTTAATGTCAAGTGTCCTGTCAGTCAGGAGTGGCAAGCCAGAGCATGCAGCGAGCGCTGCTGACAGAGCAGTTGTTGTTTGCTACCTACACTGCTCAGACTAATTTAAGATCCTCCTTTGAAAGATACTGGTTTGGTCCTCAGGGAGGAGGCTGTTGAGAACACTTCAAACATGAAACAGCTGAGCTGCAGAGCATCTGCGTTCTGCAGGAGACCCCCTGCACTAATGGGAACCTAGATGAGAAATTATGATTTTGCTGGGCTCTCCTAACGGCATCCCGGTACAGTGTACCCGCTGGGACGGTTATGTTTCTGGGAGGTTGTGCCCATGGGCAGAGGCTGGCAGCTTCAAGTGTTGCTTAACATGTGGGAACTGTGATGAGACCTTGCAGGGTGAGCAGATGAGCGAGCTGCAGATGGCCTGCAGGGCAGGTTGCAGCATCTCTGTTTTAAGTAACGGTCCCTGAATTGCCTGGTGCTAGTCGTCCTTGAGGAGGGGGTTTTGTCTCCTTGTAGGCCAGCTGAACAATCCCTGTGACTTCTGACTTCTCTCCATGGCTATCCTTTCCTCCTTCCTGTTATGTCCGTAAAATCATCTGGAAGTTGGACTTGGTGATCGTTATGGGTCCCTTCCAACTTGAGATATTCTGTGACCTCTAAAATGGGTGCAAGACTAGTGAATTCTGTTTAAAACACAAGAATCGTGCTGGCTGTGCCCTTTACAAAGGGCTTATCTGTGTCCTTTGACAAGGGATGCTGTTACATGAGGACCGAGATGAATTTTCCTTGCTTTCCTCCCCTCCCATTTCCATGGTGAGGGAAGATGGTAAATGAAACGAAGTGCAGTGCACTCAAATGTTGTAAAACGCTGCCATAATGTTAAGATCTATCTGCATGCATTGAAGAAAAAACTGGAGTAACTGTTTTCTTTCAAAAGTGGCCATAAGTTAAACCAGCTGGGCAACACCAAAATGTGTTATCCTTGCTGCCGAGCTCTTGGGCAGCAAACAAGACCGTAAATGCACACTGGTGAATTGTAAAATTTGTACACAAAGGTTTCAACTTGTCTGAAAACTTTCTTTCACTGTTTTCTTTTTTTTTGGCTAAACACTGGGTAGTTACCCAGAAGACACTAGTTAGATGTAAAACTTGCGGTAAATGCAAGTTCCTTCCAAAGAGCCTGGAGGTGTACCTGGGGCGTAACCCAGCAAATTAGTACTCTCTCACAACAAATATTTATGACTGGCATTGCATGCCTGGAGCATAGCTGGGGCAAAAAAAACCCCAAACCACCAAACAAAAAACCAACTGCATCTGTTCCTTTCTTCACTAGATAGTTTTAAAAAACCTAACTGGTCTCTTTAAGTATTTTGCCTGGTGCCAAAAACCATCAAAGACATCAATGCCTAAGTTTTGGAAGCTGAGCTACCTTCTCTGTCTAGGGTGAGTCACAGTGGCTGGAGGTGGCAGGGGGAGGCTTGCCCCTACTCTTGGTGGTTTGGAGGCTTGTGAAAGGCAGACCCGCCAGTCAGGCTTGTCTTGCAGCCTCTACAATCACTGATGGTAAAGAACTGTGACCCTGCTGCTCTCTGGGTGAAGAGAAGGGCATGGGGAGAAGTGATGGAGAGTTTCAGTTTTCTGTGGTTCTGCTGCTAAGAGCTGACTTAGGAGACACATGAGGTGCATACCAGTGAGCCTGGTGTAAGAGGCAAAAAAAATAAGGGAAAAAAAAAAGTAGGCGAGACAAAAGAATGAATGCATCTGACCTGAGAGCATAATCCAGACACTTGCTTGCAACACAGAATTAATAATGTATTTTGAGGTCTCAGCCAGGGACCCAGATGGGGGAGCCTTGTTGAAGGGCTTCCAGCTCTCTGACTCACCGCTCTGGAGCTCTGGCCCCCATGACTCATTCCTCTCTGACTGGCTCTTTTGGGGAGAGGGTGGGAAACAGCAAAACATGCACCCAGCCTATTGAAAAGTTAGACTAGATCCAAGAGCTATGCACTGGGAGAAGGGCAGGGGAACGTGAGAAGGATTTTCCTATTTTATATGACTCCCAAGAGGCTTGGGCTAGGAATGAGCAAGAGCATCCTTTTCTCTGCTTGCAGACAGTGGGCTTAAGAGACACTGAACTCCACGGTTGTTTCTCACCCATGCCTCAACTGCACAAGGGCTTCTTTTTTTTTTTTTTCCTTTTTTCTTTCAACCCATATTTAGTCCTAGTTATTATAGAGTTTAATTTTGTTTTTAACTATCTTTTTAAATCCAAAATACTTTTTTTTAGTGGGGGTGTTAAGGAAAGTGAAAGAGTATTTTGGAACAAGGAAAGGCAAAAGAGTAAACATGGTTCTTGAAAAATCCCTCTGATTAGTTAAAAATAAATACACCTCCTCTTTGCTGGCTGTGAGTTGGAAATACTTGAGTGTTTGCAATGGAAGTGTGTGCATGCATGTGTGCATAATGGGGTGGATTATAAGATTTGCTCAGCATGAACTTCAGCATTTCCAACTGTGTAACCTGAGCAAGTTGGGAAGATGTGCAGATTTAATTACCATGTAAACCTATTAGCTCTGAATTTCCTGGCATTTGTTTTGCTGATGACACAACCTGAATGTTATTCACTTAGTGGATTTTTTTAATCCATCCAAATTTTTTTTTAATGCTTAAAATGAGTAATTGCTGGTGTGAGACTCCAAATGATCATATCTGCTGTTATGGTGGATCTCTTCACTGTTGTCAAATACCGATTTCATGTTACTCTTCATATCCTCCCACAAATGAGGTAATTTCAGTGTAATTAATGACTAGACAGTAAAGAATTTTATAGTACAGTAAAATAATTGAGTAACTATTTCTCTGTGTCTTGGTTTTGATTTTTACACTGTAGAAGATAAACACCTAGAAATCTGAGGTTTCCTCTGTTTGCCCTTGGCAGGTAAATAAGCCAGGGTAGTGTCAATCTCTCTACTGTGTTATCAGCATGTTTTAGGCGTGACTTGGGGGACTGTTTACAGTCCTCAGACTCTCTGTTCTCTGCTACGGCTCCATCTAAGACTTCTTTCCTGCTATCAGAAAGCTCTTCCAGCTATTTTGGTCCTTCATCAGGCTGAGAGGGAGGATCTCTGTGTCCTGTTTAAGAGTGAGCAGTTAGATGTGCCTGCAGTCGCATGCTGAATACTGTGGTCTGTCCAAGGGGTCTCTCAGCAAATCAGACTTCAGCCATTTCAGGTGTGGTTGCATTAATTTTTTCAAATATTCGCTGCCAAATATAGTTGGTTCCCCCTCACCCAAATTAATGCATACCAAAGGTAAGCACCCCGGTATATCAAACTGTATAGGGTGCAGCCTTCTGCTCTTCCACTCTTTCTCCCTGTGGGGATGTTGGTGAATGACTCTGTGGGGTTGGTCTTGTCTCTCTTTCAACGCCCATCTTTGGAATCAATCTTATGGAAAAATACTGTATCGCTGCCAGGCTGTCCTTCGTTTCTCATCCTTGTAAGAGCAATGTAGCAGGAGCTTGGATCTGTGCCTCGTAACAGTGATGTATCAATGCACCCCATGGCTTAGAGGAGCTCTTCTGTTCCCTGCAGGGCATATGAATTGCAGAGGGGCTCCATCAGTAGCTCTTCTCAAAGCTGACAAAGATGGGTACCACGCAATATGAGCCATGGCTGAGTTTGGAGAAGAGTGAGTGGTGGCCAGCTTCCCTGCTGCAAACGTAAAGGATTTCTAGAAAGGGAAGAAGCTGAGAGAAGTGATGTACCTGAAAATCTGCAGAATTTGTGTTTGAATCTCTGAAAATTAACTGGTGTCCAAGTGCGAATGAATGCTGAGAACAGTTGTCTTGGTTGTTGGAAAGCGGCACACACTGACACTTCCAGTCCATTGTCGATGAACTTGCAACAGGAAAGTCAACAGCACCACCAGCAACATGTCTGGCAAGAAAACACCTGCCTTGAGGAAGCTTTTTAACCTGTGCCTTGGGGTTTAACCTTGGGGTTAGGCATGCAGAAACTCATGGACTTCTCTGCTGCATTGTCATCATTGGTAGGCTTGTGTGTGCAGTCCTCCACGAGCAGCATCTCTAGGCACGGTTCTTCATTAGATAAAAAGGGCAGGTCTCTGCCCTTATGGGTAGATGCTGCACTTGCAAACCCAGGCAGAGCTGATAGCGAGGTGTGTGATGCCTTTTACAGCTCTCGCTGTGCAGTCAAGTCTAGAGCTCAACCCATGAAGGCTGACCGGCATGTATGTGCCATCTTTAACAACTGGCACTTTGCCTGGATGCCCCAGAGTTGAAGCCTTTTGTTAGCAGCTGTGACTCCTACTCAGACCTCCTCAGCTACCATATAAGCAGCTGCCAGATGGCCCCTCACTACAAGAAGGACGTCGAGGTGCTGGAGCGTGTCCAGAGAAGGGCAATGAAGTGGTGAGGGGTCTGGAGAACAAGTCTTATGAGGAGCGGCTGAGGGAACTGGGGTTATTTAGCCTGGAGAAAAGGAGGCTGAGGGGAGACCTTACCGCGCTCTACAACTACCTGAAAGGAGGCTGTAGCGAGGTGGGTGTTGGTCTCTTCTCCCAAGTAACTAGCGATAGGATGAGAGGCAATGGCCTCAAGTTGCACCAGGGGAGGTTTAGATTGGACATGAGGAAAAATTTCTTTACTGAAGGAGTGGTTAAACATTGGAACAGGCTGCCCAGGGAAGTGGTTGCGTCACCATCCCTGGAAGTATTTAAAAGACGTGTAGATGCGGTGCTTAGGAACATGGTTTAGTGGGCATGGTGGTGTTGGGTTGACGGTTGGACTCGATGTTCTTAGAGGTCTTTTCCAACCTTAATGATTCTATGATTCTATGTCTGTGAAATGTGCGCTTGGTTCCTTGAAGAGGAGATGGTGTCTCCATGTGGCCATGCTTCTTGATCTGTGTGATGCTATTAACTAGAAATGCTGCTGTCTTTTGTGATATTTTGTATTTTATCTCCTATGCACCTTTGTTTATGCAAACCACAAAAGGGCTGCTGAAGAAATTATTCCCTTTTCTTCCTGTTATCTTAATGTGGGGGGAGAGGAGGAGGGGGCAAATTCATGCCTGTGGTGCACGTTTACTTCTGCACGGATGGGGGCTGGTTTGTGGTGTCCCCTTTCTTCCCTCTTTCCTCATTTTCTCCAGGAGCACTGCCTTGTACATTACATGCACTCTGATTCCTTTGATACAGAAGTAAGAGTGCAGTCCTTGCCCCCTGATCCCTCATTATTGCTGCTCAAGCCTTACAAGAGATAAATGTCAGGCAATTTTGTACCTATGGGTAGATGGTGGGCTTCATTTTTATCCCATGAGTGCCTGTTGGATGGAAGGGATGCTCCCACCTGGGCAGTTCCTCTTGTGGAGGGGGGATTGATCCCTCCAGGATGGGGAGACCTCAGGGCGAGCCAGGAGGAAGCCATTAACTCCCAGGAGGGGATTATCTTTAATTCTTTGGTGGTTCTCACCCCGGCATGTTGCATGTAGTCTGGCTTGCCCTGGGCTGCTTGGAGAGCCGGGCTTGTTTTGCAGTGTGCCAGGGCGCTGCCACTGCAGCTCCCCTCTAGGGTGGCTCTGCTGGAAAGGGTGGATTGTACTGCTACAGTCGGTTTGTGGGACTTGCAGCTGGCGCAGTGCATTTTCCAGGCTCAGCAAAGCCTGTCACTTGTTTAATAATTTAAATATAGTTATGAAGTGTCATTTGGGGCTCTTGACTTCTCTTTATTCCTTTTTTAGTGAGGTCTTAGTCAATTTTCTGAACATGGCTGTCTCATTTTTAGTCGTGATAATGTCACATCTGTAGGCAACTGGGGCTAGTGCTGCTCTCATCTGGCTTCAGGTCATCTGGTGGAGAAGTCAGCACTGCCGTGCACCTAGCAAAATCCGAGTCTCTGTTTTACTTCAGAGATGTTCATTTAATCAGTCAAGAAAGAAGAAAAACCCTCGTCCCTTAGGCAGAGCTGGAGAAAAGGGCCTTTGTCTGGCAGCAACAGGCAGATGCTGTGGAGAGCTGCAGCCCGCGGCCCAGCTGGTCTGCAGCCAAATACTACTTTCGAAGAGCTATCCAAAATCCGCTGCGCACCCAGATATAAGAGCTCTCCTCTGTTTGCTTACCTCAGGGTGATGTCTGCAAGTGTTTTGTGTTCCCCAAAAGCACCCGGGTTAGAGGCAGGAGCACATGTCCCACCAGATTGGTGGTGAAACTCCGTGGGGCTGCAACTTAACTTTCTTTCTGTAAACAGGAGCACTGCTGTTTTGTTTGTCTTTTCAAGGTTCTGGGGGAAGGCGAAGCCGAAGATAAGGTTACATCTGTCCTAAATCTGTGACTTTTTACAGAGGTTAAAATCCCAGCTGAACACATCTCTGCTATGTAGAGAGAATAGTTTAATAATTCAAGCAGATTCCTTGTACCAACACATGTCTGCAATTAGTGCTGTGACTGCCAGTGGGGTGTGAGGATAGCAGGAAGCTGGCAATGGAGCTGTCTACAGAGGTATTAAAAACAAAAAAAGAAAAGAAAAAAAGGCACATTTTCAATGCAAGTGCTCTTTTCTCGTTTTTTTTTTTTAAGGTGAACTCTCTGGGTGAAAGATGCCAAGCTGAAAGCCACAGACAAATTTCTTTCTTTTGCAAGCAAATATATATACACGTTCTAAGGGTAAAATTCTGTTTCCTCCCTAAATTGCCCTTTCCTGTTCCTGATTGCAGGGGTGGTTGCTGCCATATCAGAATTGAGGGTTATTCTGAGGCTTTCCAGCCTTGGAAGTGGCTGATGACCGCTAAGGTGCATGCGGAAGCAGAGAAGGGAGCGCGGAAAGGAGGAGGAGGAGGGTTGGCAATGGGAGAACATGCTTTGAAAAGACAGAGGAAGCAGCTTAGTTGTAGGTGGAAGTTTTGAGGAGCTGGAGGCCTAACTTAACTGCTCCCGGATGGTTTCTGCTGTAGCTGCTGCTCAGGTGCCTTTTCTTTCTTAATTCTCTAGGCAAATGGAGCTGCTTTCAATGAGACAATTGTTTTCTTAAGGAAAAAAAAAAAAATCAAAGTGAGGTAGCTTTAAGCATTCACTGTGGTGGAGATGTGTATAACATATGAAAGATTCTTGTAAATCAAGTGGTGGTGTTTTTTGTAATCACTAAGTGAGAAGTCCAGATCCCTAAAATTGTCTGTTCCTTGAGTTCAGTAGCTGTGCAGTCTGACCTGTGGCAATTGTTTGAGGCTTCTCTGTTGATCAGTATTCAAAGTTCTATCATAGACCATTAAAAATAAGATTAAAAATTATAATGAAATTAGAGAATAATTTTAAAAACTGATTGACCATTTCTTTGATATTAGACAGTTCTGTTGTAAATGCAAATTCTTTTCTTTCTCACAGCTTGCTGCTTTGCAGCTGTATGTGAAAAGGAGAAAGCACGAATGTTGATGAACATGTTGAATGTCCTTCCCCACCCCAAGGTCCTCTTTCTCTCTGGTTTTGGGAAGTTGAATGTTTGTTTCCTTCTTTGCTTTTCCTGAAGCAGTTTTAGGAAAATTCCCCATTCAGAAAGGAAAAAAAAAAAAAAAATCTAACGTACCTAACTTCAATCAAATGGAAGAAATAAAATAACATTTGATAGGAATTTCTTCCATATGAAAGCAGTAATAGACAGAAGGCTAACAGAAATCTTTATTTGTGAATTTGCCAAAAATAGCGGAGTAGCCTGTGGTCATTTTGTCTTTCAGCTGAGTCTGTTAAATTAGAACATCTAAATAGTGTCAGACTAAGTTAACACTTAAGTATCATATTTTCAAGGATGACATCCTCAGATTGAATGACACTGGTGATAAAGTAGCTGTGTGTAGAAACCAGGGTACAAATATTGTAGCAGCTCTATTTCAGCATCTGCTAATCATCAGTCAGAATAATGCATGCAAGAATTAGAAAGAGGGAAATATTCTAGCCAGCTTTAGGAAAATATGCAAACAGATATAATTGACTCTTGCCATTAGCCTGAATGAAAAGTGTGTAGACTGTGGGGAAAAAATTGTCCCTAAGAAAGGCCCTGCTTTTTTATAGGTTTATCCTTGACTTCTGTCATTATTGGGAAGCATTTCTGTCCCTTGTTTACACTTTAATGGCTGCCTACCCTGTTTTACTCAGTGTCTTTATTGATGCACCAGGGTGTTCAACTAGTTTTGAGCATCCTTTTTCTTTCTTCTTTGCGTAGTGGGGAATTGTAGTTTGTACTTCTATCCTTGCAGATGTTGGGAGGCAGCCCTAGATGTGAAGTGCTAGTGAGTCCTCGGGTATCAAAATTAAAATAAACAAGGCTTTCTAAGGTGGTCATGACCCTCTTGCTGAGTCATCTGAGAATTTGTTTAGTAGTGTTATCGTTTACAGTAAGTAACTATGAGGCTACAAATCTGTTTTGCCATTTGTAAAGGCTTTACTTTAGCTAGCTTGCTATTCCAGCATAGCAACTGTGGTCCTCTGTTTATTGCCTTATGTTTAGTAAATATTTTCTTTTCCTCAGCGTCAGTCAGAATTGACTGAAGCCTTATTAATTTTGAAAGAAGGCTCAGTTAGCATTCATGAGCATCTTGGAAGAGGCGCTCGAACTTCCAAGGGACTCTGTGAAAGCCGGCTGTGCTGTGTTTTCCAGCATCAGGCTTCAAGGCCACAGGTGCTGCTGGAGCTGTGAAATGTGCGTGCATGGGGGTGTGAGCACACCGCTTCCCTCATGGATTTATACAATATTGACTTGTTTAATTCTTAATTTAGCTTACAGGAAGCCGAATCTTGAATTTCAGTGTTTGTTCCTGCAGGAGAGAGCAAGACGAAGAGCCAAAATCAATACTGCTTGCAAAAACAGAGCAAATCAAACAGACTTAGACTTTTGTAGGATCATGCCCCAATCAACAAAGACTCCTATATAAGATGGTAGATAATGCCTGATTGTTTGGAAAAGCTTGTTCCAATTCATCATACAAATATTTTCGTACAAAAATAGAATTCTTTGTGTGAATGA
>NW_008825614.1:13849593-13855839 GCF_000699105.1 Pygoscelis adeliae | reverse complement strand
CAGTTTCTTGGTCTGCCAAAGATGTAGTCTTGTGACATTGGAAACAAAACCAAGAAGAGATGCAGAGTTTTTGGCCATTGATGGGAACTGCATTGGAGTCTCACGGAAGTAGATAGCGAGATTTGGTTTGTGCTCATTTTGAATAAGAAACAAACACAAAGTTATCCTACTACATACAGCCATAACATGCGCTGTCAGTGTAATGAATTCAGCATAATAGATAAAGTGGTAATTAGCACTGGCTGTCAGGAGCTTTAGCTCTGGGGCCTAGAAGCTGGATATGGGCTCTAGTCCTAGGTGGAATGCGACTTCTGAAATAGATACATAAATCAGCCAGGAAACCCATTTTATAGCAAATGTGTTAATTGCTTGGCTGGGGATGTGCATGGACCCGTTTTCCTAGAGCACGCTGTATATTCTGCGCAGCTAAAATAGTCATATGTGGTGTCGGAGTCTGTGTCTGAGTGTACTTCCTTTTTCTTCTCTGCTTCAGTGAACATTAACCCAGTATATTCTATTCCACACACAAAGCGTTCTGGTGATAAATCCTGAAGGATCTTTCACGCTGTCTGGGTGAAATGTGCTTTCCCATTTTTGGTGGCATGCTGTAGTGAGTACCTTTGGGGGGAGGGGAGGAGGCTGCTTCAGGACATGACTACCATGGTTCTATTTTCCGTTTTTTTGCAAGTTAATCACAGGCTCTTCTGTTGTGATGTATGCCTCTGAGGGGACTTTTGTTCTAGCTGTAGCTCTTCAGCTTGAAGTAGTGATTGGAGGGGGAGGTCATTAGGCAGGGCTGGTAGATCCTGCTGCTGACTGGCACGGATGCCCGGTGCAGATACTGGAATTGTTCTGATCAATGCTCTCCTGTTGCTGGCATGATAGACAGGCAAGGAGATAAACTTTCCCCCCCCCCTTTTTATCTCCACAGCACTTCACAGAGTTTCTGGATGAGTTTTCACCTGACGTCCTAGGCCAGCTCTTGAATGATCCCTTCTTGTCTGAGAAGAATGAAATAATGGAGGTAGAACTGTCTCCGGCGTCCCCAGCGCCCCTCATCCAGGCAGAACACAGCTACTCCCTCTGCGGGGACTCTCGACCCCAGTCTCCCTTGACCCACATCTCGACTGATGACAACTTTAATGAAGGTAGTACGCACTGAGCCCTTGTTCGTTTGTTGTGATGATGGCGGTAATGAACTGTTCCTGGTGGGGTGATGATGCACTAAGGGTGCACGTGAATGCTCTTTGCTAATTGATGAATTCCTACAATGAAATCACAGAAGGGATTTGTTTGTTCTAAGTCTGCGGGCATTGTGAATAAAGAAACTTGTCCATAGACAAGGAAATTGTGCTCAGCGGAAGTTATGAACTTTGCACTGTAAACATTTTGAATTACAAGTAAAGTGCCCATCAAAAAGAAATGGGAGAAGGGCCAGAAATACACTTGTTTCCATGTATCTGAATCTGTGTTTGTTGAAGATAAATGGAGACTGATAAACCAAATGAGTCAAATTAGGACCACCATGAAGTCTGGGTACTGTAGAACATGACATGTAAGGAAAGGGTGAGGTGTGTTTTGTTTGGTCTTCTGGAGAAAAGGCAAAGGGGAGATCTTACTGCTGTCTGGCTATCTGATGAAAGGGTGCAGAGAAGACAAAGCTGGACTCCTCTGAGATACACAGTGATAGCACAAGAGGTAATGGTTGCAAGTGGCAAGAAAGGAAATTCCAGTTGGGTGTTAGGAAAATAATTTTCACCATAAGAGTGGGTCAAACATTTGAACAGGTGTCCAGAGAGGCTGTGAAGTCTTCATCCGTGGAGATATTCGAAGCTGAGCTAGGCAAGGCCCTGAGCAACCTGATCCAAATTAGCCATACTCTGAATGAGGAGTTGGGTAAGATGGTCTCCAGAGGTCCCTTCAAAGCTACATAATTTCAGGTTTATTAAAAACAAACAAACAAATAAACCTTTTAAACTACACTTGTTTTTCAGTAGTGAGTATCTGGAGCTTTCTGGTATCCCAAAATGAAAATCAGGTCATCTTATTTATGTTTCTAAATACACGTGTAGGAATGTAACTTCAGGTGCTGCCCCAGTCTTAAAACCTGTCTTGCTGAAGTCCTGGGGTTTTTTTCCTTTTTAGAAAACAAGAAAAGGCAAAGAAAAAAATAATGCCCATCAAGAAGTCATTGGTGATCTTGTAAAGACATAACTGCAATTTTATAGATTCTGTGGTTGTGGGAAATGGCGATGCATAGAAAATGATGAAAACCAACAGCATTTTTTAGCAGTTATCTTTAATTCAGCAGTTACAAACATCTGGAGGGGAAAAAAGGGAAATGCAGGAATGGTGGGAGGAAGAGATCCAACCTGCTTGTTCTGGTGTGATGATGCCTGCTGGCAGGAAGGGGAGTTCAAAGTAAAAGCTAGTGGTTGGTGGAGGAGCAAGGCCATGAATATCTGGTAACCATTAGGAATAATCACCATGGCAGACTTTCACTCCTGTTGTGGTTTAACCTGGCAGGCAGCTAAACACCACACAGCCATTCGCTCACTCCCCCCACAGTGGGATGGGGGAGAGAATTGGGGGGGGGATTCATTGATTGAGATAAAGACAGTTTAATAGGACAGAAAAAGAAGGGAAAGTAATGATAATAACAATGATAAATGAATATACAAAGCAAGTGATGCACAATGCAATTGCTCACCACCTGCCGACCGATGCCCAGCCAGCTCCTGAGACGCGATCACCACCCCCCCCAGCCAACTCCTCCCAGTTTATATCTGAGCATGACGTCATATGGTATGGAATATCCCTTTGGGTCAGCTGTCCTGGCTGTGTCCCCTGCCAGCTTCTCGCTGGCAGGGCATGAGAAGCTGAAAAGTCCTTGACTAGTGTAAGCACTGCTTAGCAACAACTAAAACATCAGAGTGTTACCAACATTATTCTCATCCTAAATCCAAAACACAGCACTGTACCAGCTACTAGGAAGAAAATTAACTCTTATCCCAGCTGAAACCAGGACAACTCCTAGTAATTGGTTTATGTCTTCAACATTAGCTTTACAGTGAAAAGCAGTGGAGTACTAAGCTCCATCACAATAAAAGGGAGAGAGATTGGTGCTCATGTCTAAGCATTAACAAGCTAAGCTGTTTGTGAAGCTCAGGACATGAGTTTTCAAAGGCTGACAGTTTTGTAGTCCAAAGTGCTCTCTTAAAACAAGATGCAGTCTGTTAGAGATTTCACAAGAGGACAACTAATAAAACCTATGAGAAGGCTTTTCAATGTGAGCCAGGGTTTTTGGAGATGATCTGGAAACATCATCTACATAAAGCCTTCCCATTTTATATTTCCTAACTGTTTTATGTGAGTATCTTTAAATTAATACATAGAGGAGATATTAATTGTGGCAGGAGAAACAAGCGCAAGAAACTTCAGAAACCAAGCTTCTCTGGAAGTTAACAGGGAGAAGCTTTAAACTAGGCTAAAAGTGAGGGGAGTTTCCTTTGGGGAAAAATCCTGAAGAAATTCATACTGCTGAGACCACTGGGTAATTAATAGAGCTCTAGTCAAATGATGTTTTAAAAAGCCAAGAAACATTAACAAGTGGGTTTAAAAATAGAAAATGAATGGAAAGCATTTCATCTTCTGTTCACCCTGCAGAGTGTTTCATAAGAGAGGAGGAGGAGGAGTTGTTCTTGATGTTTGGGATTTTGTATAATCTTAACCCTGGAATCACGCTCATGACCTTTCAATACCTATTGACTTCAAAACAGTGAAGCTCAGAGAAATACTTGAGGAAATTGCAGAATTACAGTTAACATGGCTGTCTGATAGATATTCAAAGGCATCAACCCTGATGATTTTTCAGTCCTTGAGTCTGTGAGAGCAGGAAAAGGGGGTTTTGTGACACAAGATTGAAAGCATCTCTGTTGTTAGACGGTGGAGGTACACAGTGCTCGTGACAACCCTGGTGAATCAGTCTCCTTGATGGAGTAAGGGGACAGATACTGGGAGCACCAGTGTCCTTTTGGGGAGCAGGAGGTACAGGGTGTGGAGGGGGAGGTCCATGTGCTCCAGCATGATCTCCTGCTGCTGGGGAACTGAGAGTGGTTTTGTGGAGTGGCAGGGGCTGAGAAACGAAGTTGGCTGAGGGACTTATATAAAGACTATGCAAAAAATTTACTTTCTCCAAGTAATGACCCCACTGGGCAGATTGGTGAACTCTTACAGCTGTTGTGTTTTCATGGTTTTTCCATGGCGAGGCTTCATGATTCTGCAGGACCCTGCCATGCAGGACTGGGAGTAGAAACAGGCTAGTGAGGAGGCACGTGTATGACGCTTGCATGTGTGTGTGCACACGTGCTATGGACACACGTGCTGTGGACCTGCATGCCTGTGGTCAGCAGCAGTGCGAGGAGGAGGAGGATGGGACAGAGCTGTTAAGCTGGGTCTGGATACTGTTTCAGAGCTTTGCCCTTAGCTCTAGAGGACCAAGGGCCTGGTGTTGTGCACAAAACACATGGCAAACAGGCTTTGTTCTCACTTTGCAGTGAAGTCAATAACGCAATGTTTCTTCTTTGTAACTCTCTTAGCAGTTGTCCTGACAATGAGTGCTGGTGCATTGTTTCCCAGGGTGTGCAGCAGTGCCATCCCCTCCTAGGCCTGTGCGCGTTTATGGGCAGGCAAAGACAGGGGAAGTGCCAGGAGGGGGAAAACCCAGGATTTTCTAGGGCCAGGCCCCTTAGCCCATATGGCTAGATAATACGTACTTGGAAATGGCACCTGTTACGTGCCTTATTGTCGCCGTCACACCAGCAGTTACTCTGTTAGTGTGACCTGGAGCTGCAAACTCCTTTCAGCAAAGGCAGCTTTTCAGGTGCCATGTGCTAGTGTATGTTGAGACGCAAGCTGGCTCCCTGTGTCACTTCTAGCTTGATGCATGTTAATTGTGTAATGCTGATCAGCTGCTCAGCCCTCGGTGCCATTTCTGTGCCGGGAGCGAGCAGGTGGCTGCCGAGCCCTGTGCCGGCCCGGCCTGCTGGTGAGTCTCTCTCCCAGAGGGAAGCTGCCTGCAATGATGGGGGACAGGGTGGCTTCTACCACACGGGTCTGGTGTCCTAAAGGGAAATGTTATCTGCCTGCCTTTAAAAATAGCCTTAAAAACTGAAGTTTGTTTCCATGGCGACAGGCCTGTTGGAGATGGCGGGGAGGCAGGAATGACAGTTGGGGGGGTGTGGCCCGTCCTGGGGCAAGGTCCTGCGGTCTGAGTGGGCCCAGGGTGACCCCAGCCATCGGTCCCAGCCCTGCAGCGCTGAGGCCAGTGTGCTGCCACCAGGCCGGCCCCACGTTGTATTGCTCCCTTACCTGCCTTTCTGCCCTTCTCCTTCAGTCTGTGCCAGCCAGTTGGAGAAGGGAATTGGATTTTGGGAGTTGTCTCCATCTGGTTCAATGACACCCAACGTCAGCAGCGGTTTTCATCTATGTATTCACAAGTGCGGGGTCCCAGAGCCCCAGAGTATGGGGAGGCTGAGAAAAAGGCCTGTCTTGATAGGCACATGATCTTCAAGACAGGTTTAAGCCATTCAGTGTCTATTTCCGCCTTTTGGTTTTTCCCCCACCAAGTCTCCGACAACCTTACTGAAAATGTTATTTAGTGTTTCCTTTCGGCCGTGAAGGTGGAGTGAATGATCACTCTGACTCCATAAGCAGCTTCTTGCCCGCTGTTGCAGGGGAACAATTAACTTCTGCCGTGAGCTGTTCTCAGTGGCTGCTACCCGGCCATTACTGCAATTTCTACAATTGTTAAATTGACCTGTTCATGTAATTGTAAATCTTACATAACTTTTTTTTTAAAAAGTGCTAGAAGTGTAAGACCTGGCAAACTCATAAGCCTGGGTTTAACTCTTCCGAGAAGTCCTGTTGACCTCAAGGTGAGAACACATTTAAGTGTCCATAAGATCAAGGTCCCAACACCAGTTTTCCCCAGTTATTTGCTCTTCTGACTTCACTGTATTGAGGCTATTTCCTCAGCTTTGTGCAGAAGAACTTTTCTGAATACTCGCAGCTTGTTGCTAGTGTGGGGTCTCTGAAGGTGTCAGTCGCTAAATCTCCATCTTATAAAAGCATTGGCAAGAGTAACTATTTTAAACCAGATGCGTGCAAGATGTCTGGCATTTAGTTGTTTGGTCATCGTGTCCCATACCACCACCACCACCACCCCCCCCCCCCCGGAATCCTTTT
>NW_008825614.1:13819192-13849559 GCF_000699105.1 Pygoscelis adeliae | reverse complement strand
CATAAACTGTAAAGATACTAGAGAGAGAGATTTATAGGCCTGACCTGCTTGCTTGCAGCTGGCTGACCATTAACTTCTGTTTGCCTAAACTGGTGAATAAGGCTTCTGGCCTGAGGAGGGCTCCAGGCTGTAACATGAAAAAGAAGGCTGCGTCCTGTGTGCGGATGATCCATACCAGTTGCGCTGCCGCCTCTCTCACAGCAGGTTTCCGCTTTCTAGTTGTGAGCCGTGGGGTTTTTGAGGCAACTGCAGGGTAGCTGTGGAGAAGCACAGTGGGTAGTTGTGATGTGGAAAATGCTTCTTGGAAGGAAATGAAGAAGCTGGGAGGGGAGGCTGAGAATAGGGCTGATGGATAAGGGAGATCTGCTCCCAAAAGGGAGGCCTTTTGGGGCACAGATTCACTTCTGACAGTTGTAAATGGTTAGGGCAAAAAAGCTTTATTTTCTATTACAGTTGATGCATGTCTGTCTGCAGTTTTCCAGTCTCTGCAGCCTTTTGGAAAGGGAGGGCTGTGGGTCAGGCAGCCAGTAGCAAGGCAAGACCAGAGTTTCAGCAGGGACTGTCGTTAGCCTCCTACGTGACTTGAGATGCGAGTGTAGGGTCCTTCCCTGCCTTCCCATGCTTCATCCTGTCATCTGTAGGCCCAAACTTTAGGATAGTGGCTGCCCCTTGTTTTGGACATTGTGAGATCCATAGGTGAGAACTGAGTACAAGTAATACTGAGGGGCTGGTGTGCAGCAGGAACACAGAGGCAGAGGCTGCAGCATCTGCATGGGGCTCTTCAACCTCTGGGATCAGCTCAAGTGGTGGGGGTGGTTCACGGTGGGGGTGTGTTTGGTTTTTGTGTGTGTTTTTTATGTTGTGAGTGTGGCAGAGCAGAGACAGTGGACAGCCGACTAGTCATTTGTATGGTTTCTCTCCTCAAATTGTGGCCAGGTGGCTGGGTGCGTTCCTTTCCCCATGCCCTGAGGGCTCTGCTTTTAAGACTAGTCTTGGTCCCCACCTGCCCCTCCTGTTCGTGCTTTCCTGCTCAGGAATGCTTTGAAGTTACTTTTGGATTTGAAGCGGCTTGCCTTGGCTAAAGGTTTGACAGAGTGATTGCAGAAATGGTATGTTTCTATTTTACGCTTAGCTGTGCCAAAACTGGGGCTGGCCCCAGCATATAACTTGTACTGTTACTGGGTTTTTTACTGCTGAGGTTATGTTTTCCTGTAATGTGCTTTTAAAACTTAAATTCTCTTTTTAAACTTCAACTTCATCTCCCTACGTGGTTTGAAAAAGAAAAAAACAAACAAGAAACCCAAAACAAACACCACCCCCACCGCCAACTCATTGTATATGGCTCCCACTTCTCCAGTGCAAATAGCCCTTCAACGATAAATCCAGCCCTCATCTCAGGCAGTGCTTTGTACAGGAAAATGCTTGCTTATGTATGGAGTCCACAAGCAGTAATCAGTGTCATGTGTGGTCTCTTTGTGTAGAGGCATCTGTGGACTTGAGGCTCAGGGTGGTCTTCATACATTTTATATGTATACATATATATAGACACACATAATATATATGCGTATATATGGTGTATATATGTCATAATATATTTATTATGTATAGTAGGTTATAGTATATATCCTATTTTAAATTTTTTATGTAGGCTATATAGAGAGATGCATTGTCCTGCTTCTGTCTGTTTTTCTCCAAATACTGAATCAATGAAATGTGAACAATGAAAAGAGAACCTTTTTGCCCTGACTTTAAAGAAAATGGAACTGGACAAAGAAATTCACTTGTGTTTTCAAAAGATGCTGTCAAAGCCATACTGAAAATTTTTGCAACTACATTCCAATGCAACTTCTTTCCTGTGTGGGTTTTTTATTTTTGTGTGTTTATTTAAGAAATGGGGAGGAAGCCATTTGGTGGTGATAGCCTGTATTTGAGTGATTTTTATGTGGAAGGGTAGCAGTCAGTCCTTGTCAGCACCTGCAGTTTTAAAGAATGAGAAGACTTTTGAACTCTGATACAGCCAAGGTCCAAAATCTCAGTAGGTCACTCCGAATCAAGCCTGTAACTTCTACTTAGGCAGCAGTGTGTCTGAAAAACATCAGTTTTGATTTAGAGATGGGCATTTTGGTGGTTATTTATGCTTACTGTTAATAACTGACAACTTTATTTGCAGTCAGACCTCCTTTAGCTTCCAGTTCCACATACGAAATCTCTTTACGGCCTTTTTCCCTGCTGGAGTAAAGAACCATCTGGTCACGGACACCTCTTTGCCCGGGTGTTTGTAGGCTGCAATTAAGTTCCCTCTTGATTTCTGCTTGGATACAGCTTAAATGAACTGCGCTTCTTTGGCGTTTCCCTATATGGGATATCTTCTGGACATTGAGCTATTCTTGCAGTTCCTTTCTAAACAAAGGAACATTTGCAGTTCCTTTTCAAAACTCTGTGTAAAAGTGACCACAGGAGCTGATTTCCCAGGAATAGTTTCCCTAATGATGAATATTAGGGGAATACTCCTCCCACTTCCAGTCCTGCTGTTTCTGAAACCAGTGATCTCATTCTCTTTTAGCTGTAGTGTTGCACTGGGAGTTGATGCTCAGTTATTTCCTGCAAGCACTGAGTCCTTTTAATGTGCGTCAAAGCCTGATTGCTGCTGTAATGTGGATATGCCTTCACAATATCCATGTGGGCAGAAAAATTCAGAAGGGTGAGAGAGAACTGTTTTATTTGAACACAGTGGTTCTGTGGGTAATTTTCACATATCTTAAAACAAAACAAACAAAAAACCTCACATAATCTTTTATAGGACATTGAATAGTATCCAGCATTAAGGCTGTAAATCCAAGCTACCACCTCAGTCTGTGCTTCGCTCCCATATATATAAAGGGTGATGCTATAAAAATAACATTTTTCTACCCCTAAGCAAAATAACTAAAAACATCACAGACTGTATCCCAGCTGACAGCTATGCTTGTGTAAAGTCTTAGGCTGAAGAGAAGTTAAAGCAGAACCTGTAAGCCCGAGACATCTGGCTGATTTTACGTGTCAAGATGAGTCTGATTGAAAACTGTCAAATTCCCCGCAGGAAAAAGGGTATTGACCCTGGTTCATATAGGTACGGGAGGAACAATGTGGCCTTGTTTCTATCTTAATAACTTTGATAGTGATACAAATAATCTGTGGGTTTTAGATGGACTGTGTGCCGCTCAAAGGGGGGATGCAGGTATGACTGGTGATCCTTTGTCAGAAGAAAAGCTACTTCTGCTGTGTGTCTCGATGACTATGCATCACTGATGCTCATCTTTGCCCATTTATTTAATTTTCCCTTCCTGGCACTTCAAAAAGGACCCCAATGTTTGATAGCCAAACAGTATCTCCTTTGTCGAGGCTGCTTTGAGGGCTTCGGTTTCATTATTTGCAGTGGGAGTGTGTGTGCACGCTGGGAGGGGGAAATGCCATCTGGAAAATCTGTAAGAGAAACTGTTTGTCGATGAATGTGGGCTCTCACCTCACGGAGCGGGGGGGTGTAGCAGCAGTGGAGTTGGAGTTCAGCATTTCAGGCATGATAAACAGGGCTTGTGTCTGCCAGGGGGTGTTATGTGAGTCCAGAGCTGGGCACCAGGGATGGTGTGAGCTGAAGGGGGAAGACAAGAAAGCAATTATTTCTCCAGAAGGGTCCGACTTGCCTTTGGGAGGGTGTATAGGGCTCACACTGCAGAGCTGGGGATGCTGAACTTCCCTGAGAGCAGCATGTCCAGCAGCGTGCCAAGCATCTGTGCATCAGCAGAGGCCCTTTCGGGTTCATGGTGGGGTGTTTCTGCTGATAGAGAGCGAGTAGCCGTTTCCCCCACAAACAAGTTGTGAGCCTCTTCCGGGAGGTGTTTTCCCCTTGCAGTTTTTCCCACTTTGCAGCTGTGTTTTTGTGGTGTAGAGCTAGTGAGCACCCTTGGATCCTGCTGCTAGCTGTATAGGGGTGGTGACCTCAGAGGTGGGATCCAGGCAAGGACTGAATGCTTGTCCGAAGTACAGCTTTGCAAATGTGGACCCTTGGTGCAGAGTCTGAGCCAGCCTACTGTTGTACATGGCACAGCTGTGCAGAAGCTATGTGGGCTGTGCATCCAAGCCCTGTGGTGCACGATGGCGGCACAAGGTCTGTCATGGACCAAAAGGAATTAGTTGAAGCCCTTTTGCTCAGATCCATGACACAGCTGAAGAGGGGGATTATTTAAATACGCGTGGCTGGAGAACAGTTTGACTCATTAGGGATCTTCTTGCATTACCCTCTCCAGACATGTCTTCTGGTACCTGTGCAAAGCACTGTCTCTGGTAGTCTGTTGCGGTCTCCTTAAGTTTCCGGTTTTGTCTTTCTCTACCTGCTTTGTCTGTTGCTTGGACAGTGAACTTTGAGAAGGTGAGGACTGCCTCTTCATTCTGCTTATACATATAAGGATATCCCTTGATGCTTCTACAGGTCTTATTTGCAGGCTTATTTCAAATAACATGCAGCGCATGCATCTGTTTTCTGTGTGATTACAATCTGTCGTGGTGGTAATGGTGGTATAGGATTTTTTTTTCCCCCCCTTCAAGATTAGGTTCAGTGATACACCCCTCATGTGGGTTTGTTTAGCTAGTGGTACTGTCTTCCTTTTTACTGCAGGGGTCAAAAAGGTGAAAATCACGTTTCTCTGAATGCTTGCATTCTCTCTACTTGGAGGGGCAAGGGAGAGATACAGAATGCATCTCTAATTTCATTTATTTAAAAATACACAGCAACTCACTGATGCAACTTGGTTATCCATGCAAAAAGTGTCTCTGTTAAACTCTTTAATGAATAGTGCTGAAGTGAATGTGGGGAGCAAGTGAGCTTATTTTGTAAGCTCTGTTTCTCCGTACATCTATCACAGAGGGTGAGGTTTAGTCAATATTGGAGAAGATTTACTTTTCCTCAGGAAAGGAGGTGGTATGTTGGACAAGATTGAAGAATTAGTCGGATAGGATAATGTTGGACAGAAATAATTAAAAAAAGGAAATCAAAACTCGCTGGGAACTCTGATATTAAAAAACCTGTACAGTTGAAGTAGGCATTTTTGACCTTGTTTTCCACTTTTCCTACCCTGCCTTCCCATAATACTATATGGAACAAGGAAAGAAGCAAAATGTTGCAGTTCTTCAGAGAAATATGAGTATCCTAAAAAGCTGCACATGGTGTTGTTAAGAAACTATGTTTATTTTTTTTATATTATATATAAATACAGATATATTAAAAAATGTTTTTTAACAAACACAGAAGTAGTATATATTAATTCTGCCACGTAGAAACACAGCCCTTCTTGGTTGTGTGTGTTTCATGTATGCCTAAATCACACATACTGATTATTGCTACAGCTGTGATGCTTAGAGGAGCACTGAAATCCATTTCTGTTGAAAACTATCATCATAACGTATGTGGTGTGCAGCATAGAGAGAAGTTGACTTGGGTGTGTTGTGCACTCAAAGCCAAGCACTTGTGTGTAACTCAGTCTTCATAATGGACTTTAAAGATCTTAAGCTTTCATTGTGCAAAATGTTGCATAGCCTTTTCCATTTTGGGTGTAGTGATCTGGAGAAAGGAAAGTGAAAAGGGAAAGTCCACTTGTGGTATGTTGGGTAGATCCTGCTAGCATTGTCCATCTTAACTGCAGATGATGGAACCTGGGACAGGACTAGGGCCTCTGAAATAAAGACAGAGGACAGAAAGAGTTTGTTTGCTACTTGGACACCTTGCTGTAGATATGCACAACATGCAGTGCTTACATGTACAGTACTGAGGGAATTATGTCCCATTTTGAGCTTCCTCTCCTGCATTATCCTATACATAGCATCTTACAACACATTGCATATAGTATCTGGGACCAAGCTGGACTCACGTTGAGTGCAGCTGGGAAAGAAGAGGACATGTTTAGAGTTTTTCCTATCAGTGAGAACTTTGCTCAGGACACTGATTGAACTTACTTTGGTGCTTTGTAAGGCTCCTGCCTTTTTTTTTTTTTTTTTTTTAAAGAAGGTGGAAGTTGCATGCTAAACAAGAGTCTGCAGGAAAAGTAGAACAAACTTGATGACAAAAGCAGCACACGAAAACTTTCTGAAGAAATGTCATTTTAGTCTTGGACACAGAAGAGAAGATGATAGGTGCATGTGTCACGAACCCTCGGTTGCTGTGATGAATGGGTTTTTTGGATGCTTGATTTGAAACTCTGACGTTTGACTTGCTGAAGTGGCCACACCTGAAAACTCAATGCATACTGTGTTTTGATAAAGTATAACAACAGTGCTAAATCATCTGAAAAATCCAATTCCAGCTGTCTCCAGATGGCCATTTTAAATTACTAGATACTTTTTGGTCTTAATATCTCCATGGCTCACTTGAATTTTCAGGACCACTGTGGAAATTAATTCAGGTTGGTGAAGTGTTTTGATTGTGCCATAGGAGGGAATTAAACAGCTCTGTGGGAACAGAATTTGAATTGATTTGGTAAAGGAGAGATGAGGCTATGCATGAGACAATGAGAACGACAAAACATGGTATAGCTCCTCAGCTAGAGGGGTGCCATGCATTCTGCATGTTGGGTAAGGCACAGGTTCTGCAGAGAAATTGTTTGATCCCATTATTAAAACATTCCTATTTTTAGGTATATATAACATGCAAAAGTACACTGAAGTAAACCTTCATAGGTATTGCTTAATACCCGCGTGTTTTGCAACATTAATGTTCAGTTAACATTGTATGTGGAATTTAACAGTGCTAGTGCGTCACACACAGAAGCGTTAGCTGGGTTTTTGCTAAGTACTGTGTAGACTCCTTAAATGACATATTTCATGTGCCAAAATGCCTAGCATTCATGGACTCACAAAAGGGTAGGTGAAGGGGAGTGCTTCTCATCTAGTCATTGTGCGATAGAGCTCTGAAGTTCATAGGAAGTTTCAGCGGGGGTAAAGCAGCTGGTATCATTCGTTCAACAGTCAGGATTTTGAAGCCTGAGAAGAGATTTCTAATAGCCAAAGTGACCATTTTTAGGATATGGATTTTCCTAGCCATTTGAATAGCTAAATCTCTTGTTCAGGCTTTGTTCTTTTTATATCTGAATGGTTTGCAGTGTATTTTGTCTCACCTTAGCAATGCAGTGTTGCCCTATTCATACCCGTCTAGAATAATGTCACCAAGATAATTTTCTCAGCCTTTTGTTTTGGACTCTGTCTTAATAGTTCACATGTACCTCCTGGATCATGTAAAATATAAATACAAGTACCCATCTTCAATTTCTTGACACCAGTCATCTATTCTTTCCACAGCATGTCTTGCATGGTTTGGAGAAGACACCTCCCTTCTGCTCCAGTGGGTCCCTTGAGCCAGCCTCCATTGCCCTTTCATTTCAGTATTTCACGTGCACCTTCTTGCTTGTCCTCGTTATTCCATAAGACCTCTCATGGTTCTTCATACCCCTCCATAAGAAATACCATTGTCTTGGAGGGTGTGCCATGCCTCTCAGTATGACCAGTATTCTGTACCCTGCTCAATTTTCCCTCTATTTGCCTAAGTTTGTCTGGTTTTGTGCAGCATTCTCACTGGGGCAAGGGCTGCCACTTTGTTCGGCTAGTACAGTGCTTGGCGGAGCAGACTGAGGTGCTTAGGGGCTATTATAAGAATAAACTAAGAATGATTTTCTGATAATGTCAACCCGCTGTGCTCAGGAAGAGGAGAAAGGAGAGTGGGAAATGTCCTTGCAGCTCTCTTGGAGCAGAGGAGGGACCGTTGGTGACCTCAGAAGCTGGAATGTGTCAAAAGAAAGTAACTTGTTGCACAACACTGATCATGATAGTGAATGCCTAACAGGGGCTTGGAAAAAGTGGGGAGAGGGGAGTATCAAGGTGGGATTCGATCAGTGTGTTGCTCCATCCCTTCCTTTCACAGGGTTGTTCATCTGGAATGACAGCTGTGACCATGCATTGTAAGAGGCAGTGTCAAAAAAGTGTTAGATGCAGTTCATCAAAGTTACCTCAGTGTTAAATGCAGCGTGTTGCTGTTGCTGAAAACCTCTGTAGCTCTACGAACTGGTTAGACTGGCTTTAAAGCCTAGAATAACTCCGAGCAGTTTGTGCGGATCTAAGTGGTGATGGCAGGGATGTCAGGTTAATCAGCAGTCAGGTTCCAGAGGAGTTAAATGACCAGCTGAAGGCCAGTGTATCTTGCTGTCTTACAGCAGCTGAATCCTCTTGATGAGTCTGGGGATTAGAGGTGATAGACATCACAAAGTGCAGCCTTAGAGGACATGTCTTCTTTCGCTGGGCACCCATGGCTAGATTTCTCTTCTACTTGCATGTTGATACAAATCTCAGAAAGTTCAGGGCTAATTACTTGGTTCACTGATAGCTCTTATTTATATGTAGCCTTCCCTCGCAAAGGGAGTCTAAAGTAGATTAAAGACAACAGCGCTGCCACCGTGTAGCTGAACCCAGAGGTGCGAGAGGCAGCAAGCGGGAGGCTCTGCACAACGCGATGTGAGGGTAGTTTTGGCAGAAGTTATCCAAGCAAGCATTTGAAAGTTGTATTTGCCAAGGGATTCTGGATTTCCAGGCAAAGATACCACTTTAAAGCTCTTATCTGAATGATCCACACACAGTAAGCTAGATGGAGTCCACAGATCTACTGAATATTTCATTGCATTTAGGAGGGAGGGAGCTGTGCTCTCATGTTTGTGAGTAGAGAGGCTCAGGGAGGGTTGAAAGAGAGCAATGTCCTCTCTCCTGACTTAATATTTAGACAATGCTACATCTTTTTTTCATAAATACTTCTATTTTTATATTTCTGCATTCCCCAGAAAGCTCTGGAGTAAGCCTCCAGAAACTTAAATACGGTGTTTAGCCCTTGCTGTACAGTTACTTCTCTTGGCAGAGCTGGGCTCGCTGTTCTTGAGCTTCTGATTACAGGATATGTATTTTTCATTTTTAATTCCTTGGTGTGTCTTCACTCAAATTACCTCCTTCCTTGCCAGCAGTGGAGGTTAGGTCCCACCACAAAGTAATTACTGGCACTGGAGATGTACATACTTCTCCCTTCTTCCAGTCACCCAGCTTGTGCCTAGTGCCTGTGTGCCGTATGTGTGTGTGGTCTTAATAGCAAGGGCAGACAGCAGCACAGGGGCCATAAGCCTGCTCTTATTTTTGTTACCTGTTTGCAGCTGAACTCTGTTGACATCTCACCAGCTTGATAGGTTCAGATGTGTAAGGGTCTTGTGTCAGCCTTGCAGACTGCTGGTGGCACAGCCACGGCACCGTGGCTGCCTCCCACGGTGCTGATGCAGCATGCAGTTAATTCAAAGCTGCGTTGCTGTTTACTAGCCATACCGCGTACATGCTTGCTCTCTGCTTTAATTCCATATATGCAGTAAATACTCTGCATGAAGGCAGGAGAAAGCTTTGAAAGAAAGATCAACGCTCTCATCTCTTATGTATATTTGGCCTCAGATTCCAGCTGCTTGATTTATGGATGTGCTTCTCGCAACTACTGACGAGTTGTGTCAGAGGACTGCGCTGTAGACTGTTGGGTTGCAGTACAGTTGGTGTAGGGTACTCTCCTGCAAGAGAAAAGAACTTATATGACTGAACTCTAGCAATAGGGATGGGAATTTTTTTAAGGCAAAATTGCAACTGCCAAAAATGCATTTGATTTTTTTTTTTTTAAGTGGGGTTGTTAATAGCCTTGTGGAATTGTTTTAAAGGTTGAGTCCGTCCAAGTTCTTGATTCTCTATCATACTTTAGACCTGGGAGAATAAGTCCCTTTTCAGCAAGCCAAACAGTGGCTGCCTCATGAATGGAAATGGGGAGCTTCTTCCAGTTCTTGACAGTGCAAGGCAAACCTTTCAGCTTTGTCCAGTGAAAAGTTGCATGGCTGGTTCCTGATTAGTGAGCTTGCAGTACGTGGGGCTAGGGGACAATTCTGCCAACATGTGATGCATGTTTCATTGCTGCCAGTCAAAATACGCATCCTGTGCTGTCACTTCCAGAGGTTCTGGGGAGGAAATTAGCATGATCACCACGGCACTGGTGCTCCTGTGAAATCATCAAAGCCTTTATCCTCTTTTATACTTACTAAATGAATCCTTGGGGGAGAAATTTTGAAGTTGAGAGTGTGAAAAATCCTTTATTCTTAAAAGTATAGTATTGCCACACTCTGGCTATTTGATGATTGCAAGCAGTAGGAGCAGAAGTCTGGCTAAACGCTATCTCTACAACGAAGAATAAAACTGAGTCAGCGGGCATTAGCGTCTGTAGGACATGGCTCCCTGGCTGCTTTACCCAATGGCTTGTTTAGTCTTGTTCTGCTACGTGTTAGCACCTTTTGGCAATGTACAGTGATTATAGTGCCCTGTGTCTTTCCTCACTGCTCTTCTCTGTATCCTGGGGCTAGGATTAGGTTACAGCCCTCAAATGGCACGGTTGTCTGCATTGACTGAGAGCTGAACAGTAAGGGCAGAGTTTTGTTGATAGTCTGAAATGCCTTCTGTGTTTGTTTCCCTTCTCTGGAGGAGGGATGACATTATTTTCATTTGTAGTCTTTCTGTCTCTGACCTAAACATGTGGTGTCCAATTTCCTTCCCTGGCAGGTGACCTGGAAAATGCGGAATGGTGTCTGGGTACAGAGCTGACTCCAGCAGCAATAAAGACTGAGCCAGCGTTGTGTGAGACGTCAGGCCTTGCTCCCTCAGTCAGTCTCACTGTCACGGCCGTGTCGCTGGAGGGGGAACAACCTGAGCTACAGACGGATGCCCTGGTACATGCAGACTTTCTATTCTCCTCTTTGCGCAATTAGCTACAGATTTTCCTAAGACTCTGCATACCAGTGTAGCCTCCTTGGTGCCAAAGGTTGTCAATTCAAGGTGCATGCTGCAGTCTGCTTTAATATTTTTTAATGTTTGCCCGTGTCCCACTGCTGCTGCAAGAGCTTGTGTTTCAAAACACTTATCTGCATCTTCAGGTCTTAATGGTTGGATGTACAACTTTCTCTTCTATGCTAGCCCCAAAGCCTGGGGCTTGTGTGCTTTTAAAAATACTTAAACAGTTTCTAATGAACCAGTGCCACCTGAACTGATGAATCTATTTGCCCTATCGAGCCTGTGACAAGCTAAGTGTCTTCCATAACAACTTCCTTTAGTGCTGCTGTGCCTTCCCCTAATCAGAACAAGACTGCTTGTTTGAAATGACTGGAGAGTTTCCCTGTTTGCCTGCTAAGTCACTTTTGCCAGATCTATGAAGCTTTTGCCATTTCGAGCTGCTGCTGCTTCCACACCAACCTGCCTCATAAGGAGCATTTGTGATGCCTTTCTGACCACAGCTGGAGCAGCCAGTGGGCGTTCTCAAGGGTTTAGTTTGGCTGTGGTTGAGTTAAGGAGAATGAACTGCAGCAGCTGATGGCTCGCCAGAGTCCCCTGTCAGTGGAGGAAGAAGCATGACTGTTCTCAGTCCCCAGGGTGTGATGTCAGTCAAGGCCGGGTGGAGTTAGTATATGCTGAAAATAAATGTTTCCACTTGGATGTGGATCAGAAATATGTGCAACAGAAATTATTTTATGAGAAACTGAAAAAATTAAACACAAGTTTCCCATAATCCTCTTCTGGTCTGAATGTGCTGTCCCCGGTACATAGTCCTGTTGTAGCTTGGGATGCCATGATTTGCAAAGAATATATTGGGACTAGCTGGTGGCTCATTACCATTGCATGGGTTAGTTACATAAGTTATTGAGAGAGACTATGGCTGCAGTGACCATGCTGATGTGCCAGACTGACTTCCTCAAGCCTGGGACTGTAGCATTCAGGCAGACTCTGGGCAACAACTTGGCAGCCTGGTGCCCCAGCCCTGTCAACAGGGCAAGCCAGATGTCTTCCAAACTTCGGTCAGCCATGGCTGTCTCTCTTCCTGCTCTTCCACACCATGAAATAAACTTGGGTCCGATAATCTGGTGCTCAGTAACTGGCACCTTGCTCTTGCTCCCAGATGACAACGGTCTTGAACAGGCTTTCCCTCACTGCCAGGAGCATTTCTGTCTCTGCTCAAACAGACTGTGCAGTCCGGCAAATCCTAGCGGCAGCTTTGTTGCTAAGAGAATTAATTTGAGTGGGTTGCATGCTAGCTTTCAGTCTGAAATGTCATCTCTGAGGCGTAATCTTTTATTTAGCTAAATATAGTACTAAGAAAAGCCACAGTGGGAGTAGTCAGGGCAGTATACTCTGTAGCCTGGCTTAGCAAACTGAGTGAAGCAGTTAAAGCTTTGCCTGTAGCAGAGCAGGAGGAGAGGGAAACTTCTCCATTTATGGAGAAGTCATCCTTGTATCCTTCTATTAAGATTTTTAAGATGTGTGCTTTGGGTTTTCATGCTGTTAATTTCTCTTTTCTAGATGAAACCACTGAGCCAGAAAGTTCTTCCAGAGATTAAGTTGGAGCCCCATGAAGTGGATCAGTTCCTGAACCTCTCTTCTAAGGAAGGTCTGTTAATTACCAACCCAAAATGCAGGGGGAGATGACCAGAATTCACGATGAATGTACTTTACCCTGATTAAATATTTGGCTTCCTCATTCGCCATGTTAATCTTTAGGCTGAAGCTGTTGCCTTCTAGGGATTGAACTCGGACTGCTGAAGAGCCAGCCTCTCTCTGACCCATTTATGTGTTTTTTCTTTTTTTTTTTTTCCCCTCCTTGCTCATCACAAAGAAAATGATCCCTTTTTTGTCTGTAGCGTATTAACAACTGTACAGTTGCTGGAGGGAGCTTGAATCCTTAAAGTCCAGGATATTTAGGCTAGAAGAGAAATCAATTTGAGAGGACTTAACTAAGGCATTGAAAACATGAAGAGCATAAGTGGAAACTTTACCATTTTAACCTCTGATACAAAAGCAAGGATATGAGTTTATATGAAATTAAAAGTTAGGTGCATCTGTTTGTAGCATATTAGTTTTAGTAGAGTTTTTAAGAACCGCCAGGATCCCTTTGCACTAATCTATAAATGAGGAAGGAGGAGCAATGATCCCTGCCCTGAAAGTTAAACATGGTTTTGTGGCACATAATCTGTCAACCCAAAGAAAGTTTGAAAGAGCCAGATATTTGGGCTGAAATTTGAGCAGATAGCTGCGTCTCAGTTAGGAACACTTGATACTCTGTTAGTGAGTTCATTTGTCTAGGTAAGTAGAACTGCTCTAGGGAGAGAAGCAAGTGATGTGGCAGGTGGAAAAAGGGAGGCTATATCTCAACCCAGGGCGTAGACTTGATTGCTCAGTTTGTGGGATTAAGGGCCTTGCTGTTTTTCAAGTGTGTATCTTCTTCTGGCAACTACTAGAGTTAAGATGCTAGGCAAAAAGAGCTCATATATAATAGCTTTTTTTTGTTACTATTTTTCTTCCTTCCTCCCCCACCACCCATTTGATCTTTTCAACTCAAACTTGCAAAGTATAACAGAAGTGGAAAGTGGCAAATTCAGCCCTGTATCTTCCTACTCCAATTCTCATTGCTGTAGGTTTATCTCAGAGAAGAAATGACTTAGTTATGACTGTTTTGGACATCTGCTAAATTGTCCATGTAATATGAGTAGGTGAGACATTGCCCTGTTTCTCTTGGTCCAGACCCATTTGGTGATAAGGAGCACGTTGCTTGCCAATTCTAGCACAGGTTCTTTTGGCTACAAGTGCAGTAGAAGTTAGGTTATGGCCCTGGATAGCACCGTGTGAGAGACGTTAGGTGGTTACCTATGCTGCTCCTGCTCCATCAGTACATTAAAGCCTTCGCTGTCACTGTGTTGTCACTCCCTCCCAGTTGTGCCAAACCAAGTCCTTAGGAGGCAGATTATTTCTCTCCTCCCTGCTCATATAACACCTTGGATGTGATACCTTCTTTTGAAAAATACTGACAATTTGTTTAATCCACAGCAAAGTTAGGAAAGACTATTGTATTTGGAGAGAAAGCACGCTGGCTCAGAGCTCTCTGTTAATGTGATTTCCCAGGGACAGGGACTTGTACTGGAGGGCTATACTCAAACCTCAAAGCATTTGGAGAAGACGCTTCAGTGTAGGTAGAAATGACTGGGGCATATGCGCAGAGCCCTGTTTTGTCTGTTGAACCTAAAGATAGCTGCTGTGTTTCGTTCCTCCTTTGGAGACCTGCATGCTCTGAAAGTCTTCCAAGTTACCACTTTTGCTTGATCCATTTTTTAGCAGAGTCCTAGTCTTGGGAACTGGGTGGTGGTGGCAGTGGCAGCTCTAGTGGAAATTTAAATTAGCATCTCAAAACCTTGTGTTATGTGTCTCTCTTGCCATTTAGCAGTGGATCCCCTGCATTTGCCTCCAACCCCTCCCAGCAGCCATGGCAGTGACTCTGAAGGAGGGCAGAGCCCAGCTAGATCGCTCCCTCCTTCAAGTCCAATCCAACTACAAACCACGGCTAAAGTGACATCGCGCACAGCTTCAGCGCTCTCCAATTCCCCTCTCCTGACTGCACCACATGTAAGTTGGACTGGCTTTTTCCAGCATCTTATCTATCCGTCTCTCTCTTTTTTCTTTTTTCTTCTTTTTTTTTTTTTTTAAAAAAACCTACTGTTTTTGCCATGGATTTGCTAACTTTCTGTTGTTCTTTAGATGAACCCATCTCTGGTCAAAACTGCAGATCCAGTAATTCTTGGTCACTGGTCTGTTCTGTTCCCACAGAGAACAGCGTGTGCCTCTCCTCTCAGTTGAGACAGGGTTCAACAGTGTTATTAGGCTTCTCCCACCATGGATTGTGTTTTGCATTAGGGCCCAGCCCTGCTGGGTTAACCTGTCCCTGGTAGATCTGCATCTGTCCTCTTGTCGAAAGCAAGTGGTGATCTTTAGGGAGGTATTTTCAGTAGTGCTTCTCATTTGTCTCCAAGGGAAGTTTTACTGTTGGCCTCAGTGTGTGCAGAGCTGGGCCAAGAACAACTGTTCTGAGGGAATCCTGTCCCAAAGGTTCAGTCTCTGAATGGAAGCTATCTAAAAGGTCTTCCCTTTCCACGCATTCCCAATTTCAAGAGGCTGCTGTGCTAGTAGGCAAAGTCCTCTCTGAAGTGCGAGATCTGCTGCCTCTCTTCCCTAACACCCTTTTCTCTAGGGCTGTGTGCATTTACTGTTATATTATTTCATTTCTATGATACTTGCAGAAATTACAGGGGACTGGCCCACTCATCCTGACAGAGGAGGAGAAGAGGACGCTGATAGCAGAGGGGTACCCAATCCCTACCAAACTGCCCCTGACAAAAGCAGAGGAGAAAGTGCTGAAGAAAATCCGCAGGAAAATAAAGAACAAGGTAAATGTTAGCTTTGCTGGGTAATTCTTACTCATCCTTCATTTAAAAAAATGCTACAACAATTCTGCAGTAATGGTCTGTGGTATTGTTGAGTGCTGTAAGATGTCTTTTAACAAAGTGTTTTTCTTTGTTCCTAAACACATCCATCAAATTGTCTGTCACTGTGACAGTGTGCCTCTGTCTAGGCACTTACCTGAACACATGAACAATAGAGTATTTAGCAAGCAGGGTATCAAGTTGCTGTTGCTTGGCTCCATTTTAAAAACAGTACAATCCTACCCTTATGGTAGGCAAAGACTTCTGTGTTCTTTCCTTGCTGATGAAGGTGTTCTTTTCCACTGTTTCATGTTTTAAAATCTGACTGTGTATTTCAGTGCCCTAGTCTTTTGATCACTGAATTCCATGACTTTTAAATGAATGGTTGATACCAAGGCTGTGAAATGTCCTACAAGCCTTTTCTTTCTTCCAATATGGGGAAGAGCTAGTGATAGGGAGGAAAGCATTTTTTTTCAGACCTGGCCAGCTCACTTGTTCTAGAGCACATTAGCACATCTTTGAAGGTTAATGCATTCTGTTATTGGTTTTGCAGATAGAGGTGTAAATTTGCCTATGTTGAATTGGAATTTGGTCTTGTAATATATTTTTTCAAAATTTTTGAAAGTGACCTTGTACATTTTATGTACCACTTTCATATAATCAGAGTCATTTATATTGGAAGGGATCTCTGGAGGTCCTTTGGTCCAACTCCTTGCTTTGAAAGCAGGGTCAGCTTAGATCAAGTTGCTCAGGGACTTGTCCAGTCACGTTTTACCGTCTCAAAGGATGAAGAGTCCCCAGCATCTCTGGGCAACCTGTTCCCATATTAGGCCACTCTTGTGGTAAAAACAAATAAATAGAATTCTTAATGTCTAATTGGAATTTCCCTTGTTGCTACTTGTATTCGATGCCTCTTGCCATTTTGATGCCTCTTGCCATTTTGCTGTACACCTCTGAGAAGACTCTGACATCATCTTCACTACACAAGATAGTTGAAGACAGCAGTAGGATTCCCTCCTTAGCCTTCTCTTCTTAACTCTGAACAAACCCAGCTTTCTCTGCCTTTCCTGATATGTCATGTGCTCCAGCACGCTTATTATAGCAGTGGCTCTCCTCTGGACTTGCTTCTGTTCATCCGAAGTATTTATTTCAGAGCCACAAACTGTATGCTGTACTCAACTTGGTCTTGCAGGCACTGAAGAGAGGGGAAGAACACTCCTCTCGACCTCCTAGCTACAATTTTGTTAATGTAGACCCAGATCTGGTTGGCCGCCTTTGCTACAGTGGCACATTGCTGACTTATGTTTGACTTATTCATCAGGACCCCCAAGTCTTTTTCTACAAAGCTGCTTTCTAATGCATAATGGGCTTTTCCTCTCCCAGATGCAGGGCATTGTCCTGGGATCATCTTTTAGTATTTGTCCTAGGACATTCTCTCCAGATGAATCTGATTTACTTTTCAAGGTTAGTTCTGTAAGAGCAGGGAATGATCTTTTTCCTACTACTGAGAGGAGCAATCTTGCTTCAGGATGTGGAAGCAGACCAAATCAGTGCTTTGCTTGCCAGGAATAGAAATGAGAACAGCACGGGGGCTTGAATCTAATAACGTCAGGGCTTTTTACCAGTTTATTAATTAATTTCTGATGGTTTTTTTTCCTATGCAAATATTTGGTGTTTGTCTTCCTTTTTCCTTAGATCTCTGCCCAGGAAAGTAGAAGAAAAAAGAAAGAATACATGGACAGTCTGGAAAAAAAGTAAGCCAGCCTCCTTCCTGTTTCAAGTGGGCCAATAGCACTAGTTGCTGGACTGGGAAGGGATCCAGCTGTTGATGTTGGGACTGTTTCGTGCACAGAGTGCCAGCTGCCATCTCGTGGTTGTGACTGAGAAAAGGCCCTTCTTCTGGCTTCTGCTTGTATGTGTGCTGGGGTGCTGCATTCGTAACTGTGTCTACCTGCAACACGTTGCTAACGTGCAGACAAAGACTTTAAACCTTAAATAAGGCAAGACCCATCTGCTATTGTAGCCTCCCCCTCGTGCAACTCCGTTGACCTAGTGGGTAGGCGGTGTCCAAGGAAAGGTGGATTCAGAGTGAATATATTCTGTCTTCTAGTGCAGATGGAGACAGAAATAGGAAGTGGGTGAGTCAAGACCGCCTGGGAAAATAAGCAGGACTCAGGAAAACAGCATGTGACCCATCAACTTCCCTTAGCGAGAAGGAGCCAGACTCCCAGTTAGTGATTTATATCCCAAATTAATCTTTCTTCCAAGAGACAAGTATTCTAGTATTTCTCTTATGTACTTCACCAGATGGATCTGTTAAACCCCTTGTACCATCTTTGGTGATATCCTTGACGTAATTTCTTTTTTTTCTTATTTCTTTATAGCCGAGTCTCGCTTTCTTAAAGTCACTCTTGCGAAATTCCACCCTATGCGTACAGATAGCAAAGCTATTTCCCTTTACCTTTTTCCTTTTTGAAGCTATTCCAGATGGCCATGTTTGTCTTTTTAGGGGTCCCATATTTTCACTTGGACCTCTTATGTGGCATGTTATATGATAATCTCCTTTAGTTTAGGGGGTTTCCAGGGGCAGTGTGGAAATGAGGACTCTCTTGGGAATTAATCTTCTGGCTTCTTAGCCTCCGTAAACTTGAAATTCGAGGATCTGATTTCAGAAGCATGGCATTTGCCAAATTGCTTGGTGCCTTATCCTAGCAATGAAGTGCAAAGGAACACCTTTGCACAAAATACTTGCTAACAACATAAATATAAAGCATGTTCTGTGATTTTTAAAGTATCTGTCCCATGTCCCGAGGCACAGAGAAAGTCTGAGCAGGGTCTTTGCTGCTATTTCAAGGGGCAAAAAGTAGCTACAGCCCATCCTGAATGAGCTGCACCTACAGGGATGTAGTTGAGCACTGTAAGCAGGGGCTCCACAGCTAGTAGTATCTTTTGCAATGTCTTTTACACTATGAAGTATGATTAAAGATTATGACTAAAGTTCGTTGGTGTAGCTTTTCATTAAATGTAGGCAAGATCGTAGAGCTCTCTGTGAAAGCAAGTTTGGTTTGTTTTACAATCTCCTTAATAAATGACTGATTTTTACATTCCTCTTTCTTTCCTTGTGCTGTGTCCAGAGTTGAGACCTGTTCAAATGAAAATAGTGAGCTGCGTAAGAAGGTTGAGGTCCTGGAGAATACTAACAGGTAAGGTATGAAGGGAATAAAACAAAACTGTAGCATGATATTACAGTGAAAAGTGAAAATCTCGAAGTTAAGAGATCAATTGAAATGTGAACAATAGCTGTATCTGATGTGGTTAATGTCAAAGAAAGATGAGGAAGGCCAGTTATCGTGACTGAAGTGTGATGTAAAGCGTGGAGGCTTTGATGTCAGGTCTTAAACTGTCTCCCTAGCCTGTGGTGTGCTTGAGAAACCTTTTAGCACTCTTCTTTGTGTTCTTCCACTGCCCAGGGAAACATAATTAGTGATACATAACAAACAAAAAAAAACCAACTCTCCAAATTGTCTTTATTTAGTGAAAGACTCTTTTGACAGGAGACCTTGACCTGGAACATGACACTTCCAGAAATTACAGTGCTGAAGCTCAAGAGTCATTATTAGTTCCTTCTGGACTACTAGATGTCATTGCAATTATTGTGCACCCTTCTAACCATCTCACACCCTGGAATTTCCTTCATTCGGAGGGGGAAAATCAACTTCTTGTTTCTTCATTTCTGAAGAAAAGGATGACTCGGTGGCTCTCTCAAAGGACACATGGCAGAAGATGTTGAATAGCTGAGCTTTTAATTGGATGTTAGCTGAGAGTGGAGTGTCAGTCATGGTTTATGCTCAGTATGTTCTCTAATGATGGCAAATTCCAATGAGTAGGTACTAGATAAGCCCATTGTTAACACCTTCTAGTTAGAGGCATTTGTAGTAATGGTTGAATATTACCATGATGGTAGCACTGAAGTGTGGGAGGAGGCTGGGTTTTGAAGGTAAGACCCATGATCATGGAAAATGGCCCTAGAGCTTGTCTGGCAGCCAACGTATTGCTAATTGAGTGGCATGTGTTGTTTCTAATCTCCGGATCCAATCTTTAATTTCATGGAGCCAGACGCTGTAGCATTGTAATTTGCTGGAGAGTGTCTCCCACACACTGCTCATGCATAAAGACATCTGCTGCTTGTTTGAAGAGAGCCAATCCATTTCTGTGCCTCTTGTATCTTCCTCCAGGGTTTTACATAAAAGAACCAGGAATTGTTCTGTAGGTGTAGAGTAGGGTTTTCTCTCCCAGGATCTGTCCCAGGAGGTGCTGAAGCCAGCTGCTCTAAGGAAGAGTACAGCTGTGGATGAACCACTCAGGGACAACATGTTGTCAAGCCTAGAGTTGTTCTCCCCAGTTCAGCTAAATTTGGCCAGCTGTTTTCATCTCTTGAGTTGTTACGGGTGCGGTCATGAGAACAGCTTTGTTGGTATTGTCCGTCCTTTTAGACAGGACCTTTAGCATCTTCTCTATTATTTGGTGATCTTAATTCTCTCATGCTAAATGCTCTAAAAATATTTAGCTAAGTGACATTATCTCCAAATCCTTCCTACTTTGGGCATGTGGGATGAGTTGCATTGTTTTCTTCTCTCTGCAGTAGCATTGATACTGATTTGTAATTTCCTGCAGAGAAGCAGATGTTCCTGACCCTCTGCACAGAAATTCTCGTAATTCATGGCAATGCTGTTTTGGCTATTTAGATACAAACTGTATCTAAAAATCTGTTAAGGCTTCAAATTGAAGTACTGAGAAATGTGTAAAAGTGCCTGCTTTCATCAAGCCTGAATTATGTAACTTACCACATTATGGGTTTTTTCACCTTAACCCCCAAGAGCCGCTTTTCTTATTCAGTGTATAATTGTGCAACTATCTCATTCGGAGAATGGTTCCACGCCCTTGTTTAATGTACATTATCCACTTCCTACGGTGAATTAAAAATGTCTGGTTTCCTCATTGGTATTTGCACAGAGCCTTGATGTGGCATCCAGAAACTGTTCAAATGTTTCAGAACCTGTCTTCGCAGCATCCTGTAGCTGGTACTTCCATCTCCTATGTACAGTCAGGAATCAAAGTTCAAAGCAGTGATGGTCAAAATTATGCAGTGTCAGTTTATTCTTGAATGCCCAAATTTATAAGTTTAGGACTTTATTTCTCAAAGTCCTAGCACACAGTCATACACATGTGTATCTTATTTAATATGCCCAAAGCAGAGCCCCAGTTGACTTTAGTTGCAACTTTGAGTGTTCAATGCAGTAAAAAATGAAGACGTCATTGAAAGTATTATCTAAAAGTAGATCTACAAACATTAGAGATGTTCTTTTGTTGTGAAAAATTTGTAAAAGTGGAAGAAAGATAACAGGAAAATAAGAACTATGATTACATGTAAAAATGCTCACGCACTCAAGTGTAGACGAAGACGAAGTTGGTTTTTTACCTTGTTGGAAAATTGGGCTATAGCTGCTTACCTAAAAGTTCATGCACATGTATGTGCTGTCAGTCAGTATCATGTTTTTATAGTCTGGCTAGAGTTGAGAGGAACTCAAGGGCAATTTCCAAAACATACAACTATTGAACAGCAGAGTTTCCTTTCAGTATGTGCAACTAATTTTTTAGAGCATGTTATTCTATATATAGAACACATTTGCACAGATACATACCTAAGACTTCAGGGAAACCCTGCTTGCATTTCAAAATCTGGCTCCAAACCATGGAAACATTAGAATTTCTTCTGGTAAAGATGTTCCTATATTATTCTCAGTAACATGAAAAAATTTAGAAGAATCTTCCCTGAGAGCCTGCCTTAGCCTGAAATTCTGGATCTGAAAAGATGTAGTGTAAAAGGTGCAAATGTGGTCAAAAAATTTGCATCCAGAAGCATCTTCCTTGACATTGATGCATCTTAAAAGGCAAGGCAGGAGGTTGGGGATCAAGATGCAGGGGAGTTTTTAATTCTTATTACTCTGAGTGGGTGACTGCAGCATTTTTGGCATCTTTAGTATTAGAACACTAGCATATGTTTCCTCTCCTAATTTATGTGACAAAGTCCCTTAAAAGAAACCCATCCAAGTTCCTTTCTAGGCAGTTTTCTCAAAACTAAGGAAGCACATTATTACATGCCTGTCTGTTACGTCTTGTAGCCACAAGTGAGCCAGGCTCTCACTGGTTTGAGTAGCATCTGAACATGTGGGGCACTGCCGTCTTAGAAAGCAAAGGATGTGAGAAGAACCTGGCACCAAGAGTTGAACTGACTTGTCCCAGTCACCAAGAGGGCTTGATCCACTCAAGTTTTGGCACTGGGACTGAAGGCAGACACTGCCAGTGATCTAGGGGGTTGAATACGGTCTCTGACACCAGCGTTGTCTAGCTGGGAGCCATGGCTGTTTGGGCCTAAAGACAGTATTGAAACATCTGGTACTGTGTATGACATATGAGAAGTACTTTTGCTTTTCATTTCTGTTGAGTCTGTATTTATAAATATATTGATGATCACTTTTCCTGGAGAAGTGATAGACGTAGGATCCAATTAGCATATGGTTGAGAGTGTCACAGGTGGACAATGCATGCAAGTAGCTGCTAGAGTTGCTCCCGTGGAGTAATGACTAGCAAGTTGTGTAGGTCTCCACTCTGACAGACACCGTAAAGGCAATGGCTTTCTAAATACAATTGGGATGTTCTTCCATTTCTCATGCTCCTGCTCAAGCTATTGTTACAACTCCCAGTCATCTAAAGATCAAGTTGCCTATCAGTCTGACCCACCAAGGATTTATCAGCACCAAAGCTGCCAGACTTCACTGATTTGCTTGGCTGTTCCTTTATTTGAGGCTGATAAAGTCATTTTACCAAGTCATTTTCAAGGAGCAACGGATCTGGACTTAAGTTGCAATGAGATATCTTGCACTTCATTTCAGACCACTCTTATAATAATTGACAAAGTGTGGCAGCCCTGGAGTGACTCCTTGTTTTCAAAGCAGCAGGACAGTGTTTTTTATGCTGAAACATCTTTGATGAAAAATTGCTGGATTTTTTTCTTTGTAATTCAAGTGAGGAAAAATTGTGGATTTTTTTTCTGCTTTGAGGTATTCTCGTCTTTCAGTGAAAACCTTACGTTGGGATTTGCTCTCTTTCCTACAAATAGGACAGGCAGAGAAGGAATCTGTGTGTAGAGTTGGAAGACAGAATGATTTTTCTCTCTCCTTATCAAAATTAGGTTTTGTTCCTCACAAAGTAGATAAATTCTCTGAAAAATCTTGATCAAAATAAACAGTGTTTGGTGTCCCCGAGAAGCTATCTTTTTTTGTTTAAATCGATGTTGGATTTTAAACGTAAACACTGAATTGAGGAAGCCTCCCAGGTAGCTAGGTCCTGGAGTGACAAATTTTCTCTCCTTAATCAAAGTGTCACGGGAAGTAGAGGGAAAGCCTTGACTTGTTCCTTACTTTGGTAGTGAAAGGGGCTCTTCTGAAGATGAATACGTGAATGTGCACACGAAAACAAGATATCACAGGCAGAGTGAATTTGCTGGCAGTGTGTAGAAGGGAAAGCAGGAGTCTTCAGTCACTTTACAGCTTTCCTATGAGGTGCTTCCATTGGCAGAGAAAAGCGTGAAGGCACGTTCGCACCTCCTACGGAGGTGACCCTCTAATTGAGTATCACTGGGAAATGTGTCAGACACAGTGAAAATAATTCCTGTGGGTACAAACCCCCCTATGCATGCTGCCTTGGGATTGCTTTTTCTCCTGTTAGGACTTAGCCATAGGCAGTGTGTTTCACTAAAAGCATTCGCGGCCTTCCTGCTGCTATTTAGAGGGACCATCCTCATTTAACCTAAGTTCCTGTTCTACAGAGCAGAGAGCTGCTCCTTTTCCCTCTCTTAGTCCAGATTGTCCCGCAGCCGTCCAGTAACAACGAAGGCAGCTTTTGCATGGCAAAGGAGATCTTTTGACCTTGGAATCCCATCTTCCACCATTCCAGATTAAAACAGAGAATAAAAGCACCAAGGAATGCCCCATTTTGGCAGTGGCAGGGTAAACTGGTATCATCTCTGAACAAACAAACTTGCTTCTTGCTCTTGCCTTGGCCCTTGCTCTTAGTTTGAAAATGCACCTGTAGCCTGTCCTGGAGTTGAAAATGCAGCTCCCAACACTGAGTCCTTGTCTGCTGAGAAGAAGGCAGTAGCTCTGCTCAAACAGATAAATGACTTGGGGGAGAAAGACGTTTTATATGAAGGTAGTTGGTAAATAAGGTGGGTGATGAATCTTCCTCTGTGTATAGGAGACCTCCAAATACCTGCCTAATTATACTTTCCAAAAAGAGAGCTTTTTGGAATCAGCTCTCTGGGCCCACTCTGCCCAGCAGGTTTTTTAAATTGGACACAAAAAGGCAGAGATGAGCAAAATGAGGAGAATTGCCTCTTCTCTGTTGATTTCCTCACTAGCCATTAGCTGTTTTCTCACCAACGCCTCCGCAAAAAGTGGCAAGAGTGATCAGCATTTCAAGGCTGCTGCTGCTGCCAGCCCCCGAGCTGGGGAGGAGGAGAGCTCCTTCCCCCTCGCACCGCAGAGCTGTTCTGTGTCGAGCCCAGTGACTCAGGCCTGAAACAGGGGGAAAATTTAGTCTCCTGTAATAGCACAGAAATTGCAGGGTTAAAAAGGCATCGCTGTATAGCGTAGCTGGTGGCATATGGTGGGAATACTGTATGCGGCACGTTCTGTGCCAGAAAATTATATATACCACGTACGCAAGTCTTTGTGAACCTTACACCGTGTAGTGGATGGGAGGAGGAATTGGGGAAAGATGCAGAAGGGAGCAGGGTATTAGGATGGTCTCATTGACATGATGGACAGTGTTTTCATCTCTTAATTTGCCTGTGGTCTCTCTAATAGTGAATAAAGGACTGAATTAGACAAATCACTTTCTTTTTTTAAATATTGAGTTGCAGAATAAACCATGCTCTCAAGAGCATGCAAGACATCCTTCCTTAATAAGTTGAGAAGGATCTGCTGGCCCAGATAAATGTGCTGTGAGCATGCCTTGTGCTCATTTCAGAATGCATTCCTGAAGTCCTTGAATTCATTAAACCCTAATTAGCAATGAGCATTGATGATTAAAAAAATCTATAATAATAGGCAGACAAGTGTATATTGAGCTGTGAAGGCACCTCTGGGTCTGTCCTACAATTAGCTTTTAGCCAGTTTGATCTTAAAATAATCCTTCTATTTTCTCTGACATCCTAACCTTGCCTCTTGCTTTAGAATTTGACGTCACAGCCTCCAAAGCTGTTGCCTAGAGTTTTGTAGGGGTTACCCTCCACAATAGGTTGTGAGACTTACAGGAGAAATGAAAAGTAAAATTGGAAACAAACAGCAAAGTTAACATCCTGATGCAAAATTGTAGTATATTTGACTGTGTTGAGGGCAAGTATTTGAATTACTCCTTGTCCGTTAAACGGCTTTAATGAAAACAGAATTAAAACTGCTGTGAAAACCCTATATCAATCTATCTTTGAGATAATTTCCCATGTAAATCACTAGTATCCTAACTGTAGTAATTGGTGATGATATAGCAAAAGAAAAACAGCCAGAAAGACAGAATACCTTCGTGGTCTGGGACTGTTGACTCCAACCAGAACAGAATTGCCATCGTGGTTGGGACTTTGTCGTGGCTGGGACCTCTGAAAGACACAGTCAGGGCAGCCACTTCAAGGATCAGTAATTTTTGTCAACTCCTGGAAGATTTAGCAAATAGTAGTAAAGTGCTTTATTTAATAAATGAATTTATGAGAAATGAAGTCTGTGCCGATGTCTAGCTTTAAGACCTTCTCTTTGAAAATGGTCCAGCATGTGGTCCAAACCACTGTACAGCAGGCTTTCAGAAAAAGGAGGTAGCTGTATACTTCTACCAGCAATTAAAGCAGTTACAAACTTGCTTCTGCACCTTTTCACATAATGGTGAAACTCCTACTGAATTCATGACACAGAACCAGGTTGTATAGGCATCTAGGCACTTGCACCTAGAGCAGTTTCAGTTGTTTGTACACTTACCAGAATTGTTTCTTGTAGAAACACTGAAAATACAGTTTTTATTTATAAGAGCCTTCTGAAAGTGCTGAAGAAGTAATTGTTCAGGGACATCAGTTGAGGGAAAGCCAAAAAATGTTTTTGAAAGGTCCAGTGCTAATACATGTAAAAATCTTGTAAAACTAAAAAAACTCCTTGCTACTGACTTCAAGGGGAGGACTTTAATGATCTGTACCTTGTCATAAACGCTGTATTATTGCCAGGTGTGGAATTTGAAGCAAAAAGCTGTTTAACCAGCAGGTATATCAGTGCATTTGATGCTTGTCTGTTGTCTTTGCTTTCCAGAACACTTCTGCAGCAGTTGCAGAGACTCCAAGCCATGGTTGCTGGGAAAGTGTCCCGTTCGTGTAAGGCAGCTAGCACACAGACAGGGACCTGTCTTATGGTGAGTGTCCCTAAAGCTGGGAATTGTAGGGGAATGAGAATCCCTTTCCACTGCTCAAAGACAGATCCCTCATTCTGTGAAGCCCCTCACTTGCAAATTCTCAGCTTGGGAAACTTCTCTTCAAAATTTGACAATTAATTTTGAGGTAGGTGAGACTCCTGGCTGATGAAGATTAATGGTTGTGGGAGGGCATTAAATTCTGGAGGAGACTGGGCCCGTGCTTTTGATTGGAAGCTGCAGTGATGAAAGAAGGAGCACTGCTCCTCTGAGTAACCTGTTTTACTATTTCCTACAATATTGTATGTGAGAAATGGTGTCTAGAGTTGTAAAATGAAAACGAGGGTGACCTTTGCCCCGTTCTTCTGATACCAGTAAAAATAAACTTGCTCATCCAAATAAAAATATGACTAAGGCTGTAAATCTACCTCTGGCCTGTTTCAGTAATAGTAGTCAGGATAAGAAAAGGATTAGAACGAAACTTTTCCTTTTTCCCTCCTTACACTCAGCCAGTAAGTTCCCTTTATACTAGTGCTGTAAATTGATGATGGAAATGATTTTCAAGGCCTAAGTTGTTCTCCTAGTCTGCCAGTCTCTCTGTCACTTTAAAGCAAGACTGGGGCCAGCAGCAGAAATAACCTTGGAAATTCCTGATAGCATCTATAAAACACACATGGTGGTTGTGTCTGCTTTTCAACTTTGGGACTAAATAAGGCTACAGGCCAAAATGGTGGCAGACATTGAAAACGAACTCCAGCGTTGAAATCTGCCCTTTAAAACACTGAATTGTTATTGTATATGTGCCTTTGCTAAGACACACTGTATGTAGTGATGAAAATACTTTGAAAAAGTATCAGATCTGCTTTGTGTTGATTCTCAGTTTTGACGGGCACCTATGGGCCAAGAGCTAGTGCACTTACCTCTTCTGCATCCTCCCTTTGCCAGATGGTGGTGCTGTGCTTTGCAGTAGTTTTTGGCAGCTTCTCTCAGAGCTATGGGCCATATCCTTCTGCTACAAAGATGGTGTTGCCCAGGCAGCATTCCTCACCAGAGTCCTACACAGATTCCATTGGTAAGTGACAACTATCCCAGTCTTACTCCCTGCTTGGTTGTGCTTCAACACTTGTTCTCCACCCCCATCCCTAACCCCCTCCTCAAGCACCTCTTGCTTTTCTGCTCCTTAGCAGACCATTCCTTGATATACCTGTGTCTTTCAAAGGATAGCTTGGCAAGCTGTTCTGACGGCAGAAGACTTCATAGACGTGGGCAAAGCCTTTCCCCACTTGGCTTGGTACTTCTGTTTAAAGCAGTTTTGTTTCTGTTTCTGGAACTAAAGCTAGTGGTCTGTAAAAGGTAGCAGGATTTCTACTCGGTAGCAAATGTTCATACTGTTAAAATGTGCAACTGATACCAGCTGGTGTGTCCTTTGCCGGTATCAACAAAGAGTCCAAGGACTGACTGGGAAACGTAGTATTATATACCCATAATGAACCGGTTGCTTTCAGTGTATATTATCAAAGTGATTGTTTCATTTTGTTCTTGTTATGTGAATAATTCAGAGCTTTTTGATCCCTACCTGGACATTGCTGTGGTATCTATCCTCAGCTATCAAATTACCAGTTCAATCACTATGAAAAGAAAAGACCTTTGCAGCTTTAGTTCTGCTCTGACAGTTTCCACTTCCTGAAATGACCTGGGCTGTTATCCAAGCTGCCTGTTTCTCATCTCTTTTTGCCTTGTCTTTGTATGCAGTGAGGTCAAGGAGTCTGCTAATTTATGAAGAGCCTCACCAACTGGAGGAGTCGTCAAGCCCGATCTCCTTTGCAGATCACAATGACAGGCAAGCAGACACCTCCAAGTACACAGCGCTGTCACTGGAAGCCATGCCAGGGACACAGCAGGATGATATCATGCAGTTCACAATAGGCAACGAGACGAGGCTAGAGAAATCGGTGCTGCTGGGCCTGCAGCAGCACAGGTGAGTGCAGGGTGGGCTGCTTGTCATACGGCTGTTCGGCGTCACTGTCATTTGTGCCTGGAGGCCCAGGAGTAAGACTAGGGGCTCAGCTGTGCTGGGCACTGTGAAACATGAAGTAAGAGTTTGGTCTCTATCTGGAGAGCTTATAGGCAAAGTTATTGTTACTCTGGAGGAGTGGTTGCAATAATATTGTAGTAACACAGCTACCAAACTCAGTGCTTCTGCCAGAAACCTAACCCCTGTAAGCCTGTTAGTTGTGGCTACCCACTTCTTTAAGCACTTACTTCTGTGTCTCCTAAAGGAATAAGCTTTTGCCAGTTGGGTGGAAGTGTGAGGCTGTGACTCACTGGGCTTTCTATGAGGTTAGGGTGTGAAGAGCTGGAGCTTCTCGCAGCAGTGATCTTACTAAGCATTGCTGTGGAAAGTTTGCAGGACTCAGTCCTAGGAGACAGACCTGTAAAGTTATCTGAACTACTTAACCCAGAGCTCCTTCATAATATTTTTTTTTTTTTAGCATAAATGTAAGTTTTTGGGGCCTTTACAAAGAGAGAGATTCACTGGTTTAAATATCTATGTGCAGTTTTCTTTCCTCTACCTTTTCTTGTCCTGCCACTGTCCTCTTGGCCCAGGTGTTGGTCTCTGCTAACAAGCAGTAGCAAGCACACCAAACAGTGAAGAGAAGGATTTTGTTTGGAAGCATGCCATTCTGAGGGCTAGGGTGAGCCATATCGCCTCAAGCATGCCTTCTGAGCACTTGTGTCAAAGTTATATCTAGAGCCAAAGAGATGACTAATTCAGTGTGTTACCATACTCCAGCTGACAAGTACCTGGTAAATACTGAGTGCCTTTTTAGCATTAGCCAATTCAAGCAGGATATGCGCTTTTAAAAATGACTACTAGCGTTAACCTTTGTTGTTTTGGTTTTTTTGTTCCCTGCAGAGTCAACTCCGAACTAGAAGGAAATGAAACACTGAAGATAATTGAAATAGATAGAAGAGTCAATGCCACCTCTTAAAAATAAAGAAGGCCTTTTTTCTTGGCTTCCCTCCTTCCCACATATTTTCAACCAAAGTCCCCCTGACTTGTCATCCTCAGTGAACCAAAGCACAAAAGAGAGGGAGTTCAATTTCTGCGTTGACTGGTGAGGCTGTGACTGCAGATGGGATCTCTTGTCTTTGTAACTCCCTTCCTCACTTCAGACATAGTTCCTGCCTTTGCTTTTATTCCTTTCCTGTCTGATACTGCAAGGGCAGGACTGAATTATGATGGCAGATGATGCCAGCAGTGTGTCGGTGACTGGTGGGTGTATGTGCGTGCATGCACACATCCTAATCTGAGCACAAAGACGTTCTGTAGAAGAGTGGAATATGCAAAACTGATGGGGGCATGTGGGTGATAGATTTCTTGGGAGAGGGAATTGAGAGAAAGAGGAGATGCAGCATAATACTGCTCAGAATCTAGCCACAGCTCTGTGCCTACTGGTCTACAACACTTGAGCCTTTTGGGGGGATTGAGAAGCACGTTGTGTAGTCTGCTTCTGAAGGGACAAGAATGGGCCCTGATACTGTTGAGTTAACAGCACAGGCAGGAGAGGGGTGGGCAATGATGCTGCTGAATTGTCCTCCCCTAGCTCTTTCTCTCTTCTCCCTTCCAGCCCCTTTATCATTTAGTGGGGTAGGTTTCTCTCTGGGTTGAAAGCAGTCCTAGTAGGCTTCCCTACTGCTTCCACCCTTGTGGAATTCAAGCAAAGATCAGTCTCTGTCTTGTCACACTTGGTCTGCGTGGGAGGATTACACTAGTTTAACTAAATCTGTTGAGAAAGCAGGTTTTGTTAAATTTATGCAATGTTTTGGGTGGATGTCCTTTAGTCTGCTTAAGGCTAATCTGTTTAGCTTAAATCAGTTCCTTCCCAATAAACTAAATCAGTGTAAGGCTTAAACCAGAAGTGCCTCCTGAGAGGACCATATGGATTTAATTTATTGGCTTCTAGATGCATTGATAGAATTTCTTATGTAGACCCGGTCTCAGATTGTCCTGTGTTTTCCTTTCCTTGCCATCTTCCTGTTACTGTTGTAAATAGTATTTATTAGCTTTGCAAAATTTCGTTCAAGTAGTCTCAATGAAGAGATTTGAGCTTCCCTAACCTTGCAAGTGGTCTGGGCGGACTCTGAAATCGGACATACAAATATCACTGAACACCCATTCCTTCCCCTGCAAACTTGAATTGCCCTAAAATAAAGCCATGGGTCTTATCTTCCTCTTACCTCCTTTTCCAGAGATGTGATCTTAGACCAACTGCTTAGCGGAAAAGATAAGGGGTACAGGTAGCCCCAGCTAGGCACACTTCAGGCCTGGAGGTGGCAGATGCTGTATTAACTGTATGGCAAGACAGCCCCTGATCTGAGGAATGAAGTATGTAGGCAACAGACAAGGCAAAAGAGGGATGAGATGGGCACATAGGCAGGTGAAGCGACTGGCCCAAGTTCAGTGGAAAAGCCAAGAGCAGTATTCAGGT